>NC_092746.1:55820763-56445763 GCF_047496795.1 Chiloscyllium punctatum | reverse complement strand
CCACGGCCAGGTGGACCGCCTGCTCGGTCTTCAGGAAAAATACAGCCTTCCCGTACATCCGGGCCGCAGCGACTATGGCCAGTGGGCCGACCACACTAGCCATAGCCTTGCTGCAGGCCTCGATGGTCATATTGGGGTGGGGATAGGCCTTGACCCCCAGGCGTTTGGTCAGGTGCCTGAAGGGGGTGTGGTTCGCAGCCGGGGCTGGGCCAGCCGAGCCTAAGGCAGCGGCTACCCCGGCGTAGGTGCGGCTGGGCCCCGCGACCTTCGGGCTCGCCATCCTCTGCTGCCGGTGGTGGAGTCGGGACTCTGGCAGCGGCAGTGGTGGAGGTCGCAGGGAGGGTCCCAGGCAGCGACGGTGGAGACCTGCCTCAGGCGACAACAGCGGTGGAGGCAGGCCTCAGGCGAGTCCCAGGTAGGCCCTCGGTCGCAGCGGTGTGGGGCAGACCTGTTGGGGAGGGTCCCAAAGGCAAGTCCCAGGCAGCCCCAAAATTGAGTCCCAGGCAGCAGATGTAGAGGCAGGCCTCAGGCAACAGCAGTGGTGGAAGGCAGGCCTCCGGCAAGTCCCAGGCAGTTCCTCCAGTCACAGCAGTGGGGGGCAGGCCTGTTGGGGAGGGTCCCCAAGGAAAGTCCCAGGCAGCCCCAAAACCGAGCCCAAGGCAGCAGTGGTGGAGGTAGGCCTCAGGCAACAGCAGCAGCGGTGGTGGTGGAGGTCCTGGGGAGGGGCCCCAAGGCGAGTCCCAGGCAGCAAAGGCGGAGGCAGGCCCCGGGCAGCAGCAGTAGAGGCAGGCCTCTCCTCAGGCCACAGCAGCAGCAGTGGTGGTGGTGGAGGTCCTGGGGAGGGGCCCCAAGGCGAGTCCCAGGCAGCAAAGGCGGAGGCAGGCCCCGGGCAGCAGCAGTAGAGGCAGGCCTCTCCTCAGGCCACAGCAGCAGCAGTGGTGGTGGTGGAGGTCCTGGGGAGGGGCCCCAAGGCGAGTCCCAGGCAGCAAAGGCGGAGGCAGGCCCCGGGCAGCAGCAGCAGTAGAGGCAGGCCTCTCCTCAGGCCACAGCAGCAGTGGTAGTGGTGGTGGAAGTCCTGGGGAGGGGCCCCAAGGCAAGTCCCAGGCAGCAGCAGGGAGGCAGGCCCCAAGCAGCAACAGGAACAGTCCTTGCACAGTCACAGAATGATCCAGTCTCTCCAGAAGGGAAGGAAACACTCAAGTGGCCAGTCACAACTCCAGGGTGTCGGTGGACACCGCGTGCTCCTTCTCCAAGGACACCCGGGCCATATTCCTATTTATTTTTTTTATTTTTTTTGGACGGGGACATTCCTGTTTTTTTTTCCCACCAGGAAGATATGAAAAACACCCGAGTGGCCAGTGACAAGCACTGCCCTTAATTCCCTGTTTATATATTTTTTTTTCAAGTGGCCAGTCACAACTCCAGGGTGTCAGTGGACACCCGCGTGCTCCTTCTCCAAGGACACCCGGGCCATATTCCTATTTATCCTTTTTCTTTCTTTTTTTCTTTTGTGTAGATGTGCGACACAGTGAAAGACACAAAGTGCACAAATCTTTATTCAATTTCCACCACCAGGAAGATATGAAAAATACCCGCGTGGCCAGTGACAAGCACTGCCCTTCAAACCACAGGGCAATGCTGTGTGAGCAAAACAGTGAAGGGGAGGGTCGGGACTAAATCAAAATAGAGTTGGAGGGAGAAATGATGCACTCCACTCCCTGCGGCGCCCACCTCTCCCTGAACGACTCCAGGGTGTCGGTGGACACCGCGTGCTCCTTCTCCAAGGACACCCGGGCTCTAACGTAACCCCGGAAGAGGGGCAGGCAGTCGGCCCTAACGACCCCCTCCACGGCCCGCTGCCTGGACCTGTTGATGGCCAGTTTGGCCAGGCCCAGGAGCAGACCCACGAGGAGGTCCTCGGACCTGCCCTCCCTCCTCCGTACCGGGTGCCCGAAGATCAGGAGCGTGGGACTGAAGTGCAGCCAGAAACAGAGGAGAAGGTTTTTAAGAAAATCAAAAAGGGAGTGCAAACGCCCACACCCAATATATACATGGTCCACGGACTCCACAGCGCCACAGAACAAGCAGTTGGGCTGGGAGTCCGTGAACCACCGCAATCTGCGGTTGCAGGGGACTGCTGCGTGCAGCACCCTCCACCCCAGATCCCCGAGAGAAAGGGGGAGGACTCCCGCGTAGAGAGACCTCCACTGGGGATCCCCACCGCCCGGTGGCAAATGGGCACGCCAAGGCGTGTCCGGACGGTGGATGAGGGAGAAGAGGTGGACGGTGTGCAGCAGCAGTCGATACAGGGCCTTCCTTTTAATATCCTTAAAAGAAACAAAATTAAAATTCCGGAGGCGGCTCAGGTTGTGGGGCACAGGCTCCCGCGGGAAGTACGGGACCTTGGGGCCAATGTGAAATTCCGTCCGGGCCGGGGTGAGCGCGGACGGGATCCCACCGCACACCTGAGCGTCCTCCAACTGGTGCACTACGTCGGGTCCGAGCACCGCCGTTTTAAGGCGTCGGATGGCGGTGGCCACGTACCGGACGTCTACCGCTGCCCTGCTAGCTATGTCCTGCGGCAGCGTCCAGCCCAGGCCCCCGGCACCCAGCACGTCCCCGACCCTGGTCGCCCTCGCCGCCACGGCCCTCCCCTCCGACAGCCACTCGAACCCGCGAGTACGGAGGTGCGGATTCCTGAGCAACGGCTCCCTGACGACAGCCGCTACTCCAGCCGGAGGGTAGGCGCGACGCGATTCGACCATGTTCCAGACAGTGATCAGGTCCTGGTAAAAGACAGGCAGCACCTTGAGGGCGACCTCCAAACCGTCACGGTCGACGAACAGGAGCTGCGTGTCGTAGTTGAGGTTACGCACCTGGCGGAAAAAATACGTCGCCAGGGCGCACCACCTAGGAGGAGGCTCGACGTAAAGGTATCGCCGCAAGGTCTGAAGGCGGAACGTCGCGACCTGGGTGCGGACGCACACCAGCGACTGACCGCCCTCCTCGATAGGGAGACTCAGAACCTGCGCGGCGACCCAGTGCATCTTTTTGTCCCAGAAGAAGTCGACCAACGTTCTCTGGATGTCAGCGACAAAGCCAGGAGGAGGGACCAAAGTGACCAGCCGGTACCACAGCATGGCGGCCACCAGCTGGTTTATGACCAGCACTCGACTCCTGTAAGATAGCACTCGGAGCAGTCCTGTCCAGCGGCCTAGGCGAGCCGAGACTTTGGCCTCCAGCTCCTGCCAGTTGGCCGGCCAGGATTCCTCAGCCGGGCTGAGGTAGACCCCCAGGTAGAGGAGATGGGTGGTACTCCAGCTGAACCCCCGTAACTCCTCCGGCAGAGAGTCCACCCGCCACGGGCCGACCAGTAGTCCGGAACACTTGGCCCAGTTGATCCTGGCGGAAGACGCCGCCGAGTACACGGCCTGGCACTCGCGCATCCTCCCCAGGTCAGCCGGGTCGGTGAAAGTGAGGAGCACGTCGTCGGCGTAGGCCGAGAGGACCACCCCCGTGCCCGCGCCGCGCAGAACCAGCCCCGACAACCTCCTCCGCAAGAGGCGCAGGAAAGGCTCCACGCACAGGGAATACAGCTGGCCGGACAGGGGGCAGCCTTGACGCACTCCTCTCCCGAAGCGAAGGGGCGCCGTCAGGGACCCGTTAACTTTAACCAGACACTCTGCGGCGGCGTACAAAAGTCGGATCCGGGCGACGAACCGCGTCCCGAACCCGAACGCCCGCAGAGTCCCGAGCAGGTACTCGTGATCGACCCTGTCGAACGCCTTCTCCTGGTCGAGGGACAGGAAGGCGCTCGGCAGACCAGCCCGTCGACAGAAATGGATCAGGTCCCGGACCAGGTGGACGTTGTCGTGTATCCTCCGGCCCGGGACCGTGTAGGACTGGTCCGGGTGAATCATGTGGGCCAGCACGGAAGCCAGGCGAGAAGACAACACCCTGGCGAAGATTTTGTAGTCCGTGCTGAGGAGGGAGACCGGACGCCAGTTCTTCAAAGAACGAAGGTCCCCCTTCTTCGGCAGCAGGACGATGACCGCCCTGCGCCAAGAAAGGGGCAGCTGTCCGGCATTTAGACACTCCCCCAGGACCTGTGCGTAGTCGTTCCCCAGGACGTCCCAGAACGCCCTGAAGAACTCCACAGTCAGCCCGTCCAGCCCCGGGGTTTTGCCCCTCGAGAGCCGGTCGAGGGCGCCGGTCAGCTCCTCTAAGGTGACGGGAGCGTCGAGCCTTCCGGCGTCCTCCGGGCTGAGCTGCGGCAGGTCCTCCCACAGAACTCTGCGAGCGTCCTCGCTGGACGGATCCGGAGAGAACAGAGCCGTGTAATAGTTTCGGACGTGGGCCCTGACGCCCTCCGGATCCGAGACGAGGGACCCGTCGTCGGCCAGCAGCACAAGGAGCTGCTGACGGGTGCCGCGCCTTTTTTCCAGCGAGTAGAAGAAGGGGGAGCCGCGGTCCAGGTCCTGCAGGAGCTGGATCCGCGACCTCACGTACGCGCCCCGAGCCCCGACGAGCTGCAGGTCCCGGAGCGCGGCCTTCTTCTCTTCGTACACCCCGCGCAGGGCCGGGTCCGCGTCGGGCTGACCGAGGCGTGACTCCAGGTCGAGCATCTCCCTCTCCAACTCCGCGATCCTGGATTTCCGCCTCTTGGTCGACCCCCTCGCGTACTCCTGACAGAAGACGCGGACGTGAGCCTTGCCCACGTCCCACCATAGCCTCAGGGAGGGGAAGCTTCCCCGCTTCCTTCTCCAGCCGGCCCAGAAACGACGAAACGAGTCCCGGAACCGCTCGTCCTCCAGCAGCAGGTTGTTAAAGTGCCAGTACGCGGAGCCGAGCCTGGCGCCGAACGGAAGGAGTTCCGCCCACACCAGGTGATGGTCCGTGCACGACACCTGCCGCGTGGAGGCCTTCGGAAAACAGGAGGCGTACGCCCGCGAAACGTACAGGCGGTCGATTCTGGACGCTCCGACCCCAGGCCTCACGAAGGTGAAGGCGATGGAGTCGGGATGGAGAGTCCGCCAGACGTCCACCAGGTCGAAGGACTTGACCAAGTCCCCCAACCTCTTCCCCGACGCGCAGCCAGTGCGGGTACCGCCGTGGTCCCTGCCCTCGAGGACGCAGTTAAAATCTCCCCCGAGGACGACGCACTGGTTCTCGTCGATGGAAGCCAGATGAGCGGACAGTTCTTCGAAGAAGCTCGCTTGCCTCGGCCCGGCCAGGGGAGCGTATACGTTCACCAAGTGAAGCACCGCGCCCCCCAGCCGAACCGTCAGGTGAAGCAAACGGCCTGGCACCGGCTCCCTGACCCCCAAGATCTCGGGCTGAAAACGCGGGGCCAACAGGATAGCCACCCCGCCAGATCTGCGGGTGAGGTGACTCATGTAGACCCCCCCTCGCCACTCCAGGAGCCAGGTGGCTTCGTCTCCCGGGGTAGTGTGGGTTTCTTGCAGGAAGCACACCGCATACCTCCCGTCCCGGAGGACCGAGAGGGTCTGGAATCTGCGCTGTGACTCCCTGCTGCCGTTGATGTTGAGGCTGGCTATAGTAGTCTCCATGTCGGAAGCATTGTGCTACCACCACCAGTACAGTTAAAAACAAATACAATTACTGGGAGGACGAGGGAGGGGCACAGGAGTCCCTCGCCCTCACCAGGAGTGCCCCCAGGAAGTTCCTGACTCGCTTTCGCTCGTTGACGTCGAGCCCAGGCGCCTGGCGAGCAGCGTGGGCCGACCAATAAACTTTTTCATAAGAGCTCCAGCGGTCGAGCGCCAGTTGGGCTCTATCCCGGCGACCTCGAGTTTCCTCGACAAATTCCCGGAGTTCCTCGAGGGGGATGAGGGGGAGATCGGCGGGGGGCACCTGGGACTCAAAAACGTCACTGCAGACGGAGTCCGCGTCGTCCCCGGTGTCCGCCACCGATCCCGAACCCTCCTCCGGGAGGTCGCCCTCGGTCGCCGACCCCTCCCCCACCGAGAGGATGGGGGCTGGTCCGGCGCCGCCAACAGGCCTCGAACCCCCGGCGACCCCACCCCCAGGGTCACCGGCGGTACCTTCCTCGGCGCACCCCGTCCCGGAACGCCCCGAGTTCGGGTCGTCGGGCGGCGGAGGCTCGGGGCCCCGCTCTCCTCCCGACACCGGGACGCCTGGCTCCTCGGGGAAAAGGTCATCCCCCAGGAAAAGGTCGTCCCCCAGGGCCAAGGCTCCCGGAAAAACAGTCTGGGAGGGAGGAGCGGGGATAACACCTACCTCCCCTCCGCCGCTCGGCGACCCAGTAAAGGGTCCTTTGTCGACGCCCGCACCGCGGCCCTCGTCGTCGTTGTTGTTGTTGGGCAGGTCAGGCCGCGGTGCGGGATCGTTGGGGGGTCCCGTGGGCCCGTCCCCTGGAGAGGGGCAGCGCCGCCGGCGCGCTGCAGGACTGTCTCTCCCCTCCAAGGGCCAGCCCCTCTTCCCCAGAGAGACAGGGGGGGATTTATGGGCCTTTCCCTCCCCGCCCGCCTTGGTGGTCATGGGGCCTGAGGCCCCTCCCCCCAGCCTTTCCCGGAATACGATTGGCTGGGGGAAGGCAGGGGGCGTGGCCAGGGTGGGGAGGGTCAGCCGTGTCACTTCCTGCCCCGCCCCTGGTTTATCAGGTGACGGCGGGCGGGGCAGGGGCCCAGTTCCCTCTCCGGGGCCCGGAGACACGGTGGCTGCAGGAGATTGGGCAGCAGTGGTCCCCCCCAGGTTAGTGCCAGGGTGTGGCTGGGCGGGGCAGGGCTCGGGCTCGGGCTCGGGGTCCCCGGGGCCCCCGGGGCCTGGTGTTGCAGGGCCTGGGGCAGGCGTCGCAGCCCCAGGGGTTTCTCCATCGGGGCAGGGGGTAGACGTGGGGTCAGGGTCGGGTACGGGTCCGGGGGTTTGGGGGTCAGGGTTCCCGCGCCGGGGCGACGCTGGCACGGCCGCAGGGGCATCGTCGTGCCGGGGCGGGGCAGGTCGTGGGCTGGGTGTCGGGGATGGGGATAGGGTGGTCTCCCCGTGGGCGGGCCTGACGCGTCGCGCCTTCCTGAGCGCCTTCCGGCCGGCTGGACGCTCACCCCCCTCCCTGCCGGAGGCTGGAGGATCGGAAGCCTCCGGCTCAGGCTCCGGTGCCGGGGCCTGTGGTGTTGACTTTGGGGGAGGGGGAGTGGGCGCGGCGGCACCACCGTCAGCCGTTGGCGAGGGCTGGGCGGCCTTCTGGGTGGGGCAGTTTCTTCTAATGTGCCCCACCTCGCGGCACAGGTGGCACTGCACGCCGTCCGCCGTCCAGAAGGCGCGGTAGGCCGCGCCCTCGTGGAGGAGGGTAAAGGAGCCCTCCGTGACCTCCTCCCGGGCCAGGCAAATAAACACCTGGCGACGGAAGGAGTAGATGTGCCGGAGGGCGGGGTCCCTCAGACCGAGCAGGAGCGGCTGGATCCCTGACCGGATCTCCCCCAAGGTGGTGAGGTGGGGGAGAAGGAGCTCGCTGGCAATAAAGGGCGGGAGGTTGGAGATCACGACCCTCTGGGCCGTGACCTCCAGAGGGTCGACGGGCAAATGCGTCCCGCCCACAGCGAGCCCCCTCTCCACGGCCAGGTGGACCGCCTGCTCGGTCTTTAGGAAAAATACGGCCTTCCCGTACATCCGGGCCGCAGCGACTATGGCCAGTGGGCCGACCACACTAGCCATAGCCTTGCTGCAGGCCTCGATGCTCATATTGGGGTGGGGATAGGCCTTGACCCCCAGGCGTTTGGTCAGGTGCCTGAAGGGGGTGTGGTTCGCAGCCGGGGCTGGGCCAGCCGAGCCTAAGGCAGCGGCTACCCCGGCGTAGGTGCGGCTGGGCCCCGCGACCTTCGGGCTCGCCATCCTCTGCTGCCGGTGGTGGAGTCGGTCCTCTGGCAGCGGCAGTGGTGGAGGTCGCAGGGAGGGTCCCAGGCAGCGACGGTGGAGACCTGCCTCAGGTGACAACAGCGGTGGAGGCAGGCCTCAGGCGAGTCCCAGGTAGGCCCTCGGTCGCAGCGGTGTGGGGCAGACCTGTTAGGGAGGGTCCCCAAGGCAAGTCCCAGGCAGCCCCAAAATCAAGTCCCAGGCAGCAGATGTAGAGGCAGGCCTCAGGCAACAGCAGTGGTGGAAGGCAGGCCTCCGGCAAGTCCTGGGCAGTTCCTCGGTTGCAGCTGTGGTGGGGGGCAGGCCTGTTGGGGAAGGCCCCCAAGGCAAGTCCCAGGCAGCAGCAGTGGAGGCAGGCCTCCGGCAAGTCCCAGGCAGTTCCTCCAGTCACAGCAGTGGGGGGGGCAGGCCTGTTGGGGAGGGTCCCCAAGGGAAGTCCCAGGCAGCCCCAAAACCGAGCCCAAGGCAGCAGTGGTGGAGGTAGGCCTCAGGCAACAGCAGCAGCGGTGGTGGTGGAGGTCCTGGGGAGGGGCCCCAAGGCAAGTCCCAGGCAGCAAAGGCGGAGGCAGGCCCCGGGCAGCAGCAGTAGAGGCAGGCCTCTCCTCAGGCCACAGCAGCAGCAGTGGTGGTGGTGGAGGTCCTGGGGAGGGGCCCCAAGGCGAGTCCCAGGCAGCAAAGGCAGAGGCAGGCCACAGGCAGCAGCAGCAGAGGCAGGCCTCTCCAAAGTCCCAGGCAGCAGCAGGGAGGCAGGCCCCAAGCAGCAACAGGAACAGTCCTCGCACGGTCACAGGAATGGTCCAATCTCTCCAGAAGGGAAGGAAACACTCAAGTGGCCAGTCACAACTGCAGGGTGTCAGTGGACACCCGCGTGCTCCTTCTCCAAGGACACCCGGGCCATATTCCTATTTATTTTTTTTATTTTTTTTGGACGGGGACATTCCTGTTTTTTTTTCCCACCAGGAAGATATGAAAAACACCCGAGTGGCCAGTGACAAGCACTGCCCTTAATTCCCTGTTTATATATTTTTTTTTCAAGTGGCCAGTCACAACTCCAGGGTGTCAGTGGACACCCGCGTGCTCCTTCTCCAAGGACACCCGGGCCATATTCCTATTTATTTTTTTTTTTTTTTTTTTTTTTTTTTTTTATTTTTTTTATTTTTAACCCCCACACTACCGCCTAAGTGCGGTAGTGCTTATTTTTATTCCCCAGCACCCATGGTGTGTGTGTGCAGGTGTGAGACACAGTGAAAAGACACAAAGTGCACGAATCTTTATTCAATCTCCACCACCAGGAAGATAGGAAAGACACCCGAGTGGCCAGTGACAAGCACTGCCCTTCAAACCACAGGGCAATGCTGTGTGAGCAAAACAGTGAAGGGGAGGGTAGGGATCAAATCAAAATAGAGTTGGAGGGAGAAATGATGCACTCCACTCCCTGCGGCGCCCACCTCTCCCTGAACGACTCCAGGGTGTCGGTGGACACCGCGTGCTCCTTCTCCAAGGACACCCGGGCTCTAACGTAACCCCGGAAGAGGGGCAGGCAGTCGGCCCTAACGACCCCCTCCACGGCCCGCTGCCTGGACCTGTTGATGGCCAGTTTGGCCAGGCCCAGGAGCAGACCCACGAGGAGGTCCTCGGACCTGCCCTCCCTCCTCCGTACCGGGTGCCCGAAGATCAGGAGCGTGGGACTGAAGTGCAGCCAAAAGCAGAGGAGAAGGTTTTTGAGGAAATCAAAAAGGGAGTGCAAACGCCCACACCCAATATATACATGGTCCACGGACTCCACAGCGCCACAGAACAAGCAGTTGGGCTGGGAGTCCGTGAACCACCGCAATCTGCGGTTGCAGGGGACTGCTGCGTGCAGCACCCTCCACCCCAGATCCCCGAGAGAAAGGGGGAGGACTCCCGCGTAGAGAGCCCTCCACTGGGGATCTCCACCGCCCGGTGGCAAATGGGCACGCCAAGGCGTGTCCGGACGGTGGATGAGGGAGAAGAGGTGGACGGTGTGCAGCAGCAGTCGATACAGGGCCTTCCTTTTTATATCCCTTAAGGGGACAAAATTAAAATTCCGGAGGCGGCTCAGGTTGTGGGGCACAGGCTCCCGCGGGAAGTACGGGACCTTGGGGCCAATGTGAAATTCCGTCCGGGCCGGGGTGAGCGCGGACGGGATCCCACCGCACACCTGAGCGTCCTCCAACTGGTGCACTACGTCGGGTCCGAGCACCGCCGTTTTAAGGCGTCGGATGGCGGTGGCCACGTACCGGACGTCTACCGCTGCCCTGCTAGCTATGTCCTGCGGCAGCGTCCAGCCCAGGCCGCCGGCACCCAGCACGTCCCCGACCCTGGTCGCCCTCGCCGCCACGGCCCTCCCCTCCGACAGCCACTCGAACCCGCGAGTACGGAGGTGCGGATTCCTGAGCAACGGCTCCCTGACGACAGCCGCTACTCCAGCCGGAGGGTAGGCGCGACGCGATTCGACCATGTTCCAGACAGTGATCAGGTCCTGGTAAAAGACAGGCAGCACCTTGAGGGAGACCTCCAATCCGTCACGGTCGACGAACAGGAGCTGCGTGTCGTAGTTGAGGTTACGCACCTGGCGGAAAAAATACGTCGCCAGGGCGCACCACCTAGGAGGAGGCTCGACGTAAAGGTATCGCCGCAAGGTCTGAAGGCGGAACGTCGCGACCTGGGTGCGGACGCACACCAGCGACTGACCGCCCTCCTCGATAGGGAGAGTCAGAACCTGCGCGGCGACCCAGTGCATCTTTTTGTCCCAGAAGAAGTCGACCAACGTTCTCTGGATGTCAGCGACAAAGCCAGGAGGAGGGACCAAAGTGACCAGCCGGTACCACAGCATGGCGGCCACCAGCTGGTTTATGACCAGCACTCGACTCCTGTAAGATAGCACTCGGAGCAGTCCTGTCCAGCGGCCTAGGCGAGCCGAGACTTTGGCCTCCAGCTCCTGCCAGTTGGCCGGCCAGGATTCCTCAGCCGGGCTGAGGTAGACCCCCAGGTAGAGGAGATGGGTGGTACTCCAGCTGAACCCCCGTAACTCCTCCGGCAGAGAGTCCACCCGCCACGGGCCGACCAGTAGTCCGGAACACTTGGCCCAGTTGATCCTGGCGGAAGACGCCGCCGAGTACACGGCCTGGCACTCGCGCATCCTCCCCAGGTCAGCCGGGTCGGTGAAAGTGAGGAGCACGTCGTCGGCGTAGGCCGAGAGGACCACCCCCGTGCCCGCGCCGCGCAGAACCAGCCCCGACAACCTCCTCCGCAAGAGGCGCAGGAAAGGCTCCACGCACAGGGAATACAGCTGGCCGGACAGGGGGCAGCCTTGACGCACTCCTCTCCCGAAGCGAAGGGGCGCCGTCAGGGACCCGTTAACTTTAACCAGACACTCTGCGGCGGCGTACAAAAGTCGGATCCGGGCGACGAACCGCGTCCCGAACCCGAACGCCCGCAGAGTCCCGAGCAGGTACTCGTGATCGACCCTGTCGAACGCCTTCTCCTGGTCGAGGGACAGGAAGGCGCTCGGCAGACCAGCCCGTCGACAGAAATGGATCAGGTCCCGGACCAGGTGGACGTTGTCGTGTATCCTCCGGCCCGGGACCGTGTAGGACTGGTCCGGGTGAATCATGTGGGCCAGCACGGAAGCCAGGCGAGAAGACAACACCCTGGCGAAGATTTTGTAGTCCGTGCTGAGGAGGGAGACCGGACGCCAGTTCTTCAAAGAACGAAGGTCCCCCTTCTTCGGCAGCAGGACGATGACCGCCCTGCGCCAAGAAAGGGGCAGCTGTCCGGCATTTAGACACTCCCCCAGGACCTGTGCGTAGTCGCTCCCCAGGACGTCCCAGAACGCCCTGAAGAACTCCACAGTCAGCCCGTCCAGCCCCGGGGTTTTGCCCCTCGAGAGCCGGTCGAGGGCGCCGGTCAGCTCCTCTAAGGTGACGGGAGCGTCGAGCCTTCCGGCGTCCTCCGGGCTGAGCTGCGGCAGGTCCTCCCACAGAACTCTGCGAGCGTCCTCGCTGGACGGATCCGGAGAGAACAGAGCCGTGTAATAGTTTCGGACGTGGGCCCTGACGCCCTCCGGATCCGAGACGAGGGACCCGTCGTCGGCCAGCAGCACAAGGAGCTGCTGACGGGTGCCGCGCCTTTTTTCCAGCGAGTAGAAGAAGGGGGAGCCGCGGTCCAGGTCCTGAAGGAGCTGGATCCGCGACCTCACGTACGCGCCCCGAGCCCCGACGAGCTGCAGGTCCCGGAGCGCGGCCTTCTTCTCTTCGTACACCCCGCGCAGGGCCGGGTCCGCGTCGGGCTGACCGAGGCGTGACTCCAGGTCGAGCATCTCCCTCTCCAACTCCGCGATCCTGGATTTCCGCCTCTTGGTCGACCCCCTCGCGTACTCCTGACAGAAGACGCGGACGTGAGCCTTGCCCACGTCCCACCATAGCCTCAGGGAGGGGAAGCTTCCCCGCTTCCTTCTCCAGCCGGCCCAGAAACGACGAAACGAGTCCCGGAACCGCTCGTCCTCCAGCAGCAGGTTGTTAAAGTGCCAGTACGCGGAGCCGAGCCTGGCGCCGAACGGAAGGAGTTCCGCCCACACCAGGTGATGGTCCGTGCACGACACCTGCCGCGTGGAGGCCTTCGGAAAACAGGAGGCGTACGCCCGCGAAACGTACAGGCGGTCGATTCTGGACGCTCCGACCCCAGGCCTCACGAAGGTGAAGGCGATGGAGTCGGGATGGAGAGTCCGCCAGACGTCCACCAGGTCGAAGGACTTGACCAAGTCCCCCAACCTCTTCCCCGACGCGCAGCCAGTGCGGGTACCGCCGTGGTCCCTGCCCTCGAGGACGCAGTTAAAATCTCCCCCGAGGACGACGCACTGGTTCTCGTCGATGGAAGCCAGATGAGCGGACAGTTCTTCGAAGAAGCTCGCTTGCCTCGGCCCGGCCAGGGGAGCGTATACGTTCACCAAGTGAAGCACCGCGCCCCCCAGCCGAACCGTCAGGTGAAGCAAACGGCCTGGCACCGGCTCCCTGACCCCCAAGATCTCGGGCTGAAAACGCGGGGCCAACAGGATAGCCACCCCGCCAGATCTGCGGGTGAGGTGACTCATGTAGACCCCCCCTCGCCACTCCAGGAGCCAGGTGGCTTCGTCTCCCGGGGTAGTGTGGGTTTCTTGCAGGAAGCACACCGCATACCTCCCGTCCCGAAGGACCGAGAGGGTCTGGAATCTGCGCTGTGACTCCCTGCTGCCGTTGATGTTGAGGCTGGCTATAGTAGTCTCCATGTCGGAAGCATTGTGCTACCACCACCAGTACAGTTAAAAACAAATACAATTACTGGGAGGACGAGGGAGGGGCACAGGAGTCCCTCGCCCTCACCAGGAGTGCCCCCAGGAAGTTCCTGACGCGCTTTCGCTCGTTGACGTCGAGCCCAGGCGCCTGGCGAGCAGCGTGGGCCGACCAATAAACTTTCTCAAAAGAGCTCCAGCGGTCGAGCGCCAGTTGGGCTCTATCCCGGCGACCTCGAGTTTCCTCGACAAATTCCCGGAGTTCCTCGAGGGGGATGAGGGGGAGATCAGCGGGGGGCACCTGGGACTCAAAAACGTCACTGCAGACAGAGTCCGCGTCGTCCCCGGTGTCCGCCACCGATCCCGAACCCTCCTCCGGGAGGTCGCCCTCGGTCGCCGACCCCTCCCCCACCGAGAGGATGGGGGCTGGTCCGGCGCCGCCAACAGGCCTCGAACCCCCGGCGACCCCACCCCCAGGGTCACCGGCGGTACCTTCCTCGGCGCACCCCGTCCCGGAACGCCCCGAGTTCGGGTCGTCGGGCGGCGGAGGCTCGGGGCCCCGCTCTCCTCCCGACACCGGGACGCCTGGCTCCTCGGGGAAAAGGTCATCCCCCAGGAAAAGGTCGTCCCCCAGGGCCAAGGCTCCCGGAAAAACAGTCTGGGAGGGAGGAGCAGGGATAACACCTACCTCCCCTCCGCCGCTCGGCGACCCAGTAAAGGGTCCTTTGTCGACGCCCGCACCGCGGCCCTCGTCGTCGTTGTTGGGCAGGTCAGGCCGCGGTGCGGGATCGTTGGGGGGTCCCGTGGGCCCGTCCCCTGGAGAGGGGCAGCGCCGCCGGCGCGCTGCAGGACTGTCTCTCCCCTCCAAGGGCCAGCCCCTTTTCCCCAGAGAGACAGGGGGGGATTTATGGGCCTTCCCCTCCCCGCCCGCCTTGGTGGTCATGGGGCCTGAAGCCCCTCCCCCCAGCCTTTCCCGGAATACGATTGGCTGGGGGAAGGCAGGGGGCGTGGCCAGGGTGGGGAGGGTCAGCCGTGTCACTTCCTGCCCCGCCCCTGGTTTATCAGGTGACGGCGGGCGGGGCAGGGGCCCAGTTTCCTCTCCGGGGCCCGGAGACACGGTGGCTGCGGGAGGTCGGGCAATGGTGGTCCCCCCCAGGTTAGTGCCAGGGTGTGGCTGGGCGGGGCAGGGCTCGGGCTCGGGCTCGGGCTCGGGCTCAGGGTCCCCCGGGCCAGGTGTTGCAGCGCCCGGGGCGGGCGTCGCAGCCCCAGGGGTTTCTCCATCGGGGCGGGGGGTAGACGTGGGGTCAGGGTCGGGTACGGGTCCGGGGGTTTGGGGGTCAGGGTTCCCGCGCCGGGGCGACGCTGGCACGGCCGCAGGGGCATCGTCGTGCCGGGGCGGGGCAGGTCGTGGGCTGGGTGTCGGGGATGGGGATAGGGTGGTCTCCCCGTGGGCGGGCCTGACGCGTCGTGCCTTTCTGAGCGCCTTCCGGCCGGCTGGACGCTCACCCCCCTCCCTGCCGGAGGCTGGAGGATCGGAAGCCTCCGGCTCAGGCTCCGGTGCCGGGGCCTGCGGTGTTGACTTTGGGGGAGGGGGAGTGGGTGCGGCGGCACCACCGTCAGCCGTTGGCGAGGGCTGGGCGGCCTTCTGGGTGGGGCAGTTTCTTCTAATGTGCCCCACCTCGCGGCACAGGTGGCACCGCACGCCGTCCGCCGTCCAGAAGGCGCGGTAGGCCGCGCCCTCGTGGAGGAGGGTAAACGAGCCCTCCGTGACCTCCTCCCGGGCCAGGCAAATAAACACCTGGCGACGGAAGGAGTAGACGTGACGGAGGGCGGGGTCCTTCAGACCGAGCAGGAGCGGCTGGATCCCTGACCGGATCTCCCCCAAGGTGGTGAGGTGGGGGAGAAGGAGCTCGCTGGCAATAAAGGGCGGGACGTTGGAGATCACGACCCTCTGGGCCGTGACCTCCAGAGGGTCGACGGGCAAATGTGTCCCGCCCACAGCGAGCCCCCTCTCCACGGCCAGGTGGACCGCCTGCTCGGTCTTTAGGAAAAACACGGCCCTCCCGTACATCCGGGCCGCAGCGACTATGGCCAGTGGGCCGACCACACTAGCCATAGCCTTGCTGCAGGCCTCGATGGTCATATTGGGGTGGGGATAGGCCTTGACCCCCAGGCGTTTGGTCAGGTGCCTGAAGGGGGTGTGGTTTGCAGCCGGGGCTGGGCCAGCCGAGCCTAAGGCAGCGGCTACCCCGGCGTAGGTGCGGCTGGGCCCCGCGACCTTCGGGCTCGCCATCCTCTGCTGCCGGTGGTGGAGTCGGGACTCTGGCAGCGGCAGTGGTGGAGGTCGCAGGGAGGGTCCCAGGCAGCGACGGTGGAGACCTGCCTCAGGCGACAACAGCGGTGGAGGCAGGCCTCAGGCGAGTCCCAGGTAGGCCCTCGGTCGCAGCGGTGTGGGGCAGACCTGTTGGGGAGGGTCCCCAAGGCAAGTCCCAGGCAGCCCCAAAATTGAGTCCCAGGCAGCAGATGTAGAGGCAGGCCTCAGGCAACAGCAGTGGTGGAAAGTAGGCCTGCGGCAAGTCCTGGGCAGTTCCTCGGTTGCAGCTGTGGTGGGGGGCAGGCCTGTTGGGGAGGGTCCCCAAGGAAAGTCCCAGGCAGCCCCAAACCCGAGCCCAAGGCAGCAGTGGTGGAGGTAGGCCTCAGGCAACAGCAGCAGCGGTGGTGGTGGAGGTCCTGGGGAGGGGCCCCAAGGCGAGTCCCAGGCAGCAAAGGCAGAGGCAGGCCCCGGGAAGCAGCAGCAGTAGAGGCAGGCCTCTCCTCAGGCCACAGCAGCAGCAGTGGTGGTGGTGGTGGAGGTCCTGGGGAGGGGCCCCAAGGCGAGTCCCAGGCAGCAAAGGCAGAGGCAGGCCCCGGGCAGCAGCAGCAGTAGAGGCAGGCCTCTCCTCAGGCCACAGCAGCAGTGGTAGTGGTGGTGGAAGTCCTGGGGAGGGGCCCCAAGGCAAGTCCCAGGCAGCAGCAGGGAGGCAGGCCCCAAGCAGCAACAGGAACAGTCCTCGCACAGTCACAGAAATGATCCAGTCTCCAGCAGGGAAGGAAACACACAAGTGGCCAGTCACAACTCCAGGGTGTCAGTGGACACCCGCGTGCTCCTTCTCCAAGGACACCCGGGCCATATTCCTATTTATTTTTTCTTTTTTTTTTTTTTTTTTTCTTTTTTTTTCTTTCTTTTTTTTTTTTTTTTTTTTTTTTTCTTTTTTTTTATTTAACCCCCACACTACCGCCTAAGTGCGGTAGTGCTTATTTTTATTCCCCAGCACCCATGGTGTGTGTGTGCAGGTGTGAGACACAGTGGAAGGACACAAAGTGCACAAATCTTTATTCAATTTCCACCACCAGGAAGATAGGAAAAACACCCGAGTGGCCAGTGACAAGCACTGCCCTTCAAACCACAGGGCAATGCTATGTGAGCAAAACAGTGAAGGGGAGGGTAGGGACTAAATCAAAATAGAGTTGGAGGGAGAAATGATGCACTCCACTCCCTGCGGCGCCCACCTCTCCCTGAACGACTCCAGGGTGTCGGTGGACACCGCGTGCTCCTTCTCCAAGGACACCCGGGCTCTAACGTAACCCCGGAAGAGGGGCAGGCAGTCGGCCCTAACGACCCCCTCCACGGCCCGCTGCCTGGACCTGTTGATGGCCAGTTTGGCCAGGCCCAGGAGCAGACCCACGAGGAGGTCCTCGGACCTGCCCTCCCTCCTCCGTACCGGGTGCCCGAAGATCAGGAGCGTGGGACTGAAGTGCAGCCAGAAACAGAGGAGAAGGTTTTGGAGAAAATCAAAAAGGGAGTGCAAACGCCCACACCCAATATATACATGGTCCACGGACTCCACAGCGCCACAGAACAAGCAGTTGGGCTGGGAGTCCGTGAACCACCGCAATCTGCGGTTGCAGGGGACTGCTGCGTGCAGCACCCTCCACCCCAGATCCCCGAGAGAAAGGGGGAGGACTCCCGCGTAGAGAGCCCTCCACTGGGGATCTCCACCGCCCGGTGGCAAATGGGCACGCCAAGGCGTGTCCGGACGGTGGATGAGGGAGAAGAGGTGGACGGTGTGCAGCAGCAGTCGATACAGGGCCCTCCTTTTTATGTCCCTAAAAGAAACAAAATTAAAATTCCGGAGGCGGCTCAGGTTGTGGGGCACAGGCTCCCGCGGGAAGTACGGGACCTTGGGGCCAATGTGAAATTCCGTCCGGGCCGGGGTGAGCGCGGACGGGATCCCACCGCACACCTGAGCATCCTCCAACTGGTGCACTACGTCGGGTCCGAGCACCGCCGTTTTAAGGCGTCGGATGGCGGTGGCCACGTACCGGACGTCTACCGCTGCCCTGCTAGCTATGTCCTGCGGCAGCGTCCAGCCCAGGCCCCCGGCACCCAGCACGTCCCCGACCCTGGTCGCCCTCGCCGCCACGGCCCTCCCCTCCGACAGCCACTCGAACCCGCGAGTACGGAGGTGCGGATTCCTGAGCAACGGCTCCCTGACGACAGCCGCTACTCCAGCCGGAGGGTAGGCGCGACGCGATTCGACCATGTTCCAGACAGTGATCAGGTCCTGGTAAAAGACAGGCAGCACCTTGAGGGCGACCTCCAAACCGTCACGGTCGACGAACAGGAGCTGCGTGTCGTAGTTGAGGTTACGCACCTGGCGGAAAAAATACGTCGCCAGGGCGCACCACCTAGGAGGAGGCTCGACGTAAAGGTATCGCCGCAAGGTCTGAAGGCGGAACGTCGCGACCTGGGTGCGGACGCACACCAGCGACTGACCGCCCTCCTCGATAGGGAGACTCAGAACCTGCGCGGCGACCCAGTGCATCTTTTTGTCCCAGAAGAAGTCGACCAACGTTCTCTGGATGTCAGCGACAAAGCCAGGAGGAGGGACCAAAGTGACCAGCCGGTACCACAGCATGGCGGCCACCAGCTGGTTTATGACCAGCACTCGACTCCTGTAAGATAGCACTCGGAGCAGTCCTGTCCAGCGGCCTAGGCGAGCCGAGACTTTGGCCTCCAGCTCCTGCCAGTTGGCCGGCCAGGATTCCTCAGCCGGGCCGAGGTAGACCCCCAGGTAGAGGAGATGGGTGGTACTCCAGCTGAACCCCCGTAACTCCTCCGGCAGAGAGTCCACCCGCCACGGGCCGACCAGTAGTCCGGAACACTTGGCCCAGTTGATCCTGGCGGAAGACGCCGCCGAGTACACGGCCTGGCACTCGCGCATCCTCCCCAGGTCAGCCGGGTCGGTGAAAGTGAGGAGCACGTCGTCGGCGTAGGCCGAGAGGACCACCCCCGTGCCCGCGCCGCGCAGAACCAGCCCCGACAACCTCCTCCGCAAGAGGCGCAGGAAAGGCTCCACGCACAGGGAATACAGCTGGCCGGACAGGGGGCAGCCTTGACGCACTCCTCTCCCGAAGCGAAGGGGCGCCGTCAGGGACCCGTTAACTTTAACCAGACACTCTGCGGCGGCGTACAAAAGTCGGATCCGGGCGACGAACCGCGTCCCGAACCCGAACGCCCGCAGAGTCCCGAGCAGGTACTCGTGATCGACCCTGTCGAACGCCTTCTCCTGGTCGAGGGACAGGAAGGCGCTCGGCAGACCAGCCCGTCGACAGAAATGGATCAGGTCCCGGACCAGGTGGACGTTGTCGTGTATCCTCCGGCCCGGGACCGTGTAGGACTGGTCCGGGTGAATCATGTGGGCCAGCACGGAAGCCAGGCGAGAAGACAACACCCTGGCGAAAATTTTGTAATCCGTGCTGAGGAGGGAGACCGGACGCCAGTTCTTCAAAGAACGAAGGTCCCCCTTCTTCGGCAGCAGGACGATGACCGCCCTGCGCCAAGAAAGGGGCAGCTGTCCGGCATTGAGACACTCCCCCAGGACCTGTGCGTAGTCGTTCCCCAGGACGTCCCAGAACGCCCTGAAGAACTCCACAGTCAGCCCGTCCAGCCCCGGGGTTTTGCCCCTCGAGAGCCGGTCGAGGGCGCCGGTCAGCTCCTCTAAGGTGACGGGAGCGTCGAGCCTTCCGGCGTCCTCCGGGCTGAGCTGCGGCAGGTCCTCCCACAGAACTCTGCGAGCGTCCTCGCTGGACGGATCCGGAGAGAACAGAGCCGTGTAATAGTTTCGGACGTGGGCCCTGACGCCCTCCGGATCCGAGACGAGGGACCCGTCGTCGGCCAGCAGCACAAGGAGCTGCTGACGGGTGCCGCGCCTTTTTTCCAGCGAGTAGAAGAAGGGGGAGCCGCGGTCCAGGTCCTGCAGGAGCTGGATCCGCGACCTCACGTACGCGCCCCGAGCCCCGACGAGCTGCAGGTCCCGGAGCGCGGCCTTCTTCTCTTCGTACACCCCGCGCAGGGCCGGGTCCGCGTCGGGCTGACCGAGGCGTGACTCCAGGTCGAGCATCTCCCTCTCCAACTCCACGATCCTGGATTTCCGCCTCTTGGTCGACCCCCTCGCGTACTCCTGACAGAAGACGCGGACGTGAGCCTTGCCCACGTCCCACCATAGCCTCAGGGAGGGGAAGCTTCCCCGCTTCCTTCTCCAGCCGGCCCAGAAACGACGAAACGAGTCCCGGAACCGCTCGTCCTCCAGCAGCAGGTTGTTAAAGTGCCAGTACGCGGAGCCGAGCCTGGCGCCGAACGGAAGGAGTTCCGCCCACACCAGGTGATGGTCCGTGCACGACACCTGCCGCGTGGAGGCCTTCGGAAAACAGGAGGCGTACGCCCGCGAAACGTACAGGCGATCGATTCTGGACGCTCCGACCCCAGGCCTCACGAAGGTGAAGGCGATGGAGTCGGGATGGAGAGTCCGCCAGACGTCCACCAGGTCGAAGGACTTGACCAAGTCCCCCAACCTCTTCCCCGACGCGCAGCCAGTGCGGGTACCGCCGTGGTCCCTGCCCTCGAGGACGCAGTTAAAATCTCCCCCGAGGACGACGCACTGGTTCTCGTCGATGGAAGCCAGATGAGCGGACAGTTCTTCGAAGAAGCTCGCTTGCCTCGGCCCGGCCAGGGGAGCGTATACGTTCACCAAGTGAAGCACCGCGCCCCCCAGCCGAACCGTCAGGTGAAGCAAACGGCCTGGCACCGGCTCCCTGACCCCCAAGATCTCGGGCTGAAAATGCGGGGCCAACAGGATAGCCACCCCGCCAGATCTGCGGGTGAGGTGACTCATGTAGACCCCCCCTCGCCACTCCAGGAGCCAGGTGGCTTCGTCTCCCGGGGTAGTGTGGGTTTCTTGCAGGAAGCACACCGCATACCTCCCGTCCCGGAGGACCGAGAGGGTCTGGAATCTGCGCTGTGACTCCCTGCTGCCGTTGATGTTGAGGCTGGCTATAGTAGTCTCCATGTCGGAAGCATTGTGCTACCACCACCAGTACAGTTAAAAACAAATACAATTACTGGGAGGACGAGGGAGGGGCACAGGAGTCCCTCGCCCTCACCAGGAGTGCCCCCAGGAAGTTCCTGACTCGCTTTCGCTCGTTGACGTCGAGCCCAGGCGCCTGGCGAGCAGCGTGGGCCGACCAATAAACTTTTTCATAAGAGCTCCAGCGGTCGAGCGCCAGTTGGGCTCTATCCCGGCGACCTCGAGTTTCCTCGACAAATTCCCGGAGTTCCTCGAGGGGGATGAGGGGGAGATCGGCGGGGGGCACCTGGGACTCAAAAACGTCACTGCAGACGGAGTCCGCGTCGTCCCCGGTGTCCGCCACCGATCCCGAACCCTCCTCCGGGAGGTCGCCCTCGGTCGCCGACCCCTCCCCCACCGAGAGGATGGGGGCTGGTCCGGCGCCGCCAACAGGCCTCGAACCCCCGGCGACCCCACCCCCAGGGTCACCGGCGGTACCTTCCTCGGCGCACCCCGTCCCGGAACGCCCCGAGTTCGGGTCGTCGGGCGGCGGAGGCTCGGGGCCCCGCTCTCCTCCCGACACCGGGACGCCTGGCTCCTCGGGGAAAAGGTCATCCCCCAGGAAAAGGTCGTCCCCCAGGGCCAAGGCTCCCGGAAAAACAGTCTGGGAGGGAGGAGCGGGGATAACACCTACCTCCCCTCCGCCGCTCGGCGACCCAGTAAAGGGTCCTTTGTCGACGCCCGCACCGCGGCCCTCGTCGTCGTTGTTGTTGGGCAGGCCAGGCCGCGGTGCGGGATCGTTGGGGGGTCCCGTGGGCCCGTCCCCTGGAGAGGGGCAGCGCCGCCGGCGCGCTGCAGGACTGTCTCTCCCCTCCAAGGGCCAGCCCCTCTTCCCCAGAGAGACAGGGGGGGATTTGTGGGCCTTTCCCTCCCCGCCCGCCTTGGTGGTCATGGGGCCTGAGGCCCCTCCCCCCAGCCTTTCCCGGAATACGATTGGCTGGGGGAAGGCAGGGGGCGTGGCCAGGGTGGGGAGGGTCAGCCGTGTCACTTCCTGCCCCGCCCCTGGTTTATCAGGTGACGGCGGGCGGGGCAGGGGCCCAGTTCCCTCTCCGGGGCCCGGAGACACGGTGGCTGCAGGAGATTGGGCAGCAGTGGTCCCCCCCAGGTTAGTGCCAGGGTGTGGCTGGGCGGGGCAGGGCTCGGGCTCGGGCTCGGGGTCCCCGGGGCCTGGTGTTGCAG
Organism: Chiloscyllium punctatum; assembly: GCF_047496795.1. Lineage (NCBI taxonomy): Eukaryota > Metazoa > Chordata > Chondrichthyes > Orectolobiformes > Hemiscylliidae > Chiloscyllium > Chiloscyllium punctatum. The sequence goes on along the minus strand of NC_092746.1, from coordinate 56,423,959 downwards.
GGCCTGGGGCAGGCGTCGCAGCCCCAGGGGTTTCTCCATCGGGGCAGGGGGTAGACGTGGGGTCAGGGTCGGGTACGGGTCCGGGGGTTTGGGGGTCAGGGTTCCCGCGCCGGGGCGACGCTGGCACGGCCGCAGGGGCATCGTCGTGCCGGGGCGGGGCAGGTCGTGGGCTGGGTGTCGGGGATGGGGATAGGGTGGTCTCCCCGTGGGCGGGCCTGACGCGTCGCGCCTTCCTGAGCGCCTTCCGGCCGGCTGGACGCTCACCCCCCTCCCTGCCGGAGGCTGGAGGATCGGAAGCCTCCGGCTCAGGCTCCGGTGCCGGGGCCTGTGGTGTTGACTTTGGGGGAGGGGGAGTGGGCGCGGCGGCACCACCGTCAGCCGTTGGCGAGGGCTGGGCGGCCTTCTGGGTGGGGCAGTTTCTTCTAATGTGCCCCACCTCGCGGCACAGGTGGCACCGCACGCCGTCCGCCGTCCAGAAGGCGCGGTAGGCCGCGCCCTCGTGGAGGAGGGTAAAGGAGCCCTCCGTGACCTCCTCCCGGGCCAGGCAAATAAACACCTGGCGACGGAAGGAGTAGATGTGCCGGAGGGCGGGGTCCCTCAGACCGAGCAGGAGCGGCTGGATCCCTGACCGGATCTCCCCCAAGGTGGTGAGGTGGGGGAGAAGGAGCTCGCTGGCAATAAAGGGCGGGACGTTGGAGATCACGACCCTCTGGGCCGTGACCTCCAGAGGGTCGACGGGCAAATGCGTCCCGCCCACAGCGAGCCCCCTCTCCACGGCCAGGTGGACCGCCTGCTCGGTCTTTAGGAAAAATACGGCCTTCCCGTACATCCGGGCCGCAGCGACTATGGCCAGTGGGCCGACCACACTAGCCATAGCCTTGCTGCAGGCCTCGATGCTCATATTGGGGTGGGGATAGGCCTTGACCCCCAGGCGTTTGGTCAGGTGCCTGAAGGGGGTGTGGTTCGCAGCCGGGGCTGGGCCAGCCGAGCCTAAGGCAGCGGCTACCCCGGCGTAGGTGCGGCTGGGCCCCGCGACCTTCGGGCTCGCCATCCTCTGCTGCCGGTGGTGGAGTCGGTCCTCTGGCAGCGGCAGTGGTGGAGGTCGCAGGGAGGGTCCCAGGCAGCGACGGTGGAGACCTGCCTCAGGTGACAACAGCGGTGGAGGCAGGCCTCAGGCGAGTCCCAGGTAGGCCCTCGGTCGCAGCGGTGTGGGGCAGACCTGTTAGGGAGGGTCCCCAAGGCAAGTCCCAGGCAGCCCCAAAATCAAGTCCCAGGCAGCAGATGTAGAGGCAGGCCTCAGGCAACAGCAGTGGTGGAAGGCAGGCCTCCGGCAAGTCCTGGGCAGTTCCTCGGTTGCAGCTGTGGTGGGGGGCAGGCCTGTTGGGGAAGGCCCCCAAGGCAAGTCCCAGGCAGCAGCAGTGGAGGCAGGCCTCCGGCAAGTCCCAGGCAGTTCCTCCAGTCACAGCAGTGGGGGGGGCAGGCCTGTTGGGGAGGGTCCCCAAGGGAAGTCCCAGGCAGCCCCAAAACCGAGCCCAAGGCAGCAGTGGTGGAGGTAGGCCTCAGGCAACAGCAGCAGCGGTGGTGGTGGAGGTCCTGGGGAGGGGCCCCAAGGCAAGTCCCAGGCAGCAAAGGCGGAGGCAGGCCCCGGGCAGCAGCAGTAGAGGCAGGCCTCTCCTCAGGCCACAGCAGCAGCAGTGGTGGTGGTGGAGGTCCTGGGGAGGGGCCCCAAGGCGAGTCCCAGGCAGCAAAGGCGGAGGCAGGCCCCGGGCAGCAGCAGCAGTAGAGGCAGGCCTTTCCTCAGGCCACAGCAGCAGCAGTGGTGGTGGTGGAGGTCCTGGGGAGGGGCCCCAAGGCGAGTCCCAGGCAGCAAAGGCGGAGGCAGGCCCCGGGCAGCAGCAGCAGTAGAGGCAGGCCTCTCCTCAGGCCACAGCAGCAGCAGTGGTGGTGGTGGAGGTCCTGGGGAGGGGCCCCAAGGCGAGTCCCAGGCAGCAAAGGCAGAGGCAGGCCTCAGGCAGCAGCAGCAGAGGCAGGCCTCTCCAAAGTCCCAGGCAGCAGCAGGGAGGCAGGCCCCAAGCAGCAACAGGAACAGTCCTCGCACGGTCACAGGAATGGTCCAATCTCTCCAGAAGGGAAGGAAACACTCAAGTGGCCAGTCACAACTGCAGGGTGTCAGTGGACACCCGCGTGCTCCTTCTCCAAGGACACCCGGGCCATATTCCTATTTATATCTGTCACCCAGGACTCCCTGATTGGACCAGGTTAACAGCCCCAATCAGGGAACTGACATTCAATGAGACCATTTGGCTGACCTCGTTACAATCATTACATCCCTCCCTCTCTGAGTGCAGGAAGGTAGGCTTTCTCTTGTAGCATTTCCTGGGGTGTTTTGCACTGGGTCCAGTTCCTCCCAACTTGGCCTTCAATACAGGCAGCCTGGACTGGACCGGAGATTGCATCTTGCAGCTGGAGTGTCTCGGATGAAATTTATCCTCTTCTTCAGTGTAAATGCGTTGAGGCTGTGATATCCGCCATGTCCATCTCAGTATCCAAGATTTCTTAGATGTAGATGGAGGGGGAGAATCCACAGGTTTTGACAGCCTTTCTGGCTATTCTGAGCACCCAGGTATGTTTTACTCGTGCCCCATTTATGAATTTGTAGCTTTCATGTGGTCCATATGCTTGTTCAGGAATGCCTCACTTATCCGAACTTTCTTTGTAACAGGACTTGACCTTGTATCAACCATGCCTCTTACTTAAGTAGGCCCATGTCCATGGTTTTAGCACCAAATTTCATCCCTTGAAGTAAACTGTCTCTCTTGCTCAGAGTCTTGAGTCTGGCATCGGCGTTCCTGATGCTGTTTTGCCCTCCCCCCCAAGGTCTAGGAAGATCAGATTTAACCAGGTGCAGAGTCTTCTCCCCATTAGCAACTCTGCTGGCATTATCCCTGTGGTGGTCTGATAATCAAAAAAGGAACAGGACAGTTTGGTATCAGATTAAGCTGTAGGTTCTTTCTTTAAGCCTCCCTTCAAAGTTTGGACTGCTCTTTAAGCCAGATCATCGGATGATGGATGCTATGGATTTATCTTTATATGCTGAATGCCATTTGACATTAGGAAATACTCAAAATCTCTGCTAATAAACCATGGTCTGTTGTTTGTGACTAACACTTCTGGTACTCCATCATACAGGCTTTTTTTTTAAATTTTTGTGCCGATTTGGCAAAATAAAATGGGTGGCACTGATCTCTGGACCCAAGTAATGCTTTTATTCATAAAACTACTTTTTAAATAAAGTATCTTTAAGATGTATTTTCTTTTAGTGGAGCTTTGGAGAAGTGCTTTTATACCTTTAAACTGCTGTTTTTAAAACAAAAATCAGTTAAGTGGGCTTTTCCTTTTTTTAAAAAGAACATGAAGAGGAAGTGGTATAGGGACAGAGAGATAGATTGGTCAGTGTGATGTAGCCTTCAGTTTACCTTGCATTGTAATTTCAGATTTCTATTTTAAGTAAAGGAACATGTCAACATTTTTTGTATCTCAAAGGACTTTGCATTCTCATCAAAAGTAAATCATTCCTGTTTTCTTGATAGTTAATGCCCCACCTGCAGTGCTGTACATCTAAGAAATTGATACCTATTGATTGAATTCTTTATGTCCAGATCTATTGTACAATTTGTCTTCAAATACCTATCACAAAGATACTTGATACTGTAGTTTTTTTAAAAAATAGATAATCACTGCTGCTAACCATGATGTGCATTTTTCCTCCAGCAGGACACTTTATCTGATGTAGCAATGCTTATATTATCTCTTAGGATATAAGAAACCGAATGTGGATATGTTGTGTTGAAGAATCCAACAGACATATATTACAGTTATCTATTATGTATGAAGTGTCTGAAGTGCCAATAAATAGCAGATCAGGAACAGGGAGTGAATAAAATTAACCTAAGTACAACATTGACAATAAGGAAATTAATGGATGTAAAGAGTGACAAATCCTTTGGACCTAGCAGTTTCCACCTGAGGGTGTTAGAGGAAATTGGGGAATACATTGCGGATGCCCTAACTATCATTTTTCAGAGATCCATTGATACAGGAGCCATCCTCTGGATTTGAAAATTGTCCCTTCACTTTTTAACAAGGGCAAAAGAGGAAAACCAGGGAATTACAGTCCAGTCACCCAAGCATCTGTAGTGGGGAAATTATAGGAGATTATAATCGAGGGTAAGGTAACTGAACACCTTGAAAATTTTCAGTTAATCAGGGAGAGCCAGCATGGATTCATGATAGGTGGGTGAAGACTGACAAGCCTCAGTGAATTTTTTGAAGAGGCAACAAAGATAATGGACAGGGGGGTGACTCTGGACTGTCATTTATATGGACTTGCAGAAGGCATTTGATAAAGAAATTCTTAATTAAAGTAGAAACCCACTAAATTAGTGACATGGTAGGGAAACTGGTTGACTGGTGAGTGACAGAAACTAGGGATAATGAGTTGGTATTCAAATTGGCAGGATGTGACCAGTGGTGTCCCACAAGGATCTGTGTCAGACCCTCAATTATTCACATTATTTATTAACAACTTAGATGATGGCATTGAAAGTCATATATTCTAATTTGCTGATGATACAAAATTAGATGGCATTATAGATAATGTAGATGAAAGTATAAAATTGCAAAGCGATATTGATACACTAAGTTATTGAATAAAACTGTGGTAGATGGAGTTCAGTGTAAGCAAGTATGAGGTTATCAATTTTTCAATAAAAAAGTACAGATCAACAAAATGGTATGGCACTAAATATAATAGATGTCCAAAGAGACTTGGGGTACAGTTGCATAGATCTTTAAAATGTCACAAACAGGTGCAGAAAATAATCAAGAAAGCAAATGGAATGCTGGCCTTTATATTTAGGGAACTGGAGTACAAGGTTGCAGAAGTTATGTTGTAGTTATATGAAACTTTGGTTAGGCACCATTTGGAGTGCTGTGAGCAGATCTCGGCCACACTTGGATGGATTACTCTTCGGAGGGTCGGTGTGGACTTGTTGGGCTGAAGGGCCTGTTTCCACATTGTAGGGAATCTTAAAAAAAACACTTTAGGAAGGATAGATTGGCCTTGGAGGGATACAATGTAGGCTCAACAGAATTATACCTGGACTTCAGGGGTTAAGTTATGAGGACAGATTATATAAATTAAGCCTGTTTTCTCAAAAATTTAGAAGGTTAAGGGGTGACCTGATCAAAGCCTTCAAGATATTAACAGGAAAGGATGGAGTAGATAAAAATATACTATTTCCACCGGTTAGGGATTCCAGAACCAGGGGCGTAGTCTGATACTTAGGGTCAGACCATTCAGGAGAGATGTTAGGAACCATTCTTCACACAAACGTTGCTAGCTGTTTAGAACACTCTTCCACCAATGGCAGTGGAAGCAGGAACATTTGTTAATTTTAAAGTTGAGATAGATAATTTTTTTTGTTTGGCAAAGGAGTATGGATCAAAGGCATGGATACGGAGTTAGGCTATGGATCAGCCATGATCCCATTGAATGGTGGAATAGGCTTGAGTGACTGAATGGCTTATTTCAGTTCCTGTGAAGTAATATTGATTTAGTAGGTTACATCAGAACAGTATGGTCCAAATGATGTATCATGCTTGAAGTGATTCCAGGGTAAATTGGAGTTACAGATCTTTAGTCCCTCAGGTCACATGCAGTGATACAGTGATGGTATCATGAGTGTGTCTCTTGAGGTACCCTGAAATAGTGAGACATACCACAATAATACAACTAATAACTGTTGGAAAAACAAGGCCCAGTTGAAATGTCATAGACCTGAAATGGTAACTCTCTTTCTCCCCCTCTACAGATGCCGTCTGACATTCTGAGCAATTTCTGCCCTTATTTCAGGTTTCTAACAACCACAGGATTTTGTTTGTGCATGAGAACAAAACAACCTCTGCACTGTTTCAGCATACATCGTGCCATACAATTTCTTTATTTAATGATTAGCTTACTCATGATCTTGCGCACTCCAGAATGCATATAGGGAACCATGTGGGTTATTAGAATTTGTCAATAATTATCCACATTTGCATAATTTTTCTGAACAATTCTTTGGAATTGCTGAAATATTATTATCCAGTAATATCTTAGGCACTGGTACGACATATACCAGACTAAAACAATTATTCGAGATTTTGAGCAATTGGAAATGGAAGCAAATGAGCTAGATTTTAAATTTAAAGCCTACAGTTTGAAACACAGAGGAAATGAGGCAAGCAGTTTTGGGAACAAAAAGAAGAAGCAAAAGGAAAACATTCTTCTCCTTTCTTCCTTTTTTCCCCTGAGAGAGAGAGAGAAAAAAATGAGATCCAGCAAAAGGACAAGAAGCGGGTGTAACATGTCCTTCCCCATTTCTGGAAATTACACCCTGCCCTCAGTTTGTAATTTCAGTATTATCTCAGTTTGCCTTCAGCTCATGTTGCCCGCCTAACACTAGAAAAGAATTCAAAGTGAAACCATTACCAGAAACTGTAAATGATTGATTAAAAAGTTTATTCCAGTGGTAAGGCATTCTTAATTTGCACATACATGAATAAAATAATTCTAATAAGTGAAACATGGACAGAAATGTTTAATAAACAAGAAGTGAAAGGAACTAATTTTGCTTGGATCCATGCAGAACATGAAAGGGACAAATTAGGTACTAGATTGTCCCCTTTATGCAAATGTTTTTAGTGACTGGGTTGTTTCCAGTTATGCACTGAGAGAAGCCATGGTGCATCTGCTTCCCGTTTTCTCAAGTGAAAAGTCTGACCATCTGCTTGGCCTCATCCCGACTGGCCTATTTAGTACAGATCAACTTCCTCAGGCTGCCACCTTGGGTTCCAGTGCCTGCTGTAACCAATATTCATTTACTCCATTGCTCACAAACCAGAACCTTCAAAGCAACCCAAACAGACAGGAAGGTGCTGCTATGTGTAACTTCCAGTTTGTGACAGCAGCATTGTAGAACTGAATCATAGTTGTCGTGTGTGGTATTGGTAGATAAAGCTGGGAAATATTCCATGTTTTTTCACAGTGTCCTACAATACAAATCTGTCTCTGGATTTGATTTATGTAAAATGCATAAAAACCACAAAAAAAATCAAACAAGTTTCTTGACTCTAACCAGCATGAGAACAAATTATTAAATTCATTTTATACAGGAATCAGATGAACTATATCTGTAAATAATTCACACGTGGTTTAGCTGTAAAGTCAGACAAAATTATATGTTGAACGGTTTGTCCCATGTTTTGTTGAGAGCAGTATTTTAACCCTACTACCTGATTGGAATTGGAACATGAACTGTATTTATTTGCTATGTGTTGATTTACGATCCAAAATCTAAAACTTCTTCAGTTAAAAGTGGGCTATTCCAAATGATGAAAATAAATTTTTTTAGGTCTTAAAAAACCTTTGTGATCAGGGTTACCAAACTGGTTTTTAGACAGATAGCTTATTTTTTGATGACAGGTCACCGACACTGTTTTTCTTTCTATCTCCACAGTGTATGGGTGGACAACAAATGCTGTCTTAGCCAGTGACATCCCACATCTCCACAGATGCTGTGTGGCTGCTGAACGTTACCAAAAATTTCTTCTTCCAGTGCACTTCACATAAACCTAACAGCAATAGGCTAGCTATTTTAAGGTCTTATCTTTCATTTGCGTGTTTGGCAGAATTTTCTATCTAGTATTGCAGAATTTACAAACCAAAATATCAGAATATATAAAAACAAACCGATCAATTCCAGCAAGGTCTACTCAGCCAATAGAGTCTTAAAATTAAGTTTCTTGTTGTTCACACAGAGAAGTAGCTGATTCTGCCTGTAAAAATAGAACAGTTTTATTGAAAATGAGCACACTTTCACTGGGAACAAGGAAAGTCTCCAAATATAGATGGAAAACAATACAATATTTGTTGAGAGATGGTTCATTTGACTGATTTGTGGTATGTGGGATTATTTCAGAAGGAGAGGTTGGACTGGGTGAAGCTATATTCATTGGCTATCCATGTAAAGAAACAGAGATATGATTATTCTGATATAAAAATCTGCGGGGACATGGCAGATGTGTTAAAACGATGCTTCCCCTTGTGCGAGCAACTAGATCTAGCCAACACAGTTTATAAATGAGCGATCTCCCATTTATGATAGAAATGAGGATTACTTTTTACTTTCCGATAGTTGTGAGTACTTATAAGTCTTCTACAAAGTGGTGGAGGCTAGGTCTTTGAATACACTTAAGGCAGAGTAGATAGATTCTTGACCAACAATGGAGTCAAAAGAATTGAGAGGAGGTGAGAACATAGAATCCGATTAGCTCTGATCATATCTTAGAATACAAGAATAAGCTTACAGGAACAGATTGATTATAAAAGCTTCTAGAAGTATGTGAAGTGTAAAAGGTTAGTAAAGGCACATGTAGGTCCTTTACAGTGAGAAACAGGAGAAATTACAATGGAAGCAAAGAGCTGGCAGACAATTATGTCTTCATAAACTAGGATACAAATAATATCCCAACAATGCTGGTGAATTCAGGAACTAATGAGATGGAGTAATAAGGAAATCAGTATTAGTAGGGAAATTGTGTTGGGGAAATTGTTGGGATTAAAGGCTGATAAGTCCACAGAGCCTGATAATCAACTTCCCACAATTTTTAAGCAAATGCCCCTAGAAATAGTAGATGTATTGGGGGTCATATTTCAAGATTTTATAGACTCTGGGACAGTTCCTATGGATTGGAGGGTAGTTAATGTAATATCATTATTGAAAAAAATGAAGTATAGGGAAAACAGGAATTATAAACTGGTTAGCCTGACATCAATAATAGGAAAAATGCTAGAGCCCATTGCAAAAGAAGAAATAACAGGGTACTCAGAGAACAGTGAAAGGATTGGACAGAGTAGTCATGGATTTATAAAGGAAAGCCATGTTTGACAAATTTACTGAAACTTTTTGAGGACGTCATTAGTAGAGTTGATGGGGAGAGCTGGTAGATGTGGTTTATTTGGACTTTCAAAAGGCCTTTAGCAAGAGATGAGCATGTAAAATTAAAACACATGGGATTGGGGGTAGTCTACTAAGATGGAAACAAGGAGTAGAACTAAATGGGCCTTTTACCATGTGGTAAACAGTGCCTTATGAAGTATCACAGGATTAGTGCTTGGACCCCAGCACAGTGGGACCATGAACTGTGAGGAGAATGCATAGATGCTTCAATGTGATTTGGACAAGTTGAGTGAGTGGGCACATGCATGGCAGATAAAGCTTATTGCGGATAAATGTGAGTTTATCCATTTTGGCTGCAAAAACAGGAAAGAAAATCATTGGTGATAGATTGGGAAAGTGCAAGGTGCATTGAGACCTGGTTGTCCTTGCACACCAGTTGTTTAAAGTAAGCATGTGGGTGCAGAGGGAGTGAAGAAGGCAAATGGTTTATTGGCCTTCATAGCCAGAGGATTGAAGTACAATGTTTTATTGCAGTTGTACAGGGCCATGATGAGAACACATCTGGAGTATTGTGTGCAGTTTTGGTCTCTTTATTTGAGGAAGATTGTTCTTGCTATGGAGGGGGTATGATAATGGTTTATCAGGCTGATTCCTCAGATGGGAGGACTGACATATGAAGAGACACTGGATCGGTTTGAACTATATCTGCTGGAGTTTCAAAAAATGGTGGGAGAATCTCATTGAACCTATAAACTTCTAACAGGACTAGACAGAATCAATACAGGAAGGGTGTTCCTGATGACCAGGGAATACAGAACCAGAGATCATAGTCTCAGGATACATAGTAGGCCATTTAGGATATGAGGAGAAATTTCAGAAGAATGGTGAGTCTGTAAAAGTCTCTCCCACAGAAAACTGTTGAAGCTAAAACATTGAATGGTTTCAAGAAGGAGTTAAGTATTATTCTTAGGACTAAGGATCTGGGAAGAAAGCAGAAATAAAAACTAAGTTGGATAATCAGCCATAGTCATATTTAATGGTGGTATGGGCTCAAAGGGTAAAAGGTCTCCTCCTGCCCCTATTTCCTAAATTTTCATATTTCTATTAAATATAGGAACTGACATGAGTGCTATTGGCCTCCTCCCGCTCCTAACATATGGGTTTGTACATAGAATTCTGTCCAAATGGTTATAAGAAACATGAGCTCAATGGCTTTTATGAGCAGAGAACAAGAACAAACATAATGGGATAAATCGTGTCCCATTAGGGCAAAGCTATAGACCAGTAAAGAACTGGTATGAATCAATTTAAATCTAGAGTTTACCAAAGAACAAGGTGGAAGTATCTGGGAAAACCTGCAACAAGAGAAAGAAAGATACAGGCTGCGCTGAAATGATGGCACTTTCTATAACCAGATGAATGTTGAGATTTCATACGAAATTTTTCAGTAGTTTATCTTTGCTTTGCCTATGAATATCCAGGTCTTGGCTGCCCTATCTTTAGTTAAAACTGAGGATCAAATCTGCCTTGTGCAGAGTCATAAGTTTTTTTTCAGGGTGAAGGTCATTTATTAGAAAAGTCATACCTTATGATTATGATCTCTATTGAAAGTGGAGTTGCAGGTGGACAGGACGGTGAAGAAGACATTCGGTATGCTTGCCTTTTAATGGTCAATGTATTGAGTATAGGAGTTGGGAGGTCATGTTGCAGTTGTGCAGGACAATGGTTAGGCCACCTTTGGAATATTATGTGCAATTCTGGTCTCCTTCCTATCAGAAGCATGTTGTGAAACTTGAAAGGGTTCAGGAAAGGCTTATAAGGATTGGAGGGTTTGAGCATTAGGGAGAGGCTGTATAGGTTGGGGCTATTTTCCCTGGAGTATTGGAGGCTCAGGGGTGACCTTATAGAGGTTTATAAAATCATTTGTGGCATGGATGGGGTGAATAGATAAGGTTTTTCCCCAGGGTGGGGGAGTCCAAAACTAGAGAGCATAGGTTTAAGGTAAGAGGGGAAAGATTTAAAAGGGACCTAAGGGGCAATATTTTCAGACAGAAGCTGGTGTGTTTATGGAATGAGCTGCCAGAGGAAATGGTGGAGACTGGTATAATTGCAGCATTTAAAAGGCATCTGGTTGGGTCTATGAATAGGAAGGGCTTAGGGTGATATGGGCCAAATGCTGGCAAATGGGACTAGAATTATTCAGGACATCTGTTCTGCATGGATGAGTTGTGATGTGCTGTGCATCTCTATGTCTCTAAAATTCAGCAGTAAGCTGAAGAATTATTGCCCATCCTGGTAATCACTGTACTGGGGTCGAAAAGTGTGGTGCTGGAAAAGCACAGCCAGTCAGGCAGCATTCGAGGAGCAGACGAGTCGACGACGTTTCGAGCATGAGCTCTTCATCAGGAATGGGGTGGTGGCCCAAGGGGGCTGAGAGATAAATGGAGAGAGGGGGGCTGGGGTTGGGGGCGAGGTAGCTTGGAATGTGATAGGTAGCTGAAGGTGAGGGGGAGTGGGTGGTGAGCGATGGTGATGGTTCGGAGAGAGTAGGATGGAGGGGATAGTTGGGATGGAAGATGGACAGGTTGGACAGATCAAGAGGGCGGTGCCGACTTGGAAGGTTGGATCTAGGAAAAAGTTGGGGAAGGGGAAATGAGGAAACTGGTGAAATCGACATTAATTCCATGTGTTTGGAGGTTCCCAAGGCAGAAGATAAGGTGTTTTTCCTCGACGCATCGGGTGGCTAGAGTTTGACAGTGGAGGAGGCCCAGGACTTGCATGTCCTTGACGGAGTGGGGCAGGAAGTTAAGGTATTCGGCCACAGGGCGGTGGGGTTGTTTAGTGTGCGTGTTCCAGAGATGTTCTCTGAAATGTTCCACAAGTTGGCGTTCTGTCTTCCCAGTGTAGAGGAGAGCATATTGAGAGTAACGTACACAGTAGATGACATGCATGGAAAAACAGGTTAATCTCTGTCGGATGTGGAAGGATCCTTTGGAGTATTTGGATGGAGGTGAGGGGGGAATGACGGCGTAGGTTTTGTATTTCTTGCGGTGGCAGGGCAAGGTGCCGGGAGTGGAGGGTTGATTGGTGGAGGGCATGGACCTAACAAGGGAGTCGTGGAGGGAATGGTCTCTCTGCTTCCTTCCTCAGCACCTACGTACAGAACCGACTGATCCGGCATGGTCTCCGGACTACATTCAGACCAACACAATTTAGACATGACTAGGACAACCACCACGTACAGCAAATCCAAAGCCTCCAGAAATGGTTCTCCCTCCACTGAGACCATTCCCTCTGCGACTCCCTTGTTCGGTCCACACCCTGCCACCACAAGATGTGCAAAACCTGCACCCATGCCTTCCCCCTCACCCTCCGTCCAAGGCCCAAAGAATCCTTCCACATCTGACAGAGATTTACCTGTACTTCTACACATGTCATCTTCTGTGTCCGTTGCTCTCGATGTGGTCTCCTATGCATTGGTGACAGGACGCCAACTTGAGGAATTGTTCAGAGATCATCTCTGGGACACATGCACTAAACAACCCCACTGCCTTGTGGCCGAACACTTTAACTTCCCCTCACATTCTGCCAAGGACATACAAGTCCTGTGCCTCCTCCATTGCCAAACTCTAGCCACCCAACACCTGGAGAATCAATACCTCATCTTCCGCCTTGGGATCCTCCAATAAATGGCATCAATGTGGATTTCACCAGTCTCCTCATCTTACTTCCCACAACCTTATCCCAGATTCCAACCTTCCAACTCAGCACCACCCTCTTGAACTGTCCTACCTGTCCATCTTCCTTCCCACCTATCTGCTTCACCTCCTCTCTATCACCAACACCCCCACCTTCATCTACCTATCACATTCCTGGTTACCTTCCCTCCAGCCCCACACCCCTTCCATTTATCTCTCAGCCCCCTTGAGACCCCCCCTCCTGCTAATTCCTGATAAAGAGCTCATGGTTGAAACATTGACTCTCCTACTCCTTGGATGCTGCCTGACCTGCTGTGCTTTTCCAGCACCACACCTTTTGACTCTGATCTCCAGCATCTGAAGTCTTCACTTTCTCCGAGTCACTGTACTGGGCATAGTCTACACTACAAAATCAATCAGCACTAAACACAAGTTAGAACCTGAATGGACATGGTTTGTAAGATACCAAGTGGTTGCTTGATGAGGGTTAAATTAAAGTCAGAGGTACCCAGTTGGGAGGAATTAAAATTTTAAAAAGCTGAAAAATGTAATTCAGTGTAACTCTTTCAAGGATATGGGTAATTCGAGTTAGTTTGGATCATCAATCTTCCGATTATGCTTTTGAACTGAAATGTGAAATGGAAGTAAAATAATTAAATTTCAACCAAGTCACTATTTAATTTAAAAATAATGGTTATATTTGTTCAATACTAAACACCATGCTCCTCCATTACAAGGTTTAGACAATACAAGCTTATTCACCAGCTCATTCTAAAAACAAAATACATTAACGACTAGGACAACCACTACGTACAGCAAATCCAAAGCCTTCAGAAATGGTTCTCTCTCCGGACCATTTGGAATAGCTCACTTTGATTTGTGTGCAGTACTTGTGTCTTTATTTAAGGAAGGGTGTAAATGCATTGGATGCAGTTCAGTTTACAACACTAATACTGGGAGAAGACAAGTTACTTTATGAGGAAAGGTTGCCCAGGCTAGGTTTGTATGCATTGATTTGACTTGATTGAAACATATATGATCCTGAAGGCTCTGAGCAAGATGGACTTGAAAAGGATATTTACTGTTGTAGGAGGATCTACAATTGGGGGTCACTTTTAAAAATTAAGGCTTGCCTTTTAAGACAGAAGTTAGCAGGGTAACAAATCATTGGACCAGTCTTCCTCAAAAGATAGTGGAAGTAAAGCCTCTGTACATTTTTAAGCCAGTGGTAGGTAGATTCTTGATACACAATTGGTTGAAGGGTTATCAGGAATAGTAGAAGTAATCAGATCGGTCATGACCATATTGAATGCTAGATATCAAGAGTGTTATTAGCCTGAATGGTCTTGTGCTGCTCCTAATTCTCATGTTCATGAGTACAGTTGCAATTTTATTTTAGTAATTCACATGATGTGAGTATCAATGGCTAGGCCAGTAATATTGCCCACCCCTATTTGACCATAAGGCAGCTCGGAGTCAACCATGTTGACTGTGGGTCTGGGGTCAAATGTGAGGCCAGACCAGGGAAAGTCAACAGTTTCCTTTCCCAATAGTGGACCAAATTGGGTTTCCCCCCTAAAACTAACAGCAGTTCCACAATCACCATTAAACTGTTGATTCCAGATGTGTTAATGAATTCAACTGAATGGTGGGATTTGACCCTGCTCCCTCCCACTACCACTCCCCCACCTCTACTCCCCCAGAGCATTACCTGGGTTTCCTGGATTAATAAACTGATAGTAATACCATCATCTCCCCTAATTAGCCTGATCTTGAAAAATATTATGTGATGATTGGTAGAAGAATAAACCATTCCAGTTTCTCCCATTTGGTTCCTCCCTGAGCTGTAGTACAGTCATGGGAGACAGAAAGCCAACAGCCCTGTTTTATGGCAGGCAATGCTCGTTCAAAATTACCTCAGTGTTAGTTACATTGCTTTGTCATTACTTTTCTGGTATTAATTTTATATTTAATTTTCTGGTAAAACTATATGCATAAATGATCGAAAGGATTAAAAGTTATGGTTGACTGGGCTTTATCTTGCTTTTAACAACCTTTCTCTAGTTCTGACAAGTTCACTGACTTATAATGAATATATTTGACAGTAATTTTAAAGAGGAGCAGCCTGTGTTTTAAAGATGCACCTAGAACAAGCTCCAAACTTATTAAGCATGAATTTTCTGGATGTATTTTGTGTAGAGAAACAGAATTAGGTATGTTTTAGTAATAAAAGTACTTTTTAAAGCACTTTAAATTAGATATTTAAAAATATATATTTGTAGTATTGTTGTTATAATACAATTTCCTCTTTCAATGTTTTCTCTTTCTGGAAATATAAAATTAGACAATTTTAATAATAACTCCTTTTCCTATAATTAGACCTGTGAACCTAAGCAGCCACAATTCGACATATAAGTGAAAAACAGATTCAGCATTTTATTTAGGAGCAACACTAGCTGTTCATGCAAGGAACCAGAAAAATGAAAGGACTCACTCCTAGTAGGATTTAGACTTTGAAACTGCTGCCTTCTGATTGGGATACCAGTGTCAAAGACTGTAACAGGGCAAGATTACCTGTCTTCACTCACTGTCAGTTTTTAACAAGTTTATTGACTGGCAATTGGATGAGTTATCTCACCAGTGGAGGTGACATGTTAATTACCACCATAGAAAATAGTGAAAACTCCCCCTTTGTAATTAGTCTATTACTCAAGGTGACTAATTGTTTTAAACTACAGCCACTAGAATAATTGCTCTGTTTGTAAAAAAGAGCTAATTGTACAAAATATTCACATTCAGGTACATGAGATAAAGTTCAAAGATTGGATGAACTCAAAGCTATATTGTAGAGACAAAACAAATATGGGTCAGAAATACTGTGAATCCTTTATCTGAAACACATCTGATTTTCTCTTGAAAGGTGGATGACTCTGCATTGAATTGATGCTCACCCAGATTCACTTCACTCACCAATACCTAATCGTCCATTGATCAAGTGAATAAACAGGTTTAAACGGAAAAAAAAATGAACAAATGAGGTTGCATTAAATTTCTTAATTAAAATGTTCTGTTGGAGTATATTTGGCTTAAACCTTTGGCTTTGACCATAAGAATGGGCGGCACAGTGGTTGGCACTGCTGCCTCACAGCACTAGGGTCCCAGGTTCGATTCCAGCTTTGGGCAACTGTCTGTGTAGAGTTTGCACATTCTTCCTGTGTCTGGGTGCTCCGGTTTCCTCCCACAGTCTAAAAATGTGCAGGTTAGGTGAATTGGCCGTGCTAAATTGTCCATAGTGTTAGGTACATTAGTCAGAGGGAAATGAGACTGGATGGGTTACTCTTTGGAGGGTCGGTGTGGAGTTGTTGGGCCGAAGGGCCTGTTTCCACCCTATAGGGAATCTAATCTAAAAGCAAAGGAAATAAGGTAGGCTATTCGGCCCATTGAGTCTGCTTCATTTTTCAATGAGATCATGGGCGATCTGAAAAAGCTCAACCTTTGATTTTAAATGAATAATTGTTTCAGCTTTTTAATTAGGAGGACCACTAGTTTCTTATGTAAGGAACTGGATAAACTAAGGTATAACTCATACTAGGAATAAAAATCAGATTCCACCCTGCTCTGATCCCAGTGCGGGAATATGTTTCTGGAACCTTTTGTACTTAAAGGACTGGTTGTACATATTTTATTTGTTACTAAATTTCTTGATCTAGGTATCTGAGTTAGATAGCAATTCTAATAACTTGTTGGAGGATGTGCTGAATTTTATCAGCTAGCTAAGGTTGACAGTTAACAAATCCTATTGCATCTCATGCTAACCATGCTTCAACCAATCAATACCCTCTTCTTATGTTGCATAAAGTAGTGTTCCCTTTCAAATTTTGGTTTCTTGCATGTGAGTCCTTATGTCATTAACAAACAAATATCGTTAATACCATGGGATTAAACATTTCAGAAGTTGGAATTGACTTTGTTGCATGTAATAGAAGATTTCTCTCTGTAAAGCCAAGTGAGTGTTCTTATGCTATTTCTCGTCCCATATTCACTTAATTAAGAAGCCCAAGCCCATGGATTGATATTGGGATTACATGCTCTAATGCCCATAAAGGAGATAGTGCTAGTCATTCCTGGAAGGACCATTGCTGACTCAGTGACTGATGACTCAGATAAACCCATTAAAGATGGTTTTATCCTCCTAACAAACCTGATCTTACTTCTCACATTCCACTTAGCTCTCCTCCCCCATTTTTCTCTGACTTGCAAGCTGCAAATGGTAACCATGAACTTCCTGCTTTCCCACCACCTTTCACTACAAGAGCACCCTTGTGCCTCTTCTATATCAGAAAGACAAGAAGTTTGATCTGACTAGACAGTGAAAGCAGAAAACCAAAAGAATGATTCATTTCACATTGAAATGATTAATTTCACATTTGAGCACCAGCACAGATATTGACATCTACTTGGAGTACAGCTCACAGATGAGTTCTGTCCAAGGACAGTTGCTACAAGCATGTAGTTATAATTTTTTAAACTTTAAACATTGCTAGCGTTCATCATGAATCGCATGCAAGAAACCAAAATTTGAAAGGGAACACTATTTTATGCAACATAAGAAGAGGGTATTGATTGGTTGAAGCATGGTTAACATGAGATGCAACAGGATTTGTTAACTGGCAACCTTAGCTAGCTGATGAAACTCAGCATCAGAACATCCTCTAACAAATTATTAGGATTGCTGAGGTGCTATCCCAGCAGAGTGGCAGTGGCTCCATGAAGTGTAAATGTGTTTTTCTTTGCTCAGGTTTGCAGGCATTTACACTCTCACTCCTGACTTCTGCCTAAGCTCTTTCTGTCAGCTAACTGCTGCCATCTGCTTGGTAATGGTAAAGCCTGAAGCTCAGCCAGGCTCAAAACTACTCACCAAGATCACATATTGTATTTTCCACTGAAATTCCAGGCTGCAACCATTGGATTAGCACTGCATAGGAGCACTGGCACAGCCAACAATACATGAAGATGGCACTATGACAATGCAGAAAGCTGATCAGTTTAAGTTTGCTTGTAATTTGAAATAATTTAGCTTATGAATTTGGTCTAGATGGTTATTTTGTCGAGGTTGCAGCCTCTCTCTTTTTCCTCCACTTCCAGCTCCTCCTCCTCTTCAGGATGCTACACCTCTCCCCATGTAATAACAAGGACCATCCCATTATCATGGTGTGGAGAGACAGCATTCGATACACGACTAGGAATCTTGAAACCCATATAACTGAGTACCTCAGGGCTCATCCAGAGTGCTGTAAGTAGTGGAAGTCTTGTTTCAGCATGCTAGTGGTCTGATCTATCACATTTCTTGTGGCAGCTTGGCTTTTATTGAGCACTCGCTATGCATAGGTAGTTATCAGGAGTCATCAGCCATGTGATCTGTGAAGAGTTTGTCGTGATGACTCAGGTGTAGACATTGTGATTGTTGAATTGACCCGCAAGGGTCGCACATCAGCTGCACATTGAGGCAAGTAGAAACCTTGTCTGGATTGGTATATGGTGCCCTTAAAGAAATATGCAGCATTTGGAAACCTTTCTGGTCACTCTACTTGCTTGCTTCTGGCAAGACAAAGAAGAACAGGCACAAAGAAAATTTACAGCCCAGGAACAGGCCCTTCGGAACTCCAAGCCTGTGACGATCCAAATCCACTGTCTAAACCTATTGCCCAATTCCTAAGCATCTGTATCCCTCTACTCCCTACCTACTCATGCATCTGTCCAGATGAACCTTAAATTAATCTACCATGCCTGATTCTACTACCTCTGATGGCAACGTATTCCTGGCACCTACCACCCAGAGTACTTTTCGTGTGTATCCCCCTTAAACTTTTCTCCTCTCACCTTAAACGCATGACCTCTCATTATTGAATCCCTCACCCTGGGAAAAAGCTTAGCTCTATCCATCCTATCTATGCCCTTCATGATTTTGTTGACCTCAATCAGGCTCCCCCCCCATCTCCTTTTTTCTAATGAAAACAAACCTAGCCTACTCAACCTCTCTTTAAAGCTAGCACTTTCCATACTAGACAACATCCTCGTAAGCCTTCTCTGCACCCTCTCTATAGCGTCCACATCCTTTTGCTAATGTGGTGACCAGAACTCTACACAGTATTCTAAATGCGGCCGACCCAAAGTCTTGTACAATTTTAACATGACCTGCCAGCTCTTATACTCACTACCCATCTGATGAAGGCAACCATACCATATTCGTTCTTGACCACTCTATCTACCAGTGCAGCTATCTTCAGGGTATAGTGTACCAGATCACTCTACTCATCAACTTTTCCCAAGGCGCTTCCATTTACAGAATTGTTCGCTCTAGAATTAGACTTCCCAAAATGCATCACCTCACATTTGCTCAGATTGAACTCCATCTGCCACTTCTCCACCCAAATCTCCAGTCTATCTATATTCCCCTGTATTCTCTGACAGTCCCTTATGCTTTCTGCTACTCCGCCAATCTTTGTGTCATCTGCAAACTTGCTGATCATACCAACAGTGCCATCTTCCAGATCATTTATGTATATCACAAACAACAGTGGCCCCAGCACTGACCCCTGTGGAACACCACTGGTCACCTTTCTCCATTTCGAGAAACTCCCTTCAACTACTACTCTCTGTCTCCTGTTGCTCAAGTAGTTCTTTATCCACCTAGCTAGAACATCCTGCACACCATGTGACTTCACTTTCTCCATATCATATGAACCTTATCACAGCCTTACTAAAGTCCACGTATATAACATCTACAGCCCTTCTTTCATCTATCAACTTGGTCACTTACTCAAAGAACTCTATTAAGTTGGTACGGTACAATTTCCCCCACACAAAATCATGTTGCCTATCACTGATAAGCCCATTCTTTTCCAAACATAAATAGGTTTTATCCCTCAGTTCCTTCTCCAGCAACTTTCCCATCACTGACGTCAGGCTCATTGGTCTGTAGTTACCTGGAATATCCCTACTACCCTTCTTGTACAGGGGGAACAACATTATCAACCCTCCAGTCCTCCGACACTTCACCTGTGTTAAGGATGCTATAAAGATATCTGTCAGGACCCCAGCTATTTCCTCTTTCACCATCCTCAGCAACCTAGGATAGATCCCATTCGGTCCTGGGGATTTGTCCAGCTTAATATCCTTTAGCCTACCAAACACATCTTCCCTCCTTATGTCAATGTGATCCAGAGTAAATAAACTTCTATCTCTAATCTCAACATTCATTATGTCCCTCTCCTTAGCGAACACAGATGCAAAGTAATCATTGAGAATCTCACCCATTTTCTCAAGTTCGACACACAACCTACCTTTCTTATCCTTTAGTGGACCAACCCTTTCTCTAGTTACCCTCTTGTTTTTTATGTATGAATAGACAGCCTTGGGATTCTCCTTAATTCTGCTCGCTAAAGTTATTTCATGACCCCTTTTAGCCCGCTTGATTCCTCTCTCCTGATATTCCTCCAAGGCCTGTTCTTTTCTTAGCTACCTGGACCTTATGTATGCTTCCCTTTCCCTCTTGACTAGTTGCACAATTTCTCCTGTCATCCACAGTTCATGAATCTTGCCTTTCCTATCCCTTGTTTTCAAAGGGTCATGCCTATCCTGCACTATCTTTGAAAACCTCCCACATATCAGATGTGGACTTCCATCCAAATCTGCTCCCAATCCACAATTCCCAGCTCCTGCCGAATTTTGATATATTTGGCCTTGGCCCAGTTTAGTACTCTTCCCTTTGGATCACTCTCATCTTTGTCTACACGTATTCTAAAACTTACAGAATTGTGGTCATTACTCCCAAAGAAATCCCCCATTGCAACTTCTACCCTCAGCCTGACTCATTCCCAACACCAGGTCCAATATGGCCCCTTCCCTCATTGGACTATTGACATACTGCTCTAGAAAACTTTCCTGGAAGCTCCATCCAGACCTCTGACACCAAGTTTACCCCAGTCAATGTTGGGAAATCTAAAATCTCCCATCACCATCATCCTCTTGCCTCTACATCTTTCCATAATCTGTTTACCTATTTGTTCATCTTCCTCATGCTCACTGTTGGGACACCTATAGTATAGTCCCAACAATGTAATTGTACCTTTCTTATTTCTCAGCTCTACCCATAATGCTTCACTGCTCAAGCCCTCCATTGTGTCCTCCTTTAGCACAGCTGTGATATCATCCCTGACCAGCAATGCAACTCCTCCCCCTCTTTTATTCCCTCCCTGTCCTGTCTGAAGCACCTATATCCTGGAACATTTAGTTGCCGATCATGTCCTTCCTTCAACTAAATCTGTGTCATATTCACAGGCACCAATCCAAGCCCTCAGTTCATCTGCCTTACCCACTAGACTCCTTGCATTAAAGTAGATGCACTTCAGGCCACCAGTTCTTTTGCATTCATCTGCACTCTGCCTAATCTTCCCTTGGTAATGCTAACTTCATGATCCTGTTCCTTACAGTCTCTAGCTTCCACCTCACTGTATACTTGTCTTCTCTTCTGGTTCCCAGCTCCCTGCCACATTAGTTTAAACCGTCCCCAACAGCAGTAGCAAAAACTCCCCCAAGGACATTAGTTCCAGTCTGGTTCAGGTGTGGACCATCAAATTTGTAATAGTCCCACCTTCCCCAGAGCAGGTCTCAACGTCGCACAAATCCTACAACCCCTCCCTCCTACACCATCCCTCAAGCCACGTGTTCACCCTGCCTATTCTTTCATTTCTGCCCTGGCTAGCACGTGACACTGGTAGCAATCCCGAGATCACTATCTTTGAGGTCCTCCTCTTTAACCTCTCTCCTAACTCCCTGAATTCTCCTTTCAGGACATCATCTTGTTTTTTACTTATATCATTGGTGCCTATATGCACCACAACAACTGGCTGTTCAGAATGCTCTGCAGCCAATCGGTGACATCCCTGACCCGAACACCTGGGAGGCAGCATACCATCCGGGAGTTTCGTTTTTGGCCTGTCTACTCCCTTGCAATAGAATCCCCTATGGCTATGGCCCTAAGAGTTTTTTTCCTGCCCTTCTGAACAGCAGCGTCTGCCATGGTGCCAAGCTCGTGGCAACTGCTGCCCTCCCCTGGTGAGCCATCTACAGAATGGTATACCTGTTTTGGAGGGAGATGACCGCAGGGGACACCTGCACTGCCTACCTACTCTCTCACTGCCTTTTGGTCACCCATTCACTGTCTCCCTCAGCAATTCTAATCTGCCGTGTGACCAATTCACTAAATGTACTATCCATGACCGCCTCAGCATTGCGCGTGCTCCACAGTGAGTCCAAGTGTAGCTCCAGAGCCGTCATGCGGTCAAACAAGAGCAGCAGATGGACACACCCCTTGCAATTGTAAGAGTCAGGGACGTCAGCCAGTTTCCTGAGCTCCCACATCAAGCAAGAGGCACATGCCACGGGTCTGAGGTCCCTTGCCATTGTAAGCCTTAGCTTTATATCAACTAACTAAAACCAAACAGTGCACTTAAATAAATGAAAGAAAAGAAAAAAAGCCTTACCTTACACAGCTCTTTTCTTCAGGTTAGAGGAGGGGGCAGGAGGGAGATACTACACGTGTAATATCTCGGGTTTAGCTGCTGCCCAAATATATACTAAGTTCTTACCTTCCTGACAATCTTCTGGTCTCCAAGTCATCTCTGCTCTGTCTCCCGCTGCGCCCAGAGAGGAGAAAGGCTGCGAGTTTCAAAGGTAAGAATTTATACTGTTCTCTTACCTTCCTGACAACCTCCTGGTCTCAAACATCATGTCTGCTCTGTCTCCCGCTGCTCCCGGGCAAGAAAAAGGCAGTGGGCTTTGAAGGTAAGTATTTATACAAAGTCCTTACCTTCCTGGGAACTCCAGGTCTCCAACATCACCTCTGCTCTGTCTCCTGCTGCTCCCGGACAGGAAAAAGACAAATCAATTGAAATTGTCTCTCTTTGAGCAGAGAGCCTTGTTGATCCATCATTCCATGTGAAGATTTTGTTGACATTTCCAGAACAAGGTAGGACTGATCTATTAAACTGCATTTATTTCAATGCAAGAGGCCTAACAGGGAAGGCAGATGAACTCAGGGCATGGTTTGGAACATGGGACTGGGATATCATAGCAATTAGAGAAACGTGGCTCAGGGATGGGCAGGACTGGCAGCTTAATGTTCCAGGATACAAACGCTACAGGAAGGATAGAAAGGGAGGCAAGAGAGGAGGGGGATTTTGATAAGGGATAGCGTTACAGCTGTACTGAGGGAGGATATTCCTGGAAATACATACAGGGAAGTTATTTGGGTGCTACTGAGAAATAAGAAAGGGATTATCACCTTATTGTGATTGTATTATAGACCCTCTAATAGTCAGAGGGAAATTGAGAAACAAATTTGAAAGGAGATCTCAGATTCCTGTAAGAATAATAGGGTGGTTATGGAAGGGGACTGCCATAGTGTAAAGGGTTTAGATTAGATTAGAATCCCTACAGTGTGGAAACAGGGCCCAACAAGTCCACACTAACCTCTGAAGATCATCCCATCCAGACCCATTCCCTTACATTTACCCCTGACTAATGCACCTAACACTTCGGGCAATTTAGCATGGCCAACTCACCTGACCTGCACATCTTTGGACTGTGGGACGAAACCGGAGCACCCAGAGAAAACCCATGCAGACACGGGGAGAATGTGCAAACGCCACACAGACAGCTGGAGAAGGTGCAAAATGTGACCTACTCTTGGGAAATTAGGCAGGGCAGGTGACTGAGGTGTCAGTGGGGAAGCACTTTGGGGCCAGCGACCATAATTCTATTAGTTTTAAAATAGTGATGGAAAAGGATAGACCAGATCTAAAAGTTGAAGTTCTAACTTGGAGGAAGACCAATTTTGATGATATTAGACAAGAACTTTGAAAAGCTGATTGGGCGTAGATGTTTAGAGATAAAAGGACGACTGGAGAATGGGAAGCCTTCAGAAATGAGATAACGAGAGTCCAGAGAAGGTATATTCTTGTCAGGGTGAAAGGAAAGGCTGGTAAGTATAGGGAATACTGGATGACTAAAGAAATTGAGGTTGTATTGAAGAAAAAGAAGGAAGCATATGTCAGGTATAGACAAGATAGATTGAGTGAATCTTTAGAAGAGTATAAAGGCAGTAGGAGTGTATTTAAGAGAGAAATCAGGAGGGCAAAAAGGGGACATGAGATAGCTCTGGCAAATAGAGTTAAGGAGAATCCAAAGGGGTTTTACAAATACATTAAGGACAAAAGGGTAACTAGGGAGAGAATAGGGCCCCTCAAAGATCAGCAAGTATGGGGCCGCAGGAGATGGGGGAGATACTAAACGAGTACTTTGCATCAGTATTTATTGTGGAAAAGGAGATGGATGATATAGAATGTAAGGAAATAGATGGTGACATCTTGAAAAATGTCCCTATTACAGAGGAGGAAGTGCAGGATGTCTTGAAATGCATAAAAGTGGATAAATCCCCAGGACCTGATCAGGTGTACCCTAGAACTCTGTGGGAAGCTAGAGAAGTGATTGCTGGGCCTCTTGCTGAGATATTTGTATCATCGATAGTCACAGGTGAGGTGCCAAAAGACTGGAGGTCAGCTGATGTTGTGGTGCTGTTTAAAAAGGTGGTAAGAATAAGCCAGGGAAGTATAGACCAGTGAGTCTGACATTGGTGATGGGCAAGTTGTTGGAGGGATTCCTGAGGGACAGGATGTACATGTATTTGGAAAGGCAAGGATTGATTAGGGATAGTCAACATGGCTTCATGTGTGAGAAATCATGTGTCACAAACTTGATTGAGTTTTTTGAAGAAGTAACAAAGAGGTTTGATGAGGGCATAGTGGTAGATGTGATCTATATAGACTTCAGTAAGGCGTTTGACAAGGTTCCCCATGGGAGACTGGTGAGCAAGGTTAGATCTCACGGAATACAGAGAGAACTAACCATTTGGATACAGAACTGGCTCAAAGGTAGAAGACAGAGAGTGGTGGTGGACAGTTGTATTTCAGACTGGAGGCTTGTGACCAATGGAGTGCCACAAGAATCGGTGCTGGGTCCACTACTTTTCATTATTTAAATAAAATGATTTGGATGTGCGCAGAGAAGGTACAGTTAGTAAGTTTGCAGATGACACCAAAATTGGAGGTATAGTGGACAGCGAAGAAGGTTACCTCAGATTACAACAGTATCCTGATCAGATGGGCCAATGGGCTGAGAAGTGGCAGATGAAGTTTAATATAGATAAGTGTGAGGTGCTGCATTTTGGGAAAGCAAATCTTAGCAGGACTTATACACTTAATGGTAAGGTCCTGGGGACTGTTGCTGAATAAAGAGACCTTGGAGTACAAGTTCATAGCTCCTTGAAAGTGGAGTCGCAGGTAGAGAGGATAGTGAAGAAGGCATTTGGTATGCTTTCCTTTATTGGCCAGAGTATTGAGTACAGGAGTTGGGAGGTCATGTTGCGACTGTACAGGATATTGGTTAGGCCACTGTTGGAATATTGCATGCAATTCTGGTCTCCTTCCTATCAGAAAGATGTTGTTTAAACTTGAAAGGATTCAGAAAAGATTTACAAGGATGTTGCCAGGGTTGCAGGATTTGAGCTATAGCGAGAGGTTGAATAGGCTAGGGTTGTTTTACCAGGAGCAGTGGAGGCTGAAGGGTGACCTTATAGAGGTTTATAAAATCATGAGGGGCATGGTTAGGATAAATAGAGAAAGCCTTTTCCCTGGGGTGAGGGAGCCCAGAACCAGAGGGCATAGGTTTAGGGTGAGAGGGGAAAGATATAAAAGAGACCTAAGGGACAACTTTTTCCCACATGTATGGAATGAGCTGCTCGAGGAAGTGGTGGAGACTAGCACAATTGCACCATTTATAAGGATGGGTATATGAATAGGAGGGGTTTGGAGGGATATGGGCCGGGTGCTGGCAGGTGGGACTAGATTAGGCTGGGTTATCTGATTGCCATGGATGAGTTGGACTGAAGGGTCTGTTTCCATACTATACATCTCTATGTCTTTATGACTCTATGAACCAGCTTGGGAAGAGTCTGACATTTAAATGTTCATTGCCATAGTCACCTTCACACTGAATTTAGATTTAAGTTTTATTGTCATGTATACTCATGTACAGAGTGCAGGAGTACATGTGAAAAGTGTACACTGTTGCCATTCCCAGTGCCATCTTAGGTATAACGATACCTCAGTATACACTCTTAGGTATAAATATGGAAAAATAATGAAAAGAGTTAAAAAGTTCAACACTGCAGTTCTTCTTAGTATGAAGTAACAAAATAAAGAAATAAATTTAAAAGCAAAACATAACAGTCTTTTCTTAAACCATGGGCCTACAGATGCTCCAAAGTGTGCTTTCCCCACCAGGGCTTGCTCCCCTCCATGCTGGGTACATTTTCACCTGCGCTGGGCAAAGTCCTGTCTGTGCTTACCAGCCATTACATGGCTGACTGCCATCTGTTCTCACGCTAGGCCCTAGTTGCTGCCATGCTCCATCACCACCACTGTATCCACGACTAAGCTCTCTCTAGAAGGTAAGTAAAAAAAACACTAAAAAACTCAAAAAGAGGAAAAAAACGACAAATGAAGGAAAGAGAAAAGCGGAAGGAATGGACTGAGACCCAGGTTCAAAAGCCTGGAAGCTGCCTACTTGTAATGCAATCCTTCCCCTGCTCTGAATCTCAAGCAATTGACAGATTTCAGGGCTGACCTCCCTCTTGAAGCATTGATGACCAAATACTGTTTCTGAGGTTTAGGGAAGACAATTGCTCCCTGAAAACCGTGGGTGGATATAGGTTAAAAACAAGGACTGCAGATGCTGGAAACCAGAGTCTAGATTACAGTGGTGCTGGAAAAGCATAGCAGGTCAGGCAACATCCGAGGAGCAGGAAAATCGACGTTTCAGATAAAAGCCCTTCATCAGGAATAGGAGTCCACCAGCTGAGAAACCTTCTTCCATTCTCTTCTAGTTTTTTGGATTCTTAATAACAATTATGAGATGCAAAAAAAGGCATATCACTGAGCCCAATTTCTCCACCAATGCCCATCACTTTAGGAAGGATCATGGAAGATTTTCTGAGAGGCATTGAGATAAATGTTAATTTGGGAGAACGCAGTGGGTTTTGGAGCTGGTGTGACTGCCTCAACCCTGGAAAGTTGGCAATGTATTGGAAAGCTGGTTCCAACCTGAAAATGTCTGCATTTGATTCCATTGGATGAGGCTGCCATAATGAAACCCCCTTATTGAAGGAGATAATGGGGTGCCACTGGACTGGTCCTCCAGAACCCCAAGCTAATGTTCCAGGCACACGGCTTTGAATCCTACCATTGCAGATGGTCGAGTTTGAATTCACTACACATCTGAAATTAAAAACAAGCCACATGGCAATTACCTAATTATCATTGAAACATCCATCTGGTTGACACTAGGGAAGGAAATTGGCTATTCTTCTATGGTCTGGCCTACATGTGACTCCAAACCCACAACAACGCGATTGACCCTTAACTGTCTTCTAAGCAATTAGGGAAGGGCAAAAATGTTGGCTTAGCCAATGATGTCAGCATCCCATGTACAAATAAAAATAAATCACTGAATTCCCATATGTTAATCACTCATTTGGTACGATATAGGCACAATGCCAAGAATTTTTCAGGCCCTTTGGAAGCTGGCTTGGAAGCAGGAGGTGTTTATAAACCAATGCAGGATGGAAGATGTTAGACAGATTTCATATTGTTTCTGCACGTTCCTGGCAGCAACAGACATGGAGACAGACCTTGCACAAGAATATGACAGGAAGACAATTTAGGGAATGAATTAGCTGCAACAGTGCGGTTTTTCGATGTTACAGAGAGTACACAGGAAGCACGGATCCACAGAACCTTGCCCAATAAAAAGCGGCAGCTAGCAAATGGGAACTTTGTGCTGGCTTTCTCAGGCAAACTTTGAAACAGCCAGCAAGGCACTCCAGCAAGGATGAAACAGCAAGAGAACTGCTAAATAAAATCAGGAGGGGACTAAAATGCCAGTGCTGTGTTGCCTGGCAACAGATCCTGTTTTGGAATTGGCATTTGATTAGATAAAAGACAAGTGGGGAAAGGAGCATAGACCATTTACATGAAACAAAATCTGTGGGTAGAGAGAGACAATGTGCCATTAGCCTCATTTCCCCAGACCTCAGCCCCTTGATAAGAAGAAGGAGCAGTAGAGAGGGAGCCTGGTCCAGCCATAGGCAATGTGAACTCAACAATCTCAAGGCTAACAGGAAGTCCTGCATCAAGGAGTGGATGCTGGAGAAAGGCAAGAGGGACAATGAGCAGTTTTCTGAGTACAGAACAGGCTACCATCCAGTAAGGCCTTTATACTGGGGCTTATTTGTCTTCAAATGTGCAAGTGGCACTGTCTCTGAAAACCATATCTCTCCAGGGAGGCCCACACTGACCTGTGTGGCATGATGGAGAACAAGCTGAGCCCTGTGGGAATTGGTGGCCATCCCATGCTAGTACTGTCACTATAACACCAAAGCAGTACAGCTTGGGATCTTTCCAGGGATCCAGTCAGTTGCATATTCATGCTTCAAGGTGAAGTGGGATGGCACTTATTTGCATTTCAGCATCTATCCTGATCATCAAGGTGAGAAAGCCATTGAGTTCAGGGCCAATACTAGATTCTCCAAGATACAAAATACAATTGACTAAATGCATTAGGCCAATAAGATTTCCATGAACCTGCCATTGGTCTCATAAATAGGAAGAGCTTCCGTTATCCAATATACAACTGACCTGTGACCAAAGTAAATCTCTCCTTCAGGCCAGTGCACAGTTCCCGGGAAATTGTCCCGATGCCTACTTCAGTCCTAAATTCCACAACTTTTCTGTCCCACAATCTCACTCCACATGCCTTCAGGATTGAATACTTGGAGACAAGGGCCACTAAGAAGGAGATGGCTACTTGGAACTCAAGAATGGCCAGAGAAAGGATGTGCAATATGTGCCATGGATTACCCTGAGTGACCATTGAGCCGACCACTGGGTTTTTGAAGATGCATTTAGATCAATCCACTGCAGTTCTTCATTCTGCTCCTAGGGTGTTGTGTATCATGATAGCTCTGCTGTGTGCATTCCTGTAGAGGAGGAGGCAGTTACCAATGAGGATCTTATGGATGATGATACCTATCCACTGATGATGTTGTCAAGGAGGCTGCTGACCAGACAATGCCAGGTTAGGGACCATGTGGCATGGCACAATGTTTCATTTAATTCTTACTACTTTTGGATTTGTTCCAATAAAGCCCTCCTGCAGCCTATCCTGCTATTGCCTCCTTCAGTTACCATTCCATCAGCCTGTGCTGAATCACAGTGACATATGTGAGGGTTTAACTGCATGTGGCATGGTCCATCACAATCAGCCCCCTGACAGAGCCAGGGTATAACTGAAGTCTCATAGGGCTGCAAAAAATCGATGGGGAAATAGTGCTAGAACATTAATCCATTTATTAATGGTGCACCATACCCACTAAACATATATTCAACAAAAGAAATATAAGCCTTCACGGTGTTGACACATTCAACAATGGACCTCCATGTATCACCTAGTGAGTTCCCATTGTGCAGTGTAATGATGATACACATAGTTGCCTCTGTGAAGCAATGGCTGAAGAGCTAAATGTTTACAGTGATCCATTTGCTGTTATCCAAATAGACTGTTTAGTTCTGTGTTGTTGGAGCTGCATTTTGTTATGCAGCAGGCCAGACCCCTTCAAAATATTTCAAGAAAGTAGCCTAGACCCTAGCATTTCTAGTTGTTTTAAACTGGTGTCCAGTGGATACTCAGGGAATAGTGCAGCTGGTCAAACCACTTAGTTTCAAACAAAAAAGAATTTATTTGCAAGATTACTGAATGAAAAACAAACAAAACAAATGGTATATAGAATAACTCAACCTATCTGAAAACCCAACAGATTATCCAAAAGTTTGGGAGAAGATTTGTAGCTCGGGTGCTCGTTGTTGTGGTTCTGTTCGCCGAGCTGGGAATTTGTGTTGCAGACGTTTCATCCCCTGTCTAGGTGACATCCTCAGTGCTTGGGAGCCTCCTGTGAAGCGCTTCCGTGATGTTTCCTCCGGCATTTGTACTAGTTTGTATCTGCTGCTTCCAGTTGTCAGTTCCAGCTGTCCGCTGCAGTGGCCGGTATATTGGGTCCAGGTCCAACTTAATTATGCTGTTCCAACTACTTGCAACAATCCCCAGAAAGATCCCTTGGCACAAAAGGTAAAATCAAACACAGGGTGAAGAACTGTGGAAACAGGCCCTTCGGCCCAACAAGTCCACACCGACCTGCCAAAGCCCATTCCCCTACATTTACCCCTTACCTAACATTATGGGCATATTTAGTATGGCCAATTCACCTAACCTGCACATTTTTGGATTGTGGGAGGAAACCGGAGCACCCGGAGGAAACCCACGCAGACACAGGGAGAACGTGCAAACTCCACACAGTCAGTCGCCTGAGGCGGGAATTGAACCTGGGTCACTGGTGCTGTGAGGCAGCAGTTCTAACCACTGTGCCACTGCGCCACCCACAAAAGACATTAGTGAACCAGGAGGGTTTTTCTGACAATTGAGAACAATTTCATGGGCACCATTAGACTCTTGATTAGATTAGATTACTTACAACGTGGAAACAGGACTGTCGGCCCAACAAGTCCACACCAACCTGCCAAAGCACAACCCACTCAGACCAATTCCCCTACATTTACCCCTTCACCTAACACTACGGACAATTTAGCATGGCCAATTCACCTAACCTGCACATTTTTGGATTGTGGGAGGAAACCACAATCACCTGGTCTTACAGGAGAAATGGCAGAGAGATTCAGCATGGAATATCTTCTTCCATGTAGCTGTTTCTTTTACCACAACGTCAAACTGACTGATTGCTTGCTCTGAACAACCAGACCGCTAAAACCAAACCAGAGAAAAGCTGAGCTGGGAGAACTGGCCACTTCCCTTTCATTGTACACCTGTTTTTTTTAATTTAAAAGCTTCCCCAAGTAGATCAACCCAGATATTTCGGAGCCTGTGTCTTTATGACATCTGAAAAATAAACAAGGACAACATTATCATGTTAAAGAAGCAGTACCATCATAATTAATCCCAGCAAATGGAGTGTATTCCATCACACTCCTGACTTTTCGAGGGTGTACAGATTTGGGATGTAGTTGCAATGTCGAATAGTCATGATGAGACCCAGGCTTATACTATGGGGGCATGGGTTCAAACTCACTCTGGTAGTTAAGGAATTTAAATTCATTGATATTGAAAGTTAGTCTTAGTAAAGGTGACCAGAAACCAATATCAATCATTATTGAAACATATAGGATTCTTAATGGGCATAGTGCTTGAATGGTGCTTGCTGTGATCTGATTTTCCTCATGGCTGTAGGAATGTATCAATCAAGAAGATAATGGAATGTTGTCTTTTATTCAAAGGGGTTAGAGTATAAGAGGAAGGAAGTCTTACTGTAAGTCTTACTATACAAGGTGCTGGTGAAACCACATCTGGTATACTGTGAGTAGTTTTGGTCCCCTTATTTAAGAGATATTATTTCATTGGAAGCAGTTCAGAGAAGGTTCACTAGGATGATCACTGATGTGGAGGGATCGTTTTATTTTCCCTCCCCCCACCTTCCCCCAGTTCCAAACTTCCAGTTCAGAATCACCGTCATGGCCTGTCCTACCTGTCCATTTTCCTTCCCATCTATCTGCTCCATCCTCCTCTCCAACCTATCACCGTTACCCCCACCTTCATCCAGCTATTGCACGCTCAGCTACCTTTCCCCCATTTTTACCTCCCGCCCATTTATGTCTCCACCCCCGAAGCTCCCAGCCTCATTCCTGATGAAGGGCTTTTGCCCAAAATGTCGATTCTCCTGCTCCTCGGATGCTGCCTGACTTGCTGTGCTTTTCCAGCACCACACTCTTGACTCTAATCTCTAGCACCTAAAGTCCTCACTTTCATCGGGATTGTTTTATGACCAAACGTTAACCAGGTTGCATCTCCACTCACTTGAATTTAGAAGAATGAGAGGAATTGTCATTGAAACATATCGGATTCTTAACATGCTCGACGGGGTAACTGATGAAAGAATGTTTCCCCTCATGGGAGTGTCTAGGACCAGAGGACATAGTCTAGAATTAAGGGTCATAGTCTAATTTAAGACTGAGATAAGAAGGATTTTTTTCTCATAGTGCCTTTGGAACTCCTTGCCACAGATAGCTGTGGGGGCAGAGTGCTTATGTCTATTACAGGCTGATATATGTAGATTCTTGACCAGTAGGGAATTCAAGGGCTACTGAGAAAGGGCAGAAAAGTAGATGTGAGGAACGTTGGATCAGCCATGATCCTGTAGAATGGTGGAACAGGCTTGAGGGGCTGAACAGCCTACTCCTGTTTCTACCTCTGATACTCTTATGGAATGGCTATGATGGAAATTATTACATCAAGACTATCACAGGACTGTTCAGTTTCCAGTAAATTGTAACTCAAAACATTAAAAGAATAAACATTTTCCTGTTGATGCAATATTGTCAAATAATTATCTTGTTATACTTATTGTGCAACTGTTGCATCATTTTATTTACGAGACTTTGAAACATACACCCATTCCGTTTCACATTATTGTACTTCTGGCCAACTATGATGACTCTTTTAGTGTTTTATAAAACAAATGACCTAATTAACACACTAAACGTCACATTTGGTGAGGATTACTGATAAATATATCACATTAGTTGTTGCAAGTAGATACATAAGAACTGGATGGAGATGTTTCAGAAATAACACTCCCACAGAAACCCATCAGCTGCAGGGTGTGCTGGAATCTGGGGAAGTCAGGAACCCACACACATAAAATTAATCATTTCTTTGAGAAGTTTGTTAATAATCAAAGGAAAGTCAGAAAGTCGTTTTCAAATTATAAATCATCAAATCTGAGCAGGTCTGGGTGCATGCTTGAGCATGGATGCATGGGTTCACTGTAAGGAATTACTTTGTTTTGATCATGAGGAATTTGTTCCATGCTCAGTCTCTTTCAGCTGGAGGGATGACCATTTTTGTGCTTACTGGGACAGCTGGCCCTCTGGGGTGCTGCCTGCTTTCCTCTGCCCCATCATGGCTGCCTTCTGCCTTTTCAGTTCATGCTCTACTTGCAGCTCCTGCCTCCTTGGGAGGGAATGCCATACGAAAATAATTAGGTTCTGTGCTCACCTCCCTAACTAGGATATTTACATTTGAAGATTAAGGTGGCAGATTTGGCTACCTGGAAATTGTCCAGGTGCTAGGTTCCTGACCCTAAATTGAAAATCAGGCTCGTACGGCTAGATTATCCTCTTCTTGGTGCCAGAATGGCAGGAAAGGGGTCCACTATTCGTTGTTGTGACCCCGTTATATCTCTAATCTATTTCCCTGATGTGTCATCCATCATGTAGGGTGGTCTACATGACCACCAAGGGAAGCCAACCCTGAAGGATTTTGATTGCATCATCAGAAAGAGTGACCAGCCATATACAGAGGAACCTCGATAATTCAAAGGACATGCCGGGGAATATTTTATTTGGTTAATTGAATGCCAGATAATCGAATGCTGGATAACATTGTCAGCCAAGCATCAGGACCTTGCCATCTTGTCTGGATAATCTGCAATTCGGTTAATCGAATGCCGAATAATTAAGGTTCCTCTGTAAACACTATTAATATGAGTAAAGGTCAGAGGCTAGAAGTTCTGCAGCAAGTAATTCATCTCCTGTTTCCCTGTTCCCCAGCTTTAAGGCACAAGTTGGGAGTATGATGGAATACCTCCCACTTGCCTGGATGGGTGCAGCTCCAACAACATTCAACAACATCATCCAGTAGAAAGCAGCCTTCTTGATTGGCACCCTTTCCAGCACCTTCAATATTTTCTCCCTTTACCACTGATGCCAGCAGTGCATACCATCTACAAAATGTACTGTTGGAATCATCACTGCTCTGACAGCAGATTCCAAATCCATAACCTCTTTTCACTGAAAAGGACAATTGCAGCAGATGCTTGGGTACAACATCAGTTGCAAGTTCTCCTTCAAGCCATTCATTATTCTGACTTGAAAGTATATCTCTGTTTCTTCAGTGTTGATGTGTCAAAATCCTGGAGGTCCCTTACAAAGAGCACTGTCGGTGTCCTGACATCTTAAGGACAACAAAAGTTTAAGAAAGATCACCAATTCTTTTCCTAAAGCAGTTAGGAATGCACTACAGATGTGGCCCAGCCGTGATACCCACAACTAAAGGACAATTAAAGCATAGAAAGGACTTCTTTCCCTATTTGCAATATATTTGCAATATATTGCAACCAGCCAAAGCTATCACCACAATCAACTGGGATTAGCTATCCCAGCATGAATCAAGGGTCAAACTCAAAGCAATTCCTTGTCAGTCACACATTAATTCAGTGAGTTAACAAGGAGCTTCATGAGTGCGGTTTGTTTGAAATACTATATTTTACACAAACAGTATTCTGGTTTGTTTCTAAAAAGATTACATTGGTTGATTAATATGTGTTTAACGAATGGATGCATTTGGGAACATGCTTTTATTACAGAAACATTTTGCAATAAGCTTCAAGAATGTTCACAATTCAATAAAATTAAGTTTTAATTTTTATTAAACTGTGAATCAAAAGTGGCTGAAGCAAAGAGTGAACTACCCTGACCTTAGCAGAATGAGGCCTAGACGATTTAGGAAGAGCCTCACAACCAGGGCAGGCAAATGGGGAAGGCCTTACCTTGTGGGATCTAGAGAAGGACAGCTATTGCTTTTGGCACCACAAGAGAAAGAGAAAAAAGACTCTCCTTCCTGCTCCATTGACCTTGTAAGATAGCATCAAGGGATTGCTTGTCAAGCCACTAGTTAAAGTCCTTACGAAGGGTCCTGACCCAAAACGTTGACTTTCCTGCTTCCCCGATGGTACCTGACCTGCTGTGCCTTTCCAGCTCCACATTTTATTGCATTAAGGTATTTGTTGAACTTTGATAATGCCATCACAGCCCAATCTACAACTTTAATGAAGGAACAGGCTGCTTTCTGACAGGTAAACCCTTTCCTGTTAAGAAGAGTCGAATAAACTGGAGGTGTGTGTAAGAGCAGCAGAATACCTATGGGTATGCCTCCTGGGCAATTTTAACTGGTTAAAGTTTGGCATGCTAAATTTTATTTAAGATAAAGATTAGCTATTTTTCAAAATTTATTAACATTGTTCATCTAACTCATAAATCTTCTGTTTTTTTTGGCTAAATCAGAGTTGTGTGGAGTTTTTTTGAGGGGTTTGTTGCTGCATGGCTGAGAGCGTTCACTCACTGTATTTTACCACACTTACTTCATTAATTATCAACCACACCTACGTGGCATCCCTCACGTCCAACTGCCCCCTCATCTTACCATGAGCCGGTCTTGGAACTAACTCACCATTCGGCTGATGTACTTGAATTCACCAGCATCCCTTGCATCAGAGTCATTTATAAAAGGTTGATGTACAACTGGAAAAGCCCCATCCATGTGGAGTTCCCCTGCACTGTGCCTAATGTTTCCCTGAGATGCAGCAGACAGAGGGAAATTGATGCTCTGTAGCTTTGCAGTCACGGACCTGGAGGTCCTACTGGACAGAGTGGTGCCAACATACAACCTCTTCCTCCCCCAGGACCAATGGTGGAGTTAATGATACCAGACCATGCTAAACTGGTCTGACATTGCCATCCAGGTTAAACCACTCTCAGTTGTCTGGAAGATTGTTTCGCACTGTGGGAATAAGGCCCATGACCTTTTCCACTCTATCTCAGTAAGCTTCATCATCTTCTGTCAAATACCTCGCCCTCTGTCTCTGCTACTGTATCCACCTCCTACCAAGGGTTATGCTCTGCCACTCTCTCTATTGCCTGGAACATTTTTCCTTCATGCACTGTCACCCACCATAGCTCCAACACTATGGATTCTGCTTGTCCTCTTTTGCTCCCACTAATTCACTTGGGACATCTCTCTATCTGCACCAATAGTAATATAGTAATAGCTGAGACAGCCACTTTCATCTCCCTTTAATACCTGCCCTCCCTCATTCACTAAAGAAATTTACAAGGGGAAGCAGTTGAAAAGTTAGAAAAAAGAAACAAAAAGTTTGTGAGAAGATTTGTAGCTCGGGTGCTCGTTGTTGTGGTTCTGTTCGCCGAGCTGGGAATTTGTGTTGCAGACGTTTCATCCCCTGTCTAGGTGACATCCTCAGTGCTTGGGAGCCTCCTGTGAAGCGCTTCTCTGTTGTTTCCTCTGGCATTTATAGTGGTTTGTCTCTGCCGCTTCCGGTTGTCAGTTCTGGTTGTCCAGGTCGATGTGTTTGTTGATAAAACCTGTGAATGAGTGCCATGCCTCTAGGAATTCCCTGGCTGTTCTCTGTTTGGCTTGTCCTATAATAGTAGAATCTATAGGCAGAATAACATTAAGGTATTGCAAGAATACACAGATCAATTCGCAAAAGTGATGTTATTCATCACATAGAACTTTTTTATATCGCAAAAACTATTGGACAGTCAATTGACCAATTCTTTTGTGGTATTATGACCATTAGTCAAAAACGCAAAATACTGTGAACATTTTTAAGTTGCAATTCCACAATGTAGTTTTTTAAAAGAGGATGATGCAGACAAAGATAGCTGCAGATGTAAATTAAGTGGCTGTCTGGAAAGATAGACCCACAGAATGTCATACCGACAGATATGAAGGGAACTTCAAACAACAGCCCTTGAAAGAGGGGAAAAGCTGAGACAAAATAGTCTCAACTGTGATTTCTTAGGAGTACAAAGATAATGACAGACTGATGACCTCCTGCTCAACAGCTAGCTACCCCCTGGATATTATGCGCCAAATTGCTGACAGATTTTATACTTTTTGATTTAAAGAATACACATGGCATTAAAAAGCCAGTTTCAACTCTACTGGAGTGTGTGCATGTGGGACTGAATATTCGTAAATGTAACAGTTGGGTTCGAGCATCAGAATGCTGCTAATGTCACAGTCAAAGAACTACCCACTCGCCACCTCTGTGTTGCAGGTAAAATGATCTTCACTCACTCCAAGTGCTGGAAACTAGACAGAAGGAAATAGGACAACAAAAGGACAGTCTCACCCTGAATACAGAATTAAATTGCAAAAAAGTATCAGAACTACAAAATTTCAACCAACCTACAAAAGGATTGTAAAACTAATTGTTCAATTACCAATATCAGTGCCAGCAGTAACACTGCAATAGCTGCACTGCAATAGCCACTTGTTTCCAATTTGTATACGTGTGTTGTGTTAATATGTCCTCTCGGGTGTGGAAATTAATAAACTCAGTTTTTATTAATTCAAGGAAATCTGGTTAAATTGGTTCCTTTTAAAAACATAAGTTCATTTACGTTCTGGGAGAGAAGTGACCACAAAATGAAGGGTTTCCTAAATTAATCTTGCTGCAACCAACTAAAGGAGCTGATAAGAAGGGGATCCAGTTCATCCTCTGACCTGGGGAATTAACAGTTTTGTGTATCATGTCTGGAACTGTATTGGATTTGAGAACCTTATGTCCATAAGACATAGGAGCAGAAATTAGGCCATTCAGCCCATCGAGTTTACTCCACCATTCAATCATGGCTGATAAGTTTCTTGACCCCATTCTCCTGCTTACTCCTCACAACACTTGATCCCCTTGATTCTCAAGAACCTATCTGTCTCAATCTGAAACATACTCAATGACCTAGCCCCCACAGCCTTCTGCAGCAATGAACTTCATAGATTCACCACTGTCTGACTGAAGAAGTTTCTCCTTATTTCCGTTCTAAAAGGTCTTCCCTTTACTCCAAGGCTGTGCCCTTGGGTACTAATCTCTCCGACCAATGGAAACATCTTTCCAACACCTACTTTGTCCAGGCTGTTCAGTATGCTGAATGTTTCAATTAGATCTCCCCATATCTTTCTAAACTCCATCGAGTATAGACCCAGAGTCCTCGAACATTCCTCCTATGTTAAGCTTTCATTCCTGGGACCATTCTCATGACCTCCTCTGAACACGCTCCAAGGCCAGTACCTCCTTCCTGAGATATGGAGCCCAAAACAGCACACAATACGCCAAATGTGGCCTGACCAGAACCTAACAGAACCTCAGACATACATTTCTGCCTTTATATTCAAGTCCTGTCAAAATAGATGCCATCATTGCATTTGCCTTCCTAACTACTGACTCAATCTGCAAGTTTACCTTGACAGAATCCTGGACTAGAACTCCCAAGTCTCTTTGCACTTCAATTTTCTCCCCATTTAGCAAACAGTCCATGCCTCTATACTTCCTACCAAAGTGCATGACCTCACACTTTTCCAAATTGTACTCCCATCTGCCACTTCTTTACTCACACTCCTAACCTGTCCAAATCCTTCTGCAGCCTTCCTGCCTCCTCAATGCTACCTATCCCTCTTCCTCTCTTTGTATCATCTGCAAACTGAGCCAGAATGCCCTCAGTTCCTTCACCTAGATCGTTAATATATAAAGTGAAAAGTAGTGGTCCCAACATTGAGCCTGGCAGAACACCATTTGTCACCAGCTGCCATCCTGAGGAAGACCCTTTCTGCTTTCTGCTCGATAGCCAAACATCTATCCATCTTGTCTCTGATATTGTTGACCCTTATCTTACTCAGTAGCCTCCTGTGCGGCACCTTGTCAAAGGCTTTCTTCATGTCCAGGTAGCTAACATCCATTGGCTCTCATTGGTCTAACCTGCTTGCTACCACCTCAAAGAATTCTAGCAGAGTTGTCAGGCATGACCTCCCCTTGATGAAACCATGCTGACTTTGCCCTGTTTTACCATACACTTCCAAGTATTCAGAAATCTCATCCTTCACAATGGATTCCAGGATCTTACCCATGACCAAGGTTAGGCTAATCCGTCTGTAATTCTCCATCTTTTGCCTTAGTCCTTATTTAAACAGGCGTGTCACATTCGCAATTTTCCAGTCCTCTGAAACCCTCCCTGATTCTAGCGATTCCGAAAAGATCACCACTAATGGCTGGGATGTAGTCCTTCCGGTCTGGTGATTTAACCACCTTCAGGCCATTTGGTTTTTCTACCTCTTTCCCCTTGGTGATGACCACCATACTCAAATCTGCCCCTCACTCTCTTGAATTTTTGGGATATTACTCGTGTCTTCCACTGTGACGATTAATGCAAAGTAATTATATTCAGTTCCTCAGTCATTTCCTTGTTCCCCACTACTATCACCCCAGTGTCATTTTCCAGTAGCCCAATGTCCCCTTTTGCCTCTATTTTGCCTTTTATATATCTAAAGAAACTCTTACAGTCTTCCTTTATATTATTTAGCTTACCCTCATATTTAATCTTCTCCCTCCTTATTTCTTTATTTGTTGCCTTCTGTTGGTCTTTGTAAGCTTCCCAATTCTCTGGTTTGGGAATTCACTGCCCTTTGCTGCATTATATGTTTTCTCTTTCTGGGGTCTAGTCATAACATTGATAATTTATTTTCGAGTATTATTTAACTGACCATAACATGGGCTGATGTCAGGGCTGACATTTCCACCCAAACAGCAGTGTCTGTAAAAGGCAACCATGTTGTGCAATCTCTGAAAATTTACCGAAGAAAGAGATTCTATTGTGTTTCCATGACCCTTCCATTGCAAAACCTCTTATAGCCAATTCAATTCAGTACAAATACAGATTCCAAACAGTAATACACTAAATAATTAGGTAAATGAGTTTTTGAATTTGTTTGCAGGTTTAATATTGTTCAGGATGCCAATAGGACTCCTCAGCTCTCTTTCAACAGTGCTATAGGAACTTCAATGTCCTGAGAGGATAGAAAGTTTAACATCTAATTCAAAGAAACACACCAGCAATAGTGAAGCACACCTTCCATTTTGTACTGAAATTTTTCAGTTAACACTATCAATAATACCATTCTCCCCCATGTCTGCGCGAGTTTCCTCTGGGTGCTCCGGTTTCCTCCCACAGTCCAAAGATGTGCAGGTTAGGTGAATTGGCCATGCTAAATTGCCCCTAGTGTTAGGTGCAGCGGTAAATGTAGGGGAATGGGTCTGGGTGGGTTGCTCTTCGGAGGGTCAGTGTGGACTCGTTGGGCCGAAGGGTCTGTTTCCACACTGTAGGGGATCTAATCTAATCTTAAATCTAATCTAATCTTAAAACAGCCCACAATAGGGCAGAAAGAGTCAAATCACGTAGTATGCTGACCATCATTTACTCCTCACCTGATGAGGAAAGAATCTTGATTGAACATATCGAGCAGGTATTGAAGGTTACCCTTGAATTATTGTGCCTGGAACCACTCCCCCTCCACCCCACCGTGCTCTGACTGAGGCTTTCTGACAAGTATGAGTTTGCTAGTTTTGTCTCTGGGCTAAATGGCCTGTCCAGACAGCTGTAATATGAGCCTGGTATGTATGGTTGAGGAAGAAAAACATCAGAAACAGCAAGGCAAGGTAATGCAGAGCATGGAAGCTGTGAGCATCTAGATATGCTCAGAGTGAGTGAGGAATAAGAGAGTGAGTGAAGAGCCCCGAGATGCAGCCAGGTCCACTCCATGAGGTGGTTGTGTGTTTCTGAGCACACAGTCTCCTTGCTGTAGCATTATAATGATAGTTGTCAGTGCAGCCTGAGACACAGCATTGAAGAGCAGCAATGTTCTTTAAGCGTGATGTGTCATGAGGGTTCTTACAGACTGAAACACGTCACATGCCAATGTCTATGGGAGTGAGCTTTTGTGACCAGTGCCCAGGGAAGTTGTCCAGAGATGCTGGAAAACAAACACTAACATGAAGATTGTTTGCAGCAAGCAGCAAGTTAAATCTACAAGGTGCTTGCACTGGTTTCCTTGTCAAGTTTTCCTGACATCAAGCTTATATGGTGAGTTTGGTAAGATGGAAGGCTGATTATTATTGACATGACTTGGGCTGTTAAGAAGATGTTTAACAAGCAATAATCACTGTAAATGCGAAACTTGCTACGGCCTAGTGAGAATCCTGCCACACTGCTTGTGAAAAACATAAAAGAGCGTGAGCTGCTCTCTACGTTGTGATAGGCTTTGGCAGACTTCTCAACTGATTCTGCCACAAATCTCACCATAGCCACATCGGTCAGACGCTATTAGATTCCAACTGCCCCCTCATCTTACCATCCACATGGTCTTACATGTTTACATAAATTTGTAACTTCAGTTTAGGTACTTTCAATAGACATGAGACATTTTGAAGAGTTAATACTTTTTAATTATTTTCCTTTTGTCAAGCGAAATCTATTTTTTTCCAGAGATAATGGAGGTCATCATAATACAACTTCAAATGGTAAAAGACTGAAAAAAAACATAACATTTTATCAATGTTATCTGATAAATTGTAACAAACTAAATAAACATTAAAGCATTTTAAAATGTGAATTTAGTATTAGAAATGTTTTTGTACAAAATTTACAAAGACAACTTCCATATTAGAAATGTTGAGAGTTTCTGCTTTCTCTCTCTCCAACCAGAGGATGGTTTCATGTTGTTTTAGTTGATACTTCTTTTTAAATGCAGTATAAATTTTGTTATGTTTTACAAATTTTAAGACACTAATAACAAAAGTTTAAGTATCAGATGTTAAAAGTTGATGCATTATGTTTGAAAGACTAATTTAGGAAAATGAACATAGGGAGGAGGAGAATGTAACTCAGCCCCTTGAGCCTGTTCCAGCATTCAGTTAGGTCACAGCTGATCTGTACTTTTTCTTTACCTTAAGGTTGATTTAAAAATGAACTGAACATTACATTTCCACTAATAGTTTAAAATGAACATAATGCATTGTTCTTTACATTCTAATTACATACTGTAACAGTTTTCTGGTCAAGGCTTTTGTACAAGGTATATACACACTTTTATTCAACTATTGGTGTGGAACATAATTTAGT
This sequence comes from Chiloscyllium punctatum, assembly GCF_047496795.1. Lineage (NCBI taxonomy): Eukaryota > Metazoa > Chordata > Chondrichthyes > Orectolobiformes > Hemiscylliidae > Chiloscyllium > Chiloscyllium punctatum. The sequence continues at coordinate 56,382,208 of NC_092746.1, read as the reverse complement.
AATTCAAAAAAGTTTGGGATTTTTATCAATTTTTTTTGGTACCATTATGTCGAATGGTGGATAACACTGCAATATTGTTGGTGATTTAATTGCAAAGCCCTTAATGCATTTGAAAGCTTACCTTTATGATGCTATGGACTGAAATTTCAGGATTAAGGAGGAAAATAAAATTGGAAGCAGACTGTAAGTAACTCTAAGACTACATGGTTAGGTTAAGAGTTTGGACAGAAAGGTGCTGGATACAATTTAGTTTGGAGAGGTATGAAGCAATACATTTTAGAAGGAAGAATAGGAGCGACCATTTTGTACCGGGCAATAAGACTTCAAATATAGTCAGGAAGTAGAGAGATTTTGGGGTTCAGAATCAAAAATGTGCAAGTGGAAGGGTAAATTGATAATAATACTTAATAGTTAAAAAGCAAACACTGAACTTTATACCTTAGGTAACCAAAGCAAATAGAAATGCCAAATTGAGATAAGTCATTGGTTACACTGCATTCAGAAAACTGTGCAAAAGTGAGGACTGCAGATGCTGGAAACCAGAGTTTAGATCAAAGTGGTGTTGGAAAAGCACAGCAGGTCAGGCAGCATCCGAGGAGCAAGAAAATCGACATTTTGGGCATCTAAACTTAGAAAGCTGTGTCCAGTTTGTGGTGTTTTTAAGGAAATCTGTCAAGGCCACGTTGAGTGTGTGGAAGAGATTCACTATTTGCATACAACTCACAAGAGACATTAATGAAGACAGATCAGAGTAATTAGGTTCTTATCAATATAACAAAGAAGACAAAGAGAATGTCTCAAAGTTGTTCCAAATTAGGAGAGGTTTAGTCATATTTTGTTTTAGAGTGCTTCTGTAAAGCACCTTGGGAGGTTTATGATGTTGAAGGTGCTATTTAAATATAACTTGTTGTGAAGATAATTAGAGAACATTTATTTCTGGCAGAAGTGAGTTGGAAAAGACAAACACACAATATCACCAAAAGAACATTAAAGAGATTAGGAGAAACTTATTCACGGACACACAGTTATTAGGACACAGAATTTCCCACCAGTAATAGTGGTAGGACTCAAATCCGTAATACCTTTTAAAAGAAAAGTGAATAAATATTCAAAACAGAAGAAGGGTATTGAATTAGGACAATGCTGATAATTCTTTAGATAGCTAATACCTGCATAATGGGCCAAATGTTTTCTTATATGGTGCCACATTCCGAAATTATAATTTAATATTAGCAACAATATAGATGCATTTTGGTAATTTACATTTTGAGAATGTTCAGCATACTGTGCTACTTCTATTAAACACATCTAAAGATTGAGACATTTTAACTTCATATTTAAATTAACATATATATATAAACTTTGTGTGCCAAAGAAATAGCAACTACTCATCAATATTTCAATTAGAAATGTGAGGTTATAAATCCAGTTTAAAATCTAACAATGTAATAAATAAAACAAACCTATTGGATTTGAAATAAAGATAAACATTAGAAAATACGTATACATTTATAGAATCAATGAATAATAACAATTTTTTTTGTCAGAAAACTGTTTCCAATAATGTAACCAACAATATTAGGCACAATTTCTGTGTAAACGATGAACCTCAAGATACTATGTAGATACGACTCAGTTTTAACAGGTCAAAATGCAAATAGTATCTTAGTGAAGCTCTCAAGTTTTAGCTGGTAATTTATTACAAAAAAGGAGCACAGCCAAAGAAACAAGACATATACATAGTGCCAGTCTACAATTTACAACACTGTATTACTCACATCTATCGATATTTTTTATAAAAGATGCTGGACTAAAAAGCTTTAAACTGTTTAAAAATTCTAGTACCGCTTGTTGCAAACTACAGTAATAAAAATGCAAGCTCTTACCTATCAGTTTGAGGTTTGTGATCAACTGTTCACATATAGATTTCAGTTAAAGACATTAAGCAAATAATTTAAATGCCAAATATGATTAAATACAATCTCCTTCAGATGTATTGATTCTGAGAGGTCTGATGGTACAATACATTGTATAAAACTCTGTTGACATCTTGCAATTAACAATTTTAACAAGAAGGATAAATGAAAAATATACAAAAAAAATTAGATAATGATTTTGGTTTTCTCTTTTTTTTGTGTAAATTGTAATTAATCGCATAAAATGGAAAAGAATGTCCAAATGTAGCTTGAAACAGTTCATTAGTTCATATGAAAACGGTGTTCTCCTCTTGTTATGTGTGAAGAGAATTCATATCTATCCTGGCTTCGGTACCCACACATGTTGCATTCAAAGGGGTCACGGAATCCATGGCACCCCATATGTATTGTAAACATCACATGATCCAGGAAAAGTACCCTGCAGTGTTCACATTTATACACTTTCACATGTTCTCCTTCACTACTAATCACTTTGATGATTTCTTGATTGGGTTCCATGCCTGCTCTCATAATGTCATAGGATCTAGGATCTTCTTTTACTAAAGGCAAGCCATTTCTTGCCTGTGGAGCTACGTGATTTGTCAGGTAAATCAGGTTGTTTCGTTCTTCATTATTGCTCTCAGTATCTGTGGAATCAGGGCAGCTGTTGTTTGGAGATGGTTCTCTTTCTGATGACTGTGATTTTGTTTTCGAAATAAGCACTACGTTTTCTATGGCACCATCTTGGCTTGCGGCACTGTTAGCATGACTCTGTGTATCTGAATGGGTTTTATGCATGGTGTACATGTTGCTTATTACTGGTATCACTTCAGAGCCTCCAGCAGGAGTTTGGACAAGAGGACGCAAGGATTCAGCCCCTAAATAATTGATAGCATTGTTAATTGCTTGATCCAAAACATGAGTCTGCATCATCTCACTCTCCTTTTCATAATTTGAATTAGCGTCATACTGAAGCTCTGAAATATCAAGCTGCAGCTTCTTTTCACCTGTGTAATTAGCATATGAACAACCAATACAGTATTACTTTACACAGACTGGATAAACAGCAGACTTCCTGTTATAAAAATAACGGATCCTGCAGCTGTAACACTTGCATAAACCATAAAATTGCTTATTCTGAAAAAAAAGTCAACACAAAGATTAAACTGTTTCACTCGTACTAATATTAGATAAGTGTTATTGAGATATAATGTGATCTAGGTGCTTTCACTAATTAAAATTGATTTGCATTTCAATATTGATAGCAGAACTACAATAGCTAATGATGTATTTACCAAGAATAGTGCCAATTATTAATTTACTTTATTTACTAGCAAATGTATTTCCAAATAAAGCAAATTAGTACCAATGTTCTCACAGAGAGACAAGTACAGCAACAGAGGGGGTTTAAACAAAAGTAGCAGGTGGAGAGACGGGTCTTACAGCACATGGATGAGTGGTTAAGAAAAGATTTGGTGAAGAGGCAAAGTAATCTAAAATGCTGTATTATTGGGTAGATACGGAGTGATATGCCTTAGGCAGGCAGGAGAGGTTATGTAAAACTAAAATAAAGGTAGAATATGAAAAAAGGAAAAGGGAATTAAACTAGAATGGGTTTGAGTTCCTGTATTTTTTTTTGCCAATGTGGAAGGTATTAAAGACTATTTGTGTGAGTGAAGCTAATTGGCAAATGTCAGCAGAGATTCACTAAGGGAAGGTTGTGCTTGATGAATTTAAATAATTCACTGTGGAAATCCTAGAATTTATAAACAACGAGGACAAAGTAACTGTGGTACATCATATTTCAGAAGGCACTTTGTAAGCTATCCCATAGAAAATATGTTATCAAAATTAAATGAATGATATCAAAGAAACCCATAGTGAATATTCAGGATTAGAAATCAAAGTATAGCAACAATTTTTTTTAGTATCAGTAGCACCAATCTTGGTACTTATTCTCTGTTTCATTTTTAATAATAAATTGCATGCAGGCAGCTGATAAATGATATTCTGATGATACCAAATTAGGGGGCATGGTAAACTCTGAGGAAGATTGTTGACGAATATTTTTATGAAGTGAGCAACTAAGTGTTGGATACACTTCAATTCAATGGATTATCATTTAAGTTTTTGAAAAAAGGACACAGTGGCTCAGTGGTTAGCACTGCAGCCTCACAGCACCAGGGTCCCAGGTTTGATGCCAGCGTTGGGTGACTGTCTGTGTGGAATTTGCACATAGTCTCCGTGTTTGCATGGGTTTCCTCCGGGTGCTCCAGTTTCCTCCCACAGTCACAAAGATGTGCAGGTCAAGTAAATTGACCATGCTAAATTGCCCATAGTGCAAGGTGCATCAGGCAGAGGGAAATGGGTCTGGGTGGGTTACTCTTCAGAGGGTTGGTGTGGACTGGTTGGGCCAAAGGGCCTGTTGCCACACTATGGGGAATCTAATCTAAAAAGGATGTTTTTCCTAAATGCTAAGATTCTTAATACAGTGAAACAATATAAGTAGAAGGTAACTTGATCTTTGAAGGGATGAGTACAAGTAAAAGAGGCTACAAAAAGACAAATAGATTTCTGAGGCTTCCAGATTGGAGCACAGAGAATATAAAACAAGGAAGTGGGTTTGAACTTTTACAATTCATTGGTTAGGCAACAGCTGGAGAGTTGTGAGCAGCTGTATGCTTGTAATAGGGTGGTGGTGAGAAGCATAAAAAGGAGTATTCAAGATTCACTAAGAAGAGAGAATCTATTCATAATGAAAGACTCAAAAAAGTGGATTTTCTTGGGATTGGAACAGAGAAAATGAAGGGAAAAATCTGACGACTGTTTACAAATTATAAATAGTTTTAGGAGGATAAATAATGAAAGACTGCTTCCAGTGGCTGGCATATAGTGTTAGCTGAACTAGAGGGGAGATAAAGGAAAGTCTTTACAAGGTTGGGTGCTTATTGGAACCTGGAAATCTAAAATATAACTGGCTATTAGAAAACAAATATATATAAGTATATAAGGATGTAGAGAAATAACTGGGAAGTGGTTTAAAATAAAGTGCTCCAGTTGAAGTACTGGACTTGACTCAGGCACAAAGGCTCAAATATCATGTGTGCAATTACACTAATTTCTGAACATGATAGGAAAATATATTCAGCAATTTAAAAGTCTCGAGTCTTTTCATCTATTATGATTCCCATTTTAGATGACGTTTATGCTTAATAAGGTAGGGGTGACAATAACACTGGAGCAACATATTTATCCAAAATTCAGCATCTGATTATTAGCAGCAAATTGCTACCTTAGCTGTATATATAAATGAAAATTAAAAAAAACTTGAAAATTTAGTACTTGTGGTTCAGGTAGTTAATGAATAGATTTATGTGGTTGTAAATTGGGCATGTAAACTTTGACACTCAAATTCTAAAGATGTGTTTCCATTCTGAAGCTTTGGAGTAAAATTGCACAAATTTAAAGTTTAAGCTATAGCTCCTTTTGTTCTGAACATGTAAATGGGTTTAAGTTGCCCTTGTAATAAATGTTATTGTACAGAATACATTATTTTGTCCATTATAATAAAGGAGGCAACTTGTTTATTTTAAATAGCTCAATTCCATTTTTGAAATTACTGATAACATAATTTCAATTTGCATATATGTTAACCTCAAATTCAGACAGCATGCCTAGGTAACAGACAAGAGGTTTCATCTCAGGAACGCAGGGCAAAGGACAACATTCTTCCCCTTATGTACCACCCAAATTCCAGCTTCCATGTTGATCAAAATCAAAAAATGTGCAGGACAAAAGTAACTAATTCAAATGTGAAATGACATAAGCCATCTGACATCATACTAAAGTGCTAAATACACACAATTATTTCTTTACTTCTGTAAATTTACAGAAATGACATATGAAATATGACATTACATAACCATAATGCCATTCTAATAGTAAAACATCATGTGGACTTCATTTCATTCAAACCAATACAGAAAAATTATAGTTTGACGTTTTGCAAGCAGTACATCATGGGAGAAATGAATCAGACCTGTTTTTTCCATCTTATAAAGCATGTTCAAAGTATTCCAGTTTTTCAAATTGTTTTAATATAGTAAATTGATGCTTTTGTTTTTATCATTATGAATTAGTTCACAATCTTTTAATGCTGGCAACTTGACCAGGTAAGTTATTTGTCACCTTTTCTCCAATTCACAAAATATTCAGTCAATGCAGTATGATCATATTTTACTTTTAATCTCAAGTAAATAAAAGGCACAAAATTGTTGAAACTCATGTCACGAGGGCAAATACGAAATGAATAAACTGAAGAAACTAAACTCAAATTCAAACATCAAAAATAGCTGTTTCAAACCAGTGTTCACTGCTGTGCAACTTGTGTGACACAGCTAGTTACTTAATGAGTATTGTGATCAAATATTTATACTTACCAACAAACTTTTGTGGCATTGAACTTTTGCGTTTTGCAACATTGCTTGCAAGTCTATCCAGTACCATAGCTCTTTCTGATCCCATCTTGCATACTCCTTCAGTTAAATCATGTGATTTGTTGTCTTCTTTCACTGTGAAACAAAAGAAAAATTAAAATCCATTTATAATTGAATAAGTAAAGCTTGCTGGTTCAGCAGGTTGAAATAACTATGTCACAACTAGTTATTTTCATTAATTAGTTACTTGGCTCATCCAGCCTTTCAAACTGACAGCATTTTGTCCCAATCAGAAAATAACTTACACTGTCAAATCCATAAGAATCAGAAACACTGAAAGCACAGCATTGATTAAAAACAAGTCAACCACAGTGGTAGCAAATAGATATACAAAGTAATTTGCATGTTTCTGGTAAATTTTAGTCCTGATCGTTTAGTAAGCTATGGTGAAGAAATGGCCTTAAGTTGCATTACAACAGACATTTCCTCCTGAGTCTGGAAGAACAGGAAAGGAACAAGAATTTACAGAATATTTTGCAGCTCAGTAAAGAATAGCAATATTCTAGTGGCAGCACCTCAGACATTGTATTAATCCAGATTCATCAACATAGTCCAATAGTCTACTACAACTAAATCATAAGAAAAATATAACGGCACTTATACGGGGGAAATACGTAACTACACATCTGCTAGTATGTTGATACACATTAAATACAATTTAGGCCAGAGACTATACTGTCTAAGGATAAACCAAAACAAAAGCAGCAGTTTTGGTTTTGATATTATGTCTGACCTTTGGGAAATAAACTTGTTTTTGAACATAATTATTCCCAACTGCCTATCCTAATGAACACAAATGGATAAAATAGGTCATCAGAGATTCTGAAAATTATTTTTCAATAGTATTAGGGATTAGGCAAGATGAAGGCTCAGACTTTCCCCATGACAGGGAGGCAAATGGTGGAAGTGGCTTAAAATTGTAAGTCCCATTGTGAACGTGGTACTTCTGATTTTTGCAGGTGCAGGAATAGGGACAGTGCACTCTGATCTTCCTGAATACACATTTTACAGAAGCAGCATGCCATTCAGCTCAGTAACTGGCTTAATTGATATGGAATGTTATTTTAAATTCATTAGTGGGATGTGGGCATCATCAACTAGCTCAGCATTTATTACCCACCCCTAAATGCCGTGGTTAAGATCTGTCCACATTACTGTGAGTCTGTAATCACATGTCAGCCAAACCAGATAAGGAATAGCAGATTTCCTTTACTAAAGTACATTAGTGAACCAGATGGAATTTTACATGAATTGACAAAAGTTACATGGTCACATTTAGGTTTGCTTTCTTTTAATTCCAGATTTTATTGAATTCAAATTTCAGCAACTGTCAGGGTGGGATTCAAAGCCATGTCCACAGAACCTTAACCTGAATTTCTGGATTAGTCCAGTGGCATTACTGCACAACCACTACACTTGTGCTCCCCTCAAATCTTGGCAGCTTTAGAGTGTGAAACCCAATGTTTGCAGATTAGATGCTATAAGAGCAGGTCTGGACTTTGTGGATTTATTTGGATGGCCACGTTACCCCTGTGGACAGGTAAGGTACCCCTTTGTATCCAGTACTCAGGTGCCCTTTGGGTATGTTAGGTCTCCTGTGCCATTGTTAAAGTAGGCATAAGTGTGAGAAAAAAGTGCATAAACCTAATACTGTCAAGCCTATTGGAACTGTCAGCAGACCTGTAAAACATAACTGTCACAACTGCCCAAAGCACCTGTCAAAAGGCCCTATCAAAAATGTCAGGAGGTTCTGTCAAAGGGAACTCTCAACTGGAACTATCAAAGCAGTTGTCCATATAATACCTGCCTATGAGATGCCATACTGAATCAAAAGCCTGTTAAAGAAATCTGCCAAAAGGAGCTGTCAAAAATATTAAAGGGAGCTCTTAAGAGTTGTTGTGGAAAGTGTCAAGAAGCCCTGTCAAATGTACTATCAAAGCAAGGTGTAAAGGCATTTAAGACTCGTGCATGTTATACCTTTAGCAAAAAAAACCTGTTGACAGCATTAAAAATTATTGTTTACTATCTCACTGCCTGTTAACATAAAGTATGTCGGCTTCCATTATTAGTGTTGGATGACAGATTACACAACTGTCCATTTTCACAGTAGGGTGCCTGTAATTTATCAGTTTAATTGATAGTTACTAGTGGTTATGGCCTCTTGAAGTGGGATGTTGCTTTAAAGGATGAATGAAATGTTGTTTTAAGGCTTTATTTAGTTGAATGAATATAAATATCAGATATCGGCTTTTGTGGATTAAGGTGCTTTTTCTAGTATAGTCAAGTCAATAATACATTTTATTTGTGCAGAATTTTGTTCTATCTCATCTCTGCATGGGTCAAGAGGTCTGACTATAGTGGTTATGAGGTGATTTGGCTTGAAAGGTGGAAGAATAAAAGGTGGGTGTGGGCAGTAAGTTGTCACAGGAACTGTAAAGGGGCAGGGTTAACACGAAGGGCATATGGGGTCATGTGAAATGGTCCAATGAACATAGGTTGACATGGAGGGCATGTGGAATCATGGAGAATGGCAAAGGGGCATGGGTTTTCATGTAGGGCATGTAAGGTCACAGGTTGGCATCAATGGGCCATGGGAATTATGTTGTGGAATAGGGTGTGAAAGACTACAGCTGGAGGGATTTCTTTTGTTTTATTCTTTTTTTTAAATTAAACAACAAGACAATGCCAGAGTATGAAGGCAGACCTTCTCTGTAGCCAGTCACTGCACCCTTTGCTTTTGATCTAGGGTCATCCAACCTGTCTCCCAAGAAGTCTTGCCAACCATGAGGAAAAATCTGACTTGCCAAGCTTGCATTTGTGGAGCTCAATGCTGTGCTTTAAGCCTGGGCTTGTGAACTTGTTAAAGCAATGTTCCACCCATCTCCATTTCACTTCTTCTGCCCAACCTATTAAAACTGTCCTCTCTGCTTCCTTCATCTAAATCTCTTCAGCTTGGTTTAAAGATTTGCCACTGCCTACTAACTTCCCTCTGTGTGAAAACTGCACTGAAGCTGAGATCTTTGTGGGGTTGGGTATATCCAACGACACTCAGAACCAGGATCTGAATGGCCCCTGCCTCATTTACAACAGTTGGGGAATGGGGGTGGGAATGGGTAACTCACACATGGGGAGATACCCAAACTCAGCAGGACCATTGGAACCGAGTGACCTATTTTTGCTGGAGTGACAGTTTTATAACACAGTCTAGAATCCCTACAGTGTAGAAAGAGGCCCTTTGCCTCATTGAGTGTCCACCGACCCTCCAAAGAGTGCTCCACCCAGACCCAACCCCTACTCAATCCCCATTATCCCAGATATAGCATAGCCAATCCACCTAACCTGCACATCTGGACTATGGGAGGGAACTGCAGCACCCAGAGGAAATCCACGCAGATACAGGGGGATGTGCAAACTCCACAGAAACAGTCACCCAAGACTGGAACTGAACCCATATATGAGTTGCAAATTGTACATGAGTTACAAATGTTTACAGCAGGTGTAAATGTACATGAAGGGTGGTTACGGTGTGTGGAATTATTGACTTATCAAGTTATTTAAATACCCTACCCTTGAAAAGTTGAAAGCAAAACCTGTGTCTGTAATTGGAAAAGAAATTTGGAGCATGAAGTTCCTGTGTTTGTTTGTAAATAAAACCCTAAGCACCATTATTATGTATTTATTACTACTTGACTGCTTACAAACCTATTAGCACCACAATTGGTTTGGGGTGGGGGAGGGGTTTCATCAGTTTGCTTCATTCCATTTCAACTGTGATTATATTTTTACTAAATTCCTTTCTCTCCTACACCTCCTGATTCACAGATTTTACAGGAATGATTTTGTATCCCTTACAGATAATTAATCCAAATAATAACATACAAGTGTTATAAAACAGTATCACGGGGATTGATGTAGCCTCCAGTTGTCTATAAACCAATTCTACTCTGTAATGTGGAACCAGTGACAACTGGCTACATTTACATTTCAGATAGATATGATTGCTGAAGGTGTAAGCCATAAATTCCAGGTGATTTCCCTTGTCTTTCTGCAGTATTCCAGTTAAACCAGGAATACAGCCATTTTGCAGCTTCCCCTACAGTCTCCCACCAAAGTTAGGTAAGGTGACTGAGAAAGTGCCTACAGAATTTCAAAGCCAGAGTTCTCAAACAGTCATGTATTAAGTAAAGGAAAGTTCCTTTAATGTCCTCAAACTATTGGATTCAGTGAAATACTCCTGAATCACTACAGCTATGCAAAGAAAAAGAAAGATTTCCATTTACTAAGCACTTTTGACAGTTACTGGATATTTCGTAGTGCTTTACAACCAATGAAATCCTTTCTCAGTGGGCACTGCCATAACATAGGAAGCATGGTAGCAATGTTAAACTGACCAGATAATCTGTTTCTGTCATTTTGATTAAGGGATAGGCATTAAACAGGATACTGAAGAGAACACCTCTACTCCTCACAATTCTTGAGCAGGTAGTTGGAATTTCAGTTTAATACCTCCTCTAAAAGATGGCATCTCCAACAGTGTAGCATTTCGTACTCCTGCGCTGGAGCGGGAACCTGAATCCATAACTGTTTCATTCAAACAGTGCTGCGACAGACAATTGATGGTGAGGAACCTGGTATTTTTATTTATTAGAAAACTAGCTTTTTGAGTGATTGACATGCTATTGCTTTTCCTCAGCAATGATATTTAAGATGATATCCACCCTTCATACACACAGTTTTCCATTTAAGAGAGTTTGTGGCTAAATGGATGACCAGCAGCGCTATGGTTCCAGCACCAACAGGAAGGAGTGCTAGCTAGTATTGGAACTACAGACAGTATGCAAAGCACACCTCCTAAAAGGAAACCCATGCCAGAACTAGATACCAAGTTAAGTAAGGGGAGCATTTTGAGGGGGCCAGGCCTGTTGAGGAGCATAAGCAACCAAGTTTAGAAGGCCAGGATGGATGATAAATGGGCAAATATTATCCAAGGCCTGTAAAGGAAGACCTATTCCCTTGCACGGCAAAGGCCTGCAGTTACTTGTCCATTCGAGGGCATCTAATGGGCCACGCAAAATGCCCGAGTTACTTAATATCATGACCATCTGCTCACAAATTTCTAACAGGTTGAAGACAGACATGTAGGTAGCAGGAAAGGAAAGTATTGGATTTTGAAAACCTCATTACCACCATCAAAGCAATATAGTGAGAGCCTCTTTCATCTATTTCCCTGGTCTTCATACTTTCAGTGAGTGGAAACAACTTTCCTTGGTCAAATCTTCCATACATGTCCTTTCCCTAAATCTTTCTAACAGGACTATAGGGTAAACACAGGAGGAATGGTCCCAGTAATGGAGGAATCCAGAACCAGGGGTCATGGCTTAAGGATACAAGTAGGCCATTTAGGATTGAGATGAGGAGAAACTTCTTCACCCAGAGAGTGATGAGCCTGTGGAATTTTTCATTACAGAAAGTGGTTGAGAGTGAAACATTGAATGTTTTCAAGAAGGAATTAGATTTAGGAGTAACTCTTAAGGTTGAAGAGATCAAAGGATATGGAGAGAAAGCAAGAACAGGATAGTGAATTGGATGATCAGCCACGGTTAGACTGAACGGCAGAGCAGGCTCAAAGGGCCCGAGGGTCTATTTGTGCTCCTGTTTTCTATGTTTCTATATTTGCTACATGGAGAACAAACTCACCTTCTCATGGCCAACTTTCTTGCTTTTGTATTCAATACTTCTATTTGTTATATCCATGTTCCCATGCAATTTGCCAATCATTCTTGCACTATCAAAGGTGATTGCTCTGTAATGGGAATTTAGTGCCTCTCAGCACCATTGTTGCTTTACTAGCTGAGGATTTCAAGCATTCTCTGTTTTCACTCTTTCAACATGCCCTGCCATCTTCAGAGATTTATGCACATGAACTGTCACACTCCTGTATTTTGGCAAACCTTTTCGAACTATGCCAATAGATCAATATTGCCTCTTCCTTACCCTTCTGCTAAAATGCTGTAGTGCACAAGTCTCTGTATTGAATTCCATCGATCACTTGTCTTCCCATTCCATTAGCCTATCTATGTCCTGTTAACACTGACCCATCCGCAACAGCCGTCAATAGCCGTCTCTTTTAAGACTCGAGGATGAAGTCCATTTGAATACCAGGGCTCATCAGCTTGCAGTTCTAGCAGTACAGCTTTCCTACTGATTAGAATTTCCTCAAATTGTCCTCTCCTTTCCACTCCTGATTTAAAGCTATAACTGGGATGTTTTTGTGACCTCTGTAGTGAGGGCAGAAATAAAATATTTGTTGACGTCATCCACAATTTCTTTATTACCTGTTAGTTCCCAATTCTGTTTCTAGAGAAGCAACACTCACTCAATTTTTTTCCTTTTTTTAGAAACACTTAATTAAAAAAAAATTCAAGCTAGCTTCCTCTCATAATGCTGACAAGGGAGGGGAGTATGTATCTGATGGTGGTAATCTGCAGGAAGTGGTGGGAATGATGCTTCATGACCTTTTGGATAAGGAGGTTGGTGGGGTAGTAAGTGAGGACCATGGGGAACCCATTGTTGTTATGGGACAGGAGGGAAGGGGTGAAGCCAGAAGGGCCCTATCAACCCCATGACTTAACATTGTGTTTAACAATTTCAAAATGTGAACACTCCCCTCTATGTTAGTTACAGTACCCCCACACCCTCTAGGTCCTGTTTTGTACAGGTTGCTCCTAGCGCAGCCAATGTATTTTCAACCATTTATATTTCACATTAGCACCTCACCTAGTATTCATCTCTCTCTATGCTTGTCATCAGCAATCTCTTTGTGTGCCAATCCTTTTTCTCCCCTCACATGGGCCCATTCTCCATGTAGTCTATTCAGTCCCCCGAATCCATCATCAGTTTAAGTACCCTCCTTTCCCAGCAATTTCAGTTTTCACTCAAGTTCACTGAACTCCAAATTTTAATTGTTTTTCTCTCTACAAATGATGCCAGATCTGCTGAGTTCCTCCAACACTTGAAGATTTTTGGATTCCTTTTTTGTTAGCTGCCGTTGCATTCTTATATTCACTCTATGCCAGTCTTTTTTTTAATCACTCCACTAATCTTAGTATATTTGGCCTGCTTTTAGCTTGGCGAATTCACTTGGTATTCATATAATCTATTGTTGGTTTCATTATATTCTCTATCTTCCTTATCCTTCAAGGATCCTGGCTTTGACTGTTTTACCTTTCACCCTTGTTTCTAATGTACTTAGTCTGTATCTGAAACATTACTTCCTGAAGATCAATTGCTTTGTTACACGCTTTCCTGTTAATGTTTAGTTTCATTTTCCTGTAGTTACACCCCCTGTCATCAAAGTCAGCCCTGTTCCAATTAAGAATTCATATTTTAAATTGTTTGGTGTTGTTTTCCAATGCTAATCCAGGAGCATCTGGAAAAAGGTGATTGTACGTGCAGCATGGGTTAGTACCTGGGACTTCAATGTTGTGGCCATATCAGAGACACAGATAGGGTAGGGATACGAATGGTTATTGCAGGTTCCAGGATTTAGACATTTCAACAAGAACAGAGAAAACGGTGAAAGAGGGGGTGGTGTGGTACTGTTAGTCAAGGACAGTATTACAGTTGCAGAATGGACATTTGAGGACTTGTCTACTGAGGTAGTATAGGCTGAGGTTAAAAACAGGAAAGGAGAGGTTGCACTGTTGGGAGTTTTCTGTAGGCCTCAAAATAGTTCCAGAGATGTAAAGGATAGGATAGCAAAGATGATCCTTGATAGGAGTGAGAGTGACAAGGTAGTTGTTATGGTGGACTTTAACTTTCCAAATATTGACTGGGAATACTATAGTTCAAGTACCTTAGATGGGTCAGTTTTTGTTCAATATGTGCAGGACGGTTTCCTGACACAGTATGTAAACAGGCCAACAAGGGGCGAGGCCACATTAAGATTTGGTATTGGGTAATGAACCTGGCCAGGTGTTGGACTTGGAGGTAGGTGAGCACTTTGGTGATAGTGACCACAATTCAGTTATGCTTACTTTAGAGATGGAATGAGATAGGTATTTACCACAAAGCAAGAGTTATAGCTGGGGGAAAGGCAATTACGATGCGATTGGGCAAGATTTAGGATGCGTAAGATGGGGAAGGAAACTGCAGAGGTTGGGCACAGTTAAAATGTGCAGCTTATTCAAGGACCAGCTATTGCAGACCCTTGATGACTATGTACCAGTCAGGCAGGGAAGAAGTTGTCGAGTGCAGGAGCTGTGGTTTACTAAGGAAGTTGAATCTCTCCTCAAGAGGAAGAAGAAGGCTTATGTTAGAATGAGGTATGATGGCTCAGTTAGGGCAGTTGAGAGTTACAAGTTAGCCAGGAAAGAGAGAGCTAAGAAGAGCCAGGAGGGGACATGAGAAGTCACTGGCCGATAAGATCAAGGAACACCCTAAGGGTTTCTATGGGTATATCAGGAATTACAAAATGACTGGAGTAAGATTAGGGCCAATTAAGTACAGTAGTGAGAAGTTGTGCATGGAGTCAGAGGAGTTAGGGGAAGCACTAAGCTAAATGAATACTTTTCGTCAGTATTCACACTACAAAAAGACAAGTGGTCGAGGAGAATAGTGAGATACAGGCTACTAGACTCGATGGGATTGAGGTGCATAAAGAGGAGGTGTTAGCAATTCTGGAAAGTGTAAAAATATGTAAGTCCCTTGGGCCAGATGGGATTTATCCAAGGATTCTCTGGGAAGCCAGCGATGAGATTGCCGTGCCTTTGCCTTTGATCTTTATATTGCATTGTCTTCAGGAATAGTGCCAGAAGACTGGACAATAGCAAATGTTGTTCCCTTGTTCAAGAAGGGGTGTAGAGACAACTCTGGAAATTATAGACCTGTGAGTCTTAAAGTCATAGAGATGTACAGCACAGAAACAGATCCTTCAGTGCAATCCGTCTATGCCGTAAAGTTTTGAAAAAGGTTTATAAGAGGTAGGAATCATAATCATCGAGAAATGAATAAGTTGATTAGGGATAGTCAACATGGTTTTGTGAAGGGTAGGTTGTACGTCACAAACCTTATTGAGTTCTTTGAGAAGGTGATCAAACAGGTGGATGAGGGTAAAGCGGTTGGTGTGGTGTATATGGATTTCAGTAAGGTGTTTGATAAGGTTCCCCATGGCAGGCTATTGCACAAAATACGGATGCATGGGATTTAGCGATTTGGATCAGAAATTGGCTAGTTGAAAGAAGACAGAGTGGTGGTTGATGGGGAATATTCATCCTTGAGTTCAGTTACTAGTGGGGTACCACAAGGATCTGGTTTGGGTCCACTGCTGGTTGTCATTTTTATAAATGACCTGGATGAGGAGATAGAAGGATGGGTTAATAAATTTGCAGATGACACTAAAGTTGGTAGAGTTATGGATAGTGACAAAGGATGTTGTAGATTACAGAGAGACATAGATAAGCTGCAGAGCTGGGTTGAGAGGTGGCAAATGGGGTTAAATGCAGAAAAGTGTGAGGTGATTCACTTTGGAAGGAGTAACAGGAATGCAGGGTACTGGGCTAATGGCATGGCTCTTGGTAGTGTAGATGAACAATGAGATCTCTGTGTACAGGTACATAGATCCTTGAAAGTTGCCATCCAGGTTGATAGGGTTGTTAAGAAGGCATATGGTGTGTTAGTTTTTATTGGGAGAGGGATTGAGTTTCAGAACCATGAGATCATGCTGCAGCTGCACAAAACTCTGGTGCGGTCACATGTGGAGTATTGCGTACAGTTCTGGTCACTGTAATTATAGGAAGGATGTGGAGGCTCTGGAAAGGGTTCAGTCGAGATTTACTAGGATATTGCCTGGTATGGGGTGAAGGTCTTACCAGGAAAGGCTGAGGGAAGTGAGGCTGTTTTTGTTAAAGAAAAGAAGGTTGAGAGGTGACTTACTTGAGACATATAAGATAATCAGAGGGTTAGACAGGTTGGACAGTTAGAGCCTTTTTTCCTTGGATGGCGATGGCTAGCACGAGGGAACATAGCTTTAAATTGAAGGGTGATAGATATAGGACAGATGTCAGAGATAGTTTTTTTTACTCAGAGAGTAGAAGGGCATGAAATACATTGCCTGCAATAGTAGTAGACTCACAAACTTTAACGGCAATTAAATGGTCAATGGATAAACATATGGATGATAATGGAATAGTATGGGATAGATGGGCTTCAGATTGGTTCCACAGGCCAACGCAATGTCAAGGGCCGAAGGGTCTGTACTGTGCTGTAATATTCTATGTTCTATGTTATATAATAATGATTGCTCTTACGCAAGTGGTCAGTACACAGTCATTTGGTCAACTTGGCCCACCTCAGATGCAGTGATACTCCCATCCTAAGTGGATTGTGAACATCCTAGCCAAACAAGCTCTTGGAAACATACTTCAAAAATCCGTTCTTAAATCGATATTTGGGTAAATAAAGTCCTTCAAATTCACTATCTTCTAATTCTTGCTTGAAGTGGGAGCTTAGGAATGTTCTGACTAGAGAAAGGATTGGTCCACTAAAGGATAATGAGGGAAGGCTGGGTTTCGAACCTGAGAGAATGGGTGAGATTCTGAATAATTACTTTGCATCAATGTTCACTGAAGAGAGGAACATGATGAATCTTGAGATTAGAGATAGAAGTTTGATTAGTCTGGATCACGTTGACGGACAAAATCCAGCAAATAGCAGGAAGACTACAAATAACAGTCAATAGCTTAATTACTCCTAGTCTTAACAAGGTATTTTCCTGTTCTCTGGAACTGAGACAAGTAATTTGATACAGAAATATCCTACTGACATTTTATCAGGTCTAATAGGAAAAAAATACATTCAACCCACGCTTTGCAGAATGTCTAGATTTAATATCACTGTACGATCTACTGAAATCGAATTTTTCACTCTTCAACATTATTACTATTCAATTTACTGAGCATGAAATATACTTGAAGCTATTACGACAGCCAATTGTTAGAGACTACCTGTTTGTTTGGATTATGATCAGTTTACATACTTTTATGATGATGCTAAAATAGTGAAAAAACGCATAAAATTCAGCAATTTTCCACAAGCAGAAGTAGCCTGGCTTCATTTCAGACAGGTGATATCTTCACCATTTGATCTTGGTTTATTCACCTCTAAGGGACAATCACTGTTACCTGGTTCCTTGTTAAATCAAACATTTGCCTCCTGGAAAAAGTTACAAGAAATTATCAAGAGATGGTGAAATATTGATATTTATCAGTGAGGTAGAATGATGAAAACATTAATGAAATAAGTAGACTTAATATAAAAAAGGGGCTACGTTGAATAAACTGAACAACATGAGAGGATAGAAGGGTAAAGAGGATAAAACCTCTAGGCCTGAATGGATCGCATCCATGTATTTTAAAATGATAAAATACTTCAAAGGAATCTAGGGAAAAAACAGCACAGCATTTCTTCACACACTTAATGATTTGTTCGAGAAAAGAATGTGGTGTTAGAGCCCTGGAGGACAGTTCATGTCATTCCAATATTTAGAAGGAGAACACATCCAGGGAATTATAGTCAATCGGTTTACCATCCGTGATAGGAAAAAAAAAATGTTTTGGAAACCTTTCTAAAGAAGAGAATAG
Source organism: Chiloscyllium punctatum (assembly GCF_047496795.1). Classification (NCBI taxonomy): domain Eukaryota; kingdom Metazoa; phylum Chordata; class Chondrichthyes; order Orectolobiformes; family Hemiscylliidae; genus Chiloscyllium; species Chiloscyllium punctatum. The sequence continues at coordinate 56,364,157 of NC_092746.1, read as the reverse complement.
AAAAACATCTGAAATGGAAATATAGCAATTAATAGTCAGCATGGATTTTAAAAGGGAAAATCCTGCTTGCCTAACGTCTTGACTTGTTTTTGGAGACGTAACCAAGAATGTGGACACTAGTAATGCAGCAAATGTACCTGGATTTCTGAGGAGGTGCCCCATAAATAATAACACCAGAGAATGTGGAGTCAGGGGACAAGTGGCAGAATGGACTGTCAGCTTGCCTACGGAATCCTATGTAATCATGAAATAGTTTTTTTTACCTGAATAAATACCACTATGCAGTCCCATGGTTTGTAAGTAATTGTGGCAACGTTCTTTGTGTTCTTCGAGTGAGCTGCGTTGCTTGTAGCTTCTCCCACAATAACTACATTTGTGAGGCTTTCCAACTACACACAAACAGGAAGAGGTCTTAAAAGATTATTGAATGGGCTTCACATTTGTAATTTGTTATTAATAAGGTATTTGTGTTTCATGAGAATATGCACTTTCATCTGCCTTGTATAATATACTTACACCAACAGACATACTTAAACTGCATATCAGAGTATTGCATATATATCTATTGACTCTATGGTCTGCCTGAAGAATTAACACATTTCATAAATACAGACTTCCTTATCTATCATTTAGCCAGCACTTAAAAACAAAACACAGCAGTTCTGGAAATTTGAAACAGAAGCAAGAAATGCTGGAAATGCTCAGCAGGCCTGGCAGCATCTGTGGACAGAATAAAAGCAAATATTTCAGTTCAGTGATATTTTTAGAATTGAAAAGATTCAGAGATGTGACGGATTTTATGCAAGTACAGAGGTAGAGGAAGGTGGTCTAAAATACAGCTAGGAAGATCTGTGATTGGATGGAAGACAGGAGAGATGACATGTTAAAAGAGTTGTTGGTACAAAATCTCATCATCATCATCATCTTTCCCCTTGTACTAGTTGCCTTTTGCCATTTTCATGAATTAGATTAGAGTCAATGAGATGCTAAGGGAATTGCCTTCTGTCCCTGCTACAAACTCTGTTTCATAGCCACTAACTCCATTTCTCTCCCTAGTGACTGCCTGAACCACACTTTTCCCGAATGTGGTGTCATTGGCTCCAAGATTAGCTTTCAATTACACATGCATACCGTTAGTAAGGCTGCCTATTTCTGCTTGAGTAGCCCTTCCTAATTTCCAGTTCATCTGCCACAGAAACACTTGTTCATTCCTTTCTAATTTCTCGTACTATTCACCTGCCACTTTCTGTGCTCACTGACTTCCACTAGCCCGTTGTTATGCACCATCTTGGGCATAAAATTCTCAAAGTTGTATCTCAGATTCTTCAATAGCTTCAGTCCTCCTTATCTCAGCAATTGCCTCCAACTCCACAACACTGAGATATCTTTTTTCTTTAATTCTGGTATCTCAAATATTTTTGAATTTACCTGCGTCATCATCGGTGGAAGTATCTTCAGCTGTCTAGGGTCATAAAGTCTGGAATCCCCTCCCTGAAAACCTTCTCTGACTCTTTTCCTCCCTCTTCTCCTTTCAGATATTTCTAAAAGCCTAGCTGATCAAGCTTTTGGCCATCTGACTTAAAATACCTTTTCATGCTTGGTGTCAAATTTGTTTTTGATTTTGCAAAGCACTGTGGTATGGTGTCTGACATTAAATGTGCTACATAAATATAAGCTGTTGTTAATAGTATAAAACGTGTTGAAGCATGAATATGAAGAAAATATAACCTAAAACATTTCTTAATATGGTGAAAATGTTAAACAAATAAGATTTGGAAGCAGAGAAAATATGGGAAAGAATGAAGAATAGTCATAACAAACACTACTTTTTGAAAGCTTGAATTGTAACTTAAATATTTTAAAGCTAAAACAACAGTATTTAATTGTATTGAATTACCAAAAATAACTCTCATGTTACATGCTTGAATTTGTTAACCACTTCTGTGAGCATGAGCTAGATTAAAAAAAACCAAGAATTGATCAGACCAGGTAAAGTTATGTTCAATAACATCAGTAAAGAATATTGATCTGTTTACAGCCTAAAGTAAATCTGCTTAGCACTAGTACTCCACCACTATTTTCTGCATCACTTAATCTGTGTTTTCACAAGAATGTAATAAAGATGCTACTGACAAAATTATAAGTTTGTTGAAATTTAGCTGCTGATGGCTAGCCAGAAGCAGACATTGAATACACAGAGGCTACAAAAATGCACTAATTACACTCATTTAAGAAAAATCAGAATGGAAACCAAATATTTTGATTGAAATTAGAACACTGTCAAAGTTAAAACTACTCTGAAGTCCTTTAGCAATTCGATATCAATATTCCAACTGTAATTCACTGACTGAAATGTAGGCTATTTCTACTCGTGCAGTGACTGGGTTTAGTTATCTGGTTCACTTATAGTGCTGTTTAGTAGAATAAGGTAAAGCTCAATGTATGCAGACTTGTATGTGTGTACAGAGCACTGATTACTAACACGGACTGCCAATGACATTTACAGTATCTGAAAGAGTTGACAGAACTGTCACATATGTCTTGAGCCATTGCAAAGTGGTCTAAGTGTACCATATAACCAGGGTACTACATTACTTGTTTAAAAAGGAAAACAACACCTTTGTAAAGTATTTTCTATCCAGTGAATGTGTTTTACAAATAAGTTACTGTTGTTTTACAGGAAAATGTAATAATTGATCTGAGCACGGGAAGATTTCATAAGGAGCAAATGACTAGTTGATGGGCTAAAAATGAATTTCCCCACAATTGTGGGTGCAGGAGTCACGATTTACAATCTTCCTACATCTGGTCCTATAGAGGCAAGCAGCACACACCTTTCATCCACATATGAAGAAGTAATTGAGGAAACAAGCCACTCTACCAATGTCCATCTTCTAACTGTACATTTACTGTAACTACACACTTTGCCTCTCCAAACCAAAGGCACAGCATTCAAACTTTTAACTTCACAACTGTACACTATCCTAATCCATGCTGCATAATATTTCCTGACTTAAATGTCAAACCCTTGCCAAGTACTACCTGCTTAACACAACAATATAAAAGGGTATATCTATCTCACAAATTCTCAACACCTACCTCCCCTAAACCTACTGCAAAGTGTCTCGAATGGTGACAAAATGATTATATTCCTCTAACCACCCTTTGATATCATTTATCATTGGCAATATTACGCTACAATCATTTATATATTAAATACTATATTCTCCAACTTATCACATGATGGAACCTACTGTATTTGTATCTTTCATATTTCAGACCCTGTACTCCATCTGCAACTTTAATTTAGCAGTGTTCTCTTTCAAGTTCCAGATTTAGAACATGCAGACAATCACTGGGCTTTATGTTTATGCTCATTGAATTGGATAAAGAGATCTGATATGACTACTTGGTTGAAACCTTAAATATAAATTAATATTAAACATGCATATTAAGAAATCGCTTTAAATACCTGCTCTGTAAGTGCAAAATTGCCTATGGAATAGAGTTACAAAGATCGGGAAGCTCTCAGGCTCAAGGTTGTTGTTTTTGTTGAACTGCCTGATTTTATCATGTTATATATAGCAGAATTACAACAGATCTAATTGAATGGCACCAGAACATTGGAGGGAATCAAAATAAAACTAACTACATAACTAATAGACACACTCAATAAATACCGAATAAGCTTATCACTTTATGGTTTTTTAAAAAAGAAATAGAATTCCTAAAGTGTGGAAAGAAGTTATTTAGGCCCATCAAGTCTGCAATTTCAATCCCCCGCAGACCCATCACCCACATCCCATCTCCGTAACCCCACATGGGGTTTTTACCAAGACTAACCCACCCATATTGCACATCCCTGGACATTATGAGCAATTTGGCATGACCAATCCATTTAACCTGCACATCTTTGGACTGTGGGAGGGAATTAGTGCACCTGGAGGAGGAAGGTGCAAACTTCACACAGTCACTCAAGGCTGGAGTTGAACCTGAGTTTCTGGTGCTGTGAGGCAGCAGTACTAGCCACTATGCTGCAATTAGTAGATGCTTGTTGATATGGTATTTGTCTAACTGCTATTTGAATGGAAAGTAATCCCTTCTTCAAATGATAGAAAAACGAATGTGATGTTTATGTTAATATTTTATATACCTGATGTTTAATGATCAATTGGTGACTAACATGGAGTACACATTGTCAAAATATATACCCACCAGAATGAGTCCGTAGATGACCTGTGAGTGCATCCCTACGACGGCAAGCGTAGTTGCAAAGATGGCACTTGAATGGCTTCTCTCCAGAGTGCAACTTAATGTGGCGAAGTAGATTGCCTTTCTGAGTAAAAGATGCACCACACTGACTGCATTGGAAGGGGCGCTCCCCTGCAAAGCAGAGTATATTTGTTAGCAAAAAAAAAAACAGGATATTAAGCGTGGAATTTCAGAAAAAAAGATGTATCTCTGTTACTGTTTTCTAATTTCTGCCAGCTGTAGGTTTGATATAACATGAGGCATTCAGATTAAACCTGCCAGTTTCTCAACGCTTCAGTGGCTGGGTCAATTTGATCTGAAAATCTATTTTTTTTTAAATCAAAATGGCACATCACAATGAAGATTCAACCTCATTTAAATAGAGTGCCTGCATCATTGTGTGTTAACAGCTACTCTTCCTGATCAGCAGTTTCAGAATAAACAGATTTGATTTTTGAATGTTGTGGCATTTTGGTTTTTTAATGTGGTTTTTCAGTGGTTCTTTTAAAAAAAATAAGAAATGGCAATGAACAAAAAAAAGAAAACTTATTAAAAATGCATTTCAGGCTTTCAGTTTAATCTCTGCATCACATTCTCATTTCAAATGTGAAGCATTGCACTACTCCAGTTATGATTTTCTTCATGGAAATGGCATGCAAAAACGTGGCATAACAAAATCCAAATGAAATGATGAAGGTAAAAAACAGAAAAAAGCGGTGCCTGTTTTTACCAGTGTGGCTACGTTTGTGCACCATGAGGACATTTGGGCCAATGCAAATTATTCCACAGATATCACACTTCAGCTTGCCATTTGGAAGTCGAATGCCACCAACTCCAGAAAATGCATTGTTGCCTTGGCCATTGTGTGGTCCGTTCAATTTAGTCACAGAAGTATCTATCATGCGTAAGTCTTCAGCGCACTCTTCACCATTTGTGTCACAGGTTCTCCCATTCTCTTCGTCACTCGGAGTTTCAATTTTAATAGAATTTGCTGCAAGAAAATAGAACATAAAATACAATAAATGTTGATGTCATGATACTAATATACTGACAAGACAATCACTTTCATTTCCATGAAGGAAAGTGGATGAGGAAACATACCAGTTTTTATGTTGAGGAATCTGACTGCAATGGGGTCTTTGTGAGTCAAACAACTGAACATTAAATAAAGAACAGAACATGAACAGGCTATTCAGTCCATTGAACCTTTCCAACACTGAAGACATCATAATAAAAGAAAAATAACGTGGATTTTAGAAATTGGAAATAAAAATAGGAAATGCTGGAGTCAGGCAGCATGTGTTTCTCGCTGCATAGACCTGCTGATGTTCCACAGCAATTTTTTGTTTTGGTGAGATCTTGGCTGATGTGTGACCTAATTCCACACACTTGTCTTTGCCAATCTTAATATATTTGACTGACCAAATCTAAAATTATTAAGCGCAGATGGAAAATTACCAATTGACCATGTGCTAAAAAATATTTGCATAAGAAATTGCAAACATCTGCTACCTTTCATGGTGTAAGAGTGTTTCTAAAAAATTGTCCTGACAGGCAAGGTCCTTAGTCTATGTCCCCCCCGTGATACAATTCCCAATCAGGCTCTCATATTATTTCCTTCATCAAAAGCACCAGTCCCCTTAAGTTTCTTGAAAGATTTAATCAAATCATCCATCAATGTTCTGAATTCCAGGGATCATATTTGTGTACTTTAACTGTTAGGGAACACGGTGGAAAATCTATGTTGCACACTGAGGCTCACATTGGCTTTCTAAGATGTGTTGCCCAAAACTGCTCACAGTACTCCAGATATAGTTTCACTTAGGTTTTGCACAATTGGAGCATATCTTCTACCCTCTTTTACTCTAGCCCCCTGGATTTAAAGGCCAAACTAAGAACATTTTCTCTCTTGTTCATTATTATCAGGAACAGATTAACAATTCACTTACAACATTGTGTCATCACTCTGGATTTATTTATAGATTCCAATCTTAATTATAAACTAATAAAACAATGCATTTAAATATTGGAAGATCTATTCTGAGATAGATAATGAAATAAACTACCTGCATCGGTAATAGTTTAGCATTAGTTGGTATAAATTTAATATTCTTTCTTACATGTGGCATTTTCATTAACTAGTACTGTCTGTACTCATTAGCTGGACAGTAATACAGTTGGAATGTCAAGGCAAAAATAATAGCATACATTTTTACATCAACAATTAAATGTTGAAATTCTGCCACATTATCACCTCCTAGATAATGCAAAAGGACAGGAATAATTAACGATAAAAATGTAATACATCACAAAGAAGACTCATTTCTGGGCTCAAACTCCAGAATGTACAAGATTTAATTGCAGTTAACCACATGATGAAATAATATAAACACTTAAGTACCTTCTGATTCATGTTACATTTGGATGTCCCTATGAAAAGAAAAAAAATTCTAATTTTTTTTTGACTGTGGACAATTGATTGATACAAAAATGGAAACAATTCTGGAAGCAGAATTATCTTCTTAAAGCTGTATCAGGTAAGACAGCTTCTCAATGACTTTAAGGAGTAACCACTTGATTACACAAACAGGGTATTTCTATTTTTCACATGATGTGAGCATTGCTGACAAGGTCAGCTTTTATTGTCCATCCCTAATTGTCCTCAAGGAAGTGGTGGTGAATCACTTTCTTGAATATCTGCATGCAACACATCATTGTTAGGAACAGTGTTTCAGGACTTTGAACAGCTGTGAGCCAGGACGTTATGAGGTTTGAAGGGGAACTTGCAGATGTTGGTGTTTTCATGCATTCATTGCTCTTGTTCTGCAAGTTGCTGCAGGTCATTAGTTTGGGAATTATTTTTAAAGAAGTTCTGGTGAATTGTTGTGTGCATCTGGTAGATGATTCATGCACAGCCGCAGTGGTGGAGAATGTGAACATTTAATTTGGTGGGTAGGCTGCTTTGCAAGTGGAGCCTATTTCTTTAAATTCCTAATTTGTATCTTATAGATGATGGATAGACTTTGAGAACTAGGTCATGAGTTATATATCACTGCATTTCCAACCTCTGACCTGCTCTTGTAGTCACAATATTTGCATTGTTCATCTAGTTAAGTTCCTATTTATGATGAATCCAAAGGTGTTCGGTTCTAATCAATGTTGCTATCCATCAGCCCAAGCCTGAATATTATCCAGATTATTATCATGCTGCAAGTTGGTATCAACTGTTTCACTATCTGATGAGTTATGAATGTAGTTAAACAATGTACAATCATCAGTAAACATCCCCAAACACTCGCAGTACTCAACTTATAATGGATAGAAGATCATTCATAGAGGAGTTAAAGAAGGCTGGGTCTAGAAGTCTACAAAGGAATTCCGGCAGCAATGACCTGTGGCCCCTTTTAACAACCAGATTTGCAACCATCCTCAGCCAAAACTGCTAAGTGGATGCTCCATCCCAGCCTCCTCCTGAAGTCTCCAGCATCATAGGTATGAGTCTGCAGCCAATGCAATTTTCTTCATATGATATCAAGAAATGTCACTGGATATTGCAAAGGCTGTGAATCCTCACAACATTCTGGCAGTTGTACTGAAGATCTGTGCTCCAGTATTAGCTGCACCCCTAATCAAACTGTCCCAGTAGAGTTGAACCAGTGGCATTCACCCATCAATGTGAAAAATTGTCCAGGTATATTCTATCCACAATAGGTAGCATAAATCCAATCCAGCAGCAGTCTACTCATAAACATCAGCAAAGTGATGGGCAGTGCAATGAACTTAGTCAGCAATAATGCATCTAATGATGCTCAGTTCAGGTTCTGCTAGGACCTGTCAGCTCCTTATCTTATTACAGCCTTGGTCCAAGCATGGACAGAAGAGTTGAAGTCCAGAGCTGACATGACAGTGGGTACCCTTGATAACTAGACAGTTTTTAACTGAGTGTGGCATCAAGGGGTAGATAGGATTCATGGGGTGAACACTCCACTGGTTAGTGTCATACCAGTACAAAGGATTGTGGCTGTTTAAGATGAAACATCTCATCTCTAGATCATCTCTTCAGGAGTTCGTCAGGGTAGTGTCCTGGACCTAACCACCTTCAGCTACTTCATCAATGGTCTTCCCTCCATCATAAGGGTCGGAAGTGGGTATGTTCACCGATGATTACACAATGTTCAGCTCCACTGAAAACTTGTCAGACACTGAAGCAGTCCATGTCCATATGCAGTCAAATCAGGACAAAATTCAACTTGGGCTGATAAGTGGAAAGTAACATTCTCCTTCTCCCACACAAGCTAGGTAATGACGATCCTAAAAAGAGACTATAACCACTTGTCCTTGATCTTCATACCATTACAATTGCTGAATTCCTCACTGTCAACATCCTTGGGTTATCACTGACCAAAGACTGAATTAAACCAGCCAGTTAAATAGTGTAGCTACAAATACAGGCAGAGCTAGGAATCCTCTGACAAGTATCTCACATCTGAGCTGTCACTGTCGGCTCACCATCAATAAGTCTGGAGTGTGATGGAATTCTTTTCACTTCACTGTATGAGAGCAGATCCAGCAAAACTTCAGGAGGTTGGTGCCATTCGAGAGATCCTCCAGTCCACCTTTCAACATTTACTCCTTCCACCTCCAGGTACAGTGGAGGCAGCATGTGTGTTTACAAGATGGACTGCAATAACTTGCCACTGCTACTCTGACATTCCCTGCAAAACTCATGATCTGTACTGCTTAAGGGTGCCAGATGCATAGGAGGGCACCAGCAGTGAACATTTCCTTTCAAGCCATACATAATTCCTGACTTTGGCAATATTGTATATTGCAGTTCCTCCAAAATCATTGAGTCAAAATCCTTCCTAACAGTACTGTAGGATTTGTCTATTCCCTATGGATTGCAACAATTCAAGAAGGTAGCTCATTACCACCTTTCCCAGTAGGAATGGGAAATAAACGTTGGTCTAGCCAGCAACTCTCACATCCCACAAATGAATTATTTCTTTTTAAATGGTTGACGACTGATATCAATGAAGCTAGGGATCCCAGGAGAAGTCTGAGTTGAGTTGTAACACAGTACTTTCAGCTCAAATAGTGATATCAAACAGCTCTGGATCTTTTAAAGAGTTAGGATTAGCCACAAATGATTTCTCCTACACATTGTAGCTATGGCCCTTCTAATTGTGTAATTTTCTGCAACTAATATATTCTGTTCTTCTACATATTCTACATGAAGAGGACTGAGTGCATCTCATTTTATCAATAATTCCCCTAGGCCTATCTTTGATACAGAATGCCTGTGCACTCCAGACCAGTTGGTGCTGCACTTAATAAAATTAATTAATAATGAAAAATTCATTATCAAAAATAATTGAAAATACAGCACTAGTAGCTAGTCTTTAAACAAGATTACATCAACCCTGGTCAACCTTAATATAAATAGAATACTTGAGATGGAGAAAAAGGGATCTCTTTCAGGCAACTACAACTAGCACTTTTAAAGATAGTTTTTCATAATTTATTCAAGTTTTCTGCAGCTCTAACTTACACCATGATATGGGGTACTTCGTAAATGTGGTAAGTGGAAAACAGTCAATATAGCTATCAAAATCATTGGTTTTGGAAGCATTTACAGTCTTAGTGAAAGCACTAGCCATAGAAGATAGAACAACATTATTTTTAGTGCCCAATCTTATTTAATCCTGCCATTCTAATAGATTGGCCATTACTGGCTAAAATTCTACCATCAGATTGACAGTCTTCAATTTGCATATCCAATCACATAAATTTAAATTTAGTTATTACATTAGTTGCTACTCAATTTTATCTACTGACTGATCCATTATTTCCTAACAGTAACTTCTGCTTTATGTCATGTTTCAAATGTTTAAGGATAATATGACAAAAATTACTTGTCCGATTGAATAATTTAAGCCCATAGACTTAAATGAAGCAAATATAATTTAATTATGATTAAAATTTGATGAAAAACAGAATATAAATCAACTCTTTTTCACCTCATTGATGTAATAGGCAACATCTTTCCTGCAAAGAATCTTAAATGAAACCTTATTCTAAGCAAACTATCCCAAGCTTTCACTTTTGAGCTTTTAGCTGAAATTCTGAAATGCAGAACAAACTGTATTAATATAGCAGTTTTAATGTATTAGAGTAGCACAAGGTGTTTCGTTGGAATGGTATGAAGTAAAACTGGACATTGAACCACAAACTGATGGATAATAGGGCAAATATGAAAAGCTTAGCTGAAATGGAAGGTTCTAAGGTGCATTTTAAAAAACAAAAGAGAGGGGGAAAGCAGCAAGGTTGAGAGAGGAGTTTCCAGAACTTAGGCCTTAGGCTACTGAAGGTCGCACTGTAATCATAATCAGGTATCCCAAAACCTTGCCTGCAGTTGGAAAGACTATAGGAGCCGAATTAGGTTATTCTGCTCATTCTCCTGCCTTCTCCTCATAATCTATCTATCTCTATCTTAAATAGACTCAATGATGTGGCCTCCACAGCCTGCTGCAGCAATGCGTTCCACAGATAAGCACCCTCTGGCTGAAGAAATTCCTCACCACCTCAGTCCTAAAGGGTCATCCCTTTACTCTGCAGCTGTGCCCTTGGGTCCTAGTCAGAAGATGAACACCTGAACAGAATTGGAACCAGATGTAACCAGTCCAGAAAGGGGCAAAAGATCCACATTGACTTGGGGCCTAAATTACATCTGCAGTCAAGGGGCAGAAACAGCTCAATATTGTGGCACCCAATTGACATCTGGACCAAGTTTGAAAAAAAATCCAAGAGTGACATTACAGGGAAGTCCTGAGTGGATTGGTTGTTTAGCAATTGCTGTTGGTCTTTGTAAATATACAGGGAATAATTTAAAGCTACATTATGGCAGTTCAGTTTGACCAGAAAGCTCCTCTTCTGTGATGTATGAAGTCAAGCCCATTGTCTGTGTCCAGGGTGACCCCATGTGCAGAAGGTGTCCCAAGGAACAGCAATTGGAAACTGTGATTCTGACCTGGAGTAACAGCTGGAGGCATTGTGGAGCATTCATAAGGCTGAGATTTTATTGGTGTGTTTGTACAGTCAGGCAATCATACGGCAGGTAAAGAGTGAACAGGCAGAAAGGGATTGGGCGATTCCCAGTAAAGCCATAAGGCAAGGAGTTCCCCGGGTCTCTCTCTCTAACAGATAATCCATTTTGGATGCAACTTGATGAAATGGTTTCTCAGGGGAATGCAAAAGAAGTCAGGTCCATGGCACTACAAGTGGCTCACCTACATGGGGCAGAGATTGTTGTTCACCTTGAGATTAGCAGCATACGTAGAAAGAGGAGGTGGTCCTGCATCAAGAATTGAAGGAGCAAGGAAGCAGATTAAAAGCAAAACATCAAAGTTGTAATCTCTTTGTTATTCCTGGTGTGATGTGCCAGTGAGTGTAAGGATAGGTGGAGAAAATAGATGACTATGTGGCTAAAAAGTTGCAGCAGAATGGAAGGCTTTAAATTGCTGGATTATTGGTCTGGTTTTGTGGAAGGTGAGACATGTACAAGTCTTATAGGTTACACCCGAAGTCAATTGGACCAATATTCTTGCGGGGATGTTTGTAATTGCAGTTGGTGGGTGTTTAAAATATTTTGGTAGGGGTGTGGGGGTGAAGTGGAAGTATAGTACAGAAGAATAATCAGGTCAATCTGAATGGCTGTGCAAATATAGTCAAGTTAAGCCAGAATGGAGCTCAATGACATTTATTCTAATGTAAATGTTCGTGCAAATAAGGGAAATGCATTGACAATGCTGACTAACACACAGGGATGTAATTTCATTGCTATCATAGAGACGTGGTTAATGGAGGTCTGGCAGCTCAATATTCCAGGGTATTGAATCATTAGGTAAGATTGGGGATATGAAAAAGAGGACATGTCGCAATACTTATCAAGGAATCAATTCTTGCAATAAAGTTCCTCAAATAACGCCATATGGGTAAAGCTTAAAAAAAACTATGCCTGTATGCTCTATAGTTTCGATGAATGAGAATGAATCTCTTCGAAATATATAGAATTCTGACAGGGCTGGACAGACTGGATGTATGGATAATGCTTCTCCTGTCTGATTTGAGATGAAGGCATCAAAGCTATAGTAGTTAAATTTGCAGATGACACAAACATAGGTAGGAAAGTGAATTGTGAAGATGACATAAGGGTCGTACAAAGGGATATAAATAGGTTAGATGTTTGGGCAAAGATCTGGCAAATGCAGCATAACTTGGGAAAGTGTGAAGCTGTCCAATTTTACAGAAATAATAAATAAAGAAGAATATTAACTAAACAGTGAGAGGTTGTTTAGCTTTGAGATATGGAGAGATCTGGGTGTCCAATTGCATGAATCACAGAATATTAGTATGTAGGTACATCAAGTAAACAGGAAAGTTAATTGAATGTTACGATTTATTGTGAAGAGAATTAAAAGCAAGAGTAGGGAGGTTATGTTTCAATAGTACAAAACACTGGAGAGGCTGCATTTAGAATAGTGTGTACAGTCCTGGTCACTGTTCTTTCTGAAGGATGTTACAGCATTAGAAGCAGTTCAGCGACTGTATACTAGATTAATAACTGGAATGAGTGTGTTGCCTTCTGAGGAAAAGCTGGACAGATTAGGCTTTATCTTCTAAAGTTTAGAAGATTCAGAGGTAACATCATTGAAACACAAGATCCTGAGAGGTCTTGATCGCATGGATGTTGAAAGGATGATTCTTCTTGTGGTATTATCTAGAACTAATGGTTATGGTTTAAAAATAAGTGGGGGATGGGTGTGCAACTTTAAACAGAGATGAGGAAACATTTTTTTCTCTCAGAGGGTTGAGTGTTTTTGGAATTCCCTTCCTCAAAAGGCAGTGGGTGGAGAATCTTTAAATATTTTTAAGGCAAATGTAGATTGTTTCTTGATTACCAAAGGGATGAAAAATTACCCAAGATAAGAAGAAATGTGGAGTTGTGGTCCATGATCTTATTGAATCAGCTCAAAGGGCTGATCAACCTACTCGTTCCTTGTTTGTTTGTTCAAATGGCCGAACAAGACTTGGATATAATTGAGGAGATAGGTCACGGTACTTTGGAAGATCTCACATTTTCAGGATATGAAATATGGGAAGGCAGCCAAAAATGCATTAAACTAGACAAGTCTAGAGATGAACAGCTTATGCCTGAAACATTGACTCTCCTGCTCCTCAGACCTGCTGTGCTTTTCCAGTGCCACACATTTTTGACTCTGACTCTCCAGCATCTGCAGTCCTCACTCTCTCCAAGACTAGAGATGACAAAGGCATCAATGAGTGTTTGAGGAGCAGTTGAATTGAGGCAAGGTATAGTAGGGCAACATAAGGTACATGGAAATAGTCAATGATAGCATGGAATATGGTTGGAAGCTCATCTCAGGGGCAAATATAACACTGTGAACTGAGACCTCAGGAAACAAAAGTCTTGATGATTTTCACCCAACCGTAGTAATTTATGATCGTGATTTCACTTGTATAATAATATTGAGAACTGAAAACTTCTGTCTACTGCTTAAATACATTAATCAATTAATTTTACAACATTATCATATTTTCACAGCTGCACATTGCGTGTTGGGGAGGAAGTGGCCTCACATGGTACAATAATATTAAAGAGACCATTTCCTTTTTGGTTTTATAAAGAGGTTACAATATCATTTTGCTTAACAAGAATCAAAGGCTTGTTTGTGCCTGACCTTTAGAGGTCAGAGGTTTGCAATGATTAGTTGGTATCTATCTATTTATTCATCAGTAACATAATAGAAGAAACATCTACGCAGGGGATTCCACTCCAAATAAGGGTGAATAGTTAAGGTCTTTTCCCCAGTTTAGGGAAGTCCAAAACTAGAGGGCAGAGGTTTAAGATCAGAGGGGAAAGATTTAAAGGGACCTAAGAGGTGACTTTTTCACACAGAGGTGCGTGTATGGAATGAATTGCTAGAGGAAGTGGTGAAGGCTGGTACAATTACAATATTTAAAAGGCAGCTGGATGGGTGTATGAATAGGAAGGGTACAGAGGGATATGGGTCAAATGCTGGAAAATGGGACTAGATTAATTTAGGATATCTGGTCAGCATGAATGAGTTGGGCCCGAAGGGTCTGTTTCCTTGCTGCACATCTCTATTACTCTATAACTTAATTTACAAAGAGGAATCACTATAAAAATAAGCTTATATTTCAAAAGAAAAACGCCATTGCTATTTTCTGTCATCACATCTACGTGAAACAATATTGGACATTTTTAAATGTATGTTAAGCAGCTTGGAGTCACCATTTTGTAGACTGTTGATCATCTCTGTTCAGATACTCTCAATATTTTCAATCCCACTTCCAGATCTGGAAACCAGATATTTATAAGGTTCTTTATGTTAAAGAAATTAGCTGGAATAACTGATACACTCCATGGAAATACTTCCATGTTTATATGACTTAACATGCTGTTTCAGCATGTATCTGCTTTTTTGTTACATAGTGCAAGTGATCAAAATCTGTAACCTCTCAACTTTACTTATGGATTTGTGACAATCACTTTATTTGCAGTGTTTATTGTTTGAAACAGAAGGCTCAAGAACAATTTTCCAAACCACTTCAGAATTCTTTGATCAACTTTATATAGGCCATTTTTGTTTTAAGTGAAATTTACCTACCTAGATGTTTCTTCAAATTACTACCAGGAAATTTTAAAAAGTACTGTTCACCATAAGTGGATGAACTTCTTTGGATGTTTATTAACATAAAGATTGTTTTAGTTTAATTATTTATTTTCACATTAAAAATACAATTGAAACATGCAGAACTTGACAGTAATAAGTGGTTAACCATTTACAAACCCATAGGAATAAATGTATAATTGGTAAATATAAAAGTGGTCTCAGAAGAGGTGAGCCAAAACTATCAATAAACTGACAGCAACCATTTCCTGTTTGTAGAATAGTCAGATTGATAAGTTTTGGAGTTGCAACTGTAAAACATCCTGTTGCTCAGTGCTGGTGCAGGAACAATTAAGGTGTTGGTAGGTAACAAATTATGCTTTGAAAGAATGTCATAGAAAAAACATGTGTAATATTATTTATCCAGAGGGAATCTAACTTACACATCCTTGCAGTGACAAATGAGATTTTGATGCTCATCAGTATCCCCATTGATTTAGGATTTGTGCAGTGCACAGTGTCAGTCTGGTGGTGTAGGACCTTGGTTATGTACCAAATGACTAAGCATTTATTGTCATGTTCATTCTTTGTATATATTATAACTGCATGTAAACTGAAATAAAGAAGTGAGGTGACAAGGCAGTGAATGTCCTAGACATTAAGGCATCATCTGAAGGAGTATGCCAGCAAGGATGCCGCGTAAAACTGGAGTCCTTTGTGCGAAGTGTGACTCCAACTAGTGGAAATCTCTCCACTAGTTGGAGTCACACTTTGCACAAAGGAAGATTGTTGAGGCTGTTGAAGACCAAATCATGTCAGTCCCAAACATTCCTCAGGAAAGCATCCCAGGTCTAACCATCTTCATCCAAAACTTCTTTTCCATCCAAAGGTCTGAAGTGGGAATGTACAGCACCATTTGTGACTGAAGCAGTCATGTCTAATGGAGAATGTTCTGGACAATATTCAGGGTTAG
Organism: Chiloscyllium punctatum; assembly: GCF_047496795.1. NCBI lineage: Eukaryota > Metazoa > Chordata > Chondrichthyes > Orectolobiformes > Hemiscylliidae > Chiloscyllium > Chiloscyllium punctatum. Next base: position 56,348,218 of record NC_092746.1, on the reverse strand, counting down.
ATTAATAAATGGGAAGGAATATTCATACCGCTCATGTACAAGGGCAAAAATCACCTCCAACAAGAAAGATTCTAACCACTGCCCCTGGCTATTTAATGGCATTGTCATTGCTGAATGCCCTACTATGACCATCTTGTTAATCACCATTGACCAGAAATCAAACTCAATCTGTTCTTTAAATACTTGGGCTAAAATAGCAGGCAGAGACTGGGAATTCTGTGGCAAGTAGTCCATCTCCTGACTCTGTATTGCCTGTCTACCATCTACCTGTCACAAGTCAGGAATTGATGGAATACTCCCCACTTTCTTGGATGAAAGCAGCTCCAACAACATTCAAGAAGTTGGACACCATTTAGGACAAACAGCCCAAAGCAACCACCACCTTCAACAGTCACTACATCCACAATAATTCATAACACCCTCCAAACCTAGAAGAACAATGGAAACAGATTCATGGGAACTCCACCACTAAATTCCCCCTCCAAGTCATACATCATCCTGACTTGGAACTATAATGCCATTTCATCACTGCTGCTGAGTAAACATTGTGGGACTCTCTTCCTAACAGCACTATGGGTCTGCCTACAGCGCTGGAACTACAGCAGTTCAAGAAAGCAGCTAGTTAAACTGGGCAATCAATGCTGCTCTAACTAGCAATACCCACATCCTGTGAAAGAGTTAAAAAGAAACTACTAAAATTGTAAATCCAGCAGTAAATTGAGCAGATAGATAATAATTGATATTGTTACAGGCTATAGAACGTAAGGGGCTCAATCGTAGCTTGGAACAAGAGTGTGGAGTTCTGGAGATGAGGAATGAGAAAAGCAGATGACTGCTTCAGACACAAAGGATGCTGTACATTCCCACTTTAGACCTTTCGATGGAAAGGAGGTCTCTGATGAAGATGGTTAAGCCTGGGATGCTTTCCTGAGGAACATTTGGGACTGACATGATTTGGTCTTTAACAACCAAGGAGTCGGGGTTAGTTAACTCAGCTGGTTGGACATCTGCAATTCAGTGCAGGTTAAGCCACCATCAGTCATTTCTCTCTAGTGACAGAATAACTCGATGGTCCAGTAGGGCTATGGTAACTTTACTTCATCTGGGACAGCATCACCAATTATGAATAGCCTTTTGCTCAAGATTTATTTTTTCTAAAATCTAAATTGAATTAGTGTTTCAATGTAATATTAAATTAAATGCTGGTCTTCTTCAAAAGAAATGTTTTTTTGTTTTTTCATACAGAGCAGAAAAGGGCCTTCAGCCCATCGAGTCGACATCAACACAACTAGCACTACAAGTGAGATAATCCCAATTTCCTGCTCTTGTCCCATATCCTTGAATGTTATGATATTTGAAGTACTCATCCAAATATTGTTAAAGTTATAAGGTTTTCCAGCCTTCACTACCTTCCCAGGCAGTGCATTCCAGAGTCCCACTACTCGCCGAGTGAAAAAGTATTTTTCCCAAATATCCTCTGAATTTCCTGCCACTTACTCTAAAACTGTGCCCTCTTGTGACTGACCTCTCAACCGAGGGGAACAGCTGCGTTCTATTCACCCTGTCCATAACTTTCAATCTCTCTCCCCAACTCTTGAGCCACATATTCATCTGTCCTATTTTTAAACTTGCACACACATGGCACCAGGAGTAATACAGAGATTACAGCCATTGAATTCCTCCTTTTTAATCTACTGCCTAGCTCCCTTAATTCTTAATGCAAGACCTCATTCCTCATGTTGCCCATATCATTGGTACAAAAATGTACCATAATCTCTAACTCACCACCCTCCCCTCTCAGGAGATCTGGCAGCTGTTCAGTTACTTCCCTGACCATGGCACCAGTGAGGCAAAACACCGGCCTGGAGACGTGTTCAGCTGCAGAAAGGCCTCTCTGCTCCCCTGATTAAATCGCCAATTGGTATTGTTCTTCCTTTCCCCATCTTCCCCACACCTCCCCCCCACCATGCAGTTAAGCCACTTGGTGCCAGAAGCTTGGCTCTGACTGCACTTCTCCAAAGTCCCAGCACCCTCATCAGCTTTCAAAATAGAACACAGAACATAGAACAACACAGCGCAGAACAGGCCCTTCGGCCCTCGATGTTGCGCCCACCTGTGAACTATTCTCAGCTCGTCCCTCTACACTATCCTAAAATGATCCATGTGCTTATCTAAGGATTGATAAATCTCCTTGACATGGCTGAGTTGACTACATTAGCAGGTAGTGCATTCCACACCCTTACCACTCTCTGACATCTGTCCTAAATCTATCACCCCTCAATTTGTAGTTATGCCCCCTCAAACATGCTGACGTCATCACCCTAGGAAAAAGTCTTTCACTGTCTACCACTAAATACCAGTTAGTGAGAAGGATTCCAGGGGACTCCTGGATTACCTGCCTATTCTTTCTGAACTGTCTGTGATCTTTCCTCTCGACCCTTGAGCTGCAATGTAACTACCTCTCTAAATGTGGTATCCACATAACTCTCAGCCTCATGATGCGCCAATGTCTTCAGTAGTTGCTCAAGCTCCAAGACCCAGAGCTCCAGCTTCTGCAGCTGGAAGCACATCCTGCACATGTGGTCATCTCAGACACTGGCAGCATTCAGGACTCCCCACATGTGACAAGCCACACATTCTGTTTGGTTCGCCTCTCTCGACATTTCTTAAACTAGAATTAATGTCTTAGACTAGAGTTATTAGTCTTATTTTGTTAAATGTCCGACTCTATCACAAAGGTTATGAAAAGAATAACTATATCTCAGTTACCACAGCTCTAAATCTGTAGGATAAGGAAGGTGTAACCAGTGTCCAATATTCACCAATCTGGAGTCTTTCTCACCTTTCAACATTATGATGGTAACAAGAGGCACACTATAGATTCTCACAGTGTTCCTTGATTTCTTGCACAGTTTAAGTTAATTGAATTTATTTGAAAGCATAAATGTAATTGCTCATGCTCATATTCATATACTTCTTTGAAGTTGCCTTTAGTACTAACTAGGGCTGACACTCCGAAATGCAACTTAATAGGATTGCCAGTCACCTCAGCCCTAAGCTTGAGACACTGTCACAAAAGTCACTTGTTGGATCTCTTGCAGTCCTACAGAAAATGCATCAATTTGATGGAAAGCATACCAGCAAGGCTCCAAAAACCTCCTCTTCAAATAATCTCTGCTCCTTATGGCACAAATGGCCATTTTTATTGGCATAAGTTTATAGAACAATAGACCAGTGCAGCACAATACAGGCCATTTGTCCCACAATGCTGTGCTGAGCATTTATCTTAACCTAAGATCAACCTAACCTACACACCCCTCAATTTACTGCCGTTCATCTGCTTGCCCAGCAGTCGCTTCAATGTCCCTAATGTTTCTGACTCTACTACCACCGCTGGCAGTGGACCCGCCTACCTCTGTGTAAGGAACCTACCTCTGGCATTTCCCCTAAACCTTCCACCAATCACCTTAAAATTATGACCCCGCGTGACAGCCATTTCTGCCCTGGGGAGAAGGCTCTGGCTATCTATGCTTCTCATTACCTTGTACACCTCTGTCAAGTCACCTCTCTTCCTTCTTCTCTCCAGTGTGAAAAGCCTGAGCTCACTCATCCTCTCTTCATAAGACAAACCCTCCGATCCAAGCAGCACCCTGATAAATCTCATCTGCACTCTCTCTAAAGCATCTCCATCCTTCCTATAATGAGGCAACCAGAACTGGACACAATAGTCCAAGTGTGGTGTAACCAGGGATTTATAGAGCTAAAGCAAAACCTCATGCCTCTTAAACTCAATCCCCTTCTTAATGAAAGCCAAGACACCATACGCTTTCTTAACAACCCTATCAACTTGGATGGCAACTTTGAGGGATAATAGTACGTGGACCCCAAGATCCTCTGTTCCTTCACACTGCCAAGAATCCGGTCTTTAACCTTATATTCAGCATTCAAATTCGATCTTCCAAAATGAATCACTTCATATTTATACAGGTTGAACTCCATCTGCCACTTCTCAGCCCAGCTCTGCATCCATCAATGTCTTATTGCACCCTGCAACAGCCCTCGACACTACTTGCAACACCACGAACTTGTTTGTCATCGGCAAATGTAGTGACCCACTCTTCCACTTCATCCAAGTCATTTATAAAAACTACAAAGAGCAGAGGCCCAAGAACAGATCCTTGCGGGACACCACTGGTCACCTACCTCCAGATGGAATAATTTCCATCCACTACCTCTTGCTGTCTTCTTTTGGCCAGTCAATTATGTATCCCAACAGCCAAAGTTCCCTGTATCCCATACCTCCTAACTTTCTGAATGAGCCTACAGTGGGGAACCTCATCAAATGCCTTACTGAAATCCATATATACACAACATCCACTGCACGACCTGCCCCTCACAAAGCTAGGCTGGCTATCTTTGATCAAACCATGTTTTTCCAAATAGTCATAAATCCTATCTCTCAGAATCCTTTCCAGTACCTTGCTTACAACAGACGTAAGACTGACTGGTTTGTAATTCCTAGGGATTTCTCTATTCCCTTTCTTGAACACAAGAATAACACTCGCCTCTCTCCAATCAGCTGGTACTAGTCCTGTGGAGAGTGAGGATGCAAAGATCATCGCCAGAGGCGCAGCAATCTCATTTCTCGCTTCCTGTAGTCACCTTGGATATATCTGGTCCAGCCCTGGTGATTTATCTATCTTGATGCTTCCCAGAGTTTCCAGCACATCTACTTTCTTAATATCAATCTGTTCAATCCTACTAACCTGGTCCACGGTGTTCTCACTATCAACAAGATCCCTCTTGCTTGTGAATACTGAAGCAAAACACTCATTTAGAGCCTTCCCTATCTCTTCAGACTCGAGGCACAAGTTCGCTCCACTATCCCTGATCAGCCCTACCCTCTCTCTGATCATTCTCTTATTGCTCATGTAAGTACAGAACACCTTTGGGTTTTACCCAATCCTCCCCTCCAAGGCTTTTTCATGCCCTCCTATCTCTCCTCAGTCCATTTTTGAGTTCTTTCCCAGCTACCCTGTAATCTTCTGAAGCTGTGCCAGATCCTTGCTTCCTCAACCTTAAGTAAGCCGTGGCCTACAATGAGAGTGTTTTCCTTTGTTACTACACGAATTGAACATAAGTTCTTTATACAGGGCATAGAGTCATAGAGATGTACAGCATGGAAACAGACCTTTCAGTCCATGTCAACTAGGTATCCCAACCCAATCCAGTCCCACCTGCCAGAACCCTACCCATATCCCTCAAAACCCTTCCTATTCATATACCCATCCAAATGCCTCTCAAATGTTGCAATTGTACCAGACTCTACCACATCCTCTGGCAGCTCATTCCATACACGTACCACCCTCTGCATGAAAAAGTTGCCCCTTAGGTCTCTTTTATATCTTTCCTCTCTCACCCGAAACCTATGCCCTCTAGTTCTGGACTCCCCGACCCCAGGGAAAAGATGTTGCCTATTTACCCTATCCATGCCCCTCATAATTTTGTAAACCTCTATAAGGTCACCCCCTCAGCCTCTGACGCTCCAGGGAAAACAGCCTCTCCCTATAGCTCAAATCCTCCAACCCTGGCAACATCCTTGTAAATCTTTTCTGAACCCTTTCAAGTTTCACAACATCTTTCTGACAGGAAGGAGACCAGAACTGCATGCAATATTCCAACAGTGGCCTAGCCAATGTCCTATACAGCTGCAACATGACCTCCCAACTCCTGTACTCAATACTCTGACCAATAAATGAAAGCATACCAAACACCTTCTTCACTATCCTATCTACTTGCGACTCCATTTTAAAGAGCTATGAACCCGCACTCCAAGGTCTTATTGAACAGCAACACTCCCTAGGACCTTACCATTAAGTGTATAAGTCCTGCCATGATTTGCTTTCCCAAAATGCAGCACCTCGCATTTATCTGAATTAAACTCCATCTGCCACTTCTCAGCCCATTGACCCATCTGGTCCAGATCCTGTTGTAATCTGAGGTAACCCTCTTTGCTGTCCACTACACCTCCAATTTTGGTGTCATCTGGTGAGACCACATCATGATTGCTGAATACACTTTTGATCTTATTTAAGCAAGGATGTAAATGCCTTGGAAGCAGTTCAGAAGTAGTTTACTAGATTGATACTTGGACTGAGTGGGTTATCTTATGAGGAAAGATTGGGTTGTTTTCACTGGAGTCCAGCGGAATGAAGGGGGATTTATTTTTAAGTTTACAAGATCCTGAATGATCTTGACAAGGTGAATGTAAAAAGCACATTTCCTCTTGTACTTAATAGTCTATTTATACTCCAATTGGTATGTAGAGATAAAGTTGCCATAGTTCCACCAGATCAAAGGGATGTAGTCTCATTAAGGAGAGATGACTGGTGTTGGTTTAACTTGAATATTATGACTCAGGCGAAGAAAGAAGTTGAGAAGGAGAGTCAGTCCTTCATGGTAATTTCAGCTGGTGTGAAAGTTGAACCAACATTGTTGGCATCACTCTTCACTGCAAACCAGTTGTTCAGCCACCTGAGCTAACCAAACCCCATTTCCAAGTATGGTACTGGAATCAGAGACACTGGGAAGTTCATAACATAATTGGAGTCAACATTTGATGAGCTGAACTTATGCAGAATAAGTTCAGCGGCCTGAAAGACCTATTCTTTCTTTGACATTTGCTGATATTCTGTGGTGTGGTTATCTAAAGACAAGTTGTTATCACAATTGCTAGTAACATTCTATTTAGTGGCTGTTTAACAAAAGTAGCACATTGTAGGTCCCATGGTTTTCTTTACTCATAGTTGCCTTTAACGCAAAAAGAAGCCATGGAAGTATCCAAGAAATTGCCAACTTTAGGAGTTCATTTTCAAATGACTATCAATAACACATAATTGGCTTTAATGCTTGCTACTTGATTCTATTAAACAAGTGATTTACATCGAATGTGATCTGCCATGGGAATGTGGCACAAATTATGACAGATAAAGAAAGCTTCGCATACCAAGTACAGAGAAATCTCATCGTGTTTTATCCAAGACAAAAGTAAGTATACTAACATTTTCTAAACAAGATCATTTTGAAATTTCATCCAAACATAATTTTATCAAGCATTTGAGAACTGTCCTTCAGAGTTGGCAAGCAACTGATGTAATCATACTCATAAAATCACATCTTACAGACAACATCCCAGACACAACCATCACCATCACTTCGCTAGTTCAGCGTGACTGACCCTTTAAAGGTGGCAGCACAGTGGTAAATAGCCAGTTACTGCCCTGAGAATTCTCAACATTGACTCTAGACCCCCAACAGGTTTCATAGGATCAGGTTAAACATGGGCACTGTGATAAATGCGATAGTCTTCAAGAGATCTAGAAAAACATGAACTGCCATCAGCAGCAGAATTGTATTCAACCACAATGTGGAATCTCATGGCCTGGCATACCCCCAGATTCTGATTACCATTAGGCCATGCGAGCAACCCCAGTTCCATGAAGTGAGCAGACAGAATGCTTTAGACATATCTGAAAATGAAGAATTAACCTGTTCAAGTGATAACACAGGACTACTTGCATATAAAATAATAAGCAACAGGCAATAGACAGGGTCAGACGATCTCACAAACAATGGATCAGATTTAAGCTCTGCAGTCTTGCAACATTCTGCCCAGCACATCAGTGCAAATGACAACGTTTGCATTCGTTTGCATCTATCTTCAGTCAGAATTGCTGAATGATCCATCTCAGCCTCCTCTAGATTTCCCCACAGCATCACAGATGCCACTCTTCAGCCAATTTGATTTCCCCTACATGATCTAAAGAAACAGGTGGAGGCACTAGATACTGCAATGGCTCTGAGACCTGACAGAATTCCAGTAATAATATGAAGATCTAAAACTTGATGTTCTAGCACATCTATCACTGACATCTACCCAACAGTTTGACAAAATGTTCACGATTGCGATAGAATGCTTACCACTTGCTTGGTGAGGCACCCCCAACCAGTGCAAACTGGCAACATGTCTTCTATCCACAAGACGCACTGTAGCAACTCATTCATGCTCCTTCAACAGCACCTCCCAAATTCATAACGTCAACCACTGAGAGAGACAATGGGCCACTGCTGCATTGGAACATCAACTGCAAGTTCCCCTCCAATTCACGTATCATTCTGATTTGGAACTACATTAATTTATTGCCACTTAGTCAGAGTCTTAGAGTTCCTTTCTTAACAGCACCATAGTGCACCCACACCAAATGTACTGCAGCATTTCAATAAAGCAGTTCACGGGCGCCTTCTCAACAACAATTAGGGAAGGGCAATAAATATTGTGTCCACTTTCCCTTGAATAAATATAATCTTAAAAATGCTAGCAATTTTTCTAATTTCAAGGCTGCATAATCTGACAGTTTAGGTGGGGTAGGAATTCTGGAGTGAGTAACTCTATCTCCTGACTCTGCAAATTCTGTCCATCGTCCGTAAATCTACTTAAATTCTTTTGAGTATTGAGGTCACCACTGAACCAGAAATTTCGGATTCGAGTCTGATTTCATAGTCATGGAAGGTACATTCAGAACAGTCAAGCAGATTGATTATCAACATTGTTCCAGTGTCGTGGACAGTTAGAGTGGAGAGCCTCCTGGCTGAACAACAATCAGTGGAAAGGCACCCCTCAAGCAACAGCCTTGAGTGACGTTTGTCTGAAAAACCTAGCTATGGAAACAGACATAAGCACATGCTTTGTCAGCGTCATGCATAAACATATATGGGAAGCTTCTAATTCTAAGGCCAAGATTTTTACTCCCAGGTCACATGTGCAGAGCCCATAGAACTTGCAAATCTTTTAAGATAGCTGCCTGCAGTCCTATTTTTCAATGGGCAGATGAGTGTAGCACAGGCAGCCCTGGTTTAGAAGTCAGGTTTGGCAAATAGAAAGAACTGGTGAGGGTGCTGGGTACAGTGGTGGGCAGGTCTTTGGAATGCACTATATCTGGCATTTAAAAATAATGAATGCCCAATGAAAGATCTTTCAGGCCCTCACCCAACTCATATAATCCCCATTTCCAATCAATGCCTCACCATGCTGCCTCATGCTCCCTATCATTCTGCCTTATCATTTACAGCTCTCATGCCAAATTCTGTCCTTCAACCACCTCCCAGGGCCCCCATGCCATCTCAGTGCTAATTTGGTCCCCTACCCAGCCACCATCCCCAAATCCTATACCTACTATGTCAATACACCCACCTGGCATCCAACACTGAAAGATCTCAGGATCTGTGTTGAGGTGAGGTATAAATATGTACATCAGACTTCACTACATTGCGAAAAGATATCTTAGTTACAAAAATACTCATTTACTACATTCATATTTCTTTCACTACATAATACCTTATATAAACACACATCTCATTCAAGTGCAACATGAACTGGAATTCACAGTCCCACAACAAAGACTCCAGAATGCCTTGTAGCTGCCAATCAAACTGAAATGGATGGCATCCAAATATCCCATCTATGGTTGTGCAGTTATGTAGTGGTATGCCAGTAATGGAAACAGTCAGGCTTATGTCAAGAGATAGTCTGCAATAACAAGCAATATTTTATTTGAAACACTAAAATGTTTTTCAGAAATTTAAAGGGCAGCAGATATAAATGCTTTGTCATATCCCTTAGGCAGTTGCTTCCAACCATTTTGACAGTTTAACAGGATTACTGGCAGTTCCATTGATGCTGATAGTGATGTGTTTAGACACTTTTTATGCATATTATGCCTACTTTAAACAATTTCCAAGGGCAACTGACCTCTTCCAAAGGTAAACAAAGATCAGATCCGTAGGGGTACTCTGGCTATTCAAATGAATCCACTAACGCTATGTCCTGAGCAGGACTAATCTGCAGACTCTAGATTTCACTCTAAAGAGATGCTATGATCAGAATTGAGTGGAGGCGTTGATGACTTAAATGGCCAACTGCCTCCACAAATGGTGCATACATGAAAACCTGGCCTACCTTATTCCATGTCTGAAAAATATGAAAGGTATTAAGAGAGATTTGGTAGTTATGATCAGATCCATCATTTTCATCTCATCCAAACAGCAAGATACAAACACTGAGCAGAAAAAATGACTAGATATTCCGTGGTAGCTGTCAATGCTACCAATGTTTGGAAGCTGACTGTTATTATACCAATAACTGGAAACATGGATCTAAAAATACCAATTTACAATTTAGCATCCATCAAAAGGGAAGCTGGATCTCAAGAGGCGAGGGAACTGAAACTTCATTCTGCAGCAAAATGTTCTTGCAAGGTTGGGAATTTTGGGGCAGTACAACATATACTTATGGATATAGGAACAATAGCCACAGCAATTTAGCAGGAAAAATTAGTAATTATTAAGATAAATCTGTTGTGTAGTAAATATTAAAAATAGGTTAGAGAGGAAAGAGTGGCAGAAGAATGAAAACGTAGTTCTTACAAGTTAATGATTCGTTGTCTGAAGTGCTCCATTGTACAAGGAATGTAATAGTTTTGGTATTACTGAGCTTCCCTAGCCATTGGAAAAATGATCAGAGGCAAAGTAACTTGTTATTTGGGGAGAAAAATTAACTTATGCACATACTGTCAGAAGTCTATCATCTCATAAAATGATGGGTTGCACTGTGACCTTGGAATAATGAGCACCATCAATGTGAATGAGGAGCCCCACTCTGGCAGGGCAGTCTTCACCCCAGTTGTAGCAGCGGAAGACAGTGGGCTGAGAGGGTGCAAGACTTGTGGACTTTTGCTTTCTCTTGGTCTGTTTCTAAACCAGCTGAGCTTTCTATTTCTGCTCACCTCTTCACAGAGCCCTTCAGCAGTCAGTCACCAATGGTCACGGCCACTAGCAACTGTTTCCCAGTTGTCAATACTGATGTCTCCCATCCACATATCTTGCTTGCAGGTTGCCATGTGGTGGAACTATGAATGTCCAAATGGCAATGTTCCAGGGACCAGCTCATTGTATAGAATGTCTTTAGATTAGATTAGATTAGATTAGATTAGATTACTTACAGTGTGGAAACAGGCCCTTCGGCCCAACAAGTCCACACCGCCCCGCCGAAGCGCAACCCACCCATACCCCTACATTTACCCCTTACCTAACACTACGGGCAACTTAGCATGGCCAATTCACCTGACCTGCACATCTTTGGACTGTGGGAGGAAACCGGAGCACCCGGAGGAAACCCACGCAGACACGGGGAGAACGTGCAAACTCCACACAGTTAGTCGCCTGAGGCGGGAATTGAACGCGGATCTCTGGCGCTGTGAGGCAACAGTGCTAACCACTGTGCCACTGGGTATATGTTTGAGTTAATGAACGTAGCTGAGTCAGTGCAAACTTCGTTGGCTCAGCAATGAGTAAACACTGGTGCAAAACCACAAAGCATACATCCAGAACATAATAATCACATGTAGTGGCATAGCATAGAGACACAGTTAGCTACCTGTCTGTACAAGCACTGGAGTATTAAATAAGGGTGGTGGTGGAAATGAAGGTCTGCTTTAAGTGAGTTGGCTCTTAGTTTCAGGCCAAAATAAAGTGGTAATGTTGCACAGATCTCTGGACTACATGCAATGCAGAAGTAGGAAAGCGAAAACAGTACTGCTACTTGCAGTGTCATGACAACATATTTGTAACATGCTCAGTAAAAGAGTACATTTTGCAACTTGACACTTCTGGCAGGAGCTTCAAGAGACAGCAATGCGTATTAGGGATTCAACTTCCGACGTCACGCAGTGCCTCTAATTTATGGCCCTGCAATTCCGACGATTATTTTGAAATTTTTGAATTAATTTCCCCATAACCCATCATAGAGGCAACACTTGTAACATTTGGGAAGGATCAGTATTCAGACAGAAAAAGAATCAGGTGTCAACTGTTATTTCTGTGACTTGGGAAATGCTGTTCTTAGATATTGGATTTCTGAAACTTCAATTTGCCAATTAGTTCAATGCTTTAAAGTGTTAGCAAAGTTTTATTTCTCAAAACATGCAAGGAAGTCATGTATTAGATTTCAATAACAGCAATTACACCCTTCCTGGATATTGTTCTGTCCTCTTTCATTCTTTATTCTTTAATGGGGAAGCAGGTGTTTTTGACCTTGAACTGAGTACTTGGAAGACCATTTCAGAGAGTAGTTAACAGTCAGCCACATTGCTGTTCATCTGGAGTCACATCTAGGCCAGACCATTAAAGACCGAAGATTTCCTTTCCTAAAGTAAATTAATGTATTTACATTCTAAAAACAATTAATGTTGTTTTCATGGCCACCATCATTGCGACTTTGATTGCAGATCTGTATTGATAGAATTTAAATTCCAAAAGCTGCCATGGTGCGTGTCCCCAGATCTTTAGTCCTGACTTCTCGATGATTTGATCATTGACACGGCCACTATAACTGTCTCCCCCAATAGAGGAACTGTACCGAATCCATTCAAGAATCTGACTTCAATCAAATGTATAAAATCATAATATCTACTCCAGTTTTCACATTTTAGGCCAGCACCAATCCAAACCCAAAGTATCATCTCCAAAGACTATGTTACCTTTGCTTACAGTTAACTCCAATGGTATTGAAACAAAGGATGTTAGGTGATCACAAGATTGACTTGAGATGTTAACATACAAGATATCTGAGGAACACTTTGGAAAAGAGCTCCAGGTGTGGTTAGAACAACGGCATACGAAGGAAACTGACTGACAGGAAGAAATATTGGGCACGGGTACTGCTGTTTCAGCTTTATGGCTTCATGATTGGGACTTGAGAGGAAGCTTCATCGGCAATCAAACAGACCGTCAGGAGGAGAAAGAGAGGAGTGCAGATACTGGAGATCAGAGTCGAGTGTGTGGTGTTGGAAAAGCGCAGCAGATCAGGCAGCATCCAAGGAGAAGGAAAATCGATGTTTCGGGCAGAAGCCTTATTCCTGATAAAGGGCTTATGCTCGAAACGTCGATTCGCCTGCTCCTCAGGTGCTGCCTGACCTGCTGTGCATTTCCAGCACCACTCTAATCGTGACTCTGATCTCCAGCATCTGCAGTCCTCACTTTCTCCTCGTTGATTTCAACCTTACTGCGAAGCCTCTTCCAAGGATGCCTACCCTGAAGAAGTTCTCATCCTCCCTCTACAAGGATGGCAGGGAGTCTCTCTCTCTCTCATTGCACCCCCAAGGTCATCTCCTCTGCCCTGAAGCTCTTCAGCCACGTCCTGAAGCAGACTTGCTATCACAGCCACATCTCTTTCCTCAGTACCTGCCTATGGAACCAACTGGTCCCGCATGGACTCCAGACTACATTCAGACCAACACTATTTGGATGTGAACAAGACACCAGTACCTACTACAAATTCAAAACCTCTAGAAATGGTTCTCCTTCCAGATCCTCTGCTCAACACTCGCAGCCATATGCCACCACCTAATCTCTCTACAGTCAACCCTGACCCTGCTCAGGGCCATACTCTCTCAGAACTGTAAAGGACCACTGCTGTTTTACATCCTCAGATGAATTCACATACAATCAAGAGGCCTATTCTAAGCAATGGCTGAACTCTAAACTCAACATGGTAATCCACGATCAGCTCAGTTCAGCCAGCATAGGATAATGACCCTGGATTGAGACTCTACTCCGAACCAGAGGGCATAGGTTAAAGGTGAGAGTGAAAAGATTTAAAGGGACTTATGGGACAACTTTTTCACACAGACGGTGGTGCGTGTATGGAATGAGCTGCCAGAGGAAGTGGTGGAGGCTGGTACAATTACAATATTTAAAAAGCATCTGGATAGGTAAATGAATAGGAAGGGTTTAGAAGGATATGGGCCAAGTGCTGGCAAATAGGACCAGATTAATTTAGGCTATCTGGTCAGCATGGGAATAATTGGACAAAAAGGGTCTGTTTCCACGCTGTACATCTCTACGACTTGATCTCTGTATTGGCTGTCCTCCTCTGGCACTTGGGTATCTTTGCTGGAGGAGAAAGTGAGGACTGCAGATGCTGGAGATCAGAGCTGAAAATGTGTTGCTGGAAAAGCGCAGCAGGTCAGGCAGCATCCAAGGAACAGGAGAATCGACGTTTCGGGCATCAGCCCTTCTTCAGGAATGAGGAAAGTGTGTCCAGTAGGCTAAGATAAAAGGTAGGGAGGAGGGACTTGGGGGAGGGGCGTGGGAATGCGATAGGTGGAGGGAGGTCAAGGTGAGGGTGATAGGCCGGAGTGGGGTGGGGGCGGAGAGGTCAGGAAGAAGATTGCAGGTTAGGAAGGCGGTGCTGAGTTCGAGGGATTTGACTGAGACAAGGTGGGGGGAGGGAAAATGACGAAACTGGAGAAAGCTGAGGCAAGGCAGAATCAGGAGCTGTGCGGACAGGGATTTCCAATTCCTTTCTAGTAACACAGACACCCAATCTTCCAAGGAACTATGAGGATTTTGCCCAGAGAGTCTAAAGAAACTTGTCTGCTGCTCGGCTGACCAGTTAAAGAACTCCTTCTCAATGTTGTTTATGGAGTGAGGCAGTTTCAACATCAATCACTTCTCCAAAACTTCCCCAACCTTTGGGGGAAGTTATGGAAGCCAAAGTAAACTATACTTTAAGCTTTTCCACAGGAGAAAATAAAACGTGTGTGTAAGCTACTTTTGCATAAGTGCATGCAGTTATTTTACAATCATTCGTTAAAAAAAAGAACTTTCTTTGGTCTTTTTATAATCCAGTCCCAGGATATGGGTGTTACTGGCAATACAACATTTATTGTCCAGCCCCAAGTGATGTGATCAACTGTCAAGCTTCCAAAAACATTTCTGAGGGCAAGAGTCAATCTCAGTAGTGCCAGACTAGAATCATACACAAAACAGACCTGGTAAACAATCCTGGCTTTAACTTTCTTTTCCCAAATGATATTACTGAACCAGTATTTGACTATTCAACAGAATCAAATTTAATTGATAATTCATATTTGCCTACTGTAGCTTTGCGTAAATGAGTGACACTAAAACCAATTATTCTTGAAAGTCAAAGCTAGAGGATTTTAATCTACCAACATGGAGGCAACTATAATTCTGATAATACGTACTAAGGGGAGGAAAAAGTAACCATGGCCAACGAGAGAAGTCAGAGACAGCAGAAAAGCATCTGATATGGTAAAGATTAGTGGGAAGCCAGAGGATTGGGAACCCTTTAAAGTCCAGCAGGGGCTAACTTAAAAAGCAATAAGAAGGGAAAGATGCAAAATGAGGATAAGCTAGCCCGTAATATTTCACAAGATTGCAAGAGATATTTTTAAGAAATCTAAAAGATAAACAAGAGGCAAGAGTGGGCATTGGACTGCTGGAAAATGAGGCTGCAGAAGTAGTAATCAGGAACAAAGAAATGGTGGGACAACTGAATAGGTACTTCACATCAGTTTTCTCAGTGAAAGATAGCAGCAGCACATCAGAACTTCAAGACAGTCAGGGACAGAGGTGGGCATGGTGGCCATCATTGAAGAGAAGATGCTGTGGAAGCTAAAAAGGTCTGAAGGTGAATAAATCATCTGGACCAGATGGACTACACCACACAGCTCTCAAGGAGATAGCCGATGAGATTGTCAAGGTATTCGTAGTGATCGTTCAGGAATCACTGGAGTCACAGAGAGTCCCAGAGGACTGGAAAATGGCTGGTATAACACCTCTGTTTAAGGAGGGAGACAGAAAACAGAAAGCTAGAGGTCCAGTAGCCTGACCTCATTTGTTGGTATAATTTTAGAGTCCATTTTTAAGGATGAGATTGCAGAGTCCTTGGAAATGCATGGTAAGGTAGGGCTGAGTCAGGGGAAGTAATGCCTGACAAACCTGTTAAATTCTTTGAGGAGGAAATGAGTAAGCTAGACAAAGGAGACCCTGTAGACATAATCTATTTGGATTTCCAGAAGGCCTTTGACAATGTCTTGCACAAGAGGCTGCTAAATAAAAGCCCATGGTGGGAGGGGTGAGGATTGGCTGCCTGGCAGAACGCACAATGTGGCGAATAAGTAGCCTTTCCAGAATGGCAGTGAAGGCTAATGGAGTTCCACATTGATCAATGTTGAGATCACAACTATTCATGTTACACATTAACAACCTAGAAGAAGGAAGGTCATTGTTGGTTATTGTCATTCTAGGTCATTGTTGCTAGGTATGCTGATGACACAAAGACAGGTGGGAGGGACAGGTAGTAATAAGTAGGCAGGGAGACTGCAGAAGGACTTGGATAGGCTAGGAGGGTGAGAAAAGAAGTGGCAGATGGAATACAAAGTGTGATGTTATGCACTTTGGTAGGAAGAATAGAGATAGGGAAAGGCTACAGAAATCTGAAGCACTGAGGGACTTAGGATTCAGGATTCTGTTAAGGTTAATATGCAGATTCAGTTGGTAGTTAGGAAGGAAAATGAAATTTAAGCATTCATTTCAAGAGGGATGGAGTACAAGAGTAGAGATGTACTGCTGAGGCTGGTTAAGGTTTTGGATAGATTGTATTTGGAATATTGTGAGCAGTTTTGGAGTTTGTATCTAAGGACAGATGTGTTAGCAATGGAGGGGGACCAGAGGACGTTTCTAAGAATGTTTCCAGGGATGCAGGGCTTATCATATTAGGAGTGGTTGAGCACTCTGAAACTGTACTCAATGAGTTTAGAAAGGTGAGAGGGAATCTCGTTAAAACTTACAGAATACTGAGAGGCCTGGACAGAGTGGACGTGGAGGAGATGTTTCCAATATTAGGAGAGACTGTGATGCAAGGGTACAGCCTCAGAGTGAAGACTCAACCTTTTAGAACTGAGATGAGCAATTTTGTCAGACAGAGTTTGCTGAATTTGAGTAACATATTGCCACAGAAGTCCGTGGAGACCAAATCGTCGAGTGTACTTAAGACAAACAGCAGTTCTTGATTACTATGCAGATCAAGGATTACGTGGCAAAGACAGGAGAATGTATTTGAAACAAATATCAGCCTTCATTGAATGGTAGAGCAGAATTATTGGGTCAAATGGTCTAACCCTGCTCCTATATATTATGGCTTATGGTTAATTTATCCAGTTATTTGCTGTTAGCACAAACTAAGAATTTAAACATTGTCATTTTACTGACTGGAAGAGGTATGGGAAATATGATCAACTGAACAACTTTTGAAGGTTTTGCCAAACAACATGGATAATAATTTGGCTTCATTATATCTCATTCAGCATGCAACAAATCTGAGGACTTGCTACAAGTCAATAAGGCCACAAATATATCAATTGTTCAGGATCAGAGAAGTCAAGTGTAGTCCTCCCACTGCTGTTCCAGCTTGAGTAAGTTAAATCAAACTTGGATGAGAATTATTGATGATTTCGTTGACTAGATAAGACATATAACAGTTGGTCAAATCATCAATGGAATATCCAGAGACTTCTCCATCCCTTCGAACACAGCAATCTAATAGACTAAATCCAGCCAATGAGGAGTCAGCAATTAAACTCATTTAGTTTTCTGTCTATGTTTAAAATGTATTCCTAATACAAACAGTTCTAAATGAAACACAGCAGGATGATGCTGAATTCTTCTTCCTGCAATCAAATATAACTGAATTGTTGGGGGTAAAAGAAAAGGAAAGGCTTTATACAGAGCCTTGTCACAACTAATCACCTGCTTGACCATTGGAGGAATTACAGATTAAAATAATTTGAGATCATTAGAAATGTTGAATGTGAATTAGTTCTGAAATATACATTAAGAATTTTAATTACAACTCAACTGAAAGCTTCACCGAACAAACTAAGACAAACTAGTGGTGCAGAGTCAAAATCCTGGAATTCCATTGTGGTACTGAGCATGTACTTAGTGGCTATGGACTGCAGTGGTTGAGGACAGCTCACCCCTGCCTTCTCAGCAGCAACTGGGGCAGGTAGTAGATGATGGCCTAGCCAGCAATGCTTACTCCTGTGAAAGAATAAACTTTGAAAAATTCAGACATGATTTTTAATTCACGATTGGGAAGCCAACCGTCCAGACAACCTCTGGTTCCCGTCACTTGTGTCACAATCATCAAACAGCCATGCCCTAATTGGGTTGTCGGTGGGTGCGGTTTGTGGCGCTGTGTGTTCTCTGGCAGTGGGAGTTGCTTGCTGAGTGAGAGCAGCAAAGGCAAACAGGAATCATGAGGGAGGGGGTCTATTGCTGCCTGTAGAAGAGGGAAGGCAGCATCTACAGGGGAAGCTGCCCCACCAAGCACAAAAGAGGCAAATGACCAAGTTGTAAGTGTAATACCCGATCCAGCACAACTTCCAGCATGTTGTCAGCCCTTTTCTGACTGCAGGGAACACTACAGGTCAGGGAGCTTCACAGACTATTAACTGGAAGCAAAGAGCATCCTGATTCCCTCCACCCTCCCCACTTTGAAAATTTCAAACAATCCTGGAGGACTTGGGACATTGCATACCTTCTGGGAGTGCCATGTTCAATGTGCATCCATTCCAGTTTTCACCCCCAAGGGTGTTTGAAAGTCCTGAATATTGTCTCTGATGTTTTTAAAAATTTATGTTGCCAAGTTATCAAAGATGCCACAAAGGACACTGATAAATTTATCTTCGCTGAGCTTTTTGGATCCAACTACTGAAAAAGAGTCATGACCAAAATGATAGCATTGGAGTTTGAAATCAAAATCATTTATTTTTTGCTCATAAATATTTAAAAGTGAAAATAATGATCATTTGCAACATTTTGCAGCAAATGCCATAAGTATGTGCTGTATCTATGAATCTGACAATTACAGTAAAGAGGCAGCTGCAGCCTTTGCTTCCACTGCAAATGAAGTGAAGTTTTTTTTTCTGGATCTCATATCTTTGTCCAGCAGGTTGAGACTGGAATCTCTGATCAGCAAAGCTCATGCACAAAGCTCAACATGTTGACACAACTGTTTGTGCTACTTTACACAGATGCTTATCTGGGTTAGTGCTTACAGCAACTGAGACCGTCCTGAATGTTCACTAATTAACTCGAGCAATCAGTGGTTCTATTCTATGGAGCTGAATTTTTAACGAAGACTTGGAAAACTGGAGCTGGGCTTTGTTTTCTGGTCAGAGCCCCTCCTCTGGGTGAAATCTGATTACATTTCATAGAGGTAAACCCTTCATTGACATGGAGGCTGGTTTCTGGTCAAATGAAGATTGGTGGGTAGGCTGGTTGGTGAATCAAAAACTTGCTTGCTTGAGAGGAGCACCTGCTGAGTTTTGCCGGCAATTTCTGTTGTTGTTTCAGATTTACAGCATTGCCAGTCCTTCAGTTTTTTTTTTGCTGCACAAACTGGAATGGTTCCTCAACTCTAAGATAGTCTCTTGGGTATGTTTTTAAAACTTAATTTTCAAACAGAAGGAAAAGAAGCTAGCCGAAGGGATGGGGGTGAGAACTCTGCTGCAAAATGGTTTTTGGCTCTCCCTCCTACTAGCCAGGCAGGAAGCACCTGTGGGCCTTCCACTAAAGTGGAAATGGCCCCAACCGGGCACTGGGTGACCATTTCCTGGCAACTGATTTGGGTCAAAACTAACTTCTAAGTAAGAAACCTATTTTACTTTGGCATTGTGATAAGGAGCAAATTAAATATCACTAAACCTCAATGAAAAGGACAAGTTTATCATTTCAATTGATATTTGTTCTCTGTTCCAGGTCCATTGATGCTGTTTTGCTCATTGGGTTGCTTCTTTTAGCTGGGAGAACACAACAGTTGGCATGGTCAATATTGATCCGCCTGTCCAATTTTTCCTTGCACTCTATCATGAAATATTCCATTTAGCAATTCAATCAAGAGCTTGTACAATATGGCCAGAGTATAAATGAGGTCAAACAATCATGCCTGGGATTGACACCAAGCCAAACACTTTACAAGAACCACTGGTTTTTCACATAAACAAACTTGTATCCCTGGATCAAAAAGTGACACCAATCTTTAAATGTAATGTCATGTACTAGTTTCCAGCATGACCTGCATTGAGTACATGATACAAGATATTTTTCAATTAAGTTTCATTGTTAAATGTGTTAAAATTTTAAATGTCCTATTTTCATTCATTAGGGGTCTCACAATTTATAAAAAGATTCTAATCAGTTTGTCTTTATTAATGGTTACACCTCATTTTTTGTTTGACAAATTCAGCTTTGATCGAAATGGACATTGAGAATCATAACCTCAGCTTCATACAGTTACGATATTTCAAGGCCATTTATGATTCTCAAATGACTATTAATTTGTTTTTTTCTGCTTATTTTCCATGCTAAGAAATTTGTGATGTCAAGTTTGTATGATATTTGAAAAGCAGACAATGATGAATTTAATCCTTGCATTCTTCAATCGCTTTGCAAATTTTCGTGGCAGTAATTATGACTTCCCATGTATACTGGAAACTGTATAAGCCAGATCATCATTGTTTTATTATCTGAGAAAAATATTTTTATCATCATAATTTTGGGGAAGAACCTTTGTGACCTTTGTGTGTCATGGGGATGGGGAATACAGACATTCCTTTTGGCTAAACTAGTCAAACTTTACAACTCTGAACCGGCACTACTCCACCCCTTATGACAAAATGTGCCTCAAGATTACCCTTCCATAGATTTGAAAGAATTAAAAGTTACTTTAAATATTAAGCAATTTCTGCTACATCCTGTGAAACTTCCAAAGTTTAAGCAATCCACACTAGATCTTGCGGAACTTCCAAAGATATCACATGCAGTGAAAATAACACAATTAACTGTTTAGAAATTCATTGCATCTATGAATATTTTTTGGAATTGGACAAAAAAACTAAAACATACAGAATAATTATCCTCTTCAGACTGTTTATTTATGAATGTTGCAAACTCAATCACAATTTAATTCACAGCCTATTTAAGAGTTCCAAAAATCGCTTTAAATTGAACTTAGGGGTTTTCAGCCTTGAATGAAGCCAACTGAGATATAACCAAGTAAATGCAAGTAAGATAATCAACGTTGAGGAAAGATCATCAAAATAAAGTGTGACAATAAGGTATGGGAACACTAATGAGAGGCCAACTTGGAGTTAACATATTGGAATATTAGCCTTTATTAAAAGAGGATTTTGAGTATTGGAGTAGCGAAGTCTTGCTTCAATTGTATAAGAGTTTGGTTAGATAGGACCTGCAGTGCAGGATGCAGTTGTAGTCCCCTTATTTCAGGAAAGATATTATTGCCAACCCGGGACTGTGATGACGGTCCATCAGATTTATTCCTGGAATGGTGGGAGTTTCCCACGAAGAAAAATTCAGCAAATTGGCCTGTGATCTCTCAAGTTTTGAAAAATGAGAGGTGAACGCATTGAAATGTACAAAACACATTAAAGGGATAGATGGTAAGATGAAGATAATATATTTTCCTGGTTAGGGACTCTAAACGCAGGGGGCACAAGTACAACAAAGGAAGATTTCCACAAAGGGGATGAAAATTTAGAGGCTCTGGATAACAAAAGAGGTATATATTAGGATGAAATAAACAATGTGAGGTTATGGTGGAAGGATTAAGAATAAGAGAGCACAGATTTATGGTAAATGGCAAAAGAAACAATGAGGAGAAACATTTTCATGCAAGTGGTTATGATCTGGAATAATCTGCCTGAGAATATGGTGAGACAGATTGAAGAGAAGCATACTACAGGCTACTGGATTGTTGTCAGAAACACAAAAATATGTAGGGGGTTATGGGAGAGAGCAGAAGAATGGTAGTAGGAGGATTACTCATTCAGAGAGTTGGCATGAACATGACAGGTGAATGGACTCCTCCAGTACTATACTAATTCTATGATGTGAAGATTAGCACACAAAGCATTCCCCTCCAAAATTCCTTAACCTGCTGTTTCAGGAAAACAATAAACTAATTCTAAAAAGTTGAGTGAGTATGTCAAAACAGAACAAGCAAATCTAATTACAAGACCTATGATTCTTGCCAACTCTGAATTTGGTGACGAACAAGCTGGAAAGGCAGAAAAATTCCAATATGTTTTATTATTGAGAATATTTAACATAACTTATACTTTGTGTCAATTTCATTCTTTTTCAGTGTGCTAGTTATATTTAGAGATACAATACTTTGCTTTTCTACTTCAGACATTCAATCTCAATCAACTCCTTAGCACTAGCACTGGTGCAAAAACATTAAATACTTTCCACTCTGTCATAACAGTGGTTAAACGTAGAATGTCCAGATAGAACAGCAAAGTTACTAGAGTACACAACTAGATTAATCGTACAGCCACCAGAAACCGAAAGCACCGAAAACAACATCCAATAGTCCATATATTGAGGTTTAGAGCTAAAATAACCTGAGGTTAGCAACCTGCTGTCACCAGTTCTTTCTCATGCACTTAAAAATTCCACTGCCTGAGCTCTGCACGCCTGAGCTCTGTTGCAGTCACCGTTAGATCCTGCAAGATAACTTAGCTCTCCCAAGAGATGGGTTTGATCTGAACAGAAGATATGCACTTCTCTGATAAAAACAACTTCCTCTTGTTGTAGATTAGATCAGTCAGCACAGTATCTGAACTGAAGCCACATAGCAAAGTGCTTCTCCTCTCAAGCAGACTTTGAGTTTATCACTTCTTGTGGCCTTAATCATTCTGTCATAAATAACACACGCCTGTACCTTTTCTGCTCACCACTGACATTTAACAGCTGACACCTGCACTGCCATTGGTAATGCTTCAGTAACCAATGTATACTCATTAAAACAGCATTAATTCTGTAAATAGTACACCTCTGAAAAAGAGAACACTGTCAGTCTTGGCACGGTCACATAACACCAATCATAAAAATTAGATTTCTGCCTCAGATTTCATCTTAGAATTGCATTAGTCTCATTCAAGTCTTCAGGTCTTATCCAGCATAGATTAAGGTCTGCAGTAGCAGTCTGCACAAATATAAAAATTATCACAATTATAATGTCATGGTTAATTTCTAAGAAGTCTGTGCATCAATATATCTTCTGTCAATTTATGACTCCTGTTCTAATTCTATTTAAAAACACATTTACAGAAATTAATATTATAAGTGCTCCTTTTTGAAGCTGAAAATGCATTTCTACTAAAGTTTAGTACTTAATGTTGAAAAGCATTTTCCATTCAACAAAAGCCTTTGTCAAAATAATGAATTTGATCCTTGAAAGTTTATTGGCTAGGCCCAGTCAAATTCAGCTGCTTCATCAAATAATATCCCTCTACCAGAAGCTCAGAAGTCGGGGGTTGTTCATTGGTGATTGCAGTGTTCTGTGTTCCGTTAGTGACTACTCAGATATGAAACAGTGTATGCTCATGTACAACATAATCTGGGCAATATTTAGGCTTGGGCTGAATACAGGCGAGTGGTATTTGTGCCTCAACAATGCCAGGCAATGACCATATTCAACAAGAAAAAAACTAACCATCTCATCTTGGCACTACCATCACTGAATCCTCCATTGCCAGATACAAATAATGTGGCAGGTTCAGAGGCGGGGAATTCTGCAACAAATAGCTCACCTCCTGACTCCCCAAAGTTCTTGGCAAGGCAAAAGTCAGGATAGTAATGGAATGCTCTACGTTTGCCTGGATGTTCTAACACACTCAAGTTCAAACTAACAAAGATAACTTTTAACACTCACCCCGATACCACTGGTGCACAATGGTAGGGCTGTGTCCCATTGAGAAGATGCATTGCAGCAACCTGCCAAAGGCCATTTTAACTGCATCTTGCAAAACCATGATTCCAATTCCTAAAAGGACAAAGTCAGCAGATGGATGGGAATAACATCTCCTTCAAGTTCATCTCCAAGCTACAGAATACTCTGCCTTGGAACTGGATTGCTCATCCTTCACTATCATTGGATCAAAATCCTGGAATTCACTCCCTAATCTTGACTTCAGATGGGGGATTAGTTTGGTCTTCTCAAGAGCAATTAAAGCTAGATAGGAAAGCATGGACTTGTCCACAAACCGTGAATTAATAAAAATATTAAAGTTCAAAATAATATTTTACTATAAACATAAAGGTCAAAAATTGCTGAGTGTAGAGTCGATTTGATTTTAACTGAAGGGAGCTGAAATGGAGCATGATGTAGTTTGGCTGCCTACCCAGAATGCCTATCATTCTTTAAAAACATGACAATTTGTTATTAAAATAATAACAAATAATATTAACCAAAAAAATGGCTTAAACCTTCTAATCTAGGTCGGAATCCCCATTCCTGACTTAGATCAGACAAAATGCTACATAGTTACCACTATTTAAGGCATTGGCTGCCATATTCTGGCAAGTAATGAGTTTAAATGTCCAAAACCCCTTTGACCAGCTACAGAAGGAAGGTGAGCAATGTAAGGTATGTGCGTAAGGAGGTAGGGTGGCAGATGGATTGGTGAGGGTTAAGGGTGGCAGGTAGATGAGGGTTGTAAGTTGACACATAAGTGGGGAACTAAGATAGAAGGTGGGTGGTTGACACGGTTGGAGAAGCTGGTGGATGAGGGACACATGGTGGCAAGTGGGTCAGTGCGGGTGTACAGTGGCAGGTGGTGGGTGGGGGGGGGGGGAATGGTTGATACAATGGTCAGAGGATAATCAGATGATGAGGTGGGAATGCAGTCAGGTCAGTTGTGTCAGTAACTTGAATTGGTTTTAGTCGGTCTAACAGCTCATGGGTAACTATCCAAGTGGGTCCAAACTTGCAAAGTTGTCAACCCTAGATCAGAGATGGAGACTTTTCCAAAGAGTTCCAGGCACAACATAATTGCCCATTGGAAATTTACACTTCCTGGACAATTCCCATATAAGCATTGCATGAGGACTTCTGAGGGATTCCTATACTTTTCTTATGGAGAATGTCTGATCTCTGATGTTCCAAAACTTGGAAGATCTGGCCCATAATGTTGGAATGCAATTGGATAAATCAGTTCTCCTTGACATAATGCTATCATATAGCAGGTTGATTACTAAAAACACGGTAATAGGTTTTTAAATTTAAAATTAGAAATTAACTACAGCTTGGAGCACGATGAATTAAATGAAAACAATGGAATTGCAAAAACTGGAATAATAAATTACGTAACCCAACTGGGAGCCAAGTATTAATATATGCCAATTATAACAGCGATGCATTCATTTTAAATATTACAGATAGACGGTATTCAATCTGTTACTGAGAAGACAAGGGATTTCAAAGATATCATCTAAGTTTTAAAGCAAGGGAATTGTAATGTAAATGACAATAAGGGGGCAGCTGAGAAACGTCACTTCAAATTGCACAATGTCCAAAAATGCAATGAAGCTAATGATTAATGTCATAAGAAGGTACACTAATTAACATGATTGAGCGTCAAAAAAGTTTGATTTTTTTTGTGCACCAAATAAGACAAACCCTTAACAACCCAACTGCTTTATATTTGAAGAGATTAGATGTTATACAGTAAATCCAGGCTTTGGAACATCAATAAGGACAGGACTGATAACATTCTGCCAGTCTTCTTCCTGTCAAGTCAATCCAAGAAGACAGTAGGGAAATTGACTGACTGACTTAAATTGCTCAAACATAAACATCATTTTTATTATTAAAAGAGGAATAACATTCTGGTTAGTGTCAAAGCTGAAAGAAAACACCCTGCTATTATAAGTCTGCAACATTATATTGCTCCTTTTATTTCTCGGGAAATGCAGAAAAAGGCAATAACCATTTTTGGAGTATAACACACAAGGAGGTCTGGAAAAAGTAATTTGCCCCATTCTCTTTATATTATCAATTCAAACCCCAATGTTGTAGTTCAACCTGTTTTCTAAAATTGCTAAAGAAGGTGACTTAACCTATATAAATTTCCAAGGCCAACAAACTTTCAACAAGTATGCTTACCATGCCAAGCACTGAGACATGTTCTGCAAGTATTCCTTAATTATTTAATCTTTTCTTACAACTTCAATGTCATTGCCAGACAGGTAATCCTTTTCAGACTTTTTAGTGAAGCTCAGTGAATTAGTACTAACAAATTCTGATGGAATTCCATTCTGCATATCAATTGGATAAATGTTATATAAGTAAATATTACAAACAATTATGAGAAGTACACACTAACATAGAATTTAGGAGCTGTTTAAAGAAAACAAGTTGAAAATGGAGCATTGTGGGATGCCACTTATTAACATGTCACCCCAAAGAGCCCTCTCCATTCAGCATCATCTCATTACTTAGCCTATTATTCATCTAGGAATGGGATTATTCATCCAGGCTCTTGCCTCAAACGTTGATTCTCCTGCTTCTTGGATACTGCCTGACCTGCTGTGTTTTTCCAGCATGCCAGTCTCAACTCTGATCTCCAGCATCTACAGTCCACACTCTCTCCTATTATTCCTCCAGCCATTTCATGTCATATTTTATGAAAACCACAAATGTTTAACCTTAATTTTTCAGTGTTTTCCAAAGGCCACTTAGGATTCAATGGCTATTATTAGACTTCATCAAATTCTCAGAGAAAAAGGGAAAATGGATTTGAAACCTAGCTAAAAACCAAAAGAACTGTGGATGCTGGAAATCCGAAATAAAAACAGAAATTGCTGGAAAAGCTCAGCAGGTCTGGCAGCATCTGTGGATAGAAATCAGTTAACATTTTGGGTCAAGTGAGCCGTCTTCAGAACCCTTGTTGAAACCTTGTTTTCCTGCTTCACTTACGTAACTTTTAACCACTAATTTAGGAGAGTGGAATACATAGCCTTCTCACCACCTAAAACCAGTGAGTGCAGCACAGGAGCAGGCCAAATGGTCCATTTATATTGACTCTTTAGAAGAAGGCTCATGCCCGAAACATCGATTCTCCTGCTCCTTGGATGCTGCCTGACCTGCTGCACTTTTCCAGCAACACATTTTCAGCTCTTTAGAAGAACAATCCACTTTGCCCTATTCTCCTGATCTTTCCACATAAACCTGCATTTTGCCTTGAATTTTCTTTTATCCATTTGCCTCTGACAATTGTTAATTAATTAATATCCATCACTTTATCAGCCATGTATGTTCCCAATCTTGACAAGAATATCACCTCATGTAGCATTAGTAAGAAATGTTTACTAATCACATTGAATATAGGACCTGTGCCTTTTCACAAGCAATCCTTCCAACATTGAAAACAGTCAGTCAGTCACTACTTCTTTTATCAAACAGTTCAGGGTTCTAAAAAATTGTATTGAATCTTTACTTCATCTACTTTGATCCAAGGAGAAAGAAAAATAGCTTCTCTAATCTGGCTGTTTGGAGAAATGCAAGTGTGTTTATTTAGCATACTGGCTAGCTTGCCATAGGCAAGTGGATAGCCTGTGGTAGCCATGACACACATATCAGATGAAACGTGGTGTCAACATGAAGGATGCTACAAACAAGTAAAGCTGAATGAAAGTAGCAGTTTGCTATCCGCAGAACCATGAATCTTTTCTGCCCTCCCCAAAATCATCCAGTTCATTATAAATTGTGGCAGCCAGAATTGCATGCAAAACTCCAACTAGGGCACTAGTTTTATATGTATTCAGTACAGCCCTTAGCTTTTATACCAAAGGGGCTAAATGTTAGATTTGGTTGGGGGAAAGCAGGTGTGGTTTCAGTTGCACAGATCAGTGGCTTTTTACTACCGTCACTGCATTTGCATCTGACTTCCTACTTTCATAATCAACAGAAGAAATAGGTGCAGTGACATCTCTTTCTGCTCCATTATTTAAAGGAACTCCTCTGAGGATCAGAATGGAAGGACTGTACTGGTGTCCAAGCAGAGCGAAAACCTGCAGATCTCTGGGTACATAGCACTAGCCTTTTCTAATACAACACTGAAGATCAATGTAAGTTTAAGAAACAACCACTCATCTTTTGATTCGGCACTTAACAGCCTTCGATATGGAGTTCAATAATTTCAGCTCACAACTGATTTTTTTGGCAATTTTCGGTATTTTAATTTTACTTTCAGATAGGAGCATACCTGCTCCAGGCACATTATTAGTTACTTTGTTTCTTTTTAGCCCCATCATCATTTGCTTTGGCCAAATTTTCCCAGCATTTAATCTCTCCTATTTTTCACTCTTTTTGTAGGCCTTTTCTAACTTCTCCCAACCATTGCTTCCTCAAAATATATCTCTGATTTTTTTCCAGTTGTGATGGATGATCCTTTAATTACATGGGCTAGTATTGGGCAATGGTCTGGGAAGCCTCCTTTGAATCCCTTAAGTTGGTCATTCTCTTGTCTTAATGGTCTCCCCAGCCCCACCCCAGTTTCTTGATCTGGGACTGAAGGGTTTGGGACTGAATAGGCTGGGTTTTATTTCCCTCAGAGGCTGAGGGGTGACCTTATGGAAGTTTATAAAATCATGAGGGGCATACATAGGGTGTGCAGCCAAGGTCTTTTCCTCAGGGTAGGAGATTCCAAAACTAGAGGGCATAGGTTTATGGTGAGAGGGAAACGATTTAAAAGGGACCAGAGGGGTAACATTTTCATGCAGAGGGTGGTGCATGTATGGAACAAGCTACCAGAGGAAATGATAGAGGCTGGTACAATTACAACATTCAAAAGACATCTGGGTGGGTAGATGAATAGGGAGCTTTTGGAGGGGTATGGGCCAAATGCTGGCAAACGGGGGAAGATTAATTGAGGATATCTGGGTGAGTTACTCTTCAGAGGGTCAGTGTGGACTTGTTGGGCTGAAGGGCCTGTTTTCATACTGAAGGGAATCTAATCTATCTCGTCGGCATGGACAAGTTGGACCGAAGAGTCTGTTTCTGTACTGGATATTCCCCAACTCCTTAAAGCCTTCTTTGGGATTACTTACCCCAGATTTATAACTGGCCTGCTTAGTAATGGTGGGACAGCCTGCATACCCAGCAGTGTTCACCATTCGGATGGTACTACCAGCCTCAGCATCATACCTTTTCTATATTTACTATAATTGAAAAGAACACATTTATCAAGCTACATGAAACTAATTCAAGCATGGAAATCATCAAATACTACAGTACAGAATAAGGTGAGAATTAGTCTATCGTGCTGTGCTGACTGTTTGAAAGCAATTAGGAGAAAGTGAGGACTGCAGATGCTGGAGATCAGAGCTGAAAAATGTGTTGCTGGAAAAGCGCAGCAGGTCAGGCAGCATCCAAGGGGCAGGAGAGTCGATGTTTCGGGCATAAGCCCTTCTTCAGGAATTGTTTGAAAGCAATACCAGTTAATTGCAATTCCCCAGTTTTCCATTTGCAAACTTTGAACTTTTGTTCTCCAAGTCCAGATATAAAAATTTATCAAAAGGGCAGTGGTTCTAATATTGACTCCTGAAATAATTGAAGCAATTTGAAATAAAAACAGGTTCACCATTATTCTCTATGTCAATATTTCCAAAGTTTTTTTATTTCTGAAGGCTTTAATATTGTTGACAAATATGGTCCTTAATCAAATACCTTTATGAAGTTCATACACACATCAATCACACTATCCTCATCAGTCCATTCTTTTCCTTCAAAGAACTTAATTAAACTAGTTACATTGACAAACACGTATTTACTTTACTCTTTTAGCCGTAGTTTGTCAACTGGCAATCGGCTTTGTCTTGAATTATTAGGTGGACTTTTCACATTTTCAGTCAAAGTATTCTGTCGATTAAGATACATGGTTTCCAGAGCAGCTTTTCTAACCCAAACTTGTGCTCTTCTGCTCAGACACCGTACTCTTAGGTGCATTTCTTGGGGAATCTCATGGCTGGAGAGGTTTAAGGGCTTGTCATTTATGGGACCGTCTGGCCTGTATGCCATTCTGAAATCTCACCTGCACACCATATCAGTTGCTACAAGTAAAGATTGAACCCTCACATGGCCATGCTGGGATCTCCAAGTACAGACCATGGCTCAGATAGAAGGAAAGCTTGGTCTGCATTTCATGTGCAGGGACCTGAAAGCATTACTGAAGAGGTGGTGGAGAGGATGGCAATTTTTTTTCTGGAGACCGCACCACAAGACTAAACCAATCCAGTTCAGTGCTGTGTCCTGGCAAAATAGTACACCACACAGTGCAGGGAGAAGATCAATGATCTTTAGCACTTCACATCAGTAAGTGCTACCATCTTCTCTCTATTATCTCACACTCACAGGCCAATCATTCATCTCACCAAGATTCAGGACTATAACTCTCAATATTGCATGTCCACTCAAGAGTTCTCACCAGCCTCGCCCAATCACTTCCTGCCCTCTTCCCTTCCTACTCACTCACTGGGAATACCTCACTGCCTCTTCTGTATCACCATGAAATGCTCCTTCCATCCATTTCTAACATACTCAATATCTCTCATTGTCTCATCTCAAGAAAATCTAGTCCACACTCTCCACACTGATGTCTCCATAGTATCCTGGCTGACCTAGCTGTTAACTTGACCTGCAGAGGTAACTGTCGGTAAATTGCCAGGCTTTCAGGACACAAATCCCCAGACTCTGTTGGGACCAAAAGTCTGACTGATCACAGCCAATTCTCTGGATTAGAAGTTGGTGAGCTTCATGACTGACTGTGGTAGTAGACTACAGTCATTCCACTGACTGTAGTCCCCCTTCACCTTACTAAGGAGAGCTTTGTTCAGATATGGCCAATTGCTTGAAGCACATGCTATGTGTTATTGCTATGTAAACTTCTGGCACCTGCTACAGGAGTGACATTTGCAAAACATGGAACTACACAGTGACATGTGCACCCCTTTGACTGTTCAGTGCTCTACCAACATGACTAGCTGCCTACCTCTGTGGAAAATAAGAAAGCACAATCTGTAACTGAGCACAAGTGACCCAGTCACATGACCTGCACAGATACTGGAAGCTCATAAGTCAGCGCTAAAGTCAGTGAGTGAGTGTATGCTAAGAAAGCAATTTTAAGTATATGAGCATGGTAGCCTTTAAGTAAGCTTGATGAAAATGAACATGAAGAAAGCAAGCTAAGAGCCATCAGATGCATCCATTGCTGATACAAGGCATGCATGTATGACCCTGCGTGCAAAGTGACTGGGCAGAAAAATGTTTGTTGTAGGATGCCTTGAGCTCCAAAGTAAAATACTGCAGTGGTTTGAGAGTTGTTCTGACAGCAGGCATGAAGATGTGGTGAGGCTGGTGGTTTGTTGATGCCGACTTGTGCCAACAAATGGTCAAAGAAGATTGCGACCATGGAACATGCAAAGATATTATTTTGAAGTAGTAGTTGTAATATGGCCAGGTCAAGCATTCAGGAAGTAGCAATTGTCAGGTACTCATTCAGATTTCCCACTCTGCTGGGAATGTACAGCATCTAGTTTCTCAGAGGACAGAGGAGTTGGTTGTGGCAAATAAATAAGGCAAGCTGGGGCTTTGATGATACGCAATGCATGGAAATAAGGTAGTCATTGCTCAATGGCAAGATTCCAAAAGGCAAAAGTCAAACAACAGCAGGTTAGAGTGCTACAGGTTTATTTGAAATCACAAGCTTTCGAAGTGCTGCCCCTTTGTCAGGTAAAGAACGCAATCAGGCACAGATTTTATAATCAGAGTGATCAAAAGTTCATACAAACTGTATGAGTGAAGTGGTGACAGGCCAAATAGTAGGTTTCTGCAGGTGATCAAGAATGTCAGACAGTGAGAGTAAAATGTCGACAGCTGACTAACAAGTGAAGGGATACCAATAATTCGATTAATTGAGGCATAGAGAGATAATTACATAAAATTAAAAATAAGGTGTTGCTGGAGACATGCATTTCTTGAACATTTTGATTAATTTATTTATGAGTTTCCTGTTGTTTAATTAATGCCATGAGATTTGGTTTAATTACGAAACCAGCTTTAACCAACTTTTCCCTCTTCCCTTTATAATTGGCACTTATTTTGGACTGGATATGTCAGTTTAGGCAATGACATGAGATATAATTGTACAATGATCATTTCTACCAAAGATCTTTTACAATGAGATTAGAAATTACTATAGATTTTCCTTACGAGTATACTGTGTTACAATAATTAATAACCCAATAAGTACTATAGAAATGTGACATCAAAAGAATTTCTATGGTGAATCTCTCCTTTATCTACTGGTGGTTGAACATACAATTGAGAGAACCCCAATGAAAACTCATCCTCTTGGCATATTAATACTGTGCTCAACAGTTGTTTTAAAATGTGATAAAAACATCTTCAAATGAATAATATGGCTTAGTGCTTGAAGCGAATATAAGTGCATAGTTAGGAAATGGATGCAAATATAAGTGTATCAACTGGACTCACTACATAAGTTGTTTCGTGGAAAATCTTATTGTACTTGGATGTGTACATACTCCATTCTGGAAATCAAAGTACGACGCCTTTTTTTAAAAAAAATCATTTTTGTAGGATGTGGGCATTGCTGCCTGGCCAGCATTTATTTTCTATCCCTAATTGCCCTTGAGAAGATGGTGGTGAGCTGCCTTCTTGTACTGCTGTTGTCCATATTCTGTGGGTTTACCCACAATACCATTAGGTAAGATTTTGACTCAGTGACAATGAAGTATGACCAATATATTTCCAAGTCAGGATGGTGAGTGGCTTGGAGAGGATCTTGAAGGTGGTGGTGTGCCCATGTACCTTCTGCCATTGCCCTTCTAAATGGAAATGGTTATGGATTTGGAAGGTGATGTCTGAGGATCTTTGATGAATTTCTACAGTGAATCTTGTGGGTAGTACACACTGCTGCTACTGGTTGCGGAAGGAATGGATATTTGGTGGATGTGATGCCAAACAAGCATGCTGCTTTGTCCTGGATAGTGTCAAGCTGGAGTAATGTTGCAGCTGCCCATCTAGGCCAGTGGGGAATATTTCATCATACTCCTCACTTGTGCCCTGTAGGTGTTGGGCAGGATTTGGGCAGTCAAGAGGTGAGTGACTCGCCACAGTATTCCTGGACTCTGACCTGCTTTTGTAGCCACTATGTTTATGTAGTGAGTCCAGTTGAGTTTCTGGTCAATGGTAACCCCCAGGATGGTGATAGTGGTGGACTTAGTGATGGTAACACTATTAAATATCAAGGGGCGGTGGTTAGATTGTCTCATATTGGTAATGGTCATAGCCTGGCACTTGTATGGCTTAACTGTTACTTGCCAGCCCAAGCATGGATATTGTCCAGATCTTGTTGCTTCAGTATCTGAGCAGTCATTATTAGCACTGTATATTGTGTAGTCATTAGTCAACATCCCCACTTCTAACCATATGATGGAGGCAAGGTCACTGATGAAGCAGCTGAAGATGGTTGGGCTTAGGACATTACCCTGAGGAACTCATGCGGAGATATCCTGAAGCTGAGATGACTAACCTCCAACAACCATGACCATCTTCCTACATGTCTGGTATGACTCCAAACAACAGAACCTTAATGGCACTTTCAGTCAAATACAGCCTTGATGTCAAAGGCTGTAGCTCTTACTTCACTTCTGGAATTCAGCTGTTTGTCCATGTTTGAACCAAGGCTGTAATGAGGTCAGGAGCTGAGTGGCCCTGGTGGAGCCCGAACTGGACATCACTGAGCAGGTGCTGCTTGATAGTACTGTTGATGACACCTTCCATCACTTTACTGATTATTGACAGTAGACTGATAGGAAAGTAATTGGCCGGGTTGGAATTTGTTCTGCTTTTATGTACAGGAAATACCTGGGCAATTGTCGGGTTGATGCCAGTGTTGTAACTGGCAAATTCTAGAGCAGAAATCTTCAGTACTATTGCCAGAATGTTGTCAGGGCCCATAGCCTTTGCAGTATCCACTGTCACCAACTATTTGTTGATATCACATGGAGTGAATTGAACTGGCTGAAAACTAGTATTTGTAATACTGGGGACCACTGGAGGAGGCCTAGATGGATCATCCACTCGACCCTTCTGGTTGAAGATTGCTGCGAAAACTTCAACTTTATCTTTTGCATTTTCATCATTGTGGATAGGCTCCTCCATTGAGCTAATTAATCATCCACCACCATTCCTTTTTAGAATTTAGAATCCCTACAGTGTGGAAACAGGCCCTTCAGCCCAACAAGTCCATACCAACCCTCTGAAGAAGAACCCACCCAGACCCATTCCCCCTGACTAATGGACCTAACCTACTCATCCTTGAACATGATGGGCAATTTAGCATGGCCAATTTGCCTAATCTGCACATCTTTGGACACAGGGAGAACATGCAAACTCCACACAGACGGGAGGGAACTCCGAGGCGGGAATTGAATCTGGGTCCCTGGCAGTCTGAGGCAGCAGTGCTAACCACTGAGCTACTGTGACAGGAATGTGGCAGGACTACAGAGCTTGGATATGATCTGTTGGTTGTGGGATCACTTAGCTCTGTCTATCACTTGCTGCTTATGCTGTTGGCATGCAAGTAGTTCTGTTGGTGGCTTCACCAGGTTGACTCTTCATTTTCAGGTAAGCCTGGTGCTGCTCCTGGTATGCCCTCCTGCAATCTCCATTGAGTCACAGTTGATCCCCTTGCTTGATGGTAATGATTGAATAGGGGATATACTGGGCCTTGCCGTTACAGATTGTGCTGGAGTACAATTCTGCTGCTGATGATGGCCCACAGCACCTCATGAGTTACTAGATCTGATCAAATTCTGTCCCATTTAGCATGGTGATAGTGCCATACAAAACAGTGTAGGTTATTCTCAATTTAAAGGTGGGACTTTGTTTCCACAAGGATTGTGCAGTGGTCACTTATACTGATACTGTCACGGACAGTTGCATCTGCGGTCGGCAGGTTGGTAAGGATGAGGTCAACTATATCTTTCCTCTCTTGTTGGTTTTCCCTCACCACCTGCCGCTGACCCAGTTTAGCAGCTACGTCCTTTAGAACCCTACTAGCTGGACCAGTAGTACAGCTTGATAGTGGACATTGAAATCCCCCATAGGATATTTTGTGCACATGCCATCATCAGTGCTTCCTCCAACTATTGTTCAACATGGAGGACTACTGATTCATCACCCAGGTGAGGACGGTATGTGGTAATCAGCAGGAGGTTTCATTGTCTGTGTTTAACTTGAAGCCACAAGACATCATAGGGTCAGGAGTCAATGCTGAGAGGTCCCAGAGCAACCCCCTCCCTACTGCCACCTTTGCTGGGTCATTCCTGCCAGTGGGACAGGACATATCCAAGGATGGTGATAGTAGTGTATGGGATATTGTCTTTAAGGTGTGATTCTGTGACTTTGACTATGGCAGGCTATTGCTTGACTCGTCTGAGAAGGCTCTCCCAATTTTGGCACTAGTCCTCAGATGTTAAGAAGGAGGAGAGGGCTGTATTTTCCAGGTCGATGCCAGGTGATCTGTCCAGTTCCATTTGTATGAGACTTTGTAGCGACATGTACAACTAAATAGCTTGCTAGGCCATTTCAGAGGACGATTGAGAGTCAACCACATTGCTGTGGGTGTGGAGTCACATGTGGGCCAGATCAGGTGAGGATGGCTGATTTCCTTCCCTGAAAGATGTTAGCAAATGAGCTGGGTTTTTCCCAACAATTAAAAGATTTCATGGTCATCAGCAGAATCTTAATTCAAATTTTTTTTAACACTTGAATTAAAATTCCACCATCTGTCATGACATGATTCGAAACTGGGTCTCCAGAGCATTAGGTGAGTTTCTGGATTAATAACGTAGTGATTATACCACTAGGCCATTGCATCCCCAGTACTAAAACAATTAATTAACATTGAGACAATGAAGAACTATTGCAGCAATTCACAATCATTTTATCAAGGGACCGTTGTTGCTGGGTGTCAAATGACAGACGTAAAAATGTTCCATTGCCATACAAGTTTGTTGTGGAACCTGTTTTGTCTGCTTCGGTTATAGGCTACTTTTTACAGACATTGCATTTATCTTGTAAATCATGTACCAGGCCATTGAAGCTTGCCATAAAAATTACAAGGGTATACAAGGTACAATTTAAAGCGCACTGTTTGTCTATTCCAAATTTTTACTTTGGACAGTCAAAAAAAATGATGATTTCTTGCAGATTATTTGGATAATTTTGTGAAAATGTAGTCCCTGCAGAAATTATCTGCTAATGGTCTACCAGCAATTTGGGGATCTATCCTAAGAACTTTTCATTCATTAATTTTAATAAATGAAAATTCATGGAGAGCACATATTTGTAAAGGAAAAGTAGACACCATAGTTTGCTCACTCATTAGACAGAAACGACTGGTGGTGATTTAACCTGAATGTCACCATGCCTCAGGCAAGGTTGTGAAAGTGGGAACTTCATGGTAACCTCAGCTGGAAGTGGGAATTCAACCCACACTGTTGGCTTTACATTACAAACCAACCTTCCAGTCAAATGAGCTGTACATGATGGGCAAAGAGAGGGAACACAATTTAGTAAAATTGCTCTTTATATCCTGTTTGCTGCTCCAAAGTAAGCAGAAGGCTTTTCTACTACAAATTAGAGCATAGTTCCATTCAACTAATCCAAGATGGAGGACAGGAAAAATTTCTGGATGTAAGAGCTACTCCTTTTTTTGAGGTATTTTAGGTGTTGGAGGTGATTTTCTCGAATTCCAGGAGCAGCAATTAATGTTTTATATGCTGTTGCATTGTTTTGGAACTTTAGAGAAAAAATGTCGAAACAACAGCAGTTTATAAGGGAGAAGAGCAGACAAAGGAAGCACATGGTGAGGACAGTGCAGGAGAGAGAGAGAGAGAGAGAGAACCTGCACAGTTACCGCCTTTGCTGTTTGAATTCTTGTATCGCTGGACATCGGAGTGCATCTGGGAAAATTAACAAACAGTGAAATTCACCACTAATCTTGGAGGAACTGCTGGACGAAGTTCACAGCAAGAATCAGATAAGTTAATTGTTGTTTTAAGTCTGTCCAAGAGAAAGGCTGCAGTAGTGGGTACAGTGGATTCTTTCTTGATTATATGTTTTTGGAGATAAGTCTCTTGATTAAACTTAAAATATAAGCCATAGCTATTAATTTAACCTGGGGCAATGTTTGTAGAGGAATATGACGGTGTTATTTTCTGGGTCTGTAGATTGTGAAGGAGCAAAAATGGCCTTTGCAGCGATATGACAATAGACAATAGACAATAGACAATAGATGCAGGAGTAGGCCATTCTGCCCTTCGAGCCTGCACCGCCATTCAATATGATCATGGCTGATCATTCCTAATCAGTATCCTGTTCCAGCCTTATCTCCATACCCCTTGACTCCACTATCTTTAAGAGCTCTATCCAATTCTTTCTTAAATGAATCCAGAGACTGGGCCTCCACTGCCCTCTGGGGCAGAGCATTCCACACAGCCACCACTCTCTGGGTGAAGTAGTTTCTCCTCATCTCTGTCCTAAATGGTCTACCCCGTATTTTTAAGTTGTACTTCTTGTCAGATGTGGGAGTTTAAAGAGAGTTTAAGGGTTACTGTGGATTATGTCTGCCATAAGTGCTGTTGGATGCAAATCTTATCAGATCGAGTGGATCGGTTGGAGAGACAGATAGAAGCGATGAGGAATTTGCAACAGCAACAGTATTTGATGGATGGCAGTTACAGGAAGAGGGGAAAGTCTCAGATACAGTCACATAGATGAGTTAACTCCAGGAAGGGTCAGAGAAATAGGCAGCTAGTGCAGGAGTCTTTCAAACAGGTATGCTATTTTGGAAAATGTGGGGATTCTCAGGGGAATGTAACACGAACAGCCAAGTTTCTGGTATTGAGACTGGCTCGAATGCAACGAGGGGTACGTTGGCTTCCAAGAGATCAATTGTGTCAGGGGATTCTGTAGTCAGAGGTACAGACAGACGTTTCTGTGGCCAGCAGAGAAAAAGCAGAATGGTGTGTTGCTTCCTTGGTGCCAGGAACAAGGATGTCTCAGAGAGGGTGCAGAATGTTTTCACGGGGGAGAGGGGCTAGCAAGAGGTCATTGTCCACATTGGAACCAACGACATTGGAAAGGAAAAGTTTGAGACTCTGAAGGGAGATTAGAGAGAGTTAGGTAGAAGTTTAAAAAGGAGGTCCTCAAGCACTGGATTACTCCCAGTGCTATGAGCTAGTGAGGGCAGGAATAGGAGGATAGAGCAGATGAATACAAGACTGAGGAGCTGGTATATGGGAGAAGGATTCACATTTTTGGATCATTGGAATCTCTTTTGGGGTAGAAGTGACCTGTACAAGAAGGACGGATTGCTTCTAAATTGGAACGCGACTAATATACTGGCAGGGAAATTTGCGAGAACTGCTTGGGAGGATTTAAACTAGTAAACTGTGGGGGGGGGTACCCAGGGGGATAGTGAGGAAAGAGATCAATCTGAGATGGGTACAGCTGAGAACAGAAGTGAGATAAACAGTCAGGACAGGTAGGGACAAGGTAGGACTAATAAATTAAACTGCATTTATTTCAATGCAAGGGGCTGAACAGGGAAGGCAGATGAACTCAGGGCATGGTTAGGAACATGGGACTGGGATATCACAGCAATTACAAAAACATGGCTCAGAGATGGACAGGACTGGCAGTTGAATGTTCCAGGATACAAATGCTACAGGAAAGATAGAAAGGGAGGCAAAAGAGGAGAGGGAGTGGCAGTTTTGATAAGGGACAGCATTACAGCTGTGCTGAGGGAGGATATTCTTGGAAATACATCCAGGGAAGTTATTTGGGTGGAACTGAGAAATAAGAAAGGGATGATCACCTTATTGGGATTGTATTATAGACTCCCCAATAGTCAGAGGGAAATTGAGAAACAAACTTGTAAGGTGATCTCAGCTATCTGTAAGAATAATAGGGTGGTTATGGCAGGGGATTTTAACTTTCCAAACATCGACTGGGACTGCCATTGTGTTAAAGGTTTAGGTGGAGAGGAATTTCTTAAGTGTATACAAGACAATTTTCTGATTCAGTATGTGGATGTACCTGCTACAGAAGGTGCAAAACTTGACCTACTCTTGGGAAATAAGGCAGGGCAGGTGACTGAGGTGTCAGTGGGGGAGCACTTTGGGGCCAGCAAACATAATTCTATTCATTTTAAAATCGTGATGGAAAAGGATAGACCAGATCTAAAGGTTGAAGTTTCTAAATTGGAGAAAGGCCAATTTTGACGGTATTAGGCAAGAACTTTCGAAAGCTGATTGGAGGAAGATGTTCGCAGGTAAAGGGACAGCTGGAAAATGGGAAGCCTTCAGAAATGAGATAACAAGAATCCAGAGAAAGTATTTTCCTATCAGGGTGAAAGGGAAGGCTGGTAGGTATAGGGAATGCTGGTTTGGTGGTTTGGTTAAGAAAAAGAAGGAAGCATATGTCAGACACAGACAGGATAGATCGAATGAATCCTTAGAAGAGTATAAAGAAAGTAGGAATATACTTAAGAGGGAAATCAGGAGGGCAAAAAGGGGACATGAGATATCTTTGGCAAATAGAATTAAGGAGAATTCAAAGGGGTTTTACAAATATATTAAGGGCAAAAGGGTAACTAGGGAGAGAATAGGGCCCCTCAAAGATCAGCAAGGTGGCCTTTGTGTGGAGCCACAGAAAATGGGGGAGATTCTAAATGAATATTTTGTATCAGTATTTACTGTGGAAAAGGATATGGAAGATATAGACTGTAGGGAAATAGATGGTGACATCTTGTAAAATGTCCAGATTACAGAGGAGGAAGTGCTGGATGTCTTGAAACGGTTAAAGGTGGATAAATCCCCAGGACCTGATCAGGTGTACCCGAGAACTCCGTGGGAAGCGAGAGAAGTGATTGCTGGGCCTCTTGCTGAGATATTTGTATCATCGATAGTCACAGGTGAGGTGCCAGAAGACTGGAGGTTGGCAAACGTGGTGCCACTATTTAAGAAGGGCGGTAAAGACAAGCCAGGGAACTATAGACCGTGAGCCTGACCTCGGTGGTGGGCAAGTTATTGGAGGGAATCCTGAGGGATAGGATGTACATGTATTTGGAAAGGCAAGGACTGATTCAGGATAGTCAACATGGCTTTGTGCATGGGAAATCATGTCTCACAAACTTGATTGAGTTTTTTGAAGAAGTAACAAAGAAGATTGGTGAGGGCAGAGCAGTAGGTGTGATCTATATGGACTTCAGTAAGGCGTTTGACAAGGTTCCCCATAGGAGACTGATTAGCAAGGTTAGATCTCATGGAATACAGGGAGAACTAGCCATTTGGAGGGTTGTTTTTCAGACTGGAGGCCTGTGACCAGTGGAGTGCCACAAAGATCGGTGCTAAGCCCTCTACTTTTTGTCATTTACATAAATGATTTGGATGTGAGCATAAGAGGTACAGTTAGTAAGTTTGCAGATGACACCACAATTGGAGGTGTTAGTGGACAGCAAAGAGAGTTACCTCAGATTACAACAGGATCTGGACCAGATGGGCCAATGAGCTGAGAAGTGGCAGATGGAGTTTAATTCAGACAAATGCGAGGTGCTGCATTTTGGGAAAGCAAATCTTAGCAAGATTTATACACTTAATTATAAGGTCCTAGGTAGTGTTGCTGAACAAAGAGACCTTGGAATGCAGGTTCATAGCTCCTTGAAAGTGCAGTCACAGGTAGATAGGATAGTGAAGAAGGCATTTGGTATGCTTTCCTTTATTGGTCAGAGTATTGAGTACAGGAGTTGGGAGGTCATGTTGCGGCTGTACAGAACATTGGTTAGGCCACTGTTGGAATATTGTGTGCAATTCTGGTCTCCTTCCTATCGGATGTTGTGAAACTTGAAAGGGTTCAGAAAAGATTTACAAGGATGTTGCCAGGGTTGGAGGATCTGAGCTACAGGGAGAGGCTGAACAGGCTGGGGCTGTTTTCCCTGGAGCATCGGAGGCTGAGGGGGTGACCTTATAAAGGTTTACAAAATTATGAGGGGCATGGATAGGATAAATAGACAAAGTCTTTTCCCTAGGGTCAGGGAGTCCAGAACTAGAGGGCATAGGTTTAGGGTGAGAGGGGAAAGATATAAAAGAGACCTAAGGGGAAACGTTTTCACGCAGAGGGTGGTACGTGTATGGAATGAGCTGCCAGAGGATGTGGTGGAGGCTGGTACAATTGCAACATTTAAGAGGCATTTTGATGGGTACATGATTAAGAAAGGTTTGGAGGGATATGGGCCGGGTTCTGGCAGGTAGGACTAGATTGGGTTGAGATATCTGGTTGGCATGGATGGGTTGGACCGAAGGGTCTGTTTCCATGCTGTACATCTCTATGACTCTAACTGAATGCTTAATTTGTTTGGATACATTCTTTATTCAATAGGTTTCAATGGGCATCAGCTCATTCACAATAAATAGGTTAACATCAGTGCAAAATCAATGCACACATGATCGTTGTGCGAGCCCTTATTCAAAAGGTTTGAGTATTAGAACTTCTACTCTCTAATAGTTAACTCATTATTTTGATATAAAGACCAATAAAATGTAAAGAACTTTAAGGCACATGCTATTCTCTTCAGCAGCAGGGAAAGGAATTTCCTCGCTGGTAATCAAAAAGCAAAACATGCAGATGCTGGATAAGTAAAAGCAAAATGGAAACAAAAGAAAGACCCAGTCAGTCACGCAGCAGCCATCAAGAACCATGAGTTACGTGATAATTCAGGCACATGCAAACCCATCCTCAGGAACAAAAAGAACGTATGAAAATATTTGAGGAGGAAGAGATCACAGAAAGAGAGAAAGAATGATTAGCGTACATCTTTCTTACAATACAACATCATCTAATAGTTTCACATAATATTTCTTCACCTTAATCGAGAAGAAAAATCTCTATTGCCCAACCATGATATTTCCATTTCCTGGATGAGTACCTCCTCTGAAACGTTTCTGTGAATGTGGCAATCGAATGGCAATTGCAATTGAAATCTTGCAATTAACTATAAATTTGAGATGATTACAAAATCAACTTACATTGAAAGAGTTCATTTCAATTAATGCTCTTACACCTATAGAAAGGAAATCCTATCATTCTGGTCTGAACTGGACTTGCAATTGTAAGGCAAATTACAGGGTTCTAAGGTAACTGTGTTCTCAGTCTAAAAGGCTATACAAGCCCAAACTTTGAAGCATCTTTTATGCAACATCCACCTTAGTCCCAACAAAGATGATGTTTGTCTTACACTGGAGAAAATGAATGGAATCCATCATTATCATGAGACTCAAACACTAACTTTTGTTTTTGTTGATCATATTCCACAATTCTGCCCATTTTATCATGAAAAACAAACTATTGGCATTACTAGTCGAGATTGTGGTGCTGAAAAAGCACAGCAGGTCAGACAGCATTCGAGGAGCAGGGGAGTTGATGTTTCAGGCAAAAGCCCTTCATCAGGTACCACACTCTCGACTCTAATCTCCAGCATCTGCAGTCCTTACTTTCGACCATTGGCATTATTAGTAAGGCATAAACAAATATGATAAATTATTGGTTTTGTAACTTCTCAAAATATTTGAAAACATATTTAATTTTCTGTTTTACATGATACAAAATGCTACAGACTCAGAAGGCCTGATATAAACTGCATACTGTTGCAGATTTGGCTTATTTGGGGTTGGAATCCAAAAATAAACCCTAATCTTGCATTCACTGGCAAAAACCAGATTGCTTTTCTCTATGGTGTGCTCACGATTGAGCCCACAATGCACCTATGGCCATAGAATTTGGAAGGGCAACAGACCTGAAATATTGGACATGATGTCGAGCTCCCAGCAGTGTCAAGAATGGAGAGTGGCTGAAGATAAAAATAGCTCCACTGACTTGCGTGGTGGTTCCTCATCTCTATCCAGTCCATTTGAGAGAAGGATAGGAGGAGGGAGCTGACAGGACTAACCACCTGTGTGTGGCAGGCAGCAAGGATGGCTCAATAAGTGCCCAAAGTATCTAGGATGTGCAGGCTGGGTGGATTAGCCATGGGAAATGTAAGGTTACAGGGATAGGTAAGGTCTGGGTAGAGATGTCTTCGGATGGTCAACATGGACTCAAATGGGCCAAATGGCCTGCTTCCACACTGTAGGGATTCTATGATTCTAAGCATCACTTAAGTTGAATTAAAGGAAACCAATTGGGATTTTCCAGTTAGCTTCCAGGTTCCCACAAATATTGGGGGCAGTTTAGATACAAAAACCACTTTTTAATTTAGCTGTTTAAGAAGTTCAAGAGAGGGTACACCCATTTTGAAGTATTGCCTCCTTTGGAGCCTGCTGCTCCAATCCTGTTGGAAGTCCTCTGAATGGCTATTCAGTTTTGACAGCCCATCCGTTAACCTTAAATGGATAGCAAGCACATATTCCGACCATGGAGAAAATCACAATGAGTAAGAGTTATCTCACACAGTGCAGGTTCAAATTTAGATTTCAGAATGACAGTGGTGTTCAGAAGTCTCTCATCATGATTGAAGCACAGGTAGGACTTTTTAGAAAAATCTTTAGTGAAGGGAGAGGTGAAAATCTTTGATATTCCCTTTAATGAAAGTTCTTGAACTCTACGAATGACAAAACATTTAATCATAGCAATGAGGTTGTGATTCACACAGCAATAAAAAAATTAATCTTGTCATAGTGAAGTTTTCCATGCAAGCTCAATCAAGGAGCATTGAAGTACTATCAATCAATATGAAGTGAAACAAGAATGCATTTTCAAAACAAATGCTTCAAGATAGCACACTTATTTGCCAAACATTTTTTGGGGGCATAACTGACCCATTTCAGTCAAAGGCTACAAAGTATAGTCCATGTTACACTTTGCTTGCTTGCTTGCAATCTGCTTATTCATAAACGTGCTTTGATTCTCCAACAAAATGCGTCTGTTCGTTAATCTAACTGATAAATATCTTGGACCTGATTATTCTCACCTCAGGGCAGTTAATTTAAATATGGAAGGAAATTGCAGGTAAAGTTATCCAAAATGCCTTAAATTCTGGAATTATGAATTTGAATTGCAAAGCTGCAAAAGCACTTGAAAGAAAAAGCAGGAAACTACAGATCTTTCTGTTTCACTAAGTTACTGAAACATATCATCAGAAACAGCATGACAAAGCATTTGGATAAGGAGGAGCTGATGAAAGAAAGCCAACATTAGTATTTTTTGAAAGGGAGGTCATGTCTGATTAATCTACTTGAATTTTTTAAGGTTACAATTTATATGAGGGAGAGGGCAGGGACTAAGCGTGTTGCCAATATGGATTTGCAGAAGGCATTGATAAACCATTTGAGTAAGAGGTGATTATTAGCAATAATAAAAATACATGGAATTAGATATAGCCGTTTGTCCTTCAAAATTAATCGGCATTATATTAGCCTCAAAAAACAGCCTCTCCCCCATAAGCCCCACGTCAAGTAGGAGAGAATAAAGATGGAGTTAAAATTTTCATTGAATTCATAGTTTGTGGTGAATTAATTATTAATAAAAACCTGGTGGCCTCTCACCAGGATAATTGCAGTGCGTATTTGAGGGTTCATTTCTACATTACGATATTAAGATGAATCTCTCACAATGCAACTATGTTGAGGTGGCCTTGAACTCAGAATGACTATCACATTCCAATCTTGTCGGGCTTTGCCCATACTGTTCTACACACTCTCCTGCAAATATCAGGCCATTATTTCAATGAGAAAGTGGCAAATCTATTGATAACAG
The DNA here is from genome assembly GCF_047496795.1 of Chiloscyllium punctatum. NCBI lineage: Eukaryota > Metazoa > Chordata > Chondrichthyes > Orectolobiformes > Hemiscylliidae > Chiloscyllium > Chiloscyllium punctatum. The sequence goes on along the minus strand of NC_092746.1, from coordinate 56,303,583 downwards.
AAGGCAACAGTATTTATCCATTTATTAGATAGGTTTTCTTTCAGAAAATAATATTTCACAACATTTTGAGAAATGCCATTTGATAAGTGTATCATATGAGAGGTGGTGTTGTGCAATGAGATAGGATTCATCAATTCTCTCATAATAAGAGCGTCTCTGGGTAGCAGCGGGCATGATTAAATTTTACTTTCAGTTTGAGAGAAACAGCAATGGGCTCAAGACTATTTTTAAAAGAATTATCTCAGGGCAATTAGGAGGGCTTGAGAGCAGAGCAGGCTAAAATGAATTGGCAAATTAGGCTAAAGGATAGATAAATAGAGATGCAGTGGTAGGTATTTAAGGGGATATTTCAAGATACAATCCAAATAGTAAGAAAAATCCCAAGGGACAGAACCAACATCCAACATCCATGGTTAACCAGAAAGATAGCATCAATCTTAAAGAAAAAGCATATAGCTGTGCAAATATAGGTGACAAGTCTGAAGACTGGGCAGAATAAAAGAGAAAAAAAAAGAATGATCAATAATTTAGGGAAGGAAAAGGAATAATATGGGAGAAAGTTGGCCAGAAATTAAAAAAAACTCAGTTAAAAGTTTCTATAAATGGCAGGCAAAAATGGTGGAAGACTCTTAATTTTGTCAAGAAGGGAAAAAAACCATTTATCGGATTGGTGAGAAATCAGAAAGCTCAAAGAGGCAGATATACCCAAGTGACTTACAGCTTGAATCACAAACAATTAGCATACAAGGTCAGCATGCTCTAATTTATCATGAAAGGAAATTAATACAAATGTGGAGAGGTTATGTATTAGTTACACAGGACACCATATCTGGAGTATGAATTGAAGGCCGTTAAGAGACGCTTTACCAGAGATCACTCTCATGCCTTGTTGTTGATTCAACCCCCATCAACTCTGCCTTGTGAGCCCTATTCTGCCATCACACTTCGTGCTATCATTCAGCAGAGGCCTAGGATCCACTGAGAATTCCAGACTTCATGTGGATGTCATATTGACAACAGTCACCACCGATTCACAAATTGAGCCAGAGGATAGCACAATTTTATGCAAAAAGGTTTTTACTGTTTTCAATGATCTCCTGCAGAAAAGCAGAAAACTCGGAATGTGTTCAAGATCTGCCAAGTAAGATCAGGCTAGGTTTATTCTGAAGCCCCTTTGCACATTTAAAAGGTTGCATTCTATTTTAGAGAGAACCTTGTTAAATGTTCACACATATGAAACTTTTTTTAAATTTTGTAGATTTGTTATGGAAATCATGGTTTACCTCCCAGATAACCAGCAGTTAATTTACATTACTTACATTATTCTGAAGCATTTCAAATGATCAGTTTCCAAAAGTGTTCTAAATAACTTTGTTATTCTGAAGAGGCATTTATTTTTTAAAAAAGAATAATTTCTATTACTGGAGCAGTATTAAGTACATTGAATGAGAGGCTAGATAAACATGAGCAGAATTGAATAGAAGTATATGATGACAATGTTGGATGAAAGAGGCTCACTTGGAGCATTCAAATCAGCATAGATCAGATGGGCTGAATGGCCTGTTCGAGTCTGTGCCGTCAACATAATAATTCTAACATTTTTGCACTTACCAATGACCCTCTCGCCCTGTGGATTGTTCTGGCACCCTGAGCTGGTGGATAGATCTTCTGGGACAGGCATCTGCTCTAATTCTTCTTGATCATTTACAGAAAGAGCTTCTTTACTTCCTATATGGAAAGGATGAGTACAATAACCAAGCAACAACAACACCAGAAATCAAAATAACAGGATAGGGAATTTAAAAGAGGAGAATACACTTGTGGATTAACTGTAAATTTATCACTAATAATGTGTGGTCATATATTTTTAATACAACATTGATTGCAGCAAAATGTTTTGAACTTGATTATATCCATTTTCAATGAGGTATTACCTTTGAATCTGTTGAATTAACACAAATTGTACATGATACACCAAAGAAATCTGAATTAGTATGTTGATTTTCTTCACATCTCTACAAGAATTGAATCGCTAAAACCATGAATGTTCTATGAGAACTGAAAGTGATTGTAGTCCTAGCGAACCACCAGCTACTTGATCATTGGAGAGAAATTATGGTGGTGCACTTAACCTGAGGGCTGCCACATTTCAGGCAAGGTTGAGATGTTATGCCCCTCCTAGTGACCTTAGCCAGTCTAGGAACTGAACCACTGCAAGCGCCATGTCCAGCCAGCTGAGCTAACTTGTTGGACTAGAGGAGAGGAAGCTTGGCTGGAGTTGCATTGAGCAGCAGCAGGCTCCAGAGATTGAGGCATGGCTCACCAATGGAAGGAGATTGGGTCATAACAGCCTCAAGATGGGTTATGGGAGCAGTGGGTGAGAACTGGAAGACAGACAAAAGTCAGTCCCTGCCAACAGCAGCTCAACCATGATAGAGGGATCCCAGCAAGGGTTGGCAGGGAAAAGCGGTAGCATTTCAAGAGCAAAATACTCAGTTCACAAAGTTATTGTTGTCTTGCAGGAAATGAATACTTGTCCCGATGTCCAGATGGACCTTCAAGCATTATGAGGTAATGGTGGTATTGGTGACTTACAGATGGCCATGGCCCTTGACAGTGCAGAGCTAACTGATTGCATCTGGTCAAGCATCAAGATGCTCACCTCTGCAACAAATTTCTGCTAATACATGTGCTTAAAATCTTTGAACTGATTTGTACCAAATTTCATTTGACAGATGAAAATGCTTAATTGAATGATGTTAGATTTTATCATTCAATTAAAATGTATTAGTAGATAGTAAAGGAGGGAAGTTAATCAATATAATGAACAAAATTAATGTAAAATACAGAAGTACAGTAGACAAAAGAAACTAAATGGAAGGCAACGACATAAAGCTTCTATTTATCAATTCATGGGATATGAAATTGCCAGCAATGTCAGACATTATAAGAATATTAAAATATAGGAGTAGGAATCGTCTGTTCATCTCCTCATACCTGGTCCATTGTCCAATAAAATCATAGTCGCTTTAATCATAGCCTCAATTTTACTTTCCTGTCTAGTGTCCTTAATGTTTCAAAAATCTGTCAAACAGCCTTGAATATTTCCAGTGACTCAGCTTTCACTGCTCGCTAGTTTGCAGAATGCCAAAGACAACCCTTAGAGAAAAAGAAATCCTCCTCTTCACCAATGTAAATGGGAGAGACCTTATTTTGAAACTGTACCAATTAGAGAAATTTAGAGAAGGTGACATTCCTTGCCTTTCTAGGTGACATGGATTAGGATGTTGCTGAGATTGTTTAATGGATCTTATGGGTGGCACACTGGTGGTGTGGAGATTGAAAGCTTAAGGTCATGGCTGAGCTGCCAATTGTGCAGCTGCTGTGTCACATAGGTGCTTTTCACTGCTTTTTTTTCCACTCCTTAACCTCTGCACTGAATGGCTTCTCATCTTCAGTAGTTCTATCCTTTTTCCCAACTCATTATGTTTTTTTCACCTTTAAGTTCACTGCATGTCATCATCCCTTAACCACTCCCATGGAAACTCCCGATTCGTAGTCATGGTCAACCCATTGATCTCATCATCTCACTAATCTCACTTGTTAATCACAGAGAAGATCATCTTTGATCACTTTGCTGTATCACTCTGTCCTACAATTCCCCCCATTGTTTGCCACAGACTAACCTCCTTCTGTGCCTCTGTGTCTGCTCTGTATTTTTACTGTGAACTATCTTCCTATCTTTCTTCAAGATCTCCTTCACCCTCACCTCCAATGTGAGGAGCTCATGGTTTTCTGTCACAAAATTTGGGATCTGTTGCCTGGACCACTTTACTCCATTCCACTAATCCATTTGGCCAAAATGCATCCAAAGTTCTCCTTGCCTTAGCTCCAATTTTAGTTTCTTTCCTACCTCTTCTCATACCTTGTTAGGATCATTGTGCCCAAAAACATAGCTCCTGCTCCCTCAACATGATTCCCATAAAGCTTACTGTCTAATTTCCCCATTTGTATGGACTCCTGTTGACTGACATTCTTAGGAGATAGTGAGGAATGTTTGGAATGTTGACCTGAAACATTTCAAGGTGAATTTTCAAACTTGATGCTGGAGAAGTCAGAGTTGACAAAGCATGGCACTGGAAAATGTACAGCACATCAGACAGCATCTGAAGAACAACAGAGTCAATGTTTCGGGTATGACCCTTCATTGTCAACTCTCTTGCTCCTCAGATGCTGCCTGACCTTACTGACATTCTTAACAATTCTCTATCTTTGAGGGCTGTTCCATTCATGTAATTCCACTGTGAGCATATCTCATCTGAAAGGAACCCTCGACTCCCTGAACATCAATGCAAATCTCTACCACCTGATTTAACCTCCTTTTCTCTCTGCAAAGTCCTGAACATATTGCCATCTTCCAAACCTGTGCCTCATTCTTCCTGAAACTCCAATCATACTTCTGTCTCTCTATGCCAAAATAGCAATTATCAAATAATAGTAATGTGTGCCTGTGGCAAAGACAAACTAAGCAATCTCAATTTTCTCAACCAGTCTGCAGACTTTGACATCCTAATACCATCTTCCTATGTCATTCCACTGTTGCTAACTTGATGAGACTACACTCAGCTGGCTCCATTCTTACCTGTCTTATCATTGCCACAGTATCACTTGTAACGTATTTTCTTCCTACTCTTTCAACCAGTGCCTCCGAACTATCCTTGCCACACTCCCTTCCACTTCTCATATAGATGCTTCCCCTTGGAAATATCATCTTGAAACACAGAATTAGCCTTCACAAGCAGACTGACAACTCTTTGCTCGACCTCACCATCATCTCTCTTGACTGCTCTACTGTTACTAAATTATCAGATTGCGGGCCTGAACTCCAGTATCGATTGAACAGTAATTTCCTCCAATTATCACAAAATCACAGAATTATGACACAGAATGAGCCATTCAGTCCATTATGCCTGCATGAGGTCTTCAAACGAGTATTTATTATAAGTAAATAAAATACGTTGCTTTCAGACTGTTCTCCAAACTCAGTTTCAAATCCATCAATCTACCTTAAAACAGTTTTGTGATTGAACGAATGAGTTTCTGACCAGACATCCACACTATCATTGAGATTGTCTCTTTCCATCTTCCACACATCACCCAATTTCAACCATTTTAGTGCAACCACTACTGAAACCCCTTTACTTTTCCTGTCTGTGGGCTTGACTATTCCAGGATTTAGACTGATCTTCCATATTCCATTGCCTGCAAAGTTGAGCTCATTCAAACCTCTTCTGCCAGTTTCCTCCTTCATGTGGACTTTGGTTTAACTACCACCCTTATGGTTAGTTGGTTCCCAATTGAGCAGTACTTTGGTATCAAGATTTTCACCCTTGTTTTTAAATCCACCCATAATCATGATCTTGTGTATCTTAATAACTGCCTTCAGCCCCACAACACAAATATCAGCAACCAGCAGCTCTGACCTTATGCATTCCTGATTTAATTACTCCATCACTGACTTTGACCTTTCTTGCTTCATTAAGACGTTGCTTAAAACCTACTTCTATGACCAGGTTTATGGTCATTGGGTGTGAGTGTGATGTGAAAATTGCACTGCTAGAAGGTATTACTGGAAGCCTGCACCTTTCAGGGTGCACAAAATCAGAAATTGCTGGAAAAGTTCAGCAGGTCTGGCAGCATCCGTGAAGATAAATCAGAGTTTATGTTTCGGGTCCAGTGACCCTTTCTCAGAACAGTTCTGAGAAAGTGTCGCCAGACCAGAAACATTAACTCTGATTGCTCTTCACATTTGCTGACAGACCTGCTGAGCTTTTCTAGCAGTTTCTGATTTACAGCATCTGCATTTCTTTAGGTTTCCTTCAGGGTGCACAGCGAATCTCAAAGAGGGGGGTAGCAACTCTGATTAATGGCCTATTAAGAGCCCAAAAGATGACAGTAATCTTCAGACATGAGGAGGGTAAGCAGGAAATGTTAATTCATGAATTCAATGTGCCCAAACAATGTGCTAATGGACAGTTGTCAGCTTCAGCCTGGAAGAAATGAAAGTGGGGTCTGGAAATTATCTGGGCATTGGGTTCCTAGTTTGAAAATCCACCTTGAAATGTTTCAGGTCAAAATTCCACACATTATAATAACAAAACATTCTTTCATATGTCTTTCATTACTGTCATATCATTTTCTTTTAAATTAAAAACGAGTTGGATTACCATTAAATTTGTTTTGTTCTAAAAGATACATAGCAGAGGACAGAATTGATTTACAATATATGGGGCATGAGATATTCATGACAACTTATCAAGTTACTTGTGAATATGCTGTGTTATGTGTAGTCCAACTAAGTCTGACAACTAACTAGTAAGAGGTGTCTTTAAAATTTTCTAAAGTTCTATTGATATTACTTGATAGCAAAGTCATCTGACTTGTAAAAATAAAATAAAACTTGGAAATGAATATCACTGTCACATTTGAGCTGCATTCTGAGATGCACGAGATAAAACAGACCAGGACATGTCATTCGCATATTTTAGTAGTTTTTCCTTCTGGGGGGCAAAAAGTGCAGTTTGTATTGAAGGTCTTGTCTCATGAATGTGTAAAACAAAATTTGGCTTTATTTCTCCTGAAATTATGTTAAAAAGTCATGTGGTAATTTCTGTGAATAAACATGTTCTTTTTCCAGTCTAATTACCAGGGCATCTTTAATCATAAAACTTACTGAGACAGAAAATAACGATAGGCTGTTCTGTGGTGTTGGAGGCATAAGGGGTGTAGACAAAAATACATGCCGATTCCTTCTAAGCATTGTACATTAAGCTTTTATGTAGTTACTTAATTTTCATAAGGTATTTATGTCCTTCTAAATTGTATCGCCCAGGATTTACACCTGAATATTTGAGACTATATTTCAGCAAGATCATCCCTCCTAAACTTGTTTAACCATTCTTGATTAGCTAGCAAGTTAGGACTTTATTCATTAGAATTTAAATGAATGAGGGCGACTTATTGAAGCATGTAAGATTTTGAGGGGACTTGGCAGAGTAAATGTTGAGAAGATGTTTCCAGTAATGGGGGAGCCTCAAACTAGGGAACACTGTTACAGAATAAAGGGACATTCATTTAAAATTGAGATATGAAGGAATTTCTTCTCTCAGAGATTGGTGTATGTCTGGAATTCTCAGTCGAGGAAGCAAGATCAGTGTAAATATTTTTAAAAGTAGATATATTATTGAAATAACACAAAGAGGGCATGAAAGAGAACCCTCTGAGTTTCCAACGAGTACTCTGGTTTCATCCCAGAGTCCAAAGACATGCAGATTAACTGGGTTGGCCATGGTAAATACAGGGCTACAGGAATAAGCTTGGGGGGGGGGGGGGGGGGGTGTAGACTTGATGGGCTGAATGGCCTTTCTGCCTGTAAGGATTTGATAATTTCTATGAGAGGTTGAAGCCTGGCGCACATCAACCATAATTTTATTTGATAGAGGGGTAGACTTGAATGTTCCAGTCCTGCTCCTATTTCTTATTGCCTTATGATTTATTAACCTAGAAACCACTTATTTTGAGACACTTTCAATTAATTCTTTTCATCCGAATTCAAGTAAAACCTGAAATGTCTAAATGTAAAATAATGATAATTGCAGCTTTGAACGAGTGTAGAGTCACACTAACAAAAAACATTGTACATGCTAGAGATTTTGAAAATAGTCAGCAAGTGAGCTGAATGTTTGCTTGAACTGCTGAATATTTCCAAAATCAGTTATTTTTAGTTTAGAGATCCACACATCTTGATTACCTGCACCTTGTACCAAAGTGTGAAAGATGCACGTTCAGGCTTTAAAGCATTCTTCCTTCACTCAAGAAACATTTTATGAATGGCTTAGGTCAAAACTTTAGATATGGCCAAGAAGAACATTAATCTAAAACTAATGAAGGAGCTGTCCAAACTGAAACACATACTTTATCCTTCAGAATTTTACATATAAGACAAAAGACAGTGACTGAGATAAACAAAATAATTTGCACCTAAGCAGCTTTCATGTCCTAGGAGCATTCCTAAGCATTTTACAGTGAATTAATTATTTTCAAAGTGTGATATCTGTTGCTTGTAGTTAATGTGAAATTGGTGGTTTTAGTTGAAGGCTAACTACTGGTGAGGACACCGAGTGAACATCTTTGCTCTTCCTTAAATAACGCAATTTCATGAAATCTGACCAGGACGTTCAGGTGAAGTGCAAGAATAATGTGTCATATCTACTCTTCAAAACTTTTTTACTTCAAATGATTGTATTACTTTATACATAAATCATATTTAAGATTGAAAACAATTTCTCTCCACAGATGCTGCCAGACATAGTGAGGTTTTCCAACAATTTCTGTTTTTGTTTCTGATTTCCAACTTGCGCAGTTCTTTCAATCTTTTAATTAACGTGTTTAAACTGATTTACATAATTTGTGACTTGTGCAGTGTACCACAAATTGTTTTACTTAGGAGACAAAAATAATAGCTTGGACCACAGAACCAGACATCCAGAAATCAAAGCAGAAAGACAAAAGCAACAGCATTTATTTGAGAAAAAAATATTCACTGTACAGGGGTAGCTTGGAAAATCTGGAAAAATATTTAAAGCACAATCTCTTCTAATGAATGGAGAAAATTTTCCAGGTGCCTGCCTGCTTAATTTCTTTTGTGCTGATTCCACTTTGAAAATGCTACTCTTTAATTTTGCAAAAATTAACTTTAAGACAAACATTTAGAGTGTGGCTGCCTTTCAGCTGTAATCAGCAGAAAACTTAAGTTACATGAAAATCTACACTTGCATGAGGTCTTCCTTTCCTTTCATCAACCCATTGTCAAAGCTGTATTTCTAATACAAAACAGCACACGAAATTGACTCTGCATCAATGGATTGAATTTTGCTGTGAAGGCTAACAGTGCTCACCACCTTATACATAAATCAGACAGCTACTTCCAATAAGTACGCACAGTTATACAGTTAAACACAAAATCCAGAAGCTGTTGTTGAAGATGCTCTGCTCCCCTGCAAAACACTGTTGAGACATCACACACCCATTAAAATATATTAATTAGCAATAAATTTCTGTGCTGATATTGCAGATACAGACTACATTCACCAAAAAAAAGCTAAAGCCTATTCATTCCAATATTTTTTAAAAAAGTCTTAAATATGGCCAAACAATCTCTGATAAAGGAAATCACGTTTGAAAATTCCTTCCTTCAGTTTTTTAAAATTTAAGTTATAGTTGGAGAATCATTTTTCAAAAAAATCTGTACTTGAGGTTTAATTTTTCAGTCTCTGATTTCTTTCCTTTTTAAATTCAATTTTCTTTCCTAACATTTTAAAAATCCTTCTACAGCTGATTCGGTCTTGAATTCTAAATAAGAATTGCTCCTTCAAACCCACATTATTCTTCAAGCTGCCGGAGCAAGGAGAGACACAGCTGCTTCAAAAGGGCACCAGACCATTTGGATACCCTGCTGATAGCAACTTGTCTTGCAAAATCCCACAGAAAGTCAAAGTACTTGTGGAAATCAAACAAACAGTGGGTGCTGTTCATTTGTCACCCAGCAAGGTCAGACTCAATGTCTCTGCTAACCATATCTTGTCTAAAAAAGACTTTTGCACCTCCAACTGTCAATTTTAACACATAATAACGTGTTGGTTTCATGATGGTGTTATACTAGGGTCTTTTAAAAATAAATTGCATGGGCCAATAGAGAAAAAGGGCTACAGATTGAAGATTGAAGATAGATACAGGCTGAAGAAGAAAAATACTGGACAAGAGTTAAGAAAAATAATCATGTATTTTGCCAACATGGGTAAACTGATCTATTCACCAAGTTTAGTATTTTAGTTTTCAATGAATACAGACCAGTGTTCATTTTTGTTAAAGAATTTAACTTTTAATTTAAATTTGTAATTGGTTTGTATTTGTTTCCAGATATCTACTTCTAGAATGAGAAAGCAGATCTGAAATGTTTTAGTAATGTTACAAAATAAAGAACTGTTTACAAAGTTCAATCCAGTAGGGGATTGTGTCATTGAAATGTAACCCAAAGAACGTTCCTCCTGCAAATTGCATGGGATCAAGACAGTCCTGAAAAGATGTAGAGCAAGAAAGGAGTGCCTTAGCCAGGGAGATGAGCAGCTGGCTACAAGATCTGGAGCAGAAGATAAGCAGCTGCTGGGAGGATCCTGGACTTAGTAGAATAACTAATGCATGGGAAGTAAGACAGGCTCCTGAACTGCAATTACAGCTAGTCATATTACATGCCTATTAACGAGTTATATAATTATTCTTCAAGGGTATCTAGTTTTTAAAAAAGTGAATTGCTTTGAAATTTTGTATGTTGGTTCTATATTTTATCTTTACAGCTTGCAGATGACATTTTAACTACAGCAAATAGAGATTGTGATATTTGTGTGGGAATGTGTGTTTGTGTGTGTGTGTGCATGTGCATGTGTGTGTGTGTGTGTGTGTGTGTGTGTGTATGTCAGTCAATGAGAGGACTTCAGCACATGAGACACTCTGCGTGAAACATGAAATAGAGTTGCAGGTTATGTGTTCTGCTTATGGGAGAGGGTGTCTGACACTAATAAACGTATTAAATATCTCACGTCCATACCAGATGACTGAGAGGCATATCAGGGTTGCTGATAAATGAGGCTCAACTAGAGGATACTGAACAGATAATGCTCCATAGTTTATGGTTGGATAAAGTTTATTAAATGAGTATATTTAAAACGTAAATAATGTATTTCAAAAAGCTTCTTGATCAAATTAAATATGAATCCTAAATAGAATTTTCAGTTCGCCACATGAAAATTGCTCAGCAAAATGTATCTTCCCTGCTCATGGATTTTTCTTTTAAGAAAGTAAATATTGCACAAAAGTAAGAAAATACAGAAATAATTTCAAACATACATTCTCATAAAAAGTAGAAGTGATGTTTTGTTCTATATAAATACAGTCAATCCCAGGTACCATTCCCTCAAATATCATGCACCGTTTTTATCTGTATTGCAAATATGAATCTCTTTTCAATAAACATCATACTTTGACGAAAACTGTGAAACTGGAGTTACTTAGATTTTGCTATGGATTCAAAAATGTTATCCAAATTTTTTTTACAGGCATGTACACATGTCATCTTTATTATTGTCCAACAGTTTGGAAAAGTTCATCCATGCTGTGTGTTATTCTGGAGAGTTTGTATGGTTAACTTCCCACAACACCGCATAAAAAATTTACATGAAAATATCAGGAGCAGATATGTCTTACTTTTAAAAAGCTGCATAATAACATGGAGTAACTATAAAAATTCTATTTACCTGTCTCACCTGACAGCTGGGAAATGTCCTGTGCCTCTTCAGCTTCCATATTCTGCTTGTGTTCTATCGTAGGGTGGGTGGGAGAGGAAGAGGAATAATGTAATAAGTTACTGGATGGATGATAACGAAACTGCTTACTATTCTAACTCACTATCTGCTATAGACAAAATATGTCCTTCTTCCTTCAGTTCCAAATACTATTGAAAAAAAAACTACACATTATTATCTGACAGGAGACCCTGATCTCTCACAGATTACAAAGATTTATCGAAATTTCATTACAGGCAGAGGTTGACGAAATTTGTTATTTATTGTTAATTTCCCACTCTATAATAACCCAAAAATGCAAACTGACTGCAACAAAATTAAGCAGAAAATTAAATGGCCCTGGGTCATTGTATGTGAAGAGAAGCACAGAATTCATTCTCTGGTTGATCTATAGTTATGTTCTCTCTAATTTACTGAGCATGCATCGATGAACCTTGAGTCAGCTTTGTGACACTTGTACAATCAGCAATCAAAAATGAAGCAATTTACAGAAGAATGTCTCATTTACCCAAGCAGGACTGCATATTTGAACAGCACAGCTCTGCCTCGATTAATAATGAATACTCCTCATATAGTAGCAGATGGGCAGAACAGCAGCTTTAGACTCTGTCCCTCACTTCAAGATGTGGCAGTAACCAATTTCTTCAGTTAGCCCTTACATAGGGAGAAGTGAATCTCCCTAAAATAGCGAAACAAGTCCAGGAGAGAAAGGGAACCCATGCCTTCCTGTTTTACTGACAGATGGCTCCACAGATTTGGAACGAATGGTGGGAAGCTGCTACTCTTTTGCTGTAACACTTTATGTTCTAATCACTGGTTTTGAAGCAACTGCAAACACAAGGGAGTATGAGATTGAGGTTTAGTGGGGTACAAATAATTTTTACAGTTTTGCTAGGATTGCAGATTACCAATGACTGATCTCTGACAGTGTCTGTGAACATTTGATGCAGTTGAATATTTAACAGTTATGAAACTAAAAAGCAAAACCAGGAATTTGTTGAATTGTGAGGATCGCCAAATAGTAATTCTCTAGTCCCAACATTTACTAACTTCTCTGGTGGATGTTGACTCAAATGGCATAAAAATTATAAAGAACATGTTGAAATAAATATGCCCCCAATCGTAAATGACCAATATTTCTACATTGCTGCCCCGCCACCTTGAGAAATAGCCTATATATACACACAAAATAGTTTTATGCAAATATCTGAATATTAATTTGGCTAATGGCAAGCCTTGAAATAACTGAGTTCCTCCTCCTGCACTGCTTCATTTTTACAGAATGATTAATTTAACAAAACATTTTCAATTTTCAAGTTCTTGGTAAGAATGGAATAATTTGAGCATCCCATTTGATTTTAGTTTCCCCTCTGAAAATCTGTACCAACAACTGATGCCCATAAACAGCTAGAATACACAAATAATTTAAATTAGTAATTCCAATAAAATTCTCTGTACTACAATGGCAACCAAAAGGTTGTTTGGAACGACTTCCCCAAAATGCTGAACTAACCTTCCTCATTCTCATACCCACGCATGAGAGTGAATCTAACAGAGAAGAAAAAAAAATGACCCTCCATCTATATCTCTAGAAATGCATTTTTCGAAACTTTCATGGAACACATTGGAGAAAAATAGTGTGGCACTCTTGTATAGCAATTCCGCAACCAGTGCTGGAATATGAAAAATATGTGGAAGCTACTGAACAAAAGTCATATTGTCACAGAAATAGTTTCTTACTACAATATTACTTGAACAGATTACAGTCGTATAGAATTTAAGCTTCGTTCCACTATTGCCACTGAACTACAGGAGAAAGTACTGCTTTGTAATAGTTCTTGACAGTCACAATAATGTGTTACGGACTTCTGTAGCGCCACAAAACAACAGGCGCAATGCGCTCGCGAAACTTTGGATATGAACGATATCTGGTTAATTTTCAGACATAGTTCGATATTAGCAGATGGGCTGTCGAAACCATTTCGCCCAGACACTGAACTTCACGCAGCAATGACCGGACGCACACTGCAGCCGAGGCAACAGGTGCCTCCTACCAATGACAAGAGCAAAAATAATCAGGGCTTGACTTTCCATCTCATTTTTTTTTTAAAATGTTCTCCTGTTCGCTCTGACAATCCCCACACCAAGGAGCGAGGGTGGGTGCTGGCTGCATGCTGTAACACGGCGGGTAAGAGCCAAGTTGGCGGAGTTGGCTGTCAGTTCTGTCCTACCTGTATCCCTCCTCCTCGCTGGCGGTAGACACAGCCCGGCAGTTCCTGCTCCATGTGCAGGCTGCACTTGGACTCCCTGCGGTTGTACATCTCTCCCCGCTCGACTTCCTCCTTCCAATGCGCCGGCCGCGCGCACACACCCTCGTGCTGGGATTGGTGGAAGAGCCCAAGGCTCGGCTCACTCACGAGCAGCAGCGGAGAGATGCCCGTGGGCGCTGAGCGGTGCCACCGGGCGTCAGGAGCTCTTGCTGCCCCGCCGTCCCTCTGCTCAGCTCCAGCAGGGAATGGGAGCCCAAACGCGTTCGTCTACCTGCTAATGGGGAGGGGTAGGGAGGCTATAATAACACAGCAAGCATATTCCACATTCCCAGAATGAGGAACATTACACAGAAGGTACAAGGTTACACTAGCCCCCACCCACCCCCCATTTGCCACAGTGTAGCTCGTGCCAATCTCAGAGGGCAACATTTTGATGAGTTGTTTATTTTTCTCCCTACTCTGGTAACAAAACATAACTCCAAAGGAATCATGAATTTGAAATGCAAAAGCTTTCCAGTTGTTGGGGTTTCATGCTCAAGAATGTAGGCCAAGAGGAAAGGCTCCAACGTTTTCCAGTTTGGTGCTGGAGGCATTGATGCGCAAGGTGGAAAAGAGCAGGAAGGCAGTATTTTTGGAGAGAGCTGGGGAATAACAAGGCATGTCTTGTGAGAGTGGTCATGGAGGGCAATTCCAGAGTCTTATTCAGAGGGCCTAGCACCACCAGGACTTTTGTGATGTCACATGTGACAAGGTCAATGACCACATCTTTTACCAACGGCGCACTAACGTCTCGCACTGCCCAAGGCACCACAACATCATCACTCATCTACCAGCAACATCTAGCATTGAGGAAAAAGGTCTAACATTCAGATATTTCACCTCATCCTCGCACTGACTGAACTCTTGCTGCTTCCACATACCTGCAGCTATTTAACCTGGCAGGCAAAGCATCCAGGGAGAATCCCTGGCATTCTTTTCCTTCCTGACAGATAAAACAACTTGCAGAAGGACAGAGCAGATCAGAGCCACAGGGAGACACCTGTGCCTTCCTGAAAAGTCTGTTCTCTCTCATGTAGTTAGCCATTATAGAGGCTGTAACATTCTACATTACTGAAAAGAATCACAGAATTCATACAGTGCAGAAAGAGGCCTTTCAGTTTGTACTGACCCTCAGAAGAGTATCTCACCCAGACCCAGTTTCCAACTCTATCCCCGTAACCCCAAATTTTACAATGGCCAACCCACCTAATCTGCACATTTTTGGACTGTGGGTGGAAACCAGAGCTCCCAAAGGAAACCCTTGCAGACAGAGGGAGAATGAGCAGACTCCACACAGAGAGTAACCCAAGGCTGGAATCAAACCTGGGTCCTTGGCGCTGCGAGGCAGCAGTGCTAACCATTGAGCCACTAGGCCACCCGAACATTCAAGAAGATGGAATGCATCTGCCTTAAACTTTTATCCAACTTCCAGCTCACCCTTATTCCATTTTCTTGCAAAATGTGAAAACTTCAGATGGTGTGGCCATAGGGAACTTGTTTTCTTCTCCAATGCTCCTTTCTAATGCCAACCCTCCCCTTCTGCATTTATGTTTTCAAATATCCAAGAACTGCTTCCTAACCAGTCACTGCAGCTCCATAAGAACAGGTGAGAGTTGCTATAGACATCTAAGGAAGAAGTATTATCATTGATCAGGCACTCACAGTCTTGGGCTTAGACACACACCACATTTAACAATTTTTTTATTCATTCACAGGATATTTGCATCACTGGATAGCATTTATTACCCACCCCTAATTACCCAGAGGGCAATTAAGGATCAAGTTGTGGGTCTCAATTCACATATTGGACAAACCAGGTAAGAATGGCAAATTTCTTTCCCTAAAGGACATTAATAAGCCAGGTTGGTTTTAATAGTTGCATGAGGCCAGCTCCCTGTTCCAGATCTTATTAAATTCAATTTTCAGCACCTGCTATGGTGAGGTTCAAACCCATGTTCCCAGAACTTTGGCCTGGGTTTTTAAGAGTGCCAGTCTAGTGAAATTACCATGACACCACTAAGTCCCCTGAGACAGTGGTGTGAAGTTGTATTAACATGGATAGGCTGCCAATCAACTGGGCCACTTTGTGTCAACCCATCCAAGTACATGGTGAGCGCTGGGCATGATTGGCTAACTGCCAGACCAGAAGGAGAGTACTGTGTGCCAACTCCCTGGAGAGTCAAGTCCAAATGAGTTCTATTGCACAAGATGCAAATGAGGGTGATATGGGGGAAAAACTGATAAACATGATACTCACTGTACTAGCAGGTCTGCTTGACACTGCTAAAGAGCATGGAGGAGTCATGCAGAACTTCAAAGTGTGACCTCTCCAGACAGTGGTGCTGCCAAGCTAGAAACTGTTGTCCTCTCTCACTATAATGTTTGCACTCTCACCTCTACCATTCTGCCAGTCTCACCACCATTGCCCTTTAGCCAGCTAGCCAGCCAGCTGAGACTATGGCTGACCATATGAAGGGCTGCAGTCCGAATTCTGGAAGCAGACCCTCAAATCCCTGAGCTGCTTCATGGTCATCCTATAAGGCCATCTGCTTTCTTTGTAATTGAAAGTCACGGCCTTCGACAATTTATTTGCGTACAGTTCTCCTCACCACACCATCAGAAAGATGTGGAAGCATATGAGAGGGTGCAGAAAAGGTATACCAGGCAGTTGTCTGTTTTGGAGGGTGTTAACTATGAAGAGAGACTGGACAAAGTCAATTTGTTTTCACTTGAATGTTGGAGGATGAGGGCCAAGCTGTTAGTGGTTAACAAAGTTATGTAGGCATGGATAGAATGGATAGTTGGAGTCTTTTTCCCAAGGTAGAACTGCCACTAGGGGACTGAGTTTAAGGTAAAAGGGGGAAAGTTTAAAGGAGATGTAAGAGGCAAGTTTTTTAAACAAAGGGTAGTAAATGCCTGGCATGTGCTACCAGAGGAGGTGAGAGAAGTAGACACAATAACAATGTTTAAGATGCATCTTGACAGATATAAGAATAAGCAGGGAATAGAGGGATACAGAGCACTAGGAGGCAACAGGTTTTTAGTTTAGAAAGACATTATGTTTTGGCGCAGGCTTGATGGGCCGAAGGACCTGTCCCTGTGCTGTGCTGTTCTTTGTTCTTAGTTCTTGTTTTTATACTGTAGCCACTGGGATACCTACAGAGTAAAGCAGGCAAAGATACTTGCAATACAGACACTAATCAGATTCAAAACATTCAATAGTTGAGTTCTGTTGGTTTTTTGGATTTGCTGCTAGATAAATTATGGAAAGGTTTTTGTTGGTAGATTTTATTTCAGGATTTTGACCAAAAGGACACTGTGATGCCACACAGTAGATTGTTTGGAAAGTGGGGAATTGTGAAACATTGGTCCTGAATGAAGTGGAATGTGCAGTCATATAGGATAGTTTTGAAAGGGCTCATGGTTGGTACAGGCATGCTAGGGCAAAGGGCATATTCCTGTGCAGCACTCATCTATATTCTATGTTTTTAAGTGAACTATTTAGATTTCCAGAAGGCCTTTGACAAGGTATCACACATGAAGCTGCTAAATAGGATAAGAAGTAGACAGGCAGGAGGCTGGAAGAACACAGCACCAGGCAGCATCAGGAGATGGAGAACAAAGAACGAAGAACAACGACCAATGAAAATTACAGCAGAGGAACAGGCCCTTCGGCCCTCCAAGCCTGCACCAATCCTCTATCTAAACCTGCTGCCTATTTTCTAAAGATCTGTTTCCCTTTGCTTCCTACCCATTCATGTATCTGTCTAGATATATCTTAAATGACGCAATCATTCCCACTTCTATCACCTCCACTGGCAACGCATTCCAGGCCCCCACCACCCTCCACACATATCTTTCCCCTCTCACTCCGAACTCATGACCCCAAGAAATTAAGTTCCACACTCTGGGAAAAAGCTTCTTGTTATCCACCCTGTCTATACCTCCCATGATTTTGTAGAGCTCAATCAGGTCCCCCCTCAACCTCTGTCTTTCTAAAGAAAATAATACTAATCTATTCAAACTCTCTTCACAGCTCCCACCCTCCATACCAAGCAACATCCTAGTGAACCTCCTCTGCACCCTGTACAAAGCATCCACATCCTTTTGGTAATGTGACCAGAACAGTACACAGTATTCCAAATGCAGCCGAACCAAAGTCCTATACAACTGAAACATGACCTGCCAACTCTTGTACACAGTACCCCGTCCAATGAAGGAAAGCATGCCATATGCCTTCTTGATCACTTTACTGACCTGAGTTGCCACCTTCAGGGAAAAATGGACCTGAACACCCAGATCTCTCTGTATGTCAATTTTCCCCAGGACTTTTCCATTTACTGTTGACGTTTTGGGTGTAACCTTTCTTCATGACTGAGGGTGGATATAGGGGGAGCTGCAGATAAAGGGGGTGGTGGGGTCAGGGTGGTGAAGACAGGCAGAGAGTATGACCTGATTTGTAAATGGGAGGAATGAATCCAGTAGGTGGCTGGGAGGAGTGGAGGGGAGGGTGAGGGACTGGAAAGGGAGTTGGGGGATGGAAAGGGAGGCTATTTGAAATTGGAGAACTCAGTGTTGAGTCCTTCCAGCAGTATGCTTTCCGGGCAGATAGGTAAATAGGATAAGAGCCCATAGTGTTCGGGGTACCCGCATGGATAAAGGATTGGCTGACTGGCAGAAGGTAGAGAGTGGGGATAAAGGGGACTTTTTCAGGATGGCAGCTGGTGACTATTGGAGTTTGACGGAGGTCAGTGTAGGGACTACAACTACTCATGTTGTACATTAACAATCCAGACGAAGGAACTGAGGACACTGTTGCTGTGTTTGCAGAAGACACAAAGATAGGTGGAGAGACATTGGACTGCAGAATGGCACAGTGGTTAGCACTGCTGCCTCACAGAGCCTGGGACCAGGATTCAATTTTAGCTTTAGGTGACCATCCATGTGGAATTTGCATGTTCTCCCTGTGTCTATGCGGGTTTCCTCCAAAAGTCCAAAGGCACGCAAGCTTGCTGGATTAGCCAAGCTAAATACAGGGTTTCTGGAGTAGGTTAGGGGAGTGGGTGGGTGGATCTGGGTGGGATGCACTCCAGAGGGTCATTGAAGACTCGATGGGCCAAATGGCCTCTATCTGCACTGTAGGGTGGATTCTATGTTTCTAACAGGTAGTTTTGAGGATGTAGGGAGGCTGCAGAAGAACTTGGTAAAACAAGGGCTGCAGATGCTGGAAAGCAGATTCTGGATTAGAGTGATGCTGGAAAAACACAGCAGGTCAGGCAGCTGCTCATCGGATGCTACCTGACCTGCTGTGCTTTTCCAGCACCACTCTAATGCAGAAGAACTTGGACAGGCCAGGAGAGTGAGCAAACAAGATAGAATTCAATGTGGGAGAAGTGAGGTTATGCACTTTGGTAAGAAGAAAAGGGGTGTACATTGTTTTCTAAATGGGAAAAAGCTTCGGATATCTGAAGTACAAAGAGACTTAAGAGTCCTAGTGCAGAATTTTTTTAAGATTAACATGCAAGTTCATTTGGCAGTTTAGAAGGCAGATGCAAGGTTGGCATTCATATTGAGAGGGCTAGAATACAACAGCAGGGGTGAATGGCGGGGGCTATATCAGGCTCTGTCACTTTGCATTTGAAATATTGTGAAGGGTTTTGGCGTGATCCTTTAGAGGAACTGAGATGAGGAGAAATTTCTTTAGCCAGAAGGTGGTGAATTTATGGAACTCATTTCTACAGAGGGCTGTGGCGGTCAAGTCATTGAGTATATTTAAGACAGAGATAGATAAGTTCTTGATTGGTAATGGGATCAAGGGTTATAGGGAGAGGGTGAGAGAATGGGGTTGAGAAATGAATCAGCCATGAAGGAACGGTAGAGCAGACTTGATGGGCCAAATGGCGTAATTCTACTTATATGTCTTATGGTCTTATTGTCTTATGGTGTAAGTGTTGTCTGAGAAGCTCTAATTGTGTGTGACCTTCTGTTAAGAATCCACTCCTTGTCTGCTCATTATGCTCCACATCCCTATCATCTCCAGGGACTGTGTTCATTTCCCCCATAAGTCATAGAATCATAGAGTCATACTGCATGGAAACAGACCCTTTGGTCCAACTTGTCCATTCCAAATGAATCCCAAACTGAACTAGTCGCACTTGCTTGCTTCTGGCCCATATGCCTTCAAACACTTTCCTATTCATGTCTTTTAAACATTGTATAATACCCACGTGCACCACTTCCTCAGGAAGTACAATCCAATGTGAACCACCATCTGCATAAAAAATTTGCTTTTCATTTCATTTTCAAATCTCTCTCCTCTCACCTTAAGGTTATGCCCCCTAATCTTGAAATCCCCTATCCCAGAAAAAAGACAACTACCATTAACTCTATCTGCACTCCTTATTATTTTATAAACTACTATAAGGTCGCATTTCAACCTCTTACATTCCAGTGAACCAAGTCCCAGCTTATTTAGCCTTTCTTTATAACTCAAACATTCCATACTTGGCAATGTCCTGGTAAATCACTTCTGAACCCTCTTCAGCTTAATAATATCCTTCCTATAAGACAAGCCTTCAAACTCTATTGAACTCCAGTGCATTTCTCTTCTAACTCCATGAACCTTGCAGAACTCCTATATTAAAACAATACTTGCATTTACTTTTGAGTTTTTTGAGGAAGTAACAAAGAGGATTGATGAGGGCGGGGCAGTAGATGTGATCTATATGGACTTCAGTAAGGCGTTTGACAAGGTTCCCCATGGGAGACTGATTTCCAAGGTTAGATCTCACAGAATACAGGGAGAACTAGCCATTTGGATACAGAACTGGCTCAAAGGTAGAAGACAGAGGATGGTGGTGGAGGGTTGTTCTTCAGACTGGAGGTCTGTGACCAGTGGAGTGCCACAAGGATCAGTGCTGGGTCCTCTACTTTTTGTTATTTACATAAATGATTTGGATGTGAGCATAAGAGGTACAGTTAGTAAGTTTGCAGATGACACCAAAATTGGAGGTGTAGTCAACAGCGAAGAGCGTTACCTCAGATTACAACAGGATCTTGACCAGATGGACCAATGTGCTGAGAAGTGGCAGATGGAGTTTAATTCAGATAAATGCGAGGTGCTGTATTTTGGGAAAGCAAATCTTAGCAGGACTTATACATTTAATGGTATGGTCCTAGAGAGTGTTGCTAAACAAAGAGACCTTGGAGTGCAGGTTCTTGGCTCCTTGAAAGTGGAGTCACAGGTTGATAGAATAGTGAAGAAGGCATTTGGTATGCTTTCCTTAATTGGTCAGAGTACTGAGTACAGGAGTTGGGAGGTCATGTTGCAGCTCTACACGACATTGGTTAGGCCACTGTTGGAATATTGCATGCAATTCTGGTCTCCTTCCTATCAGAAAGATGTTGTGAAACTTGAAAGGGTTCAGAAAAGATTTGCAAAGATGTTGCTAGGGTTGGTGGATTTGAGCTATAGGGAGAGGCTGAACAGGCTGGGGCTGTTTTCCCTGGAGCATCGTAGGCTGAAGGGTGACCTTATAGAGGTTTACAAAATTGTGAGGTGCATGGATAGGGTAAATAGGCAAAGTCTTTTCCCTGGGGCCTGGGAGTCCAGAACTAGAGGGCATAGGTTTAGGGTGAGAGGGAAAAGATATAAAAGAGACCTAAAGGGCAACATTTTCACACAGAGGATGGTACATGTACGGAATGAGCTGCCAGAGGAAGTGGTGGAGGCTGGTACAATTACAACATTTAAGAGGCATTTGGATGGATAAGTCAATAGGAAGGGTTTGGTGGGATATGGGCCGGGTGCTGGCAGGTGAGACTAGATTGGGTTGGGATATCTGGTCGGCATTGATGGGTTGGACCGAAGGGTCTGTTTCCATGCTGTACATCTCTATGACTCTATGACTCTGAATAAAAATTAGTTGAAGGTCATATGCTGATCCCTTTCAAATAAGGCTACTGCAGTGGAGGTAGTTGGGTGTCTCACTCATTCAACTGAGCATATCTTCAAGTGTGAGTGTTTAGGAGAGGAAATTAATGGGACCTGAAAATTTCAAAATGGCTTGTCAGATGAAGAGACTGTCTTAGACATTAAATGATATTCTCACTCACGGCAAGTTCATGCCATGTGGTGCACTGCATGAGCTGCAATGGAAATGGTTGATCCACTGTCAACATGGCCCCTCACTGTGTAAATACGTCTGGAAAGGTCTGAAATAGTTAATATTAATTGAATACCATAGTTATCACCCACAGTGGCAATGTCATGAAAAGCGGTGGAGAGAGAAATTAAGGATCTTGAACGTATCAGTCCTAAAACTGATCTTCTTAACAATCTCTGTAATAATGTATATCATATGGATGAAAATGGACACAAATGAGCAACAGTTATTGCACAATTCTGAGTGTGTGAAGTATGCTAACCAATTTAGGATTGTCAAGTAGCATCTCTGCATAACGTGTTGGAAGCTACACATATCAATATACAGGACCCTGACTGAAAAAAACATGTGTATACATATTGCGCCTATTTTAGTGCAATAAAATAGGTGATAGTCATTATCTGGTTTATTTCTCAGGGTACTGCCTTAACTAATCAGAATATACCAGCCTTAGTTAAAATTTAAACAAAGCTTGGCATTTAACTATCAGTCATCATCATTAACTCTTATTGTCTTTATGACAATGTCTATAACAATCACAGTCCACTTGTCAACCAATTAATAAGTACTCAATTGAAATACTATGAATTATCTATTTGTTACCATACACTTGTAATATGCAAATATCTGCAGAGATGCCATAAACTGGATTTTATTTACTATAAGACACTCTTCCTCTTAGACAAGAAAGTGGCTATATGCATTCAACCAGACCACATAGCCCTAGAGAAGTATTGAATAGGTACTAGGAATATTTGACAATTATTTCAAGCTCAAATTAAAAAGTTGTTGAAAGACCAGTTTTTCAGTGAAAAGTTAATTGGCCAAGGAAATACATAGGTGAGTATTCATGATCTCTACAGAGTAGTGAAAAGATGCAATGATGGTGATTTAAAGTCAAAATTCATGAGAGGCAATTGCATGGTGAGTCTTTGTATATTTATCACAGTCCAAAGAACATTAAAGAAAGCCATTCAGATGGTGAGTGAAGTAGAGGTCCAGAACAAACACAGATTAATCCCAAGAGGAGAAGATCAAACCTAGCACAGAAGATCATCAAAATTCATTCAATTCATAAGATATGGAAGTATAAACATGACTCAAGACATATGGTGGTTAGAACAGATGCCGAACACTAAACTTCTTTACTAATGTAGTGGAAAAGAGAGAGCTCACTGGCTCAAACAGTTCTCAGATATTTAAATCAAATGCTTTAATTGTTCACTTTCAGAAGATGTGCTGAAGCAGGACCCAGCCAAAGGAAAGCAAAAGAGAAATGAGGTAGAACAATATCCAGTAGAAGACTTACCCAAAGTTTACTGGTAGAAATTGGTGACTCAGACCTAATGTTTTGACAAGCTATTGCTATTAATTAACATCTCATGAACATCTCAAAGTAGATGCCATCAGAAATATCGCAATAGTATCACAAGGTGAGCCTTCTGTTGCTGATAGAAGTGCAATTATATGGTCTATGGCATGTAACACTTAATGTTAAAGATAAACTTCAACATCCCTTCAACATGGAGAATACCAAATATCAAAATAAACTATATGTACTTCAAACAGCAGAAGAGTCTTTTTATTTGTTCATGGAATGTGGACATGACTGGCTTGGTCTGCATTTATTGACTGCTTCTTATTAATATGGAGAAGGTGGTGGTAGACCATCTTCTTGAACCATTGCAGTACTTGGAGAATAGGGACGCACACAGTGCGATGAAGAAGGTAATTTCAGGACTTTGACCCAGTAACAGAGAAGGAATGGTGATACACTGTGCTTGTTCTCAACGGTAGAGGTCATGGGTTAGGAAAATGCTGTTGGAGGAGCCTTGGTAAGTTACTGCATTTCATATTTGTAAAGAATATGCACTTCTGTCACTGTTTGCAGTGGTGAAAGGAGTGAATTTTAATGGTGGTGGATGAAATGTCAATCAACCGGGCTACGTTTTCCTGAATGATGTCAAAACATTTCATCAAGCACTAACTTATCCTTTGTAGATAGTAGACAGCCTTTGGGAGGCAGTGGTGAGTTACTGTTGTTGGACATGGTCATTATTTGTGTGGCATGAATTTCACTTGCCAGTTATCAGCCCAAGTCTGGATATTGTCTAGATTTTGCTGCATATGGATATGGCTGGTTTCAGCATATGAGGTGTTGTGAATGGTGCTGAATATTGTGCAATCATTGGGGAGCATTTCCACTTATATCCTTACAATGGAGATAAGTCATTGATGAAACAGCTTAAAGTGCTTGGATCAAGAACATGACCCTGAGGACCTCCTGTAGAGATGTCGTGGAGCTGAGAAAACTGAACTCCAACAACCACACCATCTTCCTTTGTGTCAGGTATGACTCCATACAATTGAGAGTATTTTCTCGATTCTCATTGACTCCAATTTTGTGAGGACTCCTCGATGCTGCATTTGGTCAAATGAGGCCCTGATGTCAAGGGCTGTAATTCTCATTTGACCTATGGAATTCAAGGCTGTAGTGAGGTCAAGAACTGAGTGGCCCTGGCAAAGCCCAAGCCTCAGTGAGCAGATTATCCTTTTGCAAGTACAACTTGATAGCTTGGTTGACAATCCCTTCCATCACTTTACTGATAATCGAGAGTAGACTGATGGGCAATAACTGTTCAAGTGGATTTGTCCTGCTTTTCATGCACTGGACATAACTGGGCAATTTTCTACATTGTTGGCTGGATGCCAGCATTATAGCCATACTGGAAAAGCTTGCCCTGGGATGCAGCTAGTTCTGGATATTCAGTACTATTCTGGAATGTTGTCAGAGCCAATGGCTTTTCCAATATCCAGTGTCTTCAGTCATTCCTTAATCTCACATGGAGTGACTTTAATTGGTTAATGACTAGCATCTGTAATGCTGGGGACCTCAGGACAAAAGGTCAAAGGACAGTTGGCAGAAAAGTTTTGAGGGCTCAATAAACTCATGGTGGAACCTAACCTAAAAATGTAAGTCTTTTAGGTTTGTTATGTTGGAATTTTAAAAAAAATTCATATCGTCAATAAGATGAGAATAGGTGACAACACCACCTCCATGACAGTCCTCAACACCGTCACCCTGCATGACTGCATAGTCAGCCCCTTACTATACTTATGGTTCCTCCAATTCAGAGAGAACTACAAACCTCAGATAATTTGGAAGACAGTTCAAGCCGACTATTTTCTATTTAGCAAATTACCATTCTTCCAAGATAATCCATTTAGGGAGAATAGTGAAAGCTCAACATTATCTGAATTTTTAATGTCACTGTTGATCATCATTAAAAGCCCACCTGACTCATCAGTGTATTCAGGGAAGGAAATTTGGTGTCCTTAGGCAGTCTGGCTGACATTGACACCAGTTATATGGTTGACTCTAACTGCTGTCCAAAATGGCCCCAACAAGGCACACCATTCGAGGGGAGATTAAGGTTGGGCAATAAATGCTGACCCATTCAATACATTCCATAACTAATTTTAAAAAGTCCAATTTGGTAACTGGGAAATATATTTTCATTTCAAGTTGTGACCACAGAGTAGTAGGACAGGAGTGACTGTGAACATCTTCAGCCTTGGTAATAACGATACAATTTATAAGTTGTTGCAGAAATGCAATAAATCCAACTCGGATCATTGAAGACAGGATGTACCCTGGAAGATGTGTGTGGGACAATGAGAAAGTCCCAATGAACTAACCAAGGGGCAATTGCCAGGGAGGCTGAAAGTTCCAATGGGCAATTGCCAACCATTTAGAAACCTCCAAAAAATTCCCCAATCCTGAGTTAGAGACAGATTCCCTTGAGAGTTCTAATTTAATTATTTTTCCAGTTGGTCAGGGAAAAGGTAAAGGAATTAATACAAGGTAAGTGGTTAACTATGAAACTGATTCCCTCCAAACACTCACATGAACCCCCTCAATTACTCAAATACCACCATTCTCACAGACACACAACCTTTCCCCTCTCCCTGAACCAACTCTCTCACTTTTTTTATACATGCGTTCAGGATTTGTCAAAATGTCTTTGGGACCTTTAAATGTTGGAATATAGCTAGAAGTATCAAGAAAAAGGGCTGTGTTTTCAATCACAATCCACTCCACTGCTAGTTGCTTGGGTTCTTTGTCCAGCTCAAAATGCTTCAATGGGGAAGGCTCCTGGCTTGACAGTTCATATTGGAAACGTCTTTTACTCCAGATGGTGAGTATGCCTCTTAGAATTTTCCTTTATTGTACTTATGTTGAGTATTCTGAAATATCACCTTAAATGTCTTCTTTATTCCTCTATTGATCTTTCCCCAGTATAGTATCCCAGTTCACTTCAGCTAGCTCAGCTTTCATGCGCACAGAGTTGCCCTTTTTTTAAAATATAAAATACTTTTTATAGATTCACCTCTAGCTTTCATTATGAATGTGAAATTCAATCATATTGTGATCATTGCTACCTCAGGGTGCTTTTACTCTGAGGTCACTTGTGAATCCCGTCACCACACATAATGACAAGTCAGAGAAACACAGAATTCTTACACTGCAGAAGGAGAGTGTTTGTCCCATTATGTCCCGCCAACTCTCTGAGTATTATGCACCCAGACAGGATACTTTCAATGTGCATCTGTAGAAGTCGGTGAGGGTCCTTATGAACATGCCTGAGGAAGAAGATGCATTGGTGTGCCTTCTTGACCATCACAGGCATGTCCATAAGCACCAACTTTTACAAATGCACCACAGAAAGCATATTATCCAGGTGCATAATGGCCTGGTATGGCAACTGTTCTGCCCAGGACCATATGTAATTACAGAAGGTTGTGTGCACAGTTCAGACCATCATGGAAACCAATCTTACATCCATAGAGTCCATTTACATGACTTGTTGCTGCAGAAAGGCTGCCAACATCATCAAAGACCCATCCCACCATGGTAATGCTCTCCTACAACCTCTTTCATCAGGCAGAAGATACAGAAGCTTGAACATACGCACCAGCAGGCTCAGGAACAGCTTCTTTCCAACCATTATTAGACTTATGAGTGGACTCTTTAACTTCAAATTATGCTGATCTTGCTAATGTTGATTTTGCCTGGCACATGCCTATGCAATGTAACCTGTATGTGTCTTGGTTCTTTTTCACCCTATGATCTGTATGTCCTGTACTCGTGTAAACAAAGCTTTTCATTGTACTTCAGTACATGTGATAATAAATTAATCAAATCAAACCAAGTCAAATCAAATCCTCTAAAGGTAAATTTGTATTCTTTTGAGATGGTTTCTCAAAGCAGCATTTTCTGTAACTAACCCGATACACCACGGAGAGTCAAAATGTTCAGAGAATTGGTGGGACACAGCGGGACAGATAGCCTCCTTCTACAGCGTAAGAATTCTGTGTTTCTGTGACTTGGCATTATGTGTGGTGATGGGATTCATGAGTGACCTCAGATGTTATGGAGTGCATTAAGTTACAGAGAAATAAATGACTGGTCAGGGGATAGCACAGAAAATAAACAATGGCACAGGAAACTAAAAGATTAAACAAGATTAAGAAAGCAGAGTATGAGATGAAGTTAGATAGGAAAGTAAAAATAGATAGCAAGGGTTTCTGCAGGTATTTATTTAAAATAGAAAAGAGTAAGCAGAGTGTTGGTCTTCAATATAGTGAGAATCAGGAGTTAATAGTTAATATTAGGGAAATGATGGATGAAATCAACAAATATTTTGCTTTTGTCTTCACTATAGAGGGTATAAAAATCAACATTTCTTTGCTGTAAATCAGGAGCTTGAATGGAGAGAAGAATTTGGAGAAATTACAATCACCAGAGAAGTGGTACATAACAAATTGATGGAGCTATGGACTGATAAGATGTTGGATGCTAATAGATTTCATCCCTAGGTCTTAAGATAGTCAGCCAATGAAGTAATAGATGTATTGTTAGTTTTCCAAAATTTGCTTGAGTCTGGCAAGGTTCCATCAGATCATTAAGTTGCGAATATAGATCCTCTATTCAAGAAGGGAAGGAAGGAGGAAACAGGGACCTATAGACCCATAGTCTGTATCTGAGATGAGGTAAGGGATTAGAATCAATCATTAGAGGATGTAGTTGGGACATTTAGAAAATCCCATGGAAATTGGGAAGTGTTAGCATAGACTTATCAAGGGAAAATCATATTTAACCAATACATATTATCCTATATTATACTCTATTGTTAGATCTTTGTCCATTCATTTAACCTTTATATGCTATTTTGTAGTCGCTTTGTGTCCTCTTCACAATTTACTTTCTGACCCATCTTTGTATCATCAAAAAATCAGCAACTGTACTTTTGGTACCTTTATCTGAATCATTTATATAAATTGTAAACAGTTGAAGCCCCAGCATTCATCCCTGTTCAGAATTATCCCCTTAACTGTTTTAATTAATCTATCTCTTAACCTAAATTACTAGCTCACATTCACTCGCTCTGCTGTCAGATATTTTTTGTAATCAACCTGTTCAGAATTGTTATTGCAAACCTGCGTGATATGTGGGACTTGAACCTGGGCCTTCTGGCTCAGAAGTAGGGACACTAATACAGCACCACAAGAGCTTATGCTCTCACGATTGACCTTTTATAGGTTTATGGAGGCGTAGAACTTTTAACGGTATGGAAAAGGTCTCTTTGATCCACCATGTCTGCACCAGTCGTCAAACTTCCTTTCATTCTAATCCCATTTTCCAGCACTTGTCTCATGCCCTTGTATGCTATGGCATTTCAAATGCTCACTTAAATACTTCTTAACTGTTCTGAGGGTTCCTGTCTCTGACATCCTTTCAGGCAATGTGTTCTAAATGCCCACAACCCTCTGGGCGAAAACAGTTTTCCTCAAATCCTTTCTAAACCTCCAGCTCCTTACCTTACAAATGTGTCCCTGGATTTTGACTCCTTCTACTAAAAGGCAAAGTTTCTCCTTATCTACCTTTGTCATGTCACTCATAACTTTGTATACCATCATCAGGGACCCCCTCCGCCATCTCTGCTCCAAGGAAATCACTCCCAGTCTGCTTTGTCTATCTTCATAGCTGAAAAACTCCAGCCCAACCCACATCCCAATGAATTTCTCCTGCGCCTACACTAGTGCAATCACATTCTCCCTATAGTGTGGTGACCATAACTGCACACAGAACTCCAGCTGTGGCTTAACTAACATTAAATGCAACCCAATCATAATCTCTTTGATCTTGTATTCAATGCCTTGACTAATAAAGGTAAGTATCCCATTTGACCTCTAAACAATCTTATCTTCCTGTCCTACTACCTTCAAGGATCAATGGACATGCACATCAAGGTCCCTCTGATCCTCTGTACTTTCTAGGGTCCTACTACCTCATCTTGTTAGTCCTCCCAAAATGCATGACCTCATACTTTTCAGAATTAAATTCCATTTGCCATTGTTCAGCCCATCTGATCAGCCTGTCCACATTGCTCAATAGTCTAAGGCAAAATAAGACAGGAACCTGTGATACCTGTAAGAAGTATTTACATGAACACTTGAAATGCTGTAGCATACAAATGTAGCATACAAGTCCTGGAAAATGGCATTAGAACGGTGGTGGTTTTTGGAATATTGTATGCAATTCTGGTCTCCTTCCTAAAGGAAGGATATTGTGAAACTTGAAAGGGTTCAGAAAAGATTTATAGGGATGCTGCCAGGGTTGGAGGATTTGAGCTATAGGGAGAGGCCGAATTGGCTGGGGCTGTTTTCTCTGGAGCATCAGAGGCTGAAGGGCGACCTTATAGAGGGTTATAAAATCATGAGGGGCATGGTTAGGGTAATTAAACAAAGTCTTTTCCCTGGGTTGGGGGAGTCCAGAACTAAAGGGCATAGGTTTAGGGTGAGAAGGGAAATATTTAAAAGGGACCTACGGGACAACTTTATTACGCAATGGGTAGTGCATATATGGAATGAACTGCCAGATGAAGTGGTGGAGGCTGGTACAATTACAACATTTAAAAGACATCTGGATGGGTATATAAATAGAAAGGGTTTAGAGGGCCTTGGGCCAAGTGCTGGCAAATGGGACTAGATTAAATTAAGATGTCTGATCGGCATGGACAAGTTGGACCGAAGGATCTGTTTCCATGCTGTACATTTCAGTGACTCTATGATATAACCGACATAGACATAGTGAGCTGACTGGTCTGTTTCCATACTGGAAACATGATCAATTAGCGAGTTTTGAGAAGATTTGTCACTCAGGTTGAGGTTCTGGATGTAGGTTTGCTTGCTGAGCTAGAAGGTTTGTTTTCAGATGTTTCACCACCATACTAGGTAACACCATCAGTGAGCCTTCAGATGAGACACTGGTGGTATAGCCCACTTTCTATTTATGAGTTTGGGTTTGCTTGGGTTGGTGATGTCATTTCCCGCAGCAAAGTATTTTGCAAGAACTGTAACAAACACTAAATTGAACAAATAGGCAGAAAACCAGCCACCAGGATACATGAACATCAACTAGCCACAAAAAGTCATGACCAATTCTCACTGGTATCCTTGCATACAGATGAAGAAGGACACCACTTCGACTGGGACAACACATCTATCCTACGACAAGCCAAACAGAGACATGCACGAGAATTCATAGAAGCATGGCAATCCAACCAGAACTCTATCAACAAACACACTGACTTGGATCCCATTTATCACCCCCTGAGAAAATGAACAGGAAATGACATCACCACTGAAATGACACCACCAACCCACGGAAACTCAAACACATAAATAGAAAGCAAGCCATACCACCAGTGCTTCAAATGGAAGGTCACTGAAGATGTTACCTAGGATGGTGACGAAATGTCTGAAAATGAACCTTCTAGCTCAGCTAGCAAACCTACATCCACATGATCAATTTTCATGAAATCTGTGAGTTTACTGATCACACCTCCTACATTCATGTCCAGATCATTAATGTACACAACAAACAGCAAAAGACCAACACTGAACCATGTGGTACATCACTGGACACAGACTTTAGATCACATAAACATGATTTGGCCATCACCCTCTGCTTCCTGCCATTAAACCAATTTTGGATCCAATTTGCGAAACTGCCCTGGATCCCAAGGGCTGTTAATTTCCTAATCTTTCTGCCATAAATGCCCTTGTCAAAAGCCTTACTAAAGTCCATGGAGATTACATCAGCATTGCTCAGGCGTATCGCAATGGTATAGCTACCACTTTCCCTAATATTGATGCCAGTGCCACATAAACAGGAGCCCACTTATGCCATACCACTCTTTAAAGCCATGCATTCAACTGTCTAATCTAATTAGTTCTATGCCACTTACATTCAGAGATTATTGCCTTTGAGGAGCTGTTTCTTAATTGGTTGCCTAGCTCCTTAAAATGGCAATACAGAACATCTTTCCTCATCCTTCCTGTGCGCTTGATATGACATGGATCACACCAACTGGATCCTTCCCCTCCCACTAAAGCTCTTCTCCAGCCCTGACCAGATGTCACAAACACGAGCACCAGACAAGAAACACAACAATCTGGACTCATTTCGTTGCTACAGGCAACAATGTCAATTCTCCTGATTATTCTGTCACCCACGATCACTACATTCCTTCCCAATTGTAAAGCTTGAATGGCTTCCTGTACCATGGTGCCATGGTCAGTCTGATCATCCACTGTACACATCTCACTTTCAACGACCCAGATTGAGAGCATCTCAAATCAGTTTGGTAATTGTGAAGTCTGAGGCTCGTCCACTACTTCCAAGCAGTACTTTTACCTGTTTCATGCATAGTCACATGCTCCTGTCCTTCACTGCTGATGAGAACAGAATACACTGTTCCAAGACGCATTTCTATCTTTGAAAGAAAGTTTAGTTGGCATTAGCCTGTATGATTCTTTGTTGATGATCCCATACAATATTCACGATAGGGAACAGCATTGGTTCCATGGTCTAACTTGCAACATAAAATTGTCTAATTTTGTGAAGACACCAGTTGTGTAGAATTGTATTCCTTTTTCATCTTGCTCCTCTGATTCGTGATGAAAGTTAAGATATCATTAAGCATGTCAATTTTGCTTTCCAATTCTTTAATGATCAGCCTGGTAAGGTTATTTAGATTAGGTTTCTTACAGTATGGAAACAGGCCCTTTGGCCCAACAAATCCACACCAACCTTCTGAAGAGGCAATTTAGCATGGCCAATTCACCTAACCTGCACATCTTTGGATTGTGGGAGGAAACCCATGCAGACATGGGGAGAATGTACAAACTCCACATAGATAGTCACCCGAGGCAGGGATTGAACCCAGATCCCTTGCACTGTGAGGCAACAGTGCTAACCACTGAGCTTCCATGCCACCCCAAAACAATGTCTAGTATATTATAGAGAATAGATTAGATTCCTCAGAGTATGGAAATAGGTCCTTTGGCCAACATGCCCACACCAACCCTCTGAAAAGTAACCTACCCAGACCCATTCCCCTATATTTACCTCTGACTAATGCACCCAACACTATGAGCAATTCGTCTGTCCTGCGCATCTTTTGGATTGTGGGAGGAAGCCAGAACACCCAGAGGAATCAGCGTAGACACAGGGAGAACGTACAAACTCTACACAGACAGTCACCTGAGGTGGGAATCGAGCCTAGGTCCCTGGCACAGTGAGCCACCATGCTGCCCCATAATTTAATGCTCCATTTAAAATATTCTTATATTTTTCTTCCTCTGTGACAAAAATGCAGCACAGAATGAAATATAGCCCCAACTTCATGACACACTACAAAAGCAGAAAGATCTGCATAACTCAATACGTTTGATTATATCTGTGGAGAGAGAAACAGAGACCATTAATGCTTTAAGTCCAAGATGACTCTTCAGAGCCCTTTCTATTTTTATTTCAGATCTCCAGCATCGATAGTCTTTTGCTTGTCTTTCATTATCCAGGCATTGTTATTATTCATAGAGAATAGCCAGAACATCCATCACAAGTATGATAATTCGGAAATATCCTAAAATCTATTAATTGGCAGATTTCCAAATTAAATGAAGTCAAAAGATAGGAAACTAACATCACTTACCTGGTACTGACCCTCCTGGCACCCCACCACATACTCATCCTTTCTCAGTAGTTGTCAAAGTGGCTGCTTGTGATGATGCGTCTTTGCAATTCAGAATAGGGCAGTTGAATGCTCCGAAAAAGAGAGGTGGTTTGCCTTCCACCAACATTCTTCTGTACGAGGAAGCTGTCCAAATGGAAATATGGCTTCACATTTCTGATGGAGCACTGATTGGAATTATCTGTTAGAAATGCAGAACTGTTTCATTTAATGAAAGAGGAGAGTGGAGCAGCAATCTGCGTGAAATTGTTACTCTTTGTAAAATCCAGCATAATCATATTCTTCTTGCTGAAAATAGTATTGGAGAAGGAATTGCTGTTAGTGAAATGGAGGCATTGACCACAATTGCCTTCAATTGTGGACTGGCATTTGGAAAGGTAATATCAGTGTTTTAATTTCTTCAATGTGATTGTAAGGATTTATACCTTTTCTTGCTTGATGATGATGCAACTGAATAAAAAAGGGGTGAGTTAATTCAATCCCTTGACCCACACCTCGCTAGCACAACAGAGTTTTAATTTAAAGAGGGAGGTGATTTTGCCAATTTTATACTGCACTGTATGTAGCTCTTGCAGAAACAACTCAGTCAGGTTCCTGAAGTAACAAATAAAGAACTAGTTTGTTCTAAATAAAGTTACCAAAGCAAACATGCAAGGAATGTTAACAAAATGTTTAAACTACACAAATAAATGCAATTACACTTATTACAAACCAAAACACATACAAACATCCACATGCACATGCTTGTTAATGCCCAAGTCTAGAAAGGAAAATACAAAACTCGATAGAGAGTATAGTTAAACGGTATTTTTAATAAGTTACAGTTAAATTTACAAAACATATTTATTTATGGATTGTCCCAAGCATTGGCTGTCAGCTGAATTTACTTTGCAGACAAACTGTTGGCACTGGAATACCTTCCTGGATCAATTATAACCAGTTGAAGTTGATTTTCTGGAGACACTGGTGCGGATTTTAAATTCTCCATTATAGAATTTACTTTTAGTGATGAGATCTTGCAATGGATTTTCAACTCAATCATTAATGAGCAAGGGCTCAGGGTTGAGAGAGATGATGGAGGCTGATGCACTTGTGACAAGTTATCTTAGACTCCAACTCTCTGTCTACAAAATCCAATATTATGAATATACCTATAAATTGGATCATGTGACCTGTTTCTCTGAATCATAGTAGACTTGGCAAGCAGATAGTGTTCTTCACAAATGCAACATCCTTTCTTGTTCCAGCCAGTTTCCTTTGTTTTGCTAAATGTTCTTTCCATAATCTCCAAGATATAGGTATATGTCCAGTCAATTGCATTCTAAATTGCACATCTTCATTACGATGTCAAAATCTCTTTTTTGCCAACTACTATTTTTCTCAAAACAGATCCATAATGTACCTGATTAAGTTAGAATGCTGCTCACACACATCAAAGTTAACAGTAAAGGAGGACATCATTTTAAAAACGTCTGACTTACAAATGCTTGTATTTATGAATGGAATCCCATACAGGGCTGTAACTTTAAATATCCAGCATACGAATATTTCTTGTACTTTTAAATGGCTGCTTTATATCATCCTGCATTGTGTTTCGATTTGCATATGAATCAACATGCAAACAGACTCCAGGACAGAACCTATTGAACTATTACTGAAGAGGAAGGCCTGGTATTCCATGGGATCTTTGGCAGCATGTGTGTTCACTTAATCTCTCCCTTATGGTCAGAGGTCTGGAGAAACCTAATTGATGAGCCAGATAGTGTAGTTAATTAAATAACACAAACTTGAAATTGTTTAACACCTTCAACATAGAAAACTACACCAAGGTGCTTCAAAGAACATTGTCAAACAAATTCCAGACCAAGCCCCATAAGAGGGAATTAGGGCAGATGACCAAAAACCTGATCAGAAATGTGCAAAGTTAAAAATCACACAACATCAGGTTATAGCCCAACAGGTTTAATTGGAAGCACTAGCTTTTGAAACGCTGCTCCTTCATCAGGTGGTTGTAGAGTACACAATTGTTAATACACAGAATTTATAGCAAAGGCTTAGTGTGATGTAACTGAAATTATACATTGAAAAATACCTTGATTGTTTGTTAAGTCTCTCATCTGTTAGAATGACCATGTTAGTTTCACTTCTTTCATATCTAAATTACAAAACTTTTTTAAAAAGTTACATTCTCAGATGAACTTTAACAATTGGAGTCAGCCCAGATAATGTGTTGAAGGTGTTAGACCCCTGTGTACTATTGTCTGGGCCATAATGTTTCGATTGATTCTAATCTAAAAAGAAATCGAATAAATAAATAAATAATCCAATCTAACTTGTTATTGTGTGATTTTTAATTTTGTGCACCCCAGTCCAACACCGATATCTCCAAATCATCAGAAATGTGAAGCCATGCTTCCATTCTGACTACTCTCTGATACAGAAGAATGTTGGTGGAAGGCAAACCACCCTCTTTTTCAGAGCATTCAACTGCCCTATTCTGAAATGTAAAGGTGCATCATTAAAAGCTGCCACTTTGACAGCTACTGAGAAAGAATAAGTATGAAGTTAGGGTGCTTTGAGCAGGATCTTAAAGATGGAGAAAGTTAGGTGGTACTCTAGAACTTAGAGCCAAGGTAATTGAAGGCATAGATGCCAATAGTGGAGGGATTAAAATTGGGATTCTTGAGGTTACAATTGGAAGAATGTTGAAATGGAAGGGCAAGCTTATTTGAAAATAATATAATGATTTTAAAATCTAAAGCAAATATAAATCCGAGAACACAGGAATGATGGGTAAATGGGAGTTGGTATGAGTCAGTACACACTAAGGTGAGTTTGGAACAATTTCAATATACACAGGGTAAAATGTGAGCTGTTGACCAGGACTATGTTAGCATAACCTAGGGTCAAGATAGCATGAGGGTTTCAGCAGCAGAAACACGGTGGAGTCTGTAGCAGTTTCAGGGCAATCCCCAATTTTAAAAGGAAAGACTGAAAGAAAATGGCATTTTGTGAAAAACTGGTCAACATGGCATCTGTGCAGGCAGAATTTCCCAGCAGGCCTGTCAGATAAAGGACACACCTTCTTCTGGGGACAGCAATCCTCAGAGGTATGAGACAACTCAACCAACAAAATGACATCCGCCAGAGATTGTATCAAGGGACAGGCATAGAAATGAATCCTGAAACTGTGAACAATGGAGCCAATCTATTTAATGGGATAATGATTTATTCTAATCTGTAAACAGTTTGGGAGACTCCCTGAAGTCATCAAAATTTCCATTAAGTAAATTTGGGACAGTATCAACCCTTTTGTTTCCACGAACAATGAGATTAAACTGGCCCCAGCAACCACCGGAGATGCTTTATGAAATGGAGTTACCGGAGAGGCGGAGCCAGCCGGCCCTTTGGAATCACAAGGGTAAAGGGGACAGCAGGGCCAGCCATCGGAGCTCTTTTCCTTTTCACTCTCCTCCCTCTGAGCTCGCTGCGTCTCTGGACACCTACCCTTTGGGGCTGAAGACATCGACCCTGTCCGCGACCTCGGATGTTGGAAGTCTGCAACAACACCCAAGGCAAAGAGGGAGCAACAAGTCCCTCTGAGACATTAAGAACCCTTTTCAGGCCTGGGGCACTCATCACTCATACTGTGGTGTAGTTGGTTAGGCATGGGGGGTGGAGGGGGGAGGTTGTGTGATTCTTAAAGTATACATATCCTGTAAATTGTGTAAGGTTAAAGATTTATGCTATGTTCGTTCCAGTTTTCTTATAATTTTATGTCATAGTATAGAGTATAAATTTTCATCGAAGTATTGTATGGATTGGGCAAGTTGAATTTTTTCTGTAATAAAGTTCACTGGTAATTTTGAACTCATATTTGAGTCCTCCTGTGCTCCTTCTGGTATACCAGTTCTGGCTGACGCAAGTTTTGTGAAAGTTTGTAGCTCAGGTTGAGGTTTAAGGTGTAGGTTTGCTCGCTGAGCCGTAGGTTTAATATCCAGACGTTTCATTACCTGGCTAGGTAACATCATCAGTGGTGACCTCCAAGTGAAGCGAAGCTGTTGTCTCCTGCTTTCTATTTATATCTTTCTCCTGGATGGGGTTCCTGGGGTTTGTGGTGATGTCATTTCCTGTTTGTTTTCTGAGGGGTTGATAGATGGCATCTAGATCTATGTGTTTGTTTATGGCGTTGTGGTTGGAGTGCCAGGCCTCTAGGAATTCTCTGGCATATCTTTGCTTAGCCTGTCCCAGGATAGATGTGCTGTCCCAGTCGAAATGGTGGTTTTTTTCATCCGTGTGTAGGGCTACGCGGGAGAGAGGGTCGTGTCTTTTTGTGGCTAGCTGGTGTTCATGTATCCTGGTGGCTAACTTTCTTCCTGTTTGTCCTGCGTAGTGTTTGTGGCAGTCCTTGCATGGAATTTTATAGATGACGTTGGTTTGTCCATGGGTTGTACTGGGCCTTTTAAGTTTTTAGTTTTTGTTTGAGAGTGTTGGTGGGTTTGTGTGCTACTAGGATTCCGAGGGGTCTCAGTAGTCTGGCTGTCATTTCTGAAACTTCTTTGATATATGGTAAGGTGGTTAGGGTTTCTGGCTGTGTTTTGTCAGCTTGTCGTGGTTTGTTCTTGAGGAATCTGCGCAGTGTTTTTTGAGTATCTGTTCTTCTTGAATACGTCGTATAGATGGTTCTTCTCTGTTTTACGAAGCTCGTCTGTGCTGCAGTATGTGGTGGCTCATTGGAATACTGTTCTGATACAGCTTCGTTTGTGTGTGTTGGGATGGTTGCTGGTGTAGTTGAGTATTTGGTCAGTGTTTGTCGGTTTTCTGTATACGCAGGTTTGTAATTCTCCCTTGACCTTTCTTTCTACCGTGACGTCCAGAAATGCAAGTTTGTTGTCAGTTTCTTCCTCCTTGGTGAACTTTATGCCTGTGAGGGTGGTATTGATGATGTTAAGAAAGGACAACAGAGGAGAACCACCTATACGACGTATTCAAGAAGAACTGATACTCAAAAAACACAGTGCGAGAACAGAGGAACTTCTCGTCAAATGGAAGAAGGCAGCTTACGTAAGGTGGAGGAAGCAAGGATCTAGCACAGCTTTAGCGGATTACAGGCTAGCTAGAAAGGAGCTCAGAATTGGACTGAGGAGAGCCAGGAGGGGGCACGACAATGGCTTGGCAATAAGAATTAGGGAGAACCCAAGACATTTCACTCATACGTGAGGAACAAGAAAATGATCAGGGAGATGATAGGGCCGATCAGGGATAGTGGAAGTAACTTGTGCGTGGAGTCTGAGCAGATAGGGGAAGCCCTAAATGAGTTTTTTGCTTCGGTTTTCACCAAGGAAAGGGAACTTGTTGTGAGTGAAAACTTAGAGGAGCTGGGATACAGTGTTGATCAGATCAAGATTGATGAAGATGATGTGCTAGAAATTTTGGAAAACATTAAGATTGATAAGTACCCAGGGCCAAACCAGATTTATCCTAGGCTGCACTGGGAAGCGAGAAAGGAGGTTGCTAAGCCGCTGGCGAGGATATTTGCCTCCTTACTCTCCACAGGAGTCGTACAGGAGGGTTGGAAGGAGGCGAATGTTGTTCCTCTTTTCAAGAAGGGTAATAGGGAAATCCCTGGCAATTACAGACCAGTCAGTCTTACATCTGTGGTCAGCAAAGTTTTGGAAAGAATTCTGAGGGAATGGATTTATGACTATTTTGCAAGGCATAGTGTGATTAAAGACAGTCAGCATGGCTTTGTGAGGGGCAGGTCAAGCCTCACAAATCTTATTGAGTTCTTTGAAGAGGTGTCAAGACAGGTCGATGACGGCCGAGCAGTGAACGTTGTGTATATGGACTTCAGTAAGTTATTTGATAGGGTTCCCCATGGTAGGCTCATTCATAAAGTCAGGAAGTATGGGATACAGGGAGATTTGGCTATCTGGATTCAGAATTGGCTGGCTGACAGAAGGCAGAGAGTGGTTGTAGATGGAAAGTATTCTGCCTGGAGGTCAGTGTTGAGTGGGGTCCCACAGGGCTCTGTTCTTGGGCCTCTGCTCTTTGTAGTTTATATAAATGACTTGGATGAGGAAGTTGAGTGGTGGGTTAGTAAATTTGCAGATGACACAAAGGTTGGAGGTGTCATTGATAGCATAGAGGGCTACTGCAGGCTGCAGCGTGACAAAGACAGGATGCAGAGCTGGGCTGAGAAATGGCAGATGGAGTTCAACCTGGATAAATGCAAAGTGATGCATTTTGGAAGGTTGAACTTGAATGTTGAATATAGGATTAAAGACAGGATTCTTGGCAGTGTGGAGGAACAGAGGGATCTGGGTGTGCAAGTACATATATTCCCCAAAGTTGCCTCCCAAGTGGATAGGGTTACTAAGAAAGCAAATGGTGTTTTGACTTTCATTAACAGGGGGATCGAGTTTTAGAGCCGAGAGGTTTTGCTGCAGTTCTACAAGTCCCTGGTGAGACCACACTGAGAATATTGTGTCCAGTTCTGGTCGCCCTAGTATAGGAAAGATACAGAGGCTTTGGAGAAGGTGCAAAGAAGGTTTACCAGGATGCTGCCTGGACTGGAGAGCTTGCCTTATGAAGAAAGGTTGAATAAGCTTGGACTTTTCTCTCTGGAGAGAAGGAGGAAGAGAGGAGACCTGATCAAGGTATACAAAATAATGAGAGGAATAGATAGAGTCAATAGCCAGAGACCTTTCCCCAGGTCAGGATTGACTGGTACAAGAAGTCATAGTTTGAAGATATTCGGAGGAAGGTATAACGGAAACGTCAGAGGTCGGTTCTTTACGCAGAGCGTTGTGAATGCATAGAATGCGTTGCCAGCTGTGGTGTTGTACCTGTATACCGACTTTACATGATTCATGCACCAATACACCAGATCAAAGTTCTCAAATCTCTAGATTTGAATGATGTGTTGCCTTTCTATTCTTCCTGTCAAAATGGACAAATTCTTATTATCTGTCATATTTTTGCTCATTCACTTAAAATGTCATCTTCGTAAGTTACTGCCCTAATTTAGAATCATAAGCAAATTTAGCAACTTCCTTCATCCAAGTCATTAATATAAGTTGTAACTAGTTGAGAAAACAACACCAATCCCTGTGGTATTCCATTTGTCATTGTGTTGTCAATTCCATTGTGTTGGCAATACAAATGACCCATTTATATCTATTCTCTGTTTATTGTTAGTTATAAATCCTCCATCTATGCTTTGGTACATCCCTCCCACACCATGAGCTCTTATTTTCCATATTAACATTTGACGTTGCACCTTGTCAAATGCCTTCTGGAAAACGTATTGGGAGTTGGCGTGGCTGACAGCAAGTGATAAGAGATGTTCTAGATAATAGTGAGAGCATGAGCCTTGATGAGTGATGGGTACAGTGGCAGAGAGAGAGAGTAAGGCTTTGGAGAGAAGATGACAGCACTTATGTTAATAGAGTGGAGAAGGTCATTGACTTGCTTTTCATAATTCTGATTCTCCAGATTGCTGAGCCAACTAGGCTGGCGAGTTCTGGTATCATGACACTCACTGTTAATCCTGAGGGACAAGGTTGTCTCACATTAGCACCATTCTGTTCAGTGGGATCTCTAGCTCCCTCCAGGTGATTTCTCCCTTTCTGCCATGTTGGGGAAAATATCAGGAACCATGCAATATAGCTTTGGACTGACAGTGCCAACATTTAAAGTGGTCATCGGCGCAAGGAATGACAATCCGTTCTGGAATATCTGGTCAATATTAAATTGAAATGGGGCCAGAAATAGATGTGAGAAATGCCATGAGGTGGGGTAGGTATGTAAGATGTAAGTATGGTGAGATAAGGCAAGATCACATCATTCTTATCCAGATGTGCATAAATCCTATCCCTTACAATTCTCTCTAAGACTTTGCCCACAACAGAAGTGAGACTCACTGGCCTATAGTTACTAGGATTATCCCTACTCCCCTTCTTGAACAAGGGAACCACGTTTGCTAGCCTCCAGTCCTCTGGCACTACTCCTGTCGACAAAGAGGACACAAAAATCAAGGCCAATGGCTCTGCAATCTCCTCCCTTGCTTCCCAGAGAATCCTAGGATAAATGCCATCAGGCCCAGGGGACTTATCTATTTTCACCCTTGCCAGAATTTCCAACACCTCTTCTCTACATACCTCAAAGCCATCCATTCTACTTATTCGTGCCTCAATATTCACATCGACAACAATGTCCTGTTCCTGAGTGAATACTGACGAAAAGTATTCATTCAGTGCCTCCCCAATCTCTTCAGCCTCCACACGCAACTTCCCATTACTATCCTTGATTGGACCTATTCCTTCCCTAGTCATTCTTTTATTCCTAACATACCTATAGAAAGCCTTAGGGTTTTCCCTAATCCTACCAACTAAGGACCTTTCATGTCCCCTCCTTGCTGCTCTTAGCTCTCTCTTCAGGTCCTTCCGGGCTACCTTATAACTCTCAATCGCCCCTATTGAACCTACACGCCTCATCTTTACAAAGGCCGCCCTCTTCCATTTAACAAGGGATTCCAACTCCTTATTAAACCACGGCTCCCTCACACGACCCTTTCCTCCCTGCCTGATAGGTACGTACTTATCAAGGACACTCAATAGTTGCTCCTTGAACAAGTTCCACATATCAATTACGCTCTTGCCTTGGAATCTACTTTTCCAATCCACACATCCTAAGTCATGCCTCAACGCATCATAATTTCCCTGCCCCCAGCTATAACTCTTGCCCTGTAGTACACACTTATCCCTCTCCATCACTAGAGTAAAAATCACCGAATTGTGGTCACTGTCCCCAAAGTGCTCACCTACCTCTAGTTCTAATACCTGGCCTGGTTCGTTACCCAGAACCAAATCCAGTATGGCCTCACCTCTTGTTGGCTTATCTACATATTGTGTCAGGAAACTCTCCTGCACACATTGCACAAACACTGACCCATCTAACGAACTTGAGCTATACCTTTCCCAATCAATATCAGGAAAGTTAAAGTCTCCCATAACAATCACCCTATTACTGTCACTCTTCTCCTGAATCATCTTCGCAATCCTTTCTTCAACGATTCTAGGACTATTAGGAGGCCTGTAAAAGACTCCTAACAGGGTGACCTCACCTCTCCTATTCCTAACCTCAACCCAAACTACCTCAGATGGCAAATCTTCGTCCATCTTCCTTTCCACCGCTGTAATACTATCTTTGACAAGCAAAGCCACACCCCCCCCCTCTTTTACCCCCACCTCTGACCCTACTAAAACATTTAAACCCTGGAACCTGCAACAGCCAATCCTGTCCCTGATCTAGCCACGTCTCCGTAATAGCCACAACATCGAAGTCCCAGGTACCAACCCACGCTGCGAGTTCACCTACCTTATTTCGTATACTTCTGGCATTAAAGTATACACACTTCAAGCCACTCTTCTGTTTACAGGCACCCTCCTTTAAGATTGATGCCATATTCCTAACCTCCCTACACTCCAGGTCCTGCACCCTAAAGCTACAGTCTGGGTTCCCATTCCCCTGCAGAGTTAGTTTAAACCCCCCCCAAGAGCACTAGCAAACCTCCCCCCAAGGATACTGGTGCCCCTCAGGTTCAGGTGCAGACCATCCTGTTTATCGAGGTCCCACCTTCCCCAGAAAGAACCCCAGTTATCCAAGTACCGAAATCCCTCCCTCCTGCACCATCCCTGTAGCCACGCCCTGTTCTCTCTCCCTATTCCTCGACTCTCTATCACGTGGCACGGGTAACAAACCAGAGACAACAACTCTGTTCGTTCTAACTCTGAGCTTCCAACCTAGCTCCCTAAAAGCCTGTCTAACATCCTCAGCCCTCCTCCTACCTATGTCATTGGTGCCAATATGGACCACGACTTCAGGCTGCTCCCCCTCCCCCTTAAGGACCCGGAAAACACGATCAGAGACATCACGTACCCTTGCACCTGGGAGGCAACATACCAAACGTGAGTCTCTCTCGTTCCCACAAAACCGCCTATCTGTGCCCCGAACTATCGAGTCCCCAATTATTATTGCTCTGCTCTTCACCACCCTTCCCTTCTGAGTAGCGGGGACAGGCTCCGTGCCAGAGGCCTGAGCCCCGTTACTTACTCCTGGTAAGTCGTCCCCCCCACAAGTATCCAAAACGGTATACTTGTTCTTGAGGGGAACGACCACAGGGGGTCCCTGCACTGGCTGCTTCCTCCCAGTCCCCCTCACTGTCACCCATCTATCTGCCATCTTTGGAGTTACTACTTCCCTATAGCTCCGATCTATGACCCCCTCTGCCTCCCGAATGATCCGAAGTTCATCCAACTCCAGCTCCAGTTCCCTAACACGGTCTTGGAGGAGCTGGAGATGGGTGCACTTCCTGCAAGTGTAATCAGCAGGGACGTCCATGGCATCCCTCACCTCATACATGTTGCAGGAGGAACATTGTACTGCCTTCACTGCCATCCCTCTAAAGCTAACCTTTATTTTTTAAAAAAAACTGGGTCTAAAGAATACAACAAGCAAAATTCGGCACTTACCTCCTTACCACAACGGATCTTATTATTAGGTTAGAGGAGGAGGGCGGGTGGGAGGCACTACCTCCGTAGTGCCTCGGGTTCTTCAGCTGCGCGCTTTTAAAGGGGAAACAAACCTACCCAGGTAAGCTTACGCTCTACCTACTTCCGGGATGCCCGCTACCGGTAAGTACTTTTAAAACAAACAGTCTTACCTTAGCTGCTGCTCGCACTCAAAATGACCGTTAGCGTCGAAGGGTGAGTATTTATACTCACTGCTTTCCTTCCCGGCTGCCTCTCTGGTCGTCGTCACTTCCCTCTACTGCTCCCGCTCTTTCTGTGAAGAGAGAGTGAAAAAAAAACACCGCTGCCCGCTACCGGTAAGTACTTTTAAAACAAACAGTCTTACCTTAGCTGCTGCTCGCACTCAAAATGGATAAGAATGATGTGATCAAGGATAGTCAGCATGGTTTTGTGAAGGGCAGGTCGTGCCTCACAAACCTTATTGAATTCTTTGAGAAGGTGACTAAGGAGGTAGATGAGGGGAAAGCGGTAGATGTGGTATATATGGATTTTAGTAAGGCGTTTGATAAGGTCCCCCATGGTAGGCTACTGCAGAAAATACAGAGATATGGCATTGAGGGTGAGTTGGAGGTTTGGATTAGGAATTGGCTCTCTGGAAGAAGACAGAGGGTAGTAGTTGATGGCAAAGGTTCATCTTGGAGTGCAGTTACTAGCGGTGTTCCGCAAGGATCTGTTTTGGGACCATTGCTGTTTGTCATTTTTATAAATGACCTGGAGGAAGGGTTAGAAGGTTGGGTGAGCAAGTTTGC
The DNA here is from genome assembly GCF_047496795.1 of Chiloscyllium punctatum. Lineage (NCBI taxonomy): Eukaryota > Metazoa > Chordata > Chondrichthyes > Orectolobiformes > Hemiscylliidae > Chiloscyllium > Chiloscyllium punctatum. Next base: position 56,259,246 of record NC_092746.1, on the reverse strand, counting down.
GGATGATACGAAAGTCGGAGGAGTTGTAGACAGTGAGGAAGGATATGGCAGGTTACAGCGGGATATAGAGAAGCTGCAGAGCTGGGCAGAAAGGTGGCAAATGGAGTTCAATGTAGCTAAGTGTGAAGTGACTCACTTTGGTAAGAGTAATAAAAAGATGGATTACTGGGCTAATGGTAGACTACTTGGTAGTGTGGAAGAGCAGAGGGATCTTGGTGTCCATGTACACAGATCTCTGAAAGTTGCCACCCAGGTAAATAGTGCAGTGAAGAAGGCATATGGCGTACTGGCTTTTATTGGTAGAGGAATTGAGTTCCGGAGTCCTGAGGTCATGCTGCAGTTGTATAAGACTCTGGTGCGGCCGCATCTGGAATATTGTGTGCAGTTTTGGTCGCCATACTATAGGAAGGATGTGGAGGCACTGGAACGGGTGCAGAGGAAGTTTACCAGGATGTTGCCTGGTATGGTAGGAAGATCCTATGAGGAAAGGCTGAGGCACTTGGGGTTGTTTTCATTGGAGAAAAGAAGGTTTAGGGATGATTTGATAGAGGTGCACAAGATGATTAGGGGGTTAGATAGGGTTGACAGTGAGAACCTTTTTCCACGTATGGAGTCAGCTATTACAAGGGGGCATAGCTTTAAATTAAGGGGGGGTAGATATAGGACTGATGTTAGGGGTAGGTTCTTCACTCAGCGAGTCGTAAGTTCATGGAATGCCCTGCCAGTAGCAGTAGTGGACTCTCCCTCTTTATGGGTATTTAAGCGGGCATTGGATAGGTATATGGAGGATAGTGGGTTAGTGTAGGTTAGGTGGGCTTTGATCGGCGCAACATCGAGGGCCGAAGGGCCTGTACTGCGCTGTATTCTTCAATGTTCTATGTTCTATGTAAAAACCATTATATTTTGAGATAGAAGACCCTCAACAATGCTTGATGCAACTCAGATTTGGCCAAAAATTGCAAAATTCATCCCTCAGTACTCTTTCTACACTGACTGTGATTGTTTTAAGTTCCTCCTTCCCTTCCACTTCCTGGAATGATATTTTTATCCTTGGGCAGTGAAGGAAGATGCACTATATACTTTCTATTTATATGCCAGTTTCTTCATTTCCATTCTCAATTCCCTCAGCTCAGTCTCCAAAGGATAAATGCTCACTTTACTTGCTCACTTTATTTTCAAACACCCATTACTACCTCTTTCTACGTAAAATGCAATGGATTGTTCTGGGCACCACACTTTAAGAAAGAAGTGAACCTACTGTAGCATCCATTGCACTCGCACCAACTTTGCATACTTGGACAAGCACTGTCAGCCAAGAGCTGTCCTGCATGGTTCCTGATATTTGCAACCAGACATGACAGACAGGGAAAAATGGGCTCCCTGCTGTGTGATCAGGACCTAGAGGGTTTGCTCTTTGAGATGGTGCTGATGCAGGAAATTCTCCATCCTCAGGATCAACAACGGTAGCCACAATAGCAGACCATGCCAGCCTGGCTGCTGCAGCCATCTTGAGGCATGCCCAGCACTCCCATCAAGTGCAGTGGAGGTTTATGAGAACCGGCTCAAGGATGACAGCATTTAGTTATGAAGATAAATTGTAGAAGTTGGAATTGATTTCCTTGGAGGGGACAAGACTAAGTGGAGTTTTGATTGAAGTGGACTTCAGCAAGGCATTATGGACTTCAGCAAAGCATTTGATAAGGTTCCCCATGGTAGGCTTGTTCAGAAGATCAGGAGGAATGGGATACAGGGAAATTTAGCTGTCTGGATACAGAATTGGCTTGTCGACAGAAGACAGGGAGTGGTAGTGGAAGGAAAATATTCTGCCTGGAAGTCAGTGGTGAGTGGTGTTCCACAGGGATCTGTTCTTGTGCCTCTACTCTTTGTAATTTTTATTAATGACTTGGATGAGGAGATTGAAGGATGGGTTAGCAGGTTTGCAGACGACACAAAGGTTGGAGGTGTCGTTGACAGTATAGAGAACTGTTGTAGGCTGCAGCGTGACATTGACTGGATGCAGAGATGGGCTGAGAGGTGGCAGATGGAGTTCAACTTGGATAAATGCGAGGTGATGCATTTTGGAAGGTCGAATTTGAAAGCTGAGTACAGGATTAAGGATAAGATTCTTGGCAGTGTGGAGGAACAGCGGGATCTTGGTGTGCAGGTACATAGATCCCTTAAAATTGCCACCCAAGTGGACAGGGTTGTTAAGAAAGCATATGGTGTTTTGGCTTTAAGAGCCGTGAGATCTTGTTGCAGCTCTATAAAACTTTGGTTAGACCGCACTTGGAATACTGCGTCCAGTTCTGGTTGCCCTATTATAGGAAAGATGTGGATGTTTTAGAGAGGGTTCAGAGGAGGTTTACCAGGATGCTGCCTGGAATGGAGGGCTTATCTTAGGAAGAGAGGTTGACTGAGCTTGGACTTTTTCCATTGAGAAAAGAAGGAAGAGAGGGGACCTAATTGAGGTGTACAAGATAATGAGAGGCATAGATAGAGTCGATAGCCAGAGACTTTTTCCCAGGGCAGAAATGGCTAACACGAGGGGTCATAGTTTTAGGCTGTTTGGCGGAAAGTATAGAGAGGATGTCAGAGGTGTGTTCGTTACCCAGAGAGTTGTGAGAGCATGGAATGTGTTGCCAGCAGCAGTTGTGGAAGTGAGGTCATTGGGATATTTAAGAAACTGCTGGATATGCATATGGTCACAGAAATTTGAGGGTTCATACATTAGGTTTACCTTACATGAGGATCAATGGTCGGCACAACATCGTGGGCTGAAGGGCCTGTTCTGTGCTGTACTGTTCTATGTTCTAAGTTTTCAAAGCCATGTGGTCTGGACATACGAGAAAGTAACAAACTGTCTCTACCTGTAAACTAATCAAGAATGAGGGTGCACAGTCTTAAAGTGATTTGTAAAAAGAACAAATGTGATAGGAGAAGCAACGTTTTCACACAGTGACTGGTTTAGGTCTGGAATGCACTGCCTGGAAATATAGTAAAGAAAAGTTCAATTGAGACATTCAAGAGGGCATCAGGTAATTATATAAATAGAAATAATGTGCAGGGCTCTGGAGACAGTGCAGAAAAATTGATACTAAACTGTGATCTCCTTCAGAGATCCTGGGTAGACATGATAGGGTGAATAGCCTTCTTCTGCATCATAACATTTCTGTGATTCTGTGCTTTAACAAGAATGCAGCTTCATCACCATCTTCTCAAAGGTAACTCGGTACAGGTAATAAATGCTGGCCACATCTCATTATTGAATCATAAATAAAAAACACAATATCATCAACCTGAGCTACAAATCTTTACAAAAATCAATAAAACACATACATAGCACTCTGTTCTTATTTCTTTGTTGGCAAAAATCATCTGTCCAAACCTTACACATTTTTCACTGAGGGTAGAGCTATGGAGACAAGCCATCCCTGCTGCGTTGCCATGGTAATATCTTGACCAATCAGAGTCAAGTTACCTGGTTTGAATTTCCTTAGTTAATAATTCCATCTGCAGCTCCCCTTTAACCTCAGGCCAACCAATAAGTGCTGATGAAGAGTCAGTTAGACTCAAACGTTAGCTTGTTCTCTCTCCATGGATGCTGCCTGACCCGCTGTGGATTTCCAGCATTTTTTGTTTCCAACCAATCAGCATCTTGTTTTTGCGTTGTATAGATTGTCTTTTTTTCTTTTAATGTGAATTTTCTTGCTTTTCTTTCCTGATGAGTACAAGTCGAGAAACTTTGACTTTTTTTCTCTTTTTAGCAATCATTATTCTCCTGTGGTTGTTTATAACCAAAATCTTGAACTCAGAATCAGTAGAGACATTATTGTGCCTGTCTTAATATTTGCTTCTGATCACAGCAGCAATGTTGAGGAGCACTCCATCAGCTGCTCACCTTTGGAAACCAGGCTTGCCAAAGTAGTCCAAAATAAAGAGTTAACTAATCAGTGTCAGCTGAGAGCATGGGTATCCAAAAAGATGGCCCCAACTTTGTCTTAAGAAGGGAAAGGTATTTTGCCGTGGTAATCTACTTCACAGCTGGCATATATTGAAATGTTAGAATCATGGATAAAATGTGACTAATTTCAAAAATATGGACAGTGACAGAACCAATGTAAAAGTAATAATAACTCCTAGAAATATTCCTTGGGAAGTCTGTATGGGCTTGAATACTCTTGCTGGACAATAGGGAGCTGGTAACATTGATGTTAAGATGTGATAGCTGACTGTGAGGATCAAGGATTTTGTTTGGACCATAGAATGAAGGCTCAATCAAAATAGATCATTGAAAAGCAGAGATTTGCAAATAATAGCAAGCTATTCATCGGTGTATGTGCATGTGTCTCAAGTGTCTATTGCTCAGCTATCCAGCAATAGCTGCATTGCAACTGCTTCCTGTTGTTCATGAACTGCACTTACATCATGTAGTTTTATCATTGTTTATCATGCAGTTTTATCAATGTACACTCCAAATTTCTGAGATGTTGCAAATGATGAAGCTCTACAACTGTAAGGCTTTCCGAATCAAACTCTGGAATTTTCTTTTTTAGCATTCCCATGGCTTCCTCATTTCTTAACTATGTCTTCATCTATTAAACACTATCATACTTCTATATAAAATCTGTGGATCTTTGGAAAGGCATTTTGAAACTTGGGAGTAGCAGAGGTAAGGGAAATAATCAGAAAGCTATCAGGCTGAACCTCACCTTATTGAACACAGTTAAAAATCACACAACACCAGGTTATAGTCCAACAGGTTTAATTGGAAGCACACTAGCTTTCGGAGCGATGCTCCTTATTGAACACAGTTAAGTCAAAGCAGGTCAGAAGTCTGGAATTGCACAGTCCTCGAATAACCTGAACTGGAAAGTATACTTTTGTAAGTATTAGCCACTTGATGGAATTACTAATCATTACAAAAGGAAAAAAAGGAAGAAAGCCATCAAGAATGGAGGCAAAAAGAGAGTGGTGGAAACAAAGAGAATTTGCAAATGGAAGTCAAGCAGAGGCATGATTACAGAAAGAGAGGCATTTACTTGACTACAATGAAAGCCATGGGAAGTCAAGTTTTGATGCATCTTCATTCATTTTAATATTGTTTAGAGCATTTGAAAGTGGAGTGTTTTCATAGGAGTTTCGATTGTTCATGAAAATCACCCCGTGACAACTTAAACAACACAATTACAATTGAAAATAACAAAAAAACAAAGAAGTACAGATGCCAGATATCTGAAACAAGAACAGAAATTGCTGGTGAAACTTAACAGGTCTGACAGCATCCATGGAGAGAAAACAGAGTTAACGTTTCGCATCCAGTGACTCTACTTCAGGTGTCTCTGACATTTCTGTTCTTACTTGATGATTATTATTCAAATGTACACAGCATTTCATTCTACTACGTTCTGACTAGGACTCCAATTAAATCTTGGGTTAATTGTCATCACTGGAAATGTAATATCTATTATTCTCATGAATGAAATGAAATCACCCATAAAATGCTTTAGCTGTTTACATGTGGCATAATTCTATTGGTTTGAGAACAATGGATGGTAGGATAATACAGACAAATACAGAATTTATTGTGCACAATTTATTAAATCAAAATGGTCTTTTGAAAAGAAAACAAAATTGGAAGAAAGGCTGATGTATTAAAACAACATTTTGCTTTGATTTTCATGGAAATATGTAGTGCTGTCAACAATGGAAGGTGGATCAATTAAGGTCACCTATTGACAAGAATCTAACGTTGAAAGGAATAAAAGTAACAGTGACCCTGAAATCTAATCACATTCATCTTCGAATGCAGCATGATGTCAGAGAGGAAATATATGGTCTGACCACAATGTTTCAAGCATTCGTGGATATGGACATTGTTAGAGCCCAGGAGAACGTCTAACATTTCACAGCTGTTCAAGCAGGGAAGAAGCATAGATCAGCTAACTTGTAATCAATTAAATTAATGTTCGTCAAGATTAGACCTCTAGACACCATGGGCTAAATCTTCCCAGAACTCGGCTAAGTGTCAATTTGGCAAGTTTATGGAGTGTTTCTCACTGTGAACCTGAGTGACATTTCTCACATTCTCCTCCCAAAATCACCTCATTACTAATCCTCTGTTCCCCGATGGTGCACCACTCATTGTAGTCTCCCATTTGTAACAGGTGGAAATATTGGTCACAGCCAGGACATGGGACATCTAACAGGAAGAAGTGCTGCTTCAGAGAGCTATCAGACCTTTGAATGGCTGGCACCCATATGGACCTAGTAAAGCCATTGCGTGTGGTGCCTACTGATGTAACCAAAGTCAGTCCCAGCATGCCAATGGAGCACAGACTGGTGGGTGGCAGAAGGATGTTTGGTGGGGAGGACACTTGCTGCCTGAGAGAATTTGGAATTCAGGTTTGAGAGACCAGAACAATCACCTTGGATGTAGGATTGTTTGGTATTTCCTCCAATGGGTCACATTCTATTGTGGTTTACTTGCAGCAGGAGCAAGGTGGATCAAGAGGCACAACACTTGTTGGTCTTTATGTATCTTCCCCTGTGAGGGAGCCTATGATACAACCCTTCAGGAAATGATAAATGTTCATAATTGCACGGCAACCAAGTAAAATCTTCCAGCAACTTATCACCCCTTTGAATAACAGTAGCTCTTTTGTTCAGTTTAATGCCACATTAGGTGTGTAATGTTATGACAGTGAAATGAATTTCACCAAATGTTGGCTAAGTGTAAGTTTTGAGGTGTTCCAAGGTAGGCTTCTGTATGTGAATTCTAGTGGGTTTTCTCATACTATTCCCCACAGCTTGCCTCATTAATAATGCATCACAGCGTTATGGTGCTTGCTCACACTATCGTGTGCTCACTAGCAGCAGCTGTACTCATCACAGCCGGGACATAACAAGATTCCTGGTGTTGGCATCATTGTTAAATGCAGTTGTGCAATAGATCAGGTGAGGCTGCATACACCTCCCACCAAGGTTAGTGGTCCATCACTCTCAATATTGCATGCTGCGTCTTCATTTGATTTTACCTCCTCTAACTCCACATGCCTTTAGTGTTGCCTCCTTACTTATTTGGGATAACTCACCACTTTTCTTTAAGCTGCACTAACATTAATAGCTGTACTAGGCATTTTTATCTCACTCAATGTCTTCTTTAGCATCATTGCTGAGATACTGACCCAGAATATTGCCAAGCTGGTTGATGGATACACAACATCCATCTCCTCACTTGCTTTGAGGAGAGGATCTTTACTTCAGCAGGACAGGATAGAGATATCTCATGAAATAATGCCAAAACTTCAATACTCTGGTCCCAGGTAAGGATCATTGTCCAGTGCTGCACTGCTGTCCTATTACCCCAATAGCAAATAGTTTTTTTTAAGATGCCTGAACATGTGACACTAATTCACAAGTCATTCTGTCTTTTCTTTCCTGAAAGTGCCAACGGTATCTCCACAGTCTCTGCCCTGACAAAAAGTGGAAATCTGAGCCCAAAAATCAAAACTGCACTCTGAGAACCACCCCAAAGGTTGAAGGAGTGCTATATTGTTGCAGATGCTGCCTTTCAGATGGGCACTATTTACTTTCTCAGCTGGACCTTCATGTTTCCATGGCATTATTCTAAAAAAAGCAAGGAGTAATCCGTGCCTTCCTCCAATATTTAGACCTCAAACACCATTACACAATCACATTATCTGGTCATTATCTAAGTTGTTGTTTGTGGGAGTTTGCTCCAAGAAAATTGGCTGTCCCATTCACAACAGTGACCACATTTCAGGAGTGTCTCATTGGTTGAAAAATGCTTTGAGACATCTGGCCATTGTGAAAGGTGCAATGCAAATGCAAATCTCTCATTTCTTGTCAAGATTTAGAAGTAAAGAACCAGTGAAAATGAGATACTTGATAAATGTAACATACAGCTTACATGATTAGATTTCACAAGGAAGTCCCATTGCTATGGGAAGACATTTGTTTGGAAAGGCATGTACAACTGTCAAAAATATCCCCAACTGCTGCTAGTAGATCAGTATGTGTTGAAAGACAGGTTGAAGTATCATTGAGAAACATCTGTAATTCGTAAAAGGTAAGTGGATCAAACCTTGTGGCTAAAAAAATGTATTTTAAGGCTTCTTTGAACTCTTTGAGCTGAATATTAGGTGTTTTTGGCTGAGTCCTATATGTGTTGAGTTTTTTGGAGGACTTTCCACATAGAAACCCAGTGAGATTTCTCACCATATTTTATCAAATTCAACTCTTTTTCTACCTATTCCACCTCTGTGACATCCATCACATTGCATTCCACTTACCATGTACTATTCCCAGAATAACTTGCCACACAACAGATATCCACTGAAAGACCAGAATCCTGTTCAAGACCATGTTCTTGTCATCATTAAAAATTCCTCAAGCACCCAGACAAGCACCAGCATTTTGTAGCTGCCCTGTTGGGTCAAGGACATTTACGGAAGATGATGGTGACAGGATAGATGGTGCTGTGATTCTCTGACATGTTACCTGGAGCTCCAAAGGAAAGGAGCCCTCTACTCAGGGAAATGGCAGAGGAGGCTACGCAACCTAATCTAAGGTCACATTCCAGGTCAATGTGGTCTCCACAATCTGATGGAATGGACAACAGTATCATTGGTAGGTCAAAACATTCTCTTCTGTCCCACATTGAGTGCCATAACCTTCTGTTAGACAGGCAGTAGTGCCGAAGTCTTGTGCTCCAGAATTTGACACACCCTAGCCAAGCTTTGTCAATACAGTATAACACTGGTATCTATCCGCTAATGTGGAAAATTGCCCAACACAAAAGCAGGTCACATCTAACCCGACTAATTACTTTCCTCTTGGTCTACTCTCAAATCATTATGAAATGTTGGAAGATGTCATCAACAATGCTATCAAAGCAATAACCTGCTCACTGCTGCCCAATTTGCATTTTGCCAGGGCCACTCAGCTCTGATCTCAATAAACTCTGCATTCCAGCACATCCTCAATAATCTTTCATCTCCTTGGTATTAGAGTCTGTCTACCTTCACTTTAAAAATATTTAAACATTCTGCATCCATTGCCCTTTGAGGGACGAAATTCCAAAGACATAACCCTGTGAAAAAGCAAAAAAAGGAGCTGAATTCTCGGGGGTGACTGAGAGTGACAGCCCTTAGTACCAAGGCCATATCTGTGACACCAAAGAGGCCTGGCAAAACTAGACTCGATGGCAATTAGTGGGAAAGCTCTCCATTGGTTGAAGTCATATCTGGCTCAAAGGGAGATGGTTGTGGTCTTGAAGGTCAGTCATCTCAGCTGCAAGACATCTCTGCAGGAATTTGTTGGGGTATTACCCTGGGCCCACCATTTGTGCTTGCTTCATCAATGACCTTCCCTCAATCCTAAGGTCAGAAGTGGGAATTTCACCGATGACTGCATTCCATGTCGAAATGCAGTAAGGCCTGGTTCATATCCAGGCTTGGGCTGACAAATAGTAAGTAACACTTTCACCAGGGCCAGGCAATAACAACCACCAACAAGACAGAAACCAGCCACTGCCCATTTTATTCAATGGTTTTAAATATCACTGAATTGCTCAATATCAACATCCTCCAGGTCACCATTGAAATTCAGGTGGACTAGCCAGAATAATATTGTGGCTACGACAGCATGTCAGAGGCCAGGAATCCTGCAGTGAGTAACTCTCCTCCTGATTCTCCAATGCCTGTTTTTCATCTACAAAGCACAAATCTAGCCACTTGGCTAGATCTTCCAACTCAGCACTGCCGTCTTGAACTGTCCTACCTGTCCATCTTCTTTCCCACCTCTCTGCTCTACCCTCCTCTCTGACCTATCACCATCACAAACCCCACCTTCCAGCTACCTTCCCCCAGTGTGCTCCGCCCCCATTTATCTCTTAGCCTCATTACGCCACCCCTCCATTGCTGATGAAAAGCTCATGCTCGAAATGTCAACTCTCCTGCTCCTTGGATGCTGCCTGACCTGCTGTGATTTTCCAGCACCACACTTTTTGACTCTGATACCATCCAGGACAAAACAGCCTGCCTTGATTAGAACCACTGTCATAGATATTTATGCGTTACAACATGAATACTCAGAAGCAGCAGTGTGTACCGTTTGCAAGATGCACTGCAGAAATTCTCCTGAGACAGCAGCTTCAAATGATTGTCATTACCACCTAGAAGGATAACTGATAGATGGGAAAGCGACAAACTGCAAGTTCCCCTCACCATCCTGAACTGGATATATTGTCGTGTTCTTCAGTGTCATTGAATCAAATTGTTCACAGCATTATTCTGTGTTCTTAAACCAATTGGATTGCAGCAGTTTGGGAAAGCAGCTCAATACCACCTTCTCCAGCTGGGAAATAAATACTAGCCCAGCCATCAAGGTATACATATCCTGACTGAAGATAAATGGACCCTGTTGTATTTACTTGCAGGCCATGAGCCTTTGGCACCACTGTTTGAGTATTTACACACATAAATGATAATACAATGAACATACAAACAAGGAACAGTAGTAGGCCACTCAGCATCTCAAGCCTTCTCTGCCATTTAATAAGATCATGGCTGATCTGATTTGAACCTAAACTCTGCATTCCAACATATCCTCAATAATCTTTCATCCTCTTGATATTAAAGAGTCTGTCTACCTCCACTTTAAAAATATTTAAACATTCTGCATCCATTGCCCTTTGAAGAAGGAAATTCCAAAGACATAACCCTGTGATTAAAAAAAACTGTTCATTTCTGTCTTAAATATCCAAATCTTATTTTTAAACTATGACCTGTAGTTCCAGATTCTGCAACAAGAGGAAACATCTTTTTCACATTCACCGGGTCAAGTCCCCTCAGGATCTTATATGTTTCAATTACATCACTTTTGACTTTCTAAACTCCAGTGGACCCAGGCCCAACCTGTTAGCCTTTCCTCAGAAGGCAATATGCTCATTCCAGGTATTAGTTTTTTAAACATTCTCTGAACTGATTCCAATACATTAACATCCTCTGTAAGTACAGTGTATACAGTATTACTGGGCTGAATAGTCTCCAGTGTCGGAAGATTCGGTGAACCAACCTGGTTGATGCCAAAGTGGAAAATAAGTCAACAGCCTTTTTGTTTAGATTTTACTGATTATTGTATTCCCAGCACCTCTCAGATTAAATCCCAAACCTCAGGGATTTAGAGGAATGGATGAAGTAACTGTATACAGTACAACAAAAATTCACCAAAGCTCCTCAGACAGCACCTTCCAAACCCACTACCACTGCCAGCTAGATGGCCAAGGGCAGCAGATACCTGGGATCACCACCACCTGCAAGTTCCCCTCCAAGTCACTCACCATCCTAACCTGGAAATATATTGTTGTTCCTTCACTGTCACTGGGTCAAGATCCTGGAATTCCCTCCCTGACAGCTTTGTAGGTCAACTTACAGCACATAAACATCAGTGGTTCAGCTTACCACCACCTTCTCAAGGGCAACTAGGAATGGGCAATAAATGCTGGTCCAGCCAACAATGTCCTTGTCCTATGAATGAATAAAAACAACTCCAGATATGGCCTCACCAATGCTCTGTATAACTGAAGTTTAACCTCCCTACTCTTGCTTCCAATTCCCCTCACAATAAACCACTTCCAAAGCATTTCTTCACCAGAGCAAACCATGTTTATGGCAAAGATTTGTCTCCAGAACAGGAGCACCTGTGAGGAATGCCCTGGGCAATAACTTTACTCAAAGCATCCAAGGTAACAAAATAGGGAAAAATTAGATAGGTGAATCAATTGTAGCCATTACACATATCTTACAATGTGCCAAAATACATCTCTTTTGTATGTTACATTCAATACATGCAGTAAAAAGGTAAGTTGCAGTGCATTATAGCATGAGATCATAAATTGATGCATTTTCAGCTGAAGTAAACTATATGACTCAGGGTTGAAACACAGATCAACATGACTAACTATGCAATTAATAAATACCTGTGGGCTCCTGAGAGCTGTATTGGAAGAATTTTAACCACAATCTGCTTTGTTTGTGCTTCAGTGAGGACATTTCATAAAATACACTGTTAACAGAAACATGGGATACCTTTTTCATTATGTGTGTGTGTGTCTATTGTGTGCAAACAACTTAGAAGCACCCTCTAACTAATTATAGGAAACTTTAAGAAAACATTATCAGATGTTTGTTCATTTAGACATCCTGGAGAACAAATCTAAAAGAGGTCTTGTGGTAAAATGTGTAGCTCAATCCAATGGAAGTCCAGTATTGCTAATAGCCTCTTAGGTTGTGGTACTAGGTGATGGAAAGTGAAGAAATGCTCAAATTCTATCAAACTACCTTTTGAATTCTGTTTACAAAATCTGGCTAATAAATATAGATTCACATCAGAAATTGTATGGTACTGTCAGGGTCTTACAAGTTAATTCTAATAATGATGCCGAAATTTCCTTTGGGATTCTCTATATTGGCCTTTGTGACTTGGGGAAACCACAGATAGAAATATGAGTGGGTTTTCTGTCAATTTTCCTGTGGTCAATCGGGGAAACCCAATGGAACTTCCCTGTATGGGTACTTTAATTTCATTATTGAAGTATTTCACACTTGGGCACCCAATTTGTTATCTTGGACACTTTTATTTGCCTTTGAGAAAAGCTATAGTTCAGGAAATTCCTTACAGTTTGCTCCCACTGTCGGAATAAATTGATGTCACAAATATAGTTTGCTGGTGAAGTAATGCTGGTGGAGTTGGAATAGTTCAGAGGAATTTATCAGAGCACACAGACCAAAACTTAATCATGAAGGAAAATGAGGAAAACTTGTTCTCATTACCCATCCAGGCAAGTGGGGAGTGTCCCATCATGCTCCTGACTTGTGCGTTGTGGTGGTAGACAGGCTTTGAGAATTCAGGAGGTGAATTACTCACTGCAGGATTCCTGGCCTCTGACCTGCTCTTGTAGCCACAGTATTTATGTGGTGTATCCAGTTGAGTTTCTAGTCAATTATAACCCCAAGGATGTCAATAGTCGAGGATTCAGTGATGGTAAATCTGCTGAATGTTCAAGGGAGGTCATTAGACGGTCTCCTGTTGGAGATAGTCATTACCTGGCATTTGTGAAGTAACATTCGCGTCTCATAAATGCCAGGTAATGACCATCTCCAATATGAGACAATCTAACCACCACCCCTTGACATTCAATGGGTTTTTGGATGGTGAAATATTTGTCAACTATGTTGAAGAAAATCTTCTTTGTCAATATGTGGATGTTCTGACTACAGAGGGAGCAAAACTTTTGGGCAATAAGGCACGGCAGGTGACTTAACTACAAGTGGGGGAACACTTTGGGTCTAGTGATAATTTTTTTAGTAGTTTCAAAATGGTTATGGAAAAGGATAAGCCTTCCATAAAAGTTAAAGTTTTTAATTGGAGTAGGCAAATTTAAATTGTATGAGACAGGAACTTTCAAAACTTGATTGAAGTAGACCGTCCACAGGTAACAGGATGTCTGTCAAGTGGGAGGCTTTTAAGAGTGTGGTGACGTGAGTTCAGAGACATAATGTTCCTGTTAGAGTGAAGGGTAGGGTTGGTAAGATTAAGGAACAATGGATGAACAAAGATATTGAGGTTCTAGTCAAGAATAAAAGAGAATCTTAATTTAAATATTGACAATTTGGTTCAACTGAATCTCTTAATCAATATATAGAGTGTAGGGGTATTTTTAAGAAAGAAATCTGGAAAACAAAGAGGGGACATGGAATAACATTGGCAGATAAGGTTAAGGATAATCCAAAGAGATTCTACAAATACATTAAGAGCAAGAGAACATCTGGAGAGAGGGTAGGGTTGCTTAAAGATCAAGGAGATCATCTTTGTCTTGCACCACAGGAGATGGGAGAGTTACAAAATGTATATTTTGCTTCAGTTTTTACAGTGGAGAAAGAAATAGAGACTAGAGAATGCAGAGAAAAAAAAAATGAAATTCAGGTGGTCTCAGAGAATATGGAGGTGGATAAATCTCCGGGACCTGATCTAATGTATCCCAGAGAATTATAGGAAGTAAGAGAATGAATTGCGAGACACCTTGCAGAAATATTTGCATTATCTTTAGCAGGTGAGGTGCCTGATGACTGGAGGGTAGCTAATGTCATACCTTTGTTTAAGAACAGTTGCAAGGAGAAACTGGGAATCTATAGACCTGTCAGTCTGACTTTGGTCGTGGATAAATTGTTGGAGGTGATTATAAAAAAAATAGGATTTATGGACATTTAAGAAGGCAAAAATTGATTAGGGATAGTCAGCATGATTTAATGTGATGAAAATCGTGTCTCACAAACTTGATTATGTTTTTTGAGGAAGTTACCAAAAAGATTGATGAGGGCCGAGCAGTAAATGTTGTTTACTTGGATTTTAGTAAATCCTTCAACAAGGTTCTGTATGGTAAACCAGTTAGTAAAGTTAGGTCACATGGGATTCAGGATGAGCTTGCCAATTAGATACTTAATTGGCTTAATGGCAAAAGACTGAGATTAGTGGTGACGGGTTGCTTTTCAGACCGGAGGCCGGTGACCAGCGGTGTTCCACAGGATTGTTTCTGGCTCCTGTTTTGTTTGTCATTTTTATAAATGATTTGGATGAGAAAGTATGGTTAGTAAGTTTGAGGATTACACAAAAATTGGTGGCATAGTAGACAGTGAAGAAGATTTTCTAAGATTACGAAAGGATCTTGTTCAATGGGCTGAAAGATGGCAGATGGATTTCAATCTGGATAAATGCAAGGTATTACATTTTGGTACAGCAAACAAGGGTAGAGCTAATACAATTAATGGTATCATTTTGAATAGTATTGTACAACAGAGGGACTTGGGTGTAGGTACAGAATTCTTTGACGTTTGCATCACATATTGACAGGGTGGTTAAAAAGGCAGTTGGCACACTTGCCATGATTGCTCAGTCCTTTCAGTATAGGATGTCCTGTTGAGATCTTGGTGAGGCCTCTTCTAGAATATTATGTCTAGTCCTGGTTGCCTGGTTACAGTTAGGATGTTATAAACTGGAGAGGGTTCAAATAAGATTTACCAGGATGTTGCCGGGTATGGAAGATTTGAGTTATAAAGAAAGACTGGATAGGCTGGGACTTTTTTTTACTGGAGTGTTGGAGATTGAGAGGCAATCTGATAGAAGTTTATGAAATCATTGGGAACATTAATAGAATTCATGGTAATTGACTTTTCCCTAGGATTGGGGTTCAAGACTAGGGGGCACATTTTTAAGGTGAGAGGAGAAAGATTTTAAAAAGACATGGGGGTAAATTTTTTACACAGAGGGTGATTTGTGTGTGGAATGAACTTCCTGAGGAAGTGATGGATACTGGTACAATTACAACATTTAAAAGACATTTGGATAAGTACATGAATAGGAAAGGTTTGGAGGGATATGGGCCAGGAACAGGCAGTTGGGACTATTTTAATTTGGGATTATGTTTGGCTTGGACTGATTGGACCGAAAAGTTTATTTCCTTGCTATATGACTGTCTGACATAAACACAGTCGTTACAAGAGCAGGTCAGAGGCTAGGAATACTTTGGCAAGTAACTCACCTTCTGAGTCCACAAAGCTTGTCCACCATCTACAAGGTACAAGTCAGGAGTATGATGGAATACTATCCACTTATCTAGATGCGTGCAGCTCCAACAACGCTCAAGAAGCTTGACACCATCCAGGATAAAGCAGTCCGCTTGATTGGTATGACATCCACAACCATCCAGTCCCTCCACTACCACTGCTTAGTAACAGCAGTGTCTACTATCTACAAGATGCACTATAAAAATTCATTAAGGATCCTTAAACTTCTACCACCTAGAAGGACCAGGGCAGTAGGTATATGGGAACTCCATCACCTTCAAGTTCCCCTCCAAGCCACTCACCATCCTGACTTGGAAATATATCATCATCTTTTAGTGTCAAAATCCTGATATTCCCTCCTCATAGCATGGAGGGTCAACTTCCAATACATGGACTGCAGTGGTTCAAGAAGGCAGCTCATTTTCCCAAGGAGAACTAGAAATGGGCAATAAATGCTGGCCAGCCAGTGACACCCATGTCCCATGAGTGAACATCAAAATTTTAAAAATGATGAAAAAGTTCTGCTGATCTGGAATGTATAACCTGACAGGAAGTAGACAATGACTTTCTAAAGAGGAGCAGATACATTCTTGAAAGAGGAACTTTTCTGGACAGTGTGTGGAAAGAGCAAGGAAATTGGATAAACTGGATGATTGTTTCGAAAAATAAAGCCCATGGGGAAATGATCTCTCCTGTGCTGTATGATTGCCATCATTTGTAGCCCAGTAAAACAGCATGTCAAACCTGCCTGCACCAACAGCGTGCTGAATGGGTTAGGGATCTTGAGGTTGGTTGCCTTTGTTAGATCACTTTCTGGAAAAGTGGTGCTGGAAGAGCACAGCAGTTCAGGCAGCATCCAAGTAGCTTCGAAATCGACGTTTCGGGCAAAAGCCCTTCATCAGGAATAAAGGCAGTGAGCCTGAAGCGTGGAGAGATAAGCTAGAGGAGGGTGGGGGTGGGGAGAAAGTAGCATAGAGTACAATGGGTGAGTGGGGGAGGGGATGAAGGTGATAGGTCAAGGAGAAGAGGGTGGAGTGGATAGGTGGAAAAGAAGATAGGCAGGTAGGACAAGTCCGGACAAGTTATGGGGACAGTTACTGAGCTGGAAGTTTAGAACTAGGGTGAGGTGAGGGAAGGGGAAATGAGGAAACTGTTGAAGTCCACATTGATGCCCTGGGGTTGAAGTGTTCCGAGGCGGAAGATGAGGCGTTCTTCCTCCAGGCGTCTGGTGGTGAGGGAGCGGCGGTGAATGAGGCCCAGGACCTCCATGTCCTTGGCAGAGTGGGAGGGGGAGTTGAAATGTTGGGCCACGGGGCGGTGTGGTTGATTGGTGTGGGTGTTCCGGAGATGTTCCCTAAAGCGCTCTGCTAGGAGGCGCCCAGTCTCCCCAATGTAGAGGAGACCGCATCGGGAGCAACGGATACAATAAATGATATTAGTGGATGTGCAAGTAAAACTTTGATGGATGTGGAAGGCTCCTTTAGGGCCTTGGATAGAGGTGAGGGAGGAGGCGTGGGCACAGGTTTTACAGTTCCTGCGGTGGCAGGGGAAAGTGCCAGGATTGGAGGGTGGGTTGTTTGGGGGCGTGGACCTGACCAGGTAGTCGCGGAGGGAACGGTCTTTGCGGAAGGCGGAAAGGGGTGGGGAGGGAAATATATCCCTTGTAGTGGGGTCTGTTTGGAGGTGGCGGAAATGTCGGCAGATGATTTGGTTTATGCGAAGGTTGGTAGGGTGGAAGGTGAGCACGAGGGGCATTCTGTCCTTATTACGGTTGTTGGGGTGGAGTCTGAGGGCGGAGGTGCGGGATGTAGACGAGATGGTTTTTACCTCTTTGTTAGATCACTGCTTCCTTGCACAGTTGGTTACAGGACTAACCTTCAGGACTTCTGGGCTGGTGTGGGTGGCAAATCTCAAGTCACATATGTCCCTTCCGAGTGGTGCTCCTTCTGCTACCACTAGCAAACTAACAAGATGTCAAATTGAATGAAAACAAAATCTGTAAACTGTGGCCTGACATGACTGGAGATGCTGCCAAGTTGTTGCAAAAATCCAACTGATTCATTCTAGAAACAGAGAACCTTTAGTTTTAAACATTTAACCCTTTCGAGAAAAGGCAACTCATCCTGATCCCAGTTTCTTGTAGGTTACAGTATTTCAAATTCCACACAGTGTCGCCATAGTCTAAGGATGTCTTGGGATCCTATCATCAAACTATGCCAACTGTTGGAGTGGGATCAGTGACCTGAAAGAGTGACTGACTACCTGATCCCAGTGGCTTAAAAGGAACAGCTGCATGGAACCTTTCTGAGGATCCAGAGGGGAACTGTGTTGGATTGCTCCATCATCCATATTATTATTAAGGTGAGAGGAGAAAGATTTAAAAAGGACATGAGAGGGAACTTCTTTACACAAGGAGTGATTCGTGTATGGAATGAAATGCCAGAGAAAATGGTGGATGCAGGTACAGGTTCAATGTTTAAAAGACATTTGGATAAGTTCATGAATAGGAAAGATTGGAGGGATATGGGCCCAGCAAGGGGAGGTTGTTAGTTTCGCGTGGGAACGTGGTTGGTGTGGACTGGTTGGACCGAAGGATCTGTTTCCATGAACTATGACTCTATGTATTTTTCAAATGTGTTGAGGCTGTTACTGATGTTATTTGATGTAGACCATATCACTACAGCTCAATTCCCTGTGACAAAGTCAGTGCTGCAGCCCAAGCAGTAGGACTCAGCAACACAGATAGCTTGACCCACGTTCTAGATATGATAGAGTGTACGTACATCACACTGAGAGGACATATCATAACACAGCAGAGTTCATCAAAAGAAACAGTTTCCATTCCATCAATGTGCAGATGATCTGTGAACATTGGTGGCACTTCTTAGAGATTTGCTGCAGGGAAATCCCATGATGCATTTATTCTTGAGAACTCTCACATTCCTTTGCGTCTAAGGACCAGACATCTTACAAGGATGGCTGCTGTGAGATAAGGGCTGTCATCTAAAACCATAGCTGATGACTCAACACCTGACTGAGACTGAGTGTAGATACAATACAGTCTATATTTCCACCAGAGCCACAGAGAAGCTGAAGATGAAGTTTACATATCTGTTTCAGTTTTGGGGGGCCTTACAACACACTCCTGTCAGTGTGTATGACATCTTGGTCTGCTGTTCTCTACACAACTGGCACAGGTAGAGAGGGGTTGCAAAGGAGACTGGCAAGATGAGAAACTAGGAGCTGTATTCTAAAGAGGAGGATACATGCATTGAGCAGCAGAATGAATACCTTCTACATGGTAGAATGCTGCAGTGCCAAATATTACAAGCTTGACAGGATATCACTGACAGCTGATTTCAGGAGATGAGAGCTGGCTGCAGTGAACACTTATTGTGTGTAAAACTGTTGCATCTGTTCATGCAAGCAGTTCATTTCTGTTCTGAGAGGCAAATACAACTTCTATTTGTTTGATTTCTCTAAATTTTTGGCCTTGGTGAATAAAAGTAATATTTTAAATTATTTGCAGGCTTCCCTTTATGTGATGGTCTTACATTGAATAATGATAAGATGCCGGTCTGCATTGGGCACTGGGGAAAGAGTAGCAGTAACTTAGATTATTATAAGAAGAAATGTAGCTCTTAAACTGTGACTGGTGTACAAATGTGCAGTTGTATCTGCAATGGAGTGCCAGCTGTGCTACCTGTGTGCCATGATGGTGAAGAAGAACTCCAGTCTGCCAGGCTTGACCGGTACACAGCTGAGGGTCAAAAATGGTGCAGGTGCCAGGAAGGCCAGGATATCCTAGTAATGGCGAATATTTTTGTCAATGGTGAGTTGGAGAATTGGGCTAGCATCAGATAAGAGGGGTGACATGGGGGTATGATACCATGTTAAGGAAGTGAGCTTGGGACAATAGCATGAGAAAGGTCGCTAGGCCTGGTGGACAGAAACTCTCTATGAAACTCAACAAAACTGACACTTGTTGAAGGGTGTGGTGCTGGAAAAGCACAGCCAGTCAGGCAGCAATTGAGGAGCAAGACAGTCAATGTTTCGGGCACAAGCCCTTTATCAGGAAGGGGAAAACACTACGAATTGTTCATATCAATGAACTAAAGTTTCCACTTCAGCCTTTTACACTTCTGAGACAGGAAAATGGGATCAGTGGCACATAGTTTTATATCACTGCAAGCACCCTTAGAGCTCCAGAACAAACCAGTGTGTATCCTATTAGGGCAAATTGCATAACAGGTATTCCTGATGAAAGGCTTATGGCCGAAATATTGATTCTCCTGCTCCTCGGATGTTGCCTGACCAGCTGTACTTTTCCAGCGCCACACTCTTTGACTCTGATCTCTAGCATCTACAGTCCTCACTTTCTCCAAAACTGATGTTTGGCCAATTTCTGGCAAAATTCAACACATTGTTGCTTGTTGAGGCACAGGTTGAAAAATTGTTTCTTGAACATTTTGGACAAACAAGATCATCTTCAGACAGCAGTTCTCCATGTCCTGTCCCTGTGGCCCTTTAGTCATTTTACAAGCCATGCTATAATTCATGGAACGTTTCCATTGGTGCAAGTACAGATGGGTCCAATTGAATCATAGAATCCCTACAGCGTGGAAACAGGCCCTTCAGCCCAACAAGTCCACACCGATCCTCTGAAGAGTAGCCCACCCAAACCCAATCCCCATTTACCCCTCATTAATGCACCTAACCTGCACATCCCTGAACACAATGGGCAATTTAGGATGGCCAATTAACCTAACCTGCACATCTTTGGGCTATGGGAGGAAACCGGAGCACCTGGAGGAAACCCACACAGACATGGGAAGAACGTACAAACTCCACACACACACTCACCGAGACTGGAATTGAACCTGGGTCCCTGGCACTCTGAGGCAGCAGTGCTAACCACTGAGCCACCATGCTGCCCCATTGGTTTGTGCAGAAGCCTTGAAGTCAGCAAAAGCTCCACCTACAATGCCACACCGAGGATTTTTCTCCAATTTCAAATAACAACAGAAAGCACTAAACACTTATAGAATCACAACATCAACCAGAAGTAATCAATTAGCAATTTGCAAGTTGTTGATGATCCCTTTGAATAGGGCTGTCAGAACTGTTCTATTGCTGAGCACACATTCTGCTGTGTGAGATTAAGGAAAGGCTTTAAATGGCATCAATTCAGCGCAACATGTTAATTGATGTCACAATCTGCCAACTGTACATACTTTCAATGGTGTCCGAACACACTCATCAATGTTATGTACATTGCAACTTGTCCTTATGGGATACACACTGGTTTGTTTTGGAGCTCGAAGGGTGCTTGCAGTGATGTAAGAAGATATGCCACTGATCTGACTTTCCTGTCTCAGAAGTGGGAAAAGGTTGAAGTGGAAACTTTAATTCATTGATATGAACAATTTTTAGTGATTTCCCCAGATCATACTTACACAACTATGGAGTTTGATAGATGTGAAAATGTTTAATATGAGGGTGAAAAAGTTATTATTATTGATTTGATACTGTCTAAAATTGGAAGAATGATAAAATATTTTTAAAATGTTTTTTCTTCACTCATGGGATGTGGACATTACTGACTGGACCAGCATCTAATGCCCATCCCTAGTTGTCCTTGAGAAAGTGGTGGTGAGCTGGCTTCTTGAACTGCGGCAGTCCATGATGCCATTAGTGAAAGAGTTTCACTTCATCAAAAAACTGTTCTGTCACAGTGGTAGTATCTTGTCATTGACCAAGATGGCTGTATTCAAATACCACATTCTCTAGAAGTGTTATGATATCATCTCTGAAGAGGTTGATTAGCAAAATTTAAAACTAATCACACGCATCAGTGTTGCTTATAGAAGTCAAGTGTTACTAATTTCTCTACTCTTTCGATGCTTTACTCTTTCAGAGAAGTAAAATGCCCTAATGGGTGTAGCTTCAGGTCACGGTGGAGAGGGGCTTAAGTGCCTTTTGTGGGAGTGTCATAGAACATAGAACATAGAAAAGTACAGCACAGAACAGGCCCTTTGGCTCACGATGTTGTGCCGTGGTTTAATCCTAATGTAAAATATAGTAACTTAATCTACGCACCCTTCAACTCACTGCTATCCATGTGCATATCCAGCAGTCGCTTAACTGTCCCAATAACTCTGCTTCCACCGCCACAGCTGGCAACGCATTCCATGCATTCACAACGCTCTGCGTAAAGAATCTAACTCTGACATCTCCTTTATACCTTCCTCAGAATATCTTCAAACAATGACTTCTCGTACCAGTCAATCCTGCCCTGAGGAAAAGTCTCTGGCTATTGACTCTATCTATTCCTCTCATTATTTTGTATACCTCGATCAGATGTCCTCTCTTCCTCCTTCTCTCCAGAGAGAAAAGTCCAAGCTTATTCAACCTTTCTTCATAGGACAAGCCCTCCAGTCCTCGCATCATCCTGGTAAGCCTTCTTTGCACCTTCTCCAAAGCCTCTATATCTTTCTTATACTAGGGCGACCAGAACTGGACACAATATTCCAAGTGTGGCCTCATCAGGGACTTGTAGAGGTGCAGCAAAACCTCGCGGCTCTTAAACTTGATCCCCTATTAATGAAAGCCAAAACCATATGCTTTCTTAACAATCTTATTCACTTGGGTGGCAACTTTAAGGGATCTATGTGCTTGCACACCCAGATACCTCTGCCAAGAATCCTGTCTTTAATCCTATATTCAGCATTCGAGTTCTACCTTCCAAGATGCATCACTTCACATTTATCCAGGTTGAACTCCATCTGCCATTTCTTAGCCCAGCTCTGCATCCTGTCTATGTCACGCAGCAGCCTGCAGTAGCTTCTATACTATCGACGACACCTCTAACCTTTGTGTCATCTGCAAATTTACTAACCCACCTTTCAACCTCCTCATCCAAGTCATTTATAAAAACTACAAAGAGCAGAGGCCCAAGAACAGATCCCTGCAGGACCCCACTCAACACTGACCTCCAGGCAGAATACTTTCCATCTACAACCACTCTCTGCCTTCTGTCAGCCAGCCAATTCGGAATCTCCCTGTATCCCATACTTCCTGACGTTATGAATGAGCTTACTATGGGGAACCCTATCAAATGCCAAATAGTCATGAATCCTATCCCTCAGAATTCTTTCCAAAACGTTGCTGACCACAGACATATGACTGACTGGTCTGTGATTGTCAGGGATTTCCCTATTACCCTTCTTGAAAAGAGGAACAACATTCGCCTCCTTCCAATCCTCCGGTATGACTCCTATGGAGAGTGAGGAGGCAAATATCCTCGCCAGCGGCTTATCAAGCTCCTTTCTTGCTTCCCGGAGCAGCCTAGGATAAATCTGTTCTGATCTTGGGGAATTATCAATCTTAATGTTTTCCAAAATTTCTACCACATCAACTTCATCAATTTTGATCTGGTCAAGACTGTATCCCAGCTCCTCTAAGTTTTCATTTATAACAAGTTCCCTTTCCTTTGTGCAAACCGAAGCAAAAAACTCATTTAGGGCTTCCCCTGTCTGCTCAGACTCCATGCACTAGTTCCCTCCGCTATCCCTGATCAGCCCTACCTTCTCCCTGGTCATTCTCTTATTCCTCACGTATGAGTAAAATGCCTTTGGGTTCTCCCTAATCCTTCTTGCCAAGTCTTTTTCATGCCCCCTCCTGGCTCTCCTCAGTCCAATTCTGAGCTCCTTTCTAGCTAGCCTGTAATCCTTGCTTCCTCCACCTTACGTAAGCTGCCTTCTTCCTTTCGATGAGAAGTTCCTCTGTTCTCGTCATCCAAAGTTCCTTAATCTTACCCCTTCTTACCTGTCTCAGAGGAACAAATTTGTGCATCACTCGCAACAACTGCTCCTTAAATAGTCTGCACATGTCTGCTGTGCCCTTTCTGTGGAACAATTGCTCCCAGTCTGTACTTCCCAACTCCTATTTGATAGCATCATAATTTCCTTTTCCCCAATTAAATATCTTCCCTTGGTAACTGCTTCTTTCACTCTCCAAGGCTATGGTAAATGTAAGGCAGTTGTGATCACTTTCACTAAAGTGCTCTCCCACCATGAGATCTGACACCTGTCCTGGCTTGTTGCAGAGCACCAAATCCAAAATGGCCCCTCTCCTCGTCGGCCTGTCCACATACTAATTAAAGAAACCGTCCTGAACACACCTGACAAAAATGGCTCCATCCAAATCATCTGCACTTGCGAGGTTCCAGTCGATATTGGGAAAGTTGAAATCACCCATAACAAACACCCTGCTACTTTTGCATTATTCTAGAATCTGCTCGCCTATGAGATCTTCAGTCTCTCTACTGCTATTAGGTGGTCTATAGGAAACCCACAACGTGGTGGCTGTTCCCTTGCTGTTCTTAACTTCCACCCAAACTGACTCAGTAGACAAACCTTCCTCAACAACCTTAGTTTCTGTAGCTGTGATGCACTCTCTGATTAGCAATGCTACACCCCCTCCTCTTTTTCCACCCTCCCTGTTCTCTTTAAATGTTCTAAACCCTGGAACATCAAGCAACCATTCCTGCCCCTGTGAAACCCACGTCTCTGTTATGGCCACAACATCGTAGCCCGATGTACTGATCCATGCTCTAAGTCCATCACTCTTATTTCAGACACTCCTTGCATTAAAGCAGACACACTT
The DNA here is from genome assembly GCF_047496795.1 of Chiloscyllium punctatum. Lineage (NCBI taxonomy): Eukaryota > Metazoa > Chordata > Chondrichthyes > Orectolobiformes > Hemiscylliidae > Chiloscyllium > Chiloscyllium punctatum. Next base: position 56,234,935 of record NC_092746.1, on the reverse strand, counting down.
TAACCGATCCCTTTGTTTCATCGTGTGAGAAATCTTCCTGATAGATTCAATATATCCTGTCACTGTCTTGTCTGCAACTGACCCCCCTTTCAGACATGTGGCTCTGATTCCCACCTCCCTGCCAAACTAGTTTAAACCCTCCTGAATCACAGGAGCAAATCTCCCACCCAAAACATTTGTGCTCCTCCAGTTCAGGTGCAACCTGTCCTTCATGAACAGGTGCCACCTTCCCAATGGTCAAGGTATCTGAAGCCCTCCCTCCTGCAGCAGCCTTGCAGCCACGTGTTAAGCTGCATTTGCTGACTGTTCCTCATCCTACCATCTCGTGGCACCAGTAGCAAACCTGAAATCACTACTCTACTCGTCCTGCTCTTCAGCTTCCAACCTAACTCATATGCAGTGAAAGTTGAATTGGGGTTGGGGATGGGATCAGGTACCCTTTGGATTTGCAAAACAAAGTATTTAAAGTACATAAACCCATCGGAATGGTCAAAGCTGTTAAATAATTGTCAAAGCTGTTAACGAGCTATCAAAACTGCAAAAGAGAAAGCATATGAAGTAGCGAAGAACAATGGGAAACCAAAGGATTGGGAAGCTTAAAAAACCAAGAGAGCAACAAAAAAAAGAAATAAGGAGGAGGAAAATTAAATACGAGAGTAAGCTAGCCAGTAATACAAAGGAAGATTGTACGAGTTTCTTTATATATATCAAGGGCAAAACAAAGGCAAAAGTAGAAATTCCACTGCAAAATGACACAGGAGAGATGGTAATGGGGAACAAAGAAATGACTGAGGAACTGATTTATTACTTTGCGTCAGTCTTGACAGTGGAAGACATGAGTAATTTCTCAAAAATTCAAGAGAGTGAGAGGGCAGAGTTGAGTATGGTGGTCATCACCAAGGAGAAAGTGCTAGAAAAACTAAATGGTCTGAAGTTGGATGAACCCTTTGGACCAGATGGACTATGACCCAGAGGTCTAAGGGAAATAGCTGAAGAGATAGTGGAGGCATTAATGGTAATCTTTAGGAATCATGAGAATCAGGAAGAGTCCCAGAGGACTGGGAAATTGCTAATGTAACATCCCTGTTAAAAAAGGGAGTAAGGCAGAAGGTGGAAAATTACAGTCCGATTAGCTTAACCTCAGTTGTGAGTAAAATCCTGGAATCCATTGTTAAGGATGGGATTTCTGAATACTTGGAAGTGTATGGTGAAATAAGGCAGTGTCAACATGGTTGCATCAAGTGGAGGTCATGCCTGACAAATCAGCTAGAATTCTTTGAGGAGACAACAAGCAAGTTAGGCCAAGGACAGTCAATTGATATTATCCATGTGGACTTCAAGAAGCCTTTGACAAGGTGCCACACAGGAGGCTACTGAGTAAGATAAGGGCCCATGGTGTCAGAGGCAAGGTGTTAGCATGGATAGAAGCTTGGCTGTCTGTCAGAAAGCAGAGAATGGGGATAAAAGGGTCCTTCTCAGGATGGCAGCCGGTGACAAATGGTGTTCTGCAAGGCTCAATGTTGGAACCACATCTTTTCACTTTTATACATTAATGATCTCGATGAACAAATTGAAGGTATTCTGGCTAGGTTTGCAGATGATACAAAGATAGGTAGAGTGACAGGTAACACTGAGGAGATGGGGAGGCTGCAGAAAGATTTGGACAGGTTAGGAGAGTGAGCAAAGAAGTGGCAGATGGAGTACAATGTGGGAAAGTGTAAGGTCATGCACTTCGGTAGAAAGAATAGAGGCATGGACTATTTTCTAAACGGGGAGAAAATTCAGAAGTCTGAAGTGCAAAGAGACTTGGGAATTCTAGTCCAGGATTCTCTCAAGATAAACTTGCAGATTGAGTCAGTAGATATGAAGACAAATGCAATGATGGCATATATTTTGAGAGGACTTGAATATTAAAGTAGGGATGTACATCTGAGGCTCTATAGGCTCTGGTCAGACCACATTTGGAGTATTGTGTGCAGTTTTGGGCCCCATATCTCAGGAAGGATATATGGCCCTGGAGCCTGTTCAGAGGAAATTCACGAGAATGGTCCCAGGAATGAACAACTTAACATATGAGGAACGTTTGATAACTCTGGGTTTATACTCGATTGAGATTACAAGGATGATGGGGTGGGGGAATCTAATTGAAACGTACAGAATACTGAATGGCCCAGACAAGCTGATGCTGGGAAGATGTTTCCATTGGTATGAGAGACTAGGATCCGAGGGCACAGCCTTAGATAAAGGGAAGACCTTTTAGAACAGAGATAAAGAGAAACTTCTTCAGCCAGAGAGTGGTGAATCTATGGAACTCACTGCCACAGAAGGCTGTGGAGGTCAGGTCATTGAGTATATTTAAGATTGAGATAGATAGGTTATTGAGTATCAAGGGGATCAAGTGTTATGGGGAGAAAGCAGGTCAATGGGGTTGAGAAACTTATCAGCTATGATTGAATAGTGGAGTAGGCTCGATGAACTGAATGGCCTAATTTCTGTTCCTATGTCTTGTGGTTTCACAAAGCGCAGCTGAATACAATATGGGCTGCCTGAGTCAAAGGGGCCACAACTGTAAATGTCAGTAAAGGCCATCTCTTGTTTGTCCTGATACAATAAGGCAAGTGGTGAAACTCTGACAGGGAATGAGCTTTTCCCACATTCCACTTGGGGTAATGGTTGGGCTAATTTCTTGACCAGAGACTTTTATTATTAACTTCTATTTAAATATCAAGCAAGTTGGGACTTAGTAGTAATGCGACTCGATTAGTAATCCAGATTAATGTCCTTAGGACAAGGACTGAAAATGCTAACATGATGGTCAAATTGGAATTCAATAAAATCTCCAATTAAAAGATACCCAGTGATGACCACGTAACCACAGTTGATTACCTTAAAATCCATCAGCTTTACAAATGCCTTTTAGGGAAGGAGGTTTTCGGTAAGAAATCCTTATGGGGGCTGAGCTACGTGTTGCTCCAGAACCACATCAATGTGGTTGATTCTTACCTGCCCTCTGACGTGGTCTAGTGAACTATTTAGTTGTTTCAAAATGGCTACACCGTGTAAGGAAAGGATGGACCACTTGGCATTGGAAATAACAACTGCAAGTCCTCTTTACCAATGCTTGCACATCATATCAAAATTGGGAGATATGTCACACACACCAGTGAAAAACATCCCACCATATTCACAAAATCTTACCTTACAAACAATGGCCAACACAAAGCTATCAAAGCCCTTAGGCATGTTCTCTCCCACTGGCAGGACAGATGTAACTAATGTGATGGCGCTGTGGTATAGAGTCCAGAGGGATTTGTCCTGACAGTATTAATCATTAACTTTTGAATCCATGGAAACTCATAACATCACGACCATCATGGACAAGGATTGGAACTACCTACTGTCCCGTCAACTGTTGAAACAGTATTCCTCCATGTTGAATACTACTAGGAGAAAGCACTGAAAAGGGATAGAGTGGACTCTGGGTGGGGAGCTTAAATATCCATTGGAACCCCAGTACTGACCAAACTAACCAAGTTCAAAAGGGTATCATTTCTCTCCTAGGTCTGAGACAAGTTGTGAGGGAAACAACAAGACAAAAAAAATAATAACTTGTGCTCACCAATGCACCCGTTACAGATATATCCATCAATTATGGTAGCAGTAAGAGAGACCACTGCATAGCCCTGCGAAGAGGAAGTCCCATCTTCACATTGAGGATATCATCCATTGTGATGTATTGTACTCCACAATGCAAAATGGGAAATATTTCAACTAATCTAGCAACTCAAAGGTGGACTTGAATGAGGTTCAGTGAGGTCCTGTGAGGCATCAACAGCAGAACTGTTATGGAACAACAAAATCTGTAGCTTCATGGCCCAGTATACCATTGACCAGGAACGGAATTGGGTCAGCCATATAAATACTGTAACTACAAAAGCAAGTAGAGGCTGTAAATTCTGCAGGATGCAACTCAACTCATGACTCCCCAAAGCTTGACAACTATATACAACCATAAGTCAGGTCTGTGATAGAATAGCATCCATTTGCCTGTCTTGATGTATCCAACAATGCTCAAGAATCACCAAGTCAACAAGGCCACATAGCTCACTAAATTGGCACCAGCATAATCATTCACTCTCTTCACAACTAATGCAAATTAGCAGCTGTATGTACCATCCACAGGATACACAGCAGTAACTCACCAAGGCTCTTACAAAAGCATTTTCCAAACCCACGATATCTACTCACTAGAAGAACAATGGAAACAGGTATATGGGTACACCACCACATGTGTCCCTAATAACAATGTGGGTGGCCTTATGCCACAAGTACTGTAGTATTTCTAGATGACATTTCACCACCACCTTCTTCAGGGCAGTTAGGGATGGGCAATAAATGCAGGCCTAGTCAGCACCCATACCCTGTCAATGAATGTAAAGAAAGTTCCCTTCCCAATGAAGGCTCCTTGACCAATAAGAGGGCTATCTCCCCATCTTGCCCAAGACAATGGCACTGCCTGTCCACACACCATGTCTTTCAATCTCAATCACTCATGTTTGAAGGCATCGCAGCCATTGTTGTACTCTTGCCTTGCAAATGTACTGTGATTTTGCCCACAGCTCTTGGGAAGGGTTATATTTGGAGATACCATTGTCTTTAATTGGAAATAATGATTCTAATGGAGATCAATTAACTGGCTACTGCCAGGAAGATACCTCTATATGTATTGCCATTGGACAAGCATTTCTGCCTCCACATTTCAGCCATTTTAGGGAAAATTTAAACTATTATTTCTAAAATTATGCTAACTTCTAGTTCTAACTACTTATCCTTATTGCTAATTTAGTAATGAAAGGAACTTAACACTTCCATCAGAAAAATGGATCTTTATTACTTTATGTACTATTGGGAGATTGGTAGTATTTTTGAGATTTTCCCTGAATATTCTGATTCTCATATTCTCCTGCTTATTCTCAAGCTGAAATAATGTCCTGATATTATTTCTTCATTCAAAAGAGAACTGAAAATTTCCTGAAAATTCAACATATTAATTTCCATGTGCCTCTTATATTCAATCATTTTCTGAAACTACACTTCTTTGGATGGTATGGATAATTCAACTTACTTGGAATAAAATAATAGAAAATCAAATTTTGTGCCTACAATTAAATGTTTCCTGAACTTAGCATTTGAAGTGACCCTGAATATACACAAATTGCTCATTATAAAACTATACAGCTAAAAATTCCAAAGAAGATCACATTTAAACATATTCTGACTTTAAATTGTTTCTATTTTTAAGTCAATAAAATTATCGCTTTTCAGTAAACTGAAATAAATGTTATAATCCTAAATTCTTTTTGACACGTAACTTTCTTGGAAATGTATGATGCAATGCTACCACACAAAATTTTGAATATCATAGAATGCTGAGTCATTAATTGTATAGTTTGGTCGGTTCAGAATATCTTATCTTCGTTGCCAGTATACTTAATATTTGTTTCAATATGACTGGAATGTATTAAAGCATGCAACACTTCATGTGGTTATCTGATGTTACTATCTGAATAAACCGTTTTACTGGAACTCCAAACATTCACAATATGTAGTGTCAGGGAACAATTATAAGCTATCATAAAAGATGCAGAGATGTACAGTGGATCTTATTATGGAACAATATTATTGTGTTTAAGAAATATCTGATGAAACTGATGCCTGGGTAGCAATATAGTTTTATGGTACAACAACACAAACAAATGCAGCTCAGTAAAGCCACTAACCCAGTTGTAGCTTCCCTTCTCCAGCAACAAAAGGAAGGGAGAAATAGGAAGTTTAGTACGACACTTTCTATGTGTTGCCATGTGTTAAAAACAAACCACAAGTTTCCATAAGTACAAAGCAAGGAACTGTGTTATTTGTTCCACAAAGTTCTGAAAAGATTCAATTTTAAACTATTTTCTCCAACTAATTTATCCTTTCTCACTAAATGTACTGCCCTTCAACAGTAAAGAGGTTGCTTCAAAGTAGCACACACAAATCAGCAGAAGTGCAACATTCTCAGTCATTAAAAATTGGGATAGAAAACTTCTCCTGGTGAGGTAACAGTTAAGGGAAGTTGGGTTTTCAGTTGAAATGCAGAAAAATAAAGTTGAATGATTAGAACATAGAACATAGAACATAGAACATAGAACATAGAACATAGAACAATACAGCACAGAACAGGCCCTTCGGCCCACGATGTTGTGCCGAACTTCTATCCTAGATTAAGCACCCATCCATGTACCTATCCAAATGCCGCTTAAAGGTCGCCAATGAATCTGACTCTACCACTCCCACGGGCAGCGCATTCCATGCCCCCACCACTCTCTGGGTGAAGAACCCACCCCTGACATCTCCCCTATACCTTCCACCCTTCACCTTAAATTTATGTCCCCTTGTAACACTCTGTTGTACCCGGGGAAAAAGTTTCTGACTGTCTACTCTATCTATTCCTCTGATCATCTTATAAACCTCTATCAAGTCACCCCTCATCCTTCGCCGTTCCAACGAGAAAAGGCCGAGAACTCTCAACCTATCCTCGTATGACCTAATCTCCATTCCAGGCAACATCCTGGTAAATCTTCTCTGCACCCTCTCCAAAGCTTCCACATCTTTCCTAAAGTGAGGCGACCAGAACTGCACACAGTACTCCAAATGTGGCCTAACCAAAGTCCTGTACAGCTGCAACATCACCTCACGACTCTTGAATTCAATCCCTCTGCTAATGAACGATAATACTCCATAGGCCTTCTTACAAACTCTATCCACCTGAGTGGCAACCTTCAAAGATCTATGTACATAGACCCCAAGATCCCTCTGTTCCTCCACCTGACCAAGAACCCTACCATTAACCCTGTATTCCGCATTCTTATTTGTTCTTCCAAAATGGACAACTTCACACTTGGCAGGGTTGAACTCCATCTGCCACTCCTCAGCCCAGCTCTGCATCATATCTAAGTCCCTCTGCAGCCGACAACAGCCCTCCTCACTGTCCACAACTCCACCTATCTTTGTATCATCTGCAAATTTACTGACCCACCCTTCGACTCCCTCATCTAAGTCATTAATAAAAATTACAAACAGCAGAGGACCCAGAACTGATCCCTGCGGAACTCCACTTGTAACTGGACTCCATGCTGAATATTTACCATCTACCACCACTCTCTGACTTCGACCGGTTAGCCAGTTTTCTATCCAATTGGCCAAATTTCCCTCTATCCCATGCCTCCTGACTTTCCGCATAAGCCTACCATGGGGAACCTTATCAAATGCCTTACTAAAATCCATGTACACTACATCCACTGCTCTACCCTCATCCACATGCTTGGTCACCTCCTCGAAGAATTCAATAAGACTTGTAAGGCAAGACCTACCCTTCACAAATCCGTGCTGGCTGTCCCTAATCAAGCAGTGCCGTTCCAGATACTCGTAAATCCTATCCCTCAGTACCCTTTCCATTACTTTGCCTACCACAGAAGTAAGACTAACTGGCCTGTAATTCCCGGGGTTATCCCTATTCCCTTTTTTGAACAGGGGCACAACATTCGCTACTCTCCAGTCCCCTGGTACCACCCCCGTTGCCAGTGAAGACGAGAAGATCATTGCCAACGGTACTGCAATTTCCTCTCTTGCTTCCCACATAATCCTAGGATATATCCCGTCAGGCCCGGGGGACTTGTCTATCCTCAAGTTGTTCAAAATGTCCAACACATCTTCCTTCCTAACAGATATCTCTTCTAGCTTATCAGTCCGTTTCACACTCTCCTCTTCAACAATACAGTCCCTCTCGTTCGTAAATACTGAAGAGAAGTACTTGTTCAAGACCTCTCCTATCTCTTCCGACTCAATACACAGTCTCCCACCACTGTCCTTGATCGGACCTACCCTCGTTCTCGTCATTCTCAGGTTTCTCACATACGCATAGAATGCCTTGGGGTTATCCTTGATCCTATCCGCCAGGGATTTTTCATGCCCTCTCTTAGCTCTCCTAATCCCTTTCTTCAGGTCCCTTCTGGCTATCCTGTATCCCTCCACTGCTCTGTCTGAACCTTGTTTCCTCAACCTTATGTAAGCCTCCTTCTTCCTCTTTACTAGACATTCAACCTCCCTCGTCAACCAAGGCTCCCTCACACGACCATTTCTTTCCTGCCTGATCGGTACATACATATCAAGGACACGTCGTATCTGCTCCTTGAAAAAGTCCCACATTTCCACCACATCCTTCCCTGACAGCCTATGCTCCCAACGTATGCTCCTCAAATCCTGTCTTACAGCATCGTAATTTCCCTTCCCCCAATTGTAAAAACTTCCTTGTTGTGTGCACCTATCCCTCTCCATAACCAAGGTGAAAGTGACAGAATTGTGTGCACCTATCCCTCTCCATAACCAAGGTGAAAGTGACAGAATTGTGGTCGCCATCACCAAAATGTTCACCCACTAACAAGCCCACCACTTGTCAATGTTTTCATACAATTGTGAAGAAATTTAAGAGAATTCCAAAAGCTATTTCTAGTCTTGAGGCATGGAACACATTTCTTTGAGCAATAAGTACTTTGAAGATCAGTTGAACTTAACACAATTCTATGAAACCAAGTTATTTTGTGGATTTAGACTACACTGGGTTCACAAAGGAGATATAGTTATTATCCCACTGAGTTAGGGTTTAGGCTTTGGTTTGTACTGTCACTATGTTTTAATGATTTCTGTGCTATTTGTGCGAGATAAACTGAAATACAACATTTTTATTTGCATTGAAACTTTCATGTCATGGAAAAGTTATTCTTTGAATGAGAAGTTAATGGATTTCTAAACAGCAGTGATTCATAATTAGCACTGAACAACCTCTCTATCCAAGAAAAATGAAATATTTGTGAATGTCTAATAACTCCATTATGATGTAACACAATACTATAAATGTTTCAAAGTTTACGACATCTGAAGTATTACTTTAATACCAAGTGCATTGCTGAATAAGCTTTGGCTTATGCTAAGGGGATAGAAGAAATGAAGAAGTGCAATTTTGTACCCTCATCAGCCTCTCACTCAAAAGAAAAATGGGATGAGGAGAAAATGGAGTGAAAGGAGGGGTTAGGAGTGCAGGTACCATAAATTGCTTCATCATTTCCAAAAGTAATGGCCTCAATGATGTTCCTTCCCTTAATGAACTACATTATTTTCTCCATGGGGTTAAATCATTAAGGCTTGCTTGTGCTCTCCACATATTTTTTGTTGTTTCCTGCCATTATGTAGCACTTTTTCCTGTAGGAGTGAAGTGTTGGTCATGCAATCTGTTTGGCTGATGATCCTGTCATGATTGACTAGCTTCCAGTATGTGCAGGCTGTGAGTTGTGGATGTGAGGTGAAGTGTATGAATGTTAGGGTTGAGTTCCTGATTGACCGAGGTTGTTACTAGGTGGAGCAAATTGGGCTGTTGAACAGGCTGTTGATGCAATTGGTAACATATATCATTTGCAGATGAAGGCAAGTTTTAACAAGTTTTCAATATCATAATCAATCTTACAGCACTTGTACCATGTTTGACAAGCAGCAATGATTTAACAGTAGGTATACAAATAGGATTAGGCCAGTCCCACCATTCTCAGTCATGGCTGAACATCTCCTCATTGCCATTATATTTCCATATTACTTCCATATCCCTTAGTGTCTTGAGTCTCCAGAAGCTTATCATATTTTGTCCTGAACTTGCTCAATGACTGAGCTTCACAGTCAGTGGGATAGAGAATTCCAAAGAACCACCATCTTTTAACTGAAGGATTTCCTCCTTATTTCAGTCTTAAATGGCTTGACCCTTATCCTGAGGTTATGGCCCATTGTTCTAGAGTCACCAACTGGGGAAAAATCCTACTTCTATCTGCTCTGTCACACCCTGTAAGAATTCTGAAAGTTCTGTTGATGTCTCCTCTTATTCGTCAAGACTCTGGAGAAGAAAGACTCTGCTTCCCTAGTCTCTCCTTTTAAAGCAGTCCCTGCTAATTTAGTGATAAATCTGATGAACCTCTGTTGCACTCCCATATCCATTGCTTTTTCTACTCCACTGTCTCAAGAACAGTTATCTGGAGGTCCTTCTACCTTCAATCATCCAATCCCAAACCCTGAGGATACGGAACGTTCTTTTCAGTTCAAAGCCTTCAACCTTCATCAGGAAACAGAAAATCTTGGTGTGTGCTCATGTTCAGCCTTTACCCAAACTACCACAGCCTAAAGTGGTCTTTTTGAAAACTACCAGCATTTGGTGCAAACATAATGGTGCAAACCCTTTTAAGAGTTGCAGTCTATCTTTAAGTAGTATGAGACATCAGCAACATTTATACCTATACTGATGACTGCAAACAGTGAGCAGTGCAAGTAGTGCTGGCTACATGGAGAAATCATTCATGTATCACAAATTTAACTCCCAGCAAAACTACAAATGCATGCAGATCATGCACCACAATTCCTGTATTTGTTTCAAGGTCGTATTCAAGTATTGTACTGAGCTTGTATTGTATTTGAGGGATAATTCTATATTAGACTTAAATTGTAAAGAAGTGTTAGTGAAATACTTGATAATTATTTTAAAAAAGGCTGATGTTATGATTCCCACATAAACTAGTCACAATTTAAAAGGAAAGAATCCCCTTGAAGCAAATGAAAAGAAAATTGACAAATACGATTTAACTTTGCAAACATTTCCCTGCAATGAAGCAAATAAAATGAAATAATCCAAAATTTAATTTACAGGCAAATAATAATTCAAGTCAAAAGGTAAACTCCATTTTAACCAGTCAATACAACAAAGTTACACCGCTTGTTGTTCTCAGCACGTGCATCAGTCCCCACCCAAATGTCATACCACCTGCAATCTACATTTTTCTGATTGGCCTCCAGTACATAGGATCTCTCACCTCCATGCAATAGTTCTAGCTATCCAATTGCTTTCATTGGCAACCATATCTGACTTAAAGTTACTAGACATGGGTGATTCCAACCAGGCATCCATCTACAAACCTTCTTTCACCTGGGTCTATAGTGGTTTTAATGATATAGCTTTCCAGACTCCCTTTTCCATCAGTCAATTAATGCGCCTAATTTGAGGTCTGCTCCTCTAATACAAATGCTCAGCTTACTTGCATGTTGCTTCATCATGTGCATTTAAAGTTGTATTTTTGTCTTACAGACAAACAGAAAACTTGTCTATTTGTAGAAAGTTTTACTTGCTACTCCCATATGAAGTCTGTGTTCTAAACCACATGTTCTGAAACCAGCTATATTTTAATCAATTATCTGTATATTTACTCTTTATTTTCCACCCCTCATAACAAACCTAGGTCAAGTGACCCCAAACTGAGGAAAGCCAATAATTCCTGTTTGTGGAACTTCCTTAATTTCACTTTGATCTTAAAAAGACAGTGAAAAATAAAATAGAGGTTTTTTTGCAAAGCTCAATGATCATAAAGTTGATACAACCTAATTCATTCAAACATAAAGTCATGAAAGATGAACATGTAAATAATAATATAGTACTTAGCTGAATTCATTGACTGTTGATGGAACAATAGAATGGACTAATGTACTAAGTAGGTGGATGTAGTCACTCAGTCCATAGTGTATGATTTCAAAATGATTATATCTTGAATTTGTTCCAGAACCTATTGGAAACAGTATGTTAAGTAGACTGAAAAGTGAGAAAACTAAAATAAAAGAAAATACAGGAGATGTTGCAGATCTAAAATAAAAACAGCAAGTTTCAGTAAGTGCTGGAGAAACTCAACGGGTCTGGCAGCATCTATGGACAGAAAAATACAGTTTATGTCATGTTTATGATAATTATTTGCGTATGAACATCAATTCATCAATTTTCTAAACCATTTAATTTAATAACCAACATTTTCCTGTTGCTTAGACAACATATAAATGTTTAACATATAGATATAATTTCTAGAATTTATTGCAGTATAGTATCTATAATTGTGCCCAGTTAGTTTGACTTTTTGCTGCAGCTTTTCAACTCGAAATGTTTTATTTCCCTACAGGCTGCCTGAAATGCAAATGGTTAATGGCATAGCAAGGACAATAGGACATCTGGGACTTTGGTGAAAGACAGGTCCAACAGTTAATCTCTGTAACCAATAAGACTGAATGGTTGAGAAATAAACAATAGAATAATTGTATAAATGGCAGAGAAGAAAAGTTTGTTTTAAGAGACCGCGATAGAGAGGGAAAAGAGACATAAAAAAAGGTTACAAATTTAAAAGTTATAAAATTTACAATTTGGCATTCTTAAAATCACCAACAGTAAATTATCCACCCCTCATAACAAACCTAGGTCAAGTGAGCAACATCTTAGTAGACTTCACACTTGCATTTTTAGTTTTCTGTACTAAAGAGATTGATTGGCCATCATTAATAATTACCATGTCGTTAAATGGGTTAACTGTTAAGCCTACATTTCAGCATTTAGTTTCATGAATAATTAATGTGTAAGTACAGCAAATTACTGAAAATCATGGGGAACTTAAAAGTGAAATGCAGTTTTTTTTTGCAGAGCTAATGGTGGAATAGCACAAATCCTTGTGGCGCTTCATTACATAACTCTTCTTCACCACTGGCTGCAGGTTAATTTGCAAATGAATCATGATGGACTGAATTTTCTGTGGATGTTGCATCTTCCAGGAGTGACACAGATTATGGGTACCCCTTTTAGTTCAAGTATCATGTAACTGGACCATTGGAATTACCCAGTAATTGGCCAGTTTAACATTGGAAAAAGCAATCCAAACCACTCAGAATCAGAGTCCAACAGAGTCCACCAGACAACCCTGAGAAAATAAGAACCTTATCACAGAGGAGCAATGGAACCAATTAGTTGCAGAAAGTACTAACACTAAACACATCAGCCAAGAAAAGATTTCAGTTACTTAGACCCTGTGCTAGTGCTATGGAACAGAATGTCTTGTTGGCAAATGTAGTACTGTATTCAGCTTTGGCAAAAATGTGTCAGAACATAATAAATTGCACATAGAACATTATAGCTTAGCACAGACCCTTTGGCTCTCGATGTTGTGCCGACCTGTAGAACCAACCTGAAGCCCACCTAATCTACACTATTCCATTCTTGTCTATATGCCTATTCAATGACCATTTAAATGCCCTTAAAGTTGGCAAATCTACTATTGTTGCAGGCAGTGCGTTCTACGTCCCTACTACTCTCTGAGGTAAGAAATTACCTCTGACATCTATCCTATATCTATCACCCCTCTATTTAAAGCTATGTCCCTTCGTGATAGTCATTGCTATCTGAGGAAAAAGGCTGTCACTGTCCAACCTATCTAACCTTCTGATTATTTTATATGTCTCAATTAAATCACCTCTCAACCTTCTTCTCTCTAATGAAAACAGCCTCCTGTCCCTCAGCCTTTCCTCGTAAGACCTTCCCTCCATACCAGGCAACATCCTAGTAAATCTACTCTGCACCTCTTCCCAAAGCTTCCACATCCTTCCTATAGTGCAGTGACCAGAACTGTATGCAATACTCCAAATGTGGCCTCACCAGAGTTTTGTACAGCTGAAGCATGATCTCATGGTTCCAAAACTCAATCCCTCTACCAATAAAAGCTAACACACCATTTGCCTCCTTAACAAACCTATCAACCTGGGTGGCAACTTCCAAGGATCTATGTACTTGGACACCGAGATCTCTCTGCTCAACTACACCATCAAGAATTTTACCATTAGCCCAGTACCCTGCATTCCTGTTACTCCTTCTAACGTGAATCACCTCACACTTTTCTGCATTAAAGTCCATTTGTCACCTATCAGCTCAGCTCTGCAGCTTAACTATGTCTCTTTGTAAACTCCAACATCCTTTGTCACTATCCACAACTCGACTGACCTTAGCGTCATCTGCAAATTTACTAACCCAACCTTCTGTGCCCTCATCCAGGTCATTTATAAAATGACAAACAACAGTGGACCCAAAACAGATCCTTACGGTCCCCACTGGTCACTGAACCCCAGGATGAATATTTCCCATCAACCACCACTATCTTCTTTCAGCTAGTCAATTTCTGATCAAAACTGCGAAATCACATGCCTCTGTATTTTGTGCAATAGCCTACTTGGGGAACCTTATCAAACACCTTACTGAAATCCATATACACAACATCAACTGCATTACCTTCATCACCTATGTGGTCACCTTCTCAAAGAACTCAATAAGGTTTGTGAGGCACAACCTACCCTTTACAAAACCATATTGACTATCCCTAATCAACTTATTCCTTTCTAGATGATTATAAATCTTATCTCTTACAACCCTTTCCAACACTTTACCCACAACCAAAGTAAAGGCTCACAGGTCTATAATTTTCAGAGTTGTCTCTACACCCCTTCTTGAACAAGGGAACAACATTTGCTATCCTCCAGTCTTCTGGCACAATTCCTGTAGACAATAACAACATAAAAATCAAAGCCAAAGGCACTGTAATCTCCTCTGTGGCTTTCCAGAGAATCCTAGATAAAGCTCATCTGGCCCAGGGACTTATCTATGTTTACACTTTCCAGAATTGCTAACACCTCCTCCTTGTATACCTCAATCCCATCAAGTCTAATAATCTGTATCTCCGTATTCTTCTTGACCACATTATCTTTTTCTAATGTGAATACTTACGGAAAGTATTCATTTAGCACTTCCACATCTCCCCTGACTCCATGCACAACTTCCCACTACTATACTCAATTGGCCCTAATCGTACTCTAGTCATTTCTTTATTCTTGATATACCTACAGAAAGTCTTAAGATCTTCCTTGATTCTCTCCTCCAGTGACTTCTCATGTCCCCTCCTGGCTCTTCTTAGCTCTCTCTTTAGTCTATCCTGGCTAACTTGTAACTCTCAAGCCCCCTAACTTAACCTTCACATCTCATCTTAACATAAGCCTTCTTCTTCCTCTTGACAAGAGATTCAACTTCCTTACTAAAACACGGCTCCCTTGCTTGACCACTTCCTCTCTGCCTGACCAGTACATACTTAACAAGGACCCACAGTAGCTGGTCCTTGAATAACTCCACATTTCAACTGTGCCCAACCACTGCAGTTTCCTTTCCCCATCCTATGCATCCTAAATCTTGCCTACTCACATCGTAATTGCCTTTCCCCGAGTTATAACTTTTGCCCTATGGTATATACCTACCCCTTTCCACCACTAAAGTAAACATAACTGAATTGTGGTGACTATCACCAAAGTGCTCACCTGCCTTCAAGTCTAACACGTGGTTGGGTTCATTACCCAGTACCAAATCTAATCTGGCTACGTTTCCTTGTTACGTCTATTAAAAAAAATTTGGTCACTTCCAAAGCATGTGCAGAAATTGAAAACAATTTCAGAACAGCTCCATTAGTCAAGAGTTAAATTGATGCCTGCACTGGGGAGATATCTGAGGCTTTCCAAGGGGAAATAGGAGATCAGTTGCAACTGGATATAACTGAACCTGTTCATGTCAATTGACATCTTACTCAATCTAAACTTGATACAAAGTGAGTAGCACTGTTTTATTTGAATGGATATCAATGGCTGTTGAAAGTCTACAGGTCTGGACCTACTCTGAGGATTAAGGGGAAAATCAAGATAAAAACTGATCCACAGAAGTCTGTTGAAGAATTTTGCCTCATTTGGCAATCATGGCTGGACCCTTGAGACAATGACTCCATAAAGTGTAAGGATGAGAGGACTGACATTGGGAAAGGCCTTCTAAAAAATCAAAGACATGCTGTCTGTTGTCCATTGATCTCCTGCTCCACTCCAATCCATCTCTTCCAACTATTATAGCTGCAGATGCTTCAGCCACAATGTAAGAGTAGTGACCTTTCAGAAAGAGTGGTGAGCCTGTGGAATTCATTACCACAGGAAATAATTGAATGTATTCAAGAGGCAGCTAGACATAGCACTTGGGGCTTTTGGGCTCAAAGGTTATCAGATTGGGCTATTGAGTTGGAGAATAAGCCATGATCGTGTTGAATGGCGGAGAAGCTCAAAGGGCTGAATGGCCTCCTCCTGCTCCTATCTTCTATGTTTCTACGTTTCTTTAAAGGAAATGGA
This sequence comes from Chiloscyllium punctatum, assembly GCF_047496795.1. NCBI lineage: Eukaryota > Metazoa > Chordata > Chondrichthyes > Orectolobiformes > Hemiscylliidae > Chiloscyllium > Chiloscyllium punctatum. The sequence goes on along the minus strand of NC_092746.1, from coordinate 56,218,801 downwards.
TTTGTGTCAGAAACTAGTTTAATCTTCCTTCACAGCATTAATTGTCATGAAGACATGTAACACAGTTAAAGAGAATGGGTTCCTTTGGTCAAGAAGTTTGCAGCCTACATCTTTAGCCTGAAAGTTCCTATACAGATGGAACAAATGATCAACATTAGATGTCAAAGACCAGGCAAGGATGTGTCTAGGTTGAATGGACATTTCATCCTCACCTTATGAGATTTGCCTACGAAACCAAATATGTGCCTTGGAAGCTGCAACTGATAGTTGATGCTCTCTCCAGAATGACTGCCGACAGTTTGATAAGGAATTCATTGGTGAGTTTCAATTGTATAGTCAGGATACAGTGCTACAGTGGCCAACAATCCAAAAGATGCTCAATTAAATCTGGCAGGAATCAAAGGAAGATCTGGATTCGTCAGTATTGTGACAGATGTTAGCCAGACCAAAAGCTCATTGTGTTGGCCATGAAGCATCAACAACATTGCACCACTATAGATGACTTACTTGGATTTGATCATTTCAGTTTCATTCAGAGGCATCATGCTAAACATTCACACCTGGTACACATGCACATTTCAAAGTCCAAAGCAAGGGCTCAGATGGTGGCTTAGTGTCTAGGAGTCTCAAAGGATATTGATATTGAGCAGTCTACTGTGAAATCTGTTCTATTCTTAGGCCTGAATACAAAAAGTCACTGATCCCTTCCTGATCACAGGAACAAGTGAGTACTAACACATTTTTGTTTGACTGATAGCTTAATGCTCTTGTTTTTGATCATTTATCATGGTGGATTGAAGTTAAAGTGTTAGAGTCTTATATGTAATGTTTGCGTCACGCAACATCCCTGATGTGGTCATATTTGACAGTCAACACAGTTTGCTAATAAATCTTTCAACTAATTTTCAGCCACTTCCAGATTTCAACTTGAAACCAGCTTGTCAAGATCTCCACAGCCAAATGGCAAAACAGAGTGTGGGATACAGAAAGCCAAATCCTTTTTGACAACATTGCAATTTTATGCAATTTAGTTAAATTACCGATCCATCTTACTCCATTATGGTTTATCACCATCCAAATTACAAGGGCAGAAAACTGCAGACCAACATCCCCATCCTATCAAAGAGGTTAATTCCACAGTTGAGTCCAAAAGGCACAAAAGGGTTTGTAACAAGGAGTAGTCTTATTGACAGCAGCAGATTTCTCACTGCAAGAGATGCCACTGTTCATGATGGCTGCCAAACCTTGAGTAAGAACACTGGATACGCGGACCTCAATGGGAGTGGTATGGTCATCCAACCTGTGGGGAGGACCAGCAACAACTGTACATTGCGTTTAGAACAGAGAAGGCATACAGAACAACTGGAAGATTTTTTTTTTAATTGTATGACCTTCATTCATATATGCTTTGTTAGAACAAACCCAGTGAGGAATGTCATGACAGCAATGGTCAAGATAATGATCAGCATCAATATCATTGATACTCAAGCCAATGATCTACAAATCTTAATGTGGCAAAGAGTAGTGGGAAACCAGAGGACTGGGAAGCTCACAAAGACCAATTGAGGGCAACAAGAAAGGAAATAAGGAGTGAGAAGATTAACTATGAGAGTAAGCTAGTCAGTAATATAAAGGATGACTGTAAGAGTTTCTTTAGATATATAAAGAGCAAAAGAGAGGAAAAAGTGGACATTAGGCTGCTATCAAATGACACTGGAGAGATACTAATGGAGAACAAGGAAATGCCTGAGGAACTCAATAATTACTTCACATGAATGATATCTCAAAAATTAGAGGGAGTGAGTGAGGGGGCAGAGCTGAGTATGGTGGCCATTACCAAGGAGAAAGTGCTAGAAAACACTAAATGCCTGAAAGTGGAAAAATCAAGTGGACCAGGTGGACTACATCCAAGAGTTAGTGGAGGTATTAGTGGTGATCTTTCATGAATCACTAGAATCAGGAAGGATATCAGAGGAGTGGAAAATCGCTAACTTGACACCTCTGTTTAAAAAGAGAGCAATTAGCTTAACCTCAGTCATGGGTATGATCTTGGAATCCATTGTGAAGGATGAGATTTCTGAATACTTGGAAGTGTATTGTAAAATAAGGCAGAATCAACATGGTTTCATCAAGGGGAGGTCATGACTGACAAATCTGCTAGAATTCTTTGAGGAAGTAACAAGTAAGTTAGGCCAAGGAGAGTCAATGGGTGTTATCTATCTGGACGTCAATAAGGCCTTTGACAAGTTGCCACATAGGAGGCTACTGAGTAAGATAAGGTCCCACAGCATTAGAGGCAAGGTGCTAGCATGGATAGAAGCTTGGCTGACTGGCAGAAAGCAGAGAGTGAGGATAAAAGGGTCCTTCTCAGGATAGCAGCCAGTGACAAGTGGTGTTCTGCAAGGCTCAGTGTTGGGACCACAACTTGTCACTTTTATATATTAATGATCTCAATGAAGGAACTGAGGGCATTCTTTCTGTTTGCACTTTGAACTGAAGATCACAATCTTTTATTGCACACAAAAGGACAAAACATTAACTATATTACACTATGCAAGAATTGCTTAAAACAGTCTTATGATAAATATCAACTAAAGAATCAACCCTTTTACAATCAATGATAACCTTTCAGGTGTTCAGAACTCAGTGAGGTATCAACGTGTTTCCATTTTCAAGTTTCTTGTTCGGTTGGCACAGCTGTAATTATTTCTAGTGCTTTATTCTTACTGATTTCTAAACACTTTCAGAGCTAACAAGTGGGTTGTCTCTACACCCAGCTTCCTGCAATCTTTTTACAAGCTTAGCACTTCAGCCTTCACTGTCTGATATCAATAGACACTGATTTACTGAATTGCTGGATTTTCTTTTAAGTAACTCAATACGTTTTTGCTAGCCCTGACTGCTTTGGTGGCTAATAAACTAATACTGTTCTTCATCTTTTTAAAAAGTTTTATTGATTTCTCTCCAAAAGGTGACAGCAGAACAAGGTGCAATCACAAGCAATAAACGACTGTAAACAAAATCCTCACCATCCTCCCCATGGCATATACCGCCCCCCAAAATACAAAGATAAAAAAGACAAACAACCCTAATAAATGTAAACATATACAAAACACAAAACCATTATATATTAGACCAGCACTAAGACAACAGCATTAGCAAAAGAAAAAGGAAAAAAAGATAAAAAGAGATCAAAGAAAAGAAAAAGTCGCCATAACATGTGATACCTCAGTCTGTAATAGTTAAAAAGAAAACACTCTTAATAGATGAAAGAAAAAGAATTTTGTAAATTTATTAGAGGAGCCAGATAAGGATAATTTAACCTTTTCTAATTTCAGAACGTCTAGCACATCTCTAACCCAGTGTGTATGAATAGGCGGACTTCGGGATTTCCATTTTAACAATATCAATTTTCTGGCCAATAGGGTAGTGAGTGCTATCATGTCTTTTTAGAGGAAGAAAGATTAAGTAAAGATGGTGAGACCCCAAACAAATCAGTAATACCATTAGCAGTAAGATTTTCGTTGGATACCTTAGATAAGGTGTCAAAGATATCAGTCCAAAACTACTCAAAGAAGGGCAAAGCCAGAACATGTGCATACAATTTGCTAGATTTGTTGACACTGATCGTAGGACGGAGACACCTCCTCAAATACTTTTGCAAGTTAAGCTTTGATGTAGTGGACACAGTGTAGACTCTTGCATTGAATAAAATAAGTTTTGCACAGAGAGAAGATCTGTGCATCCTTTGTAAAATCTCATCCCACACATCACCTAGAATTACCTCTTCCAGATCTGCCTCCCAGACAGCTTTAATAGAATCAAGAGAATCTGAGCATACTTTATGAATGTTTGAATAAATAGCTGATATAGCCCCCTTTAATGAAGAAAGTGGTTCCAGAAAGATGTTCAAATCAGAATCATTAGGAAGGATGGGGAAAACCTGAAATGAGCTACAGACAAAACTGTGAACTTGGAGGTATCTAAAGAAGTGGCTTTTAGGAAGTGAAAACTTGGCAACTAATTGTTGAAAAAATGTTAAAATGCCATCAACATACAAATCTTTCATAGTTTTTATTGCTAACTTAGCCCAACCAGAAAAGGAACTATCCACTAAAGATGGGGGAAAATTATGATTTACTGCCAGTGGTGCCTATAGAAAATAACTGAAAGCCAAAGTGGCATTTAAACTGAAAATAAATTTGAAGATAAAACAATTACATCGTTTGTGTAAATAGTGGTTGAAGAAAGGAGAAGTGAATGCAATAAAGTCTTCAATGTTACCAGATGGGTCGGATTTGCCTCAATAGTCAAGCAAATTGGGAGATCATCAAGGTTCTCATATTGGAGCCTATGGTTCAAATTTCTAATGTTTGCTGCCCAAAAAAAAACAAAATATTCAGCAGCGCTATTTCATTTAGTATCTTTGGCCTCTGTAACAGCTGTTTTTGTAACCTAGGAGATTTTTTATTCCAAATAAATTCAAGAATGAGACAATCTACTTTACAGAAAAAGGAAAGATGGAGAAAAATAGTATACATTGAAATAAATAAGAATATCATGGAATTTTATTGGAATTAATTCTAGCAGCAGCTGCCAAATTAAGGAGAGACCATTGTTCGAAGTCTCGCTTAATTTGTACCAGTAAGGGTTCAACTTTTTTCCTGTACAAATTGCCTAGTGTATCTGCTGTGTGTACACCAAGATAAACAAAATCAGAGTTGGCAATTTTAAATGGTAGATTATCTAGTGGGAATTTCCCGGCAGGCTTATTGATAGTAAATATCTCACTTTTGTTAAAATTCAACTTATACCCAGAAATCTTACTGCAAGATTCTAAGATTGAACGTGTGGTGGGAATGGAGAGAGATAAGTTTGAGTCAAATAGCAAAGGGTCATCTGCAGAGAGGGCAGCCTTCAACTCCACACCACTTCTAATAATGCCAGAGAAATCAAGATGGGTCCATTGAGCAATAGACAGAGGTTCAATTACAATGGCAAACAGCAGTGGGCTCAAGGGATAACCTTGCCTAGTGGAATGATAAAGGTAGAAATAATTCAGATCCATGTTATTAGTCCTAACAGAAGCCTGCAATGATGCATAGAGTAGTTTGATCCAAGAAATAAATTTTTCCCCAAAGCTAATTTCATCCAAACTTAAAAAAAGAGATAATTCCACTCCACCCTATCAAAGACTTTTTCAGCAGCTAAAGTACTAAAACCTGAGGGAGAGTGGATGGGGAAACATTGTAAACAACATTAAATACCTGCCAAAGACTAAAATAAGAGTGCCTGTTGCGAATAAATCCAGTTTGATCCAAGGAAGTTTGATCCAGTTTGATAAATGGAAGGATGGTTTCTAACATGGTGGCTCAGTGGTTAGCACTGCTGCCTCACAGCCAGGGACCCAGGTTTGATTCCAACCTTGGGCGACTGTCTGTGTGGAATTTATACATTCTCCCTGTGTCTGTGTGGGTTTCCTCCGGGTGCTCTGGTTTCCTCCCACAGCCCAAAGATCTGCAGGTCAAGTGAATTGGCCATGCTGAATTGCCCATAGTGTTAGGTATGTTAGTCAAAGCGAAATATGTCTGGGTGGATTACTCTTTGGAGGGTCGCTGTGGACTTGTTGGGCTGAAGGGCCTGTTTCCACACTGTAGGGAATCTAATCTAATCAAACATCGGGCCAGTAGCTTTGGCAATAATTTAAAGTCAACATTTCACAGACTGATCGGACAATATGAACCACAAAGGGATCTTTGCCTTTCTTTAAATGCAAAGAAATTGATGCTTGAGTTAAAGTTTGAGGAAGAGAACCAGAATTAAACGCTTCAACAAACACATCTACCTAAATCGGAGCCAGCTTTTTATAAAACTTGGCTGAAAAATCATTGGCTCCAGGACTTTAACCATTTTGTGGTGATCTAGCCGCAGCCTCAAGTTCTATTGTTGTGATTGATTGTTCCAATTCCTTTGCCATATTTTGATCAATAGTAGGAATGTTAATCTTATCAAAAAAGGTCTCAAAGTCTGCTGTAGCAGAAGAACATTCACATGAAAAAAGTGAAATGTAAGATTCCTTAAAAGTTTTATTGATTTCTAATGGGTCTGACGTGACACCTGAATTAATCTGAATTCGTGGGATTAATTGAGATGAGGACACTTGGTACAACTCATGAACCAACAGTTTACTAGTTCTATCTCCTTGTTCATAAAATTTAGACCTAGAGTGAATTAAAAGCTCAGTGCTGTATTGTGACATCACAACATCATACTTGGCCTATGCGTTCTTTATCTACTTCTGAAGACTTAGAGATTGCATAAAGATAGTCTAATTGAGATAGATGTTGTGCTAACCATGCCAATTTCTCTTTCCTAAATCTATTCTTATGCGCCGCATAAGAAATTATTTCACACCTGATGAATACCTTCAGGGTTTCCCACAGCAAGGAGGCTGTGATGTCTAGGGGTTTATTAAATTATTTAAAACAATCTATTCACTGAGAGACAAAATTAACAAAATTTTCCCCTTAGAGTAAGTGTGTATTGAGATGCCAAGGAGGACATGTATTTAAAAACTTCTGAAAGCGAACACTCAAAGAGACAGATCCATGGTCTGATAAAACAATTGAATCATATTTGCAACCAGAAATAGATGTGAGCAGTCTGTCATCCACCAAAAAAGAAATCAACACGTGTAAACGTGTGGTGGACGTGCAAAAAAAAAAATCCTTCTTTGAGGGATTAAAGAACCACCAGGGATCAACAACATTAAACTCCTCCATAAAATTCTTAATTATTTTAGCAGATTTGGACTGGAATAGAGAAAGAACTGTCTAAGTAAGGATTCAATCAACAGTTAAAATCTCCTCCCAAGATTAACTGGCGTGAAGATAAATCTGGTAACATTGAAAGGAACTGTCTGAAGAAAGCCTCATCATCCCAGTTGGAAGCATAAACATTAGCCAAGATTACATCAATGTCAAAAATCCAATAATAATAATAAATATGCCAGTAGAGTCAGAGATAGTTTTAACATAGGCGAAAGTAGTAGATTTATGTAAAAGAATAGCAACTACTTTACATCTGCTAGATAAAGAGGAAAAATACACTTGTCCAATTCAACCTTAGAGTCATAGAGATATACAGCATGGAAACAGATCATTTGGTCCAACCTGTCCATGCCGACCAGCTATCCCAACCCAATATAGTCCCACCTGCCAGCACCCGGCCCATATCCCTCCAAACCCCTCCGATTCACATACCCATCCAAATGCCTCTTAAATGTTGCAATTAGAACATAGAACATAGAACAATACAGCACAGAACAGGCCCTTCGGCCCATGATGTTGTGCCGAACATTTGTCCTAGCTTAAGCACCTATCCATATACATATCCAATTGCCACTTAAAGGTCACCAATGATTCTGACTCTGCCACTCCCACAGGCAGCGCATTCCATGCCCCCACCACTCTCTGGGTAAAGAACCTACCCCTGACATCCCCCCTATACCTTTCACCCTTCACCTTAAATTTATGTCCCCTTGTAACACTCTGTTGTACCTGGGGAAAAAGTCTCTGACTGTCTACTCTATCTATTCCCCTGATCATCTTATAAACCTCTATCAAGTCACCCCCATCCTTCGCCGTTCCAATGAGAAAAGGCCGAGCACTCTCAACCTATCCTTGTATAACCTATTCTCCATTCCAGGCAACATCCTGGTAAATCTCCTCTGCACCCTCTCCAAAGCTTCCACATCTTTCCTAAAGTGAGGTGACCAGAACTGCACACAGTACTCCAAATGTGGCCTTACCAAGGTCCTGTACAGCTGCAACATCACCTCACGACTCTTGAAATCAATGCCTCTGCTAATGAACGCTAATACACCATAGGCCTTCTTACAAGCTCAATCCACCTGAGTGGCAACTTTCAAAGAGCTATGAACATAGACCCCAAGATCCCTCTGCTCCTCCACCTTACTAAGAACCCTACCGTTAACCCTGTATTCCGCATTCTTATTTGTTCTTCCAAAATTGACAACCTCACACTTGACAGGGTTGAACTCCATTTGCCACTCCTCAGCCCAGCTCTGCATCATATCTAAGTCCCTTTGCAGCCGAGAACAGCCCTCCTCACTATCCACAACTCCATCAATCTTCATATCTTCTGCAAATTTACTGACCCACCCTTTGACTCTCTCTTCCAAGTCATTAATAAAAATTGCAAACAGCAGAGGACCTAGAACTGATCCCTGCAGAACTCCACTTGTAACTGGGCTCCAGGTTGAATATTTACCATCTACCACCACTCTCTGACTTCGACCGGTTAGCCAGTTCTCTATCCAACTGGCCAAATTTCCCACTATCCCATGCCTCCTGACTTTCCGCATAATTGTACCAGCCTCCACCACATCTTCTGGCAGCTCATTCCATACACGTACCACTCAACTTTAGACTGTTTATATTTTTCAAGTGGGTTTCTCGTAAACAAATTATACAAACATTAAAATGGTGTAAATAATGTAAAACCTACTGCATTTAATTGGGTTGTTCAGGCCCAATTTAATGGCAGGCATATTTAATGTTCCCACCAACTAAGCGTGTTGAAGTATTAAATGTGTCATATGTAATAAACACACGTAAAATCCCAAATGTGAAATATTAGATAAACAAATATAAACCTTGTAAAAGTGAGGTATGTGTCACCCCTCCCCCCCACCCCATATCCCCATCAGAACAAAACAAACTCCACTATCCCCAGTAGCAGTATCTTCCCAAATGGAATACCTGCCCACCAATCCCTCCCCCTTCGGGCAGAACCACCGTCTAGAAGGGTGCATGTTCTCTGCCCCCATAGTAAAAAAAAACTCTTACCTTTTGTTGCTCAAGCAAACTACATGGCAATCTTGGGCAATATAAAAATTAACTATACGAAAACTACGGAGCAAAAATGAATAAAAATTTAAATGTAATGAAAAAAATATATATAGTTAAACAATTAAACTCTGCATTCTTTGGAACCAAAAATGACAAAAATGAAGTCTTGAGTAAGGAAACATGTACTTCTTGAAGAATGAAGCCAAATATAAGAAGAAAATCAAATCCAAGTCCGTAAACACAGCATACCGTCTATGTTCACCTTAAATTTATGTCCCCTTGTAACACTCTGTTGTACCTGGGGAAAAAGTCTCTGAAATGTAGTCTTTGTCCATGGTAGTGTAAAGCTAATGTTTAATCAGCCTAATTAGGCCCAACAGTCAATCCAGTTCTGGAACCACAATCTTTTTAAACTTTTTATTCACAAAGTCCATAGCCCGACCCAGGTCATCAAACCTATGACCTAGGCCGCTCGGCAAGATGATACGTAATATCGCAGGATAATGAAGGCCAAGTTTAACATTAGGACAAGAGTGTAGCTCCTTCTTTACCTTGGCAAAAGTCACACCTGCTTAGCAACAGTTGGGGTGAAGTCTGGAAAAATGGATACTCTCTTTCCATTATCTACAAAGAGAGAAGCATCTGCAGCATGGCGTAGAATGTGATTTCTCACTTGAAATTGGTTTACCTTGAAGTCCATCGGGTGGGATAATCCACCTTCCTTTGGTTTAGCATGCAGTGTGCGATGAGCCCTATCCAACATGGGTTTAGTGTCAAGTCTGAACAAATCCTGTAAAAGTTGGGCCATAGATTCTGTGGGGCGTGGACCCTCCAATCCTTTGGGTAAACCCACAAGTTGAATATTACTCCACCTGGAGTGAGCCTCCAAGTCTTCACCTTTTATAGTCAGAGACTCAGCTGCAGCACATAATACACTAACATTAGCTTGGAGGCTAGCTATCTGGTTATCATGCTCATTAGCCAAACATTCCAGGTCCAAAATAGTCCTGCATTGTGAAGAAACTTGTTCCTCCAATGGCTTCAGGGCAATTGTTGCCTCCTTTTTAACCATCTGAGTACATTTAAGACTGAGATAGACAGGTTCTTGAGTGTCAACAGGATCAAGGTTTAGAGGGAGAAAGTGGGAGAATGGGGTTTAGAAACCTATCAGCCAAGATTGAATTGCACAGCAGACTTGATGGGCTGAATGACCTAATTTCTGCTCCAATGTCTTATGGATTTATGGTTTTATCTCCCAAGAGAATTGACAAATTAACAGTTCACTTGAATTTATGAATCAAGAGACTTGGGAAGAGGCAATGGCCTAGTCGTATTATCGCTGGACTGTTAATCCAGAGGCCCAGATAATGTTCTGGTGACTCAGGTTCGAATCTGGCCACGGCAGATGGTGTAATTTCAACTCAGTAAAATCTGGAAGTAAGACTCTAATGATAACTGTGAATCCATTGTCAATTGTCTGAAAAACCATCTGGTTCACTAATGTCCTTCAGGAAGGAAACTGCCATTCTCACCTGGTCTGGCCTACATGTGACTCCAGACCCACAACAATGAGGTTGACTCTTAACTGCCCTCTGGGCAATTAAGGATGGGCAATAAATGCTGGCCTGGCCAGTGATACCCTCATCCTATGAATGAATAAAAATAAAGGAAAATAGTGTGTAAATGTAACATGTTTGTTTAGGCTGTTGTCTAATGGATTAACTATGAGATCAAAAGCTTGGGAGAGACATATGATTATGGATATGAAAACGCTAACATGAGCTAAGTTGAAACTCTGTCCACCCTGATATATGACACAGCCACTGGGGAGGGAACTGAACACTTGGAGCTGTTTGGGTTGGACTGTATATAAAGTTAATTTGGGAACTTGTGATGAGTCATATGTCTTACCTACATCTCATTAGTAATAGTTAAAATACATAAGCATTAAGGTAACCCAAATATAGATCGAGATTTAGTTCAGCCTTCACCAAAGTCTACTAGAATATCATTGGAAAAATCTTTGGTAACAGTATTCTAACTTAACCACAATAGTAATACTCAGACCTATACTATTATAACAGTTTATCCAGTATGGGTGTTGTATTAGTCTCTGTGTTGACACTAACAGTTTTAGCTTTTGCTTGCAGGCATATGATAATAAAGTGAGGGCAAAACCATTGGAAACCTCACAGCCCCACATTTCCTGACAGAGGAGAAGGGCTAAGAGTGTGATGGTCAGGCACCATCCCAGGAGCAGGAGAATTGACATTTTGAGCATTAGCTCTTCACCAGGAATGAGAAGATGGGCTTGTGAACAATTACTGATGGCTAAGTAGGACTGTCATTGCAGGTGAGTGAACGTGTGTAGGAGTGCAAGGGTGCTTCTGAACCATACATGAGGCATGGTGCCCATGTGTAAGATCATAAGAACTGCTAATGCAACTGTTACATTCCTCTGCAAAATCGCACTATAGAAAATTGCATTATGGAAAACTGCTATCGGAAATCATGCAGTAGAAGATTGCTCATAGAAAGTCGCTGTACCCGCTCAGTAGAAAGTTTGCACTATCCAAACAATGTCCACAATTTGTTAATCACGTTATTGCAAATTTGCAGTGATGAAATGTGTGTTATAGCAGAATGACATGAGAGGAGCATTCAGTGCCTTGGGCCTGTTCCGCCAATTAATAAAGTCATGGCTGATCTAATTGTAACACTTTCCTGGCTGCTCCCTATTGCAAATGACTTAGAACATAGAACATAGAACATAGAACATAGAACATAGAATGTTATAGCACAGAACAGACCCTTCAGCCCTCAATGTTGCACCAACCTATGGCACCAATCCAAAGCCAATCCATCCTACACTATTCCATTATCATCCATATGTTTATCCAATGACCATTTAAATGCCCTTAAATTTGGTGAGTCTACTACTGTTGCAGGCAGTGCATTCTGTGCCCGTACTACTCTCTGAGTAAAGAAACTACCTCTGACATTTGTCCTATATCTATCACTCCTCATGCTAGGTATCACCATCCGAGGAAAACGGCTCTCACTGTCCAACCTATCTAACCCTCTAATTATCTTATATGTCTCAATTTAGTCACCTCTCAACATTCTTTTCTCTAACGAAAACAGCCTCAAGTCCCTCAGCCTTTCCCCATTAGGCCTTCCCCCTATACCAGGCAACATCCTAGTAAATCTCCTCTGAACCCTTTCCAAAGCTTCCAAATCCTTCCTATAATGCAGTGACCAGAACTGTATGCAAAATATTCCAAGCGCAGCAGCACCAGACTTCCATGTATACTTCCATGTATACAAAAAAAACCTGTCTAACTCAACCTTGAATATATTCATTTTCTCAGCCTCCACTGTTCATTAGAAAAAATCATTTCAAGGAATAACAACCCTCTGAAAGAAGAAATTATATTTTTTTCACTTCCTTAAATGTAGACAGTTTGTTTTGAAACTATGACCTTGGGTCTATATTTCCAAACAACATATTCTCAACACCTACCCTGTGAAATCCCCTCAGAATCTTAAAGATCACCTCTGATTGTGGTCAACCCCAGTAAGTGTAGGTCTAGACTGTTCAAACACTCCTCATAGGACAAAACCTCCTTCCCCAGAATCAGCCTTGTGAATCTTTTATGAACAGCTTCCAATGGAAATGTATCCCTCCTTAAAGGGGATAAACTGTACTAAGTACCAAGACTTTATACAGTTATAGCAAGACTTCCCTACATTTGTACCCTATCTCCTTTATGTTGAAGGCCAACATTCTACTTGCTTCCTAAGTGTTTGCTGTACTCACATGCTAACTATTCAAGATTTGTGTAAAAAGACAATGCAATACACCATGCTACATTATTTAGCAATCTCTCTTTATTTAAATAGTATTCTGCTTTTCTCTCCTTCTTGCTAAAGGGGACAATTTCAGAATTTTCCACATTATACTGAATCTGCTATATTTTTGCCCACTCAGTTAATTTACCTGTATCCTTTTGCAAAGTTATTGTATCCCTCTCAAAACTTGCACAATCAGCAAATTTAGCTACAATTCAATTCAATCATGTCATTAAAAATAACCTTAAATAATGGAGGTCCCAGCACTGACCCCTGTAAAATGTCACTAGTTATAATTTGCCAACCTGAAAATGACCCATTTGTTTTGAATCTTTGGGTTGAATCTTACTTTTGGATAAATGTGAACGGTGTTGAGTTTTTTGGAGCGAATCTTACCAAAAGTGCTACAATAATTGCCAACCCTACCCCTGAAGACATCTCTTCATCTGCTTTACTCTCTACCTTACCACGTATCTTTCCTGGAAGAACTCATCACTGGTAACTGTTCACTTGGGCAGCATGCTGGAAGTCAAGCTCTGCTATTTTTGGAGATGTCGCAATTTACAAGGCCATCAGATCCAGATTGATAGAAAGCACAGACCAAGTTTCTGTACTGAAAGAAAATCACAATTTGTGATAAGCGATTCGTTTCTAGCTACAAGTAAACAATTATAAATTGTTAGCATATAATACTATTAATGAAAATACGAACCTCTTCTAAATTTCTCCTCACACAAATAAAGGCAGAAAAATAATAAAGATAAATTGAAGGGAAATCTTGAAAGACAGTTCAGTACTCTTTGTTCCAGGTTTTAGTGTTGAGATAACACTTTTGCTAACCAGCACATTGCTTCAATTATCGTTGTTTGGTCATTTCTATTAGTTGGTAGCAGGCACCAGCTGGCTGGTTCAGTCAAAAAATGTCTCTGACTAATCAATTAAAAGTCGCAGATTATGACAACTGGTGTGGAAAAGTATAATTTTCTTCAGGATTAGAGTGAGTTTTGATGCAGAGAACAGAAGAACTGTTTCTGAGCTGAGTACTACACGCTCTCTGTAACTTGTTCCCAGCTCCAAGCTAGATTAGAGTGGTGCTAGAAAAGCACAGCAGTTCAGGCAGCATCCGAGGAGCAGGAAAATCGACGTTTCGGGCAAAAGCCCTTAATCAGGAATAGAGGCAGGGTGCCTGCAGAGTGGAGGGATAAACGGGAGGGGGTGGGGGTGGGGAGAAAGTAGCATAGAGTACAATAGGTGAGTGGGGGTGGGGATGGAGGTGATAGGTCAGAGAGGAGGGTGGAGTGGATAGGTAGGAAGGAAGATAGGCAGGTAGGACAGGTCATGAGGGCGGGGCTGAAGAGCTTCAGGGCTGAGGAGATGACCTGGGGGTTGCAGTGAAAGAGAGAGAGACTGAGATTCTTGTAGAGAGAGGAGGAAAACTTCTTCAAGGCAGGCATCCTTGCAAGAAGATTCTCAGTAGGGTTAAAATCAACTCGGTAAAAACAATGACTGCAGATGCTGGAAACCAGAGTCTAGATTAGAGTGGTGCTGGAAAAGCACAGCAGGTCAGGCAGCATCTGAGGAGCAGGAAAATCGATGTTTCGGACAAAAGCCCTTCATCAGGAACAGAGGCAGGGTGCCTGCAGAGTGGAGAATAAACAGCTCCAAGCTGTTCAGTTATCTGAGAATCAATCACACAGTTGTTGGCAGATAATAGATCTCTGTCACTATCGACTAACTTTTGATTTCATCCGCATAACCCTTCAGCTCTAATTCATCTACAACTTAAACTCCAATTATTCGTGTTCAAGTAGTTGTTTGTAATGGGTATTAGGTTACTTTACAAACCTCACAGATGCAAAGACTAGTTTTAAAGCAGCGTTTTCTTATTTCAGTCCTCATTTAAAAAATATGAAGTTCAAAGACACTTTCCTTACATCACTCAGCAGCTATCCACCATAATAACAACATCTCTTGCAGCTGTGACATCTTTGAAAGCCCACTGTACATCTTGGATTGTGCTAACATCTGGAAGCTGCCCTATTAGGTTCTGGAGATAGAGGAGAGATGGCTGAGGAAGGGAAGTTTGTCTAGCCTTCTCCAACAGAGGCCTGCAGATCCTGGTCAAGGGTGCAACTAACAGGTGTACTCTCCTGGAAGACTGTCAAAGGTGTCCGCACCACCAGACATGCCAACCTAGTCAAAAACTGCCACTCAGTTTAATGTTTGGGAGAAGATTTGTGGCTCGGGTGCTCGTTGTTGTGGTTCTGTTCGCCGAGCTGGGAATTTGTCTTGCAAACGTTTCGTCCCCTGTCTAGGTGACATCCTCAGTGCTTGGGAGCCTCCTGTGAAGTGCTCCTGTGCTATTTCCTCCGGCATTTATAGTGGCCTGTCTCTGCCGCTTCCGGTTGTCAGTTCCAGCTGTCCGCTGTAGTGGCCGGTATATTGTGTCCAGGTCGATGTGTTTGTTGATAGAGTCTGTGGATGAGTGCCATGCTTCTAGGAATTCCCTGGCTGTTCTCTGTTTGGCTTGCCCTATAATGGTAGTGTTGTCCCAGTCGAATTCATGTTGCTTGTCATCTGTGTGTGTGGCTGAACACCAACTAGCCACGAAACGACACGACCAGCTATCCTTAGTAGCCACACACACAGATCATCCACAGACTCTATCAACAAACACATCGACCTGGACACAATATACCGGCCACTACAGCAGACAGCTGGAACTGACAACTGGAAACGGCAGAGACAGGCCACTATAAATGCCGGAGGAAATAGCACAGAAGCGCTTCACAGGAGGCTCCCAAGCACTGAGGATGTCACCTAGACAGGGGACGAAACGTTTGTAAGACAAATTCCCAGCTCGGCGAACAGAACCACAACACTCAGTTTAATGCTAACTCAAGGCTGTGGGGAACTTGGCTGCAGTGCCAGAAGAGGGTCAAGGTATTCCCATCTTTACAAGGGTAAGTGATGTTCGCTGCTGTCTGCAATCTCGGTCTCACTCTCTATGTTTAACACATATCCATATCTTACCAAGATTTGTGTTCTGATAACCCCTCTGTTCCATTCAACATCTTCCCTCACTCACTCTGATTATCTCCCACTAACACTGTATCCCCTCTACACTGCCTTCTCACTCTCTTAAACTACCTTAACAGCTTTCCCCATGTTCACCAGCACTAATAGCCATATCATCCACTTGCATCCTATTTATTTGCCACTTTTACTGCCATCAAAAAGGCATCCCTTAACAGAACAGGGTGAGACCATTTGGGTGAATGAGTGCCTGGTATCCATGTCCTCACCCTCTATGAGGGCAGAATCTTTACATTCACAGGTGAAGACCATGCTTATGGAGAGAGAGCTGTGTCCCACCAACTGA
Organism: Chiloscyllium punctatum; assembly: GCF_047496795.1. Taxonomy (NCBI): domain Eukaryota; kingdom Metazoa; phylum Chordata; class Chondrichthyes; order Orectolobiformes; family Hemiscylliidae; genus Chiloscyllium; species Chiloscyllium punctatum. Next base: position 56,202,694 of record NC_092746.1, on the reverse strand, counting down.
GTAAGTACCCCTTATGGTTGTACTGCAGTGCTGACATTAACCAGTTGGTCAGTTTCAGGCATCAACCACCAGTTTGAACCAATAGCCTTAATGCTTCCTGCCTGTTTTGTCTTACAGGTACAGCTAGTTTTCTGAGTTCAATTTCAGAGAATTGCTCATTCCTCCTGAAGACACATCTCAATCTCTGAGGCAGGCAGTGTTGATTAATTAGATGAAGTATTGGCAGGGCTGCTTCCTGCTCTTCCTCAGATCCAATACTCTGATACTTTTGTTAGCACCTGGATACCCAAGCACCCAAAAGGGACACAGGGGTGGGTGACCACTGTCCAGGAACTGTTCTGCAAATGGGGAATGGAGAAACAGCCAGGCTGCTCACACTCAGACAACTGCTGGAGACCAGATAGTTGCGCAGTCCCTGTGAGTTGAAGATCCCATGGTCCCTGAGTGACTATCCCCACATGCACAGGATGGATCAGGAGCAGCAGACAGGCCTGTGGGACACATTGACTGGCACTGCCTCAAAACTGCAGCAGAGCAGTGAATCATGCCACTGTATGTCTGCCTCCATGGACAGGGTGGTGTCTGCCATGGAGAACAAAGCTCAGCACCCTCAGGGGCTAATGGAGAGGTGTACACTACTGCACTCCATTGCCCCAGCCACTGATCCTCAGGATCAAAGGCATGATGAGAGAGGACTCCCCCCCCCCCCCCCACCCAATTCAGATATTCCTTCCTTACAAGGAGTCAGGGAAGTGCCCAGAGTCACTCAGCTGGAGGAGGGACCATGCAAAGGTCTCGCTGCACTTTCCACTCTGGACACTGAAGAGTTAACTGGTCCTCCACCTCTACCTGGCCTTCCTTGCTCTGACTCTTGGAAACTCAGGCTGATGAGGATCAACTTGTTTCTGGCAGGGAACAAGCAAACGTAGTGGGAAGGAGAAGTAGAGGCAAATGTTTAGAGACTATGTTGGTAGCATGGTTAAGACTGTTTTGTAAATTGTTGAGTTATATGTATCTCTGTGTAGGGTCCAGAACATTTTTTACACTTTTTGAGGTGCACTGCATGGAGGTGTGCACTGAGGTCCAAGTACATTATGTTGGAACAGGGGAGCAATGTACATGGCATTGGGTCAGTCTGATACCTTAGCACTATTCACCACTCCTGACTGTTCAGCTGTTTCTGTGCTCAGGAACGTAGCTCTCTAATAAGTTCCCTGACTGTACCAGGGAGGTGCCACACACAGGATGATGAGAGAATAGGCACCTAATATGCCTGTGATGTGACCAGCTCTTGGGTTTCTGGCCAAAAGTCTTCTCCTATAGAAGCTTAATGACCGGTGCTTGCTGCAGCTGCTTGCCCCTCTTACCCTGTCTGTTCCAAGTGTCATCATGGCAATTTTCTCCACATTGTGCACCTTCCATTTACTTCATGATGGAAGGTGACAGTGAGTAGTCCTCATCCTGAATGTGGCAGTAAGCCCTGAAATATGTGCCCATCCATCAACCCCTCAGGCAGGTTACACATTTTGCCACATCCACTCCCAAGGGATAAACCTGCCTATCTCTCCCCTAACACTACTCCACATCTAAACTACAGAGAAGAGAGCTGAAGCAATGTCAATCAACACTCCCTGAGCAGCCTGGCCTGCCAGCCTTGCCCAGACCACAGACTGGTGGCTACACATGTCTATGACTCACCCTGATGTAGACAAAGGCTTGACAGTGACCCATGCCCTGGAACACAGAAACACTGAACTCCTGTGCAATGCTTCTTTGACCAAATGCCTGCCCGTGGCTCAGAGCCCTGGACTGTGGGGGAGGCTTAACTTGAGTCACTACACTAAACCCCCCGTTGCAGGATGATTGCCCACTTGGACTTCACTGAGTATTCCACTAAGACTTTGAGACATGGCCGACCACATGCTGCAGATATAGTGCTTTTTGTGTGAATGCTACTACATCATAATACAGGACAGTAGAGATGCCTCTTTTGCAGTGCTGATGCCAGTGCTCCACTAATTGAAACTCGCATCAGACTTTGAGAAATGCTCCCTCTGATTTTATTTACCTGATTTGCCAATTTTCTTATGGCCCAAGTAGTAATTTCAAGATGGTTAACTATGTTTTTTTTATATTTGTCCCTAATTGCTCGTACTCCAGGCAGAACCTCCTTTTTGGTCCTACCGATGTCATTGGTTTCCATGTGGACCACAACTGGATCCTTCTCCTCTCACTCTAAGTTCCTCCTCCAGTATTTAACTCTGGCACCAGGCAGAGCCTTTGAATATTACCTTGTGTTAACTTACAGACTCCCAGGATGTAGGATTGAAAATGCCTTGGAAACAAAGAAAGAGAGAGAAAGAGACACATATTAGAGTTGTTGTCATCTGTGAGGGGATAAGGGAGTCCTGGAGTTGGCTATCAGGCAGGATGCTATGAAACACTGACCACTGATTACTGATGGAACTTGCAACAACTTAAAAGATTAGCAATGTTAAGGGCAGGAGAAGAAATCAGAGAGTGGACCCTTCTATTTCAAGTTTGTTTAGAACTTCAGAGGATGAGGATTTTCAACAGTCGTGGAACATTATGATTCAACAAAATGAACCCATTGAAATCTGAGTGTGAATGCAGACTGTTTCCTATAAAGACTGTAGCTCTGTGCAGAGTATGATGTAATCTACATATGCATTATGGGATTCTTATTTGGGATTAAGACATTAATAATCTATTCTGTACTTTACAGCATGAGTCATCCACTGCTTATCCACATGTTAACGTTTATTTCAGCTTGTTTTGTACAGTTAAAGGTTTAAAACTTAAAATCATGTCATATGATCATTAAATTACTGAGAGTTCAATGGTTACTGGGAATTAAAATCTCTTGCTTAAAGTTAGCAGGTTTGGCAGGGCTGGAAGATTGCCCTTGCTTTTAGTGTCACTATAAACACTTTTGTATAATCCGTAGAAACCCTAGAATATGGATACTGGCCAGTCAGCGCAGCAAGTCCACACGAATCGCCGAAGAACATCATACCCAGACTTACCTCCCCCTACCCTACAACCCTGCATTTCCCAAGGCTAACCCACACATCCCTTGACATTATGGGCAATTTGGCATGTTCAATCCACCCTAACCTGCAATCTTTGGTCTCTGGGCAGAAACCGGAGCACCTGGAGGAAACCCACGCAGACATGGGGAGAATGTGCAAACTCCACACAGACTGTCGCCCGAGACTGGAATCCAATCCAGGTACCTGACACTGTCAGGCAGCAGTGTGAGCCACCGATGGCCACCCCAACATATTTTATCATACCTTCTTCCTTCTTGCTTTCCAAATTTCCTTTTAAATTTCATCCCAACACTTTATTCTATACTCCTCTGAAAACAGGACAGTACTGAGCCCTAGCTACCCGATATAAACCTCTGTACTTTTGCCTTATTGTACTTTGTATCCTCCTTGACATGTGTGGGGGGTGGCTAGTTTTGGGAGTCCCACCGTTTTTGTTTGTGAGAACATATTCACTGTGTCCTCCTTAAATTCCTCTCAAAACTCTGACACAGATTCATCTTCAAGTCACTGCAGCTTGTCCATTTCTGCAAAATCTTTGATCAGATTAGCAAAAATAGCCCTCCTCTAAGTGAGACTTCTTGGTTCTTTAAATTCCTTTCCTTAACTGTGATAAATCTAACTGACTTCTGATTACCCATTTATATTCCTTCCAACATCCCAGCTTCATCCCTAAACCTGTGGAACCAACCCTTCCTCTGTTGGACCTTTGACATTCTGGCTAAAAAGAACCACCTGAATACATTCTAAAAACTCTGTGCACTTTTATACTGATTCTATACAATTAACATAATAACAGCTGAAATTCACTGCAATTATTCACAAATATTTTTGAACTCCCAGAATTTTTTCACATATTAGCTTGCCTAGACTTTTGAATCAACCTCTGCAGGTATGTAATTAAGCACCTCTGGAGCAGCTGGATATTTAATCCAGGCCTCCTGACCAAGAGGTAGGGATATTACCACCGTTCCACAAGAGTCCTTGTTTGTACTATTCAATTCATCAATTTGACCTCATTTGCAGGATGGCAGCACCAGCATGGCAGGCAGCGTTAGGATTCCTGAGCCCGTACCTCCAGGTCAGCCACAGCCTTGTCTCTCTCTCTTTCTCTCTCTCTCTCTCTCACTCTCTCTCATACATCCTTTTCCATCTTTTTCTATGTATTTCATTTTCTTCATCTTCTGATGTCATGGGGAAGTTGGAGCGACGTGGAAGGGTGGTCAGCAGTGGTCTTCAGAGCAAAGGCTGCTGACTTTGGTCGGCCTGGAAACTGGGGTCTTGGGAAATTCAAGGGCTGTCAGTTGCAGGGATGCTTGGTGCCAGAGCGAGACTGGAAGGGCCAAAGCATGGTTTGGGGGACTATAGTCATAGAGTCATAGAGATTAGCACTGGTTCACTGCCTCTGCCTCACAGCGCCAGAGACCTGGGTTCAATTCCCACCTCAGGCGACTGACCGTGTGGAGTTTGTACATTCTCCCCGTGTCTGTGTGGGTTTTCCCCAGGTGCTCCGCTTTCCTCCCACAGTCCAAAAATGTGCAGGTTAGGTGAATCGGCCATGTTAAATTGCCCGTAGTGTTAGGTGAAGGGGTAAATGTAGGGGAATGGGTCTGAGTGGGTTGCTCTTCGGCGGGTCGATGTGAACTTGTTGAGCTGAAGGGCCCGTTTCCACACTGTAAGTAATCTAATCTAGATGTACATCATGGAAACAGACCCTTCGGTCCAACATGTCCATGCCAACCAGATATCCTAAATTAATCTAGTCCTATTTGCCAGCATTTGGCCCATATCCCTCTAAACCCTTCCTATTCATATACCCATCCAGATGCCTTTTAAATGTTATAATTGTACCAGTCTCCACCACTTCCTCAGGCAGCTCACTCCATGCGTACACAACCCTCTGTGTGAAAATGTTGCCCCTTAGGTCCCTTTTAAATTTTTCTCCGCTCACCCTAAACCTATGTCCTCTAGTTCTGGACTCCCCACCCCAGGGAAAAGACCTTGTATTTTTATTCTATCCATGCCCCTCATTATTTTATAAACCTCTATAAGGTCTCCCCTCAGCCTCCAGCCTCAGTATATTCAGTCTCTCCCTATAGCTCAAACCCTCTAACCCTGACAATTCCCTTGTAAATCTTTTCTAACCTTTCACATTTCACAACATCCTTCTTATAGCTGGGAGACCAGAACTGCACACAATATTCCAAAAGTTGCCCAACTAATGTCCTGTACAGCCGCAACATGACCTCCCAACCACTATACTCAATGCTCTGACCAATAAAGGAAAGCATACCAAACACCTTCTTCACTATCCTATCTACCTGCGACTCCATTTTTGAGGAACTATGAATCTGTGCTCCAAGGTCTCTTTGTTCAGCAACATCCCCCAGGACCTTACCTGTCGGAAAGATGTTGCGAAACTTGAAAGGGTTCAGAAAAGGTTTACAAGGATGTTGTCAGGGTTGGAGGATCTGAGCTACAAGGAGAGGCTAAACAGGCTGGGACTGTTTTCCCTGGAGCGTCGGAGGCTGAGGGGTGACCTTATAGAGGTTTACAAAATTATGAGGGGCATAGATAGGATAAATAGGCAAAGTCTTTTCCCTGGGGTCTGGGAGTCCAGAACTAGAGGGCATAGGTTTAGGGTGAGAGGGGAAAGACATAAAAGAGACCTAAGGGGCAACTTTTTCACGCAGAGGGTGGTACGTGTATGGAATGAGCTGCCAGAGGATGTGGTGGAGGCTGGTACAATTGCAACATTTAAGAGGCATTTGGATGGGTATATGAATAGGAATTGTTTGGAGGGATATGGGCGGGGTGCTGGCAGGTGGGACTAGATTGGGTTGGGATATCTGGTCGGCATTGACGGGTTGGACCGAAGGGTCTGTTTCCATGCTGCACATCTCTATGACTGTATGACTCTATTAAGTGTATAAGTCCTGCCCTGATTTGCATTTCCAAAACGCAGCACCTCATATTTATCTAAATTAATCTCCATCTGCCACCCATCGGCTCACTGGCCCATCTGTTCAAGATCCCATTGTAATCTAAGATATCCTTCTTTGCTATCCATTATACCTCCAATTTTGATGCTGCAGTGGTGCTTGATGGAGGTGCTCAGCAGATTGTTGGCTGCAGTGGTGCCCAGATGAGGTCTCCTGGCTTTGGGAAGCCCGCGGCGTGGATGTGGGAACTCGGTGGGTTTTCAGCTACTGCAGTAACAGTGCCTGGAGTGGAGACTGCTGATTTCGGTAACCTGAATCATGGACTCGGCAGAAAATCAACTCGATTTTGTTATTTCTTTGCACTTTTTTGTACCTAAAATAGCACTTTATTGTGGTGACAACACTTCTGACTATATCTCTTTAATAAATAAATAAATCATGTAATATACCTTCATCATTTGAGAATATTTTAACACATCATCTCTCCTCAGAGCACCAAAATGTTTCTTTAACCAATATTGCCACCTCTCTTCCTTTTATATTCCCCTCTCTATCTCTTCTCATTTCCCTTTTCTTGGTAAGTCATCTTTAAACCTCATAACCGAATGTAGTGCTTTTATTCTTCAAACCATGATTGATTAATAGCTGTGATAGCGCAGCAGGTCAGGCAGCATCCAAGGAGCAGGAGAATCGACGTTTTGGGCATAAGCCCTTCTTCAGGAATGAGGAAAGTGTGCCAAGCAGGCTAAGATAAAAGGTAGGGAGGAGGGACTTGGGGGAGGGGCATTGGAAATGCGATAGGTGGAAGGAGGTTAAGATGAGGGTGATAGGCCGGAGTGGGGGTGGAGGCGGAGAGGTCAGGAAGAAGATTGTAGGTTAGGAAGGCAGTGCTGAATTTGAGGGTTGGGACTGAGACAAGGTGGGGAAGGGGAAGTGAGGAAACTGGAGAAATCTGAGTTCATCCCTTGTGATTGGAGCGTTCGTGGGCGGAAGATGAGGCACTCTTCCTCCAGCTGTCGTGTTGCTATGGTCTGGCGATGGAGGAGTCCAAGGACCTGCATGTCCTTGGTGGAGTCCTAAGTCCCTCCTCCCTACCTTTTATCTTAGCCTGCTTGGCACACTTTCCTCATTCCTGAAGAAGGGCTCATGCCCGAAACATCGATTTTCCTGCTCCTTGGATGCTGCCTGAGCTGCTGTGCTTTTCCAGCAACACATTTTCAGCTCTGATCTCCAGCATCTGCAGTCCTCACTTTCTCCTAATAGCTGTGATAATATGCAGTACGTTTACATGGCTGCCTGGCCTCTCAGCTTTATTTACTGGACTTCTTAAACTGAAGTGTATTATGTTTTGATGAAGCATCACTGGGCTCAAAATGTTAACCGTGATTTCTTCCCACAGATGCTGCCAAACTTGTTGAGTTTTTCCTGCAATTTCTGTCTTAGTTTCAGATCTCCAACATCTTCAGTTCTTTGTTTTATTTTAGTGTTTCTTAAATGAAACTGAACAGCTGCAACCATGCCCAGGTGAGAGGTTAGTGTTTATAGATATGGACAAGATATATCAGCCTTTTATTTCACAAGCTTGGATGAACAATCTTTGCTTTTTAGATTTACAGAACAACCTTGGTTATCCAAACATCAATTGTCCAAATTTCGGATTATCCAAATAATATCTTAAGTTCCTCTAAAAACGTTATCCACTTTCTGAACAATCAGTTATCTAACAATCAGTTATTCAAACACAATACTCCCTGTCCATCCAGTCTGATAATCGAGGTTATTCTGTATGTTTATTTAATGTGTCAATTATATACCAGGATTGATTTTTATTACTAGCTATTCACATGGTCTCTAGTTGAACATTCAGTGTTATTTCATTGGCAGTTGAATGCATTAGTAGGAACTACAAATAATCATTTTTCTTATAGCTTGCAAAGCCAACATTGAAAGAAAACTTTTAACCTGGCCTTGATGTTTTAATCTCTTCTGTTCAAGTGAAAATACAATGATCAGAGATCACAAGAGTTAAGCATTAATTTAATTTCACATCTCAAAAGACAACATAAACAAATGTAATTCTCAGGTATTATGGTGTGTTTTCTTTATGAAATTCTGGTTGAGGTACCTTGTTCAGGCAGAATAAATGCATTAACATAAGCACCACAAAAAATTTCCTAGGCAATATTTTGCTTTAATTTACGATCATTGTTATGTGAGCAAATGTAGCAATGAATGGCACACAGCAAGTTCGAGCTACAATTAACTTGGTTTCTGTTGGAGGGAGAATGGGGCCAGAATGGCAGGAGAAGTCATTGGCAAAAGTGAGGATTGCAGATGCTGGAAACCAGAGTTTAGCTCAGAGTGGTACTTAAAAAGCACAGCAGGTCAGGCAGCATCCGAGGAACAGGAAAATCGATGTTTCGGGCAAAAGCCCTTCATCAGGAATAGAGGCAGGAAGCCTCCAGGGTGGAGAGATAAGTTGGGGGTGGGGATGCTGCTGGGGAGAAGGTAGCAACGTGATTGGGGGTGGGGATGAAGGTGATCGGTCAGAGGGGAGGATGGGGGAAGGTAGCAAAGAGTACAATGGGTGAATGGGGGTGGGGAAGTTATTGTTATTGTTCTTTCTGTACCTGGGACAGTCCAGTATAAAAGGCAAGAGTGCTTCTTCTAAACCTGCCAATGAAATTATCATATTACATGGGTGGGGCTCTCCAGCAGGCACTTTTAGAACTGTTGGGTACCTTGCTCAGTTCCTAGCATTGCCATGTTTAATGTACACACTGTATATTTCACCCACTTGCATGTGAAAATCCTATTTGAGGCCCTACAACTGGAACACAGATTTTCACGTGTAAGCAACCACCCTTTCTCTTGTTGTAAAGGGTCGAATTCTTTGCCTATTTGCAGACACAGTGGGAAAATACTTCAGGCCTCAATGGGATGGTCAAAGGCTCTCCCAGCCCACTCTGATTTTAAATTGTCTTCTGCCATGTCTTCAGGTGAGAAATGGGGTGACTGATAGTTGGCAATTTTTCCTGATGAATGAAAAGCAAATTCATGCAGCAATGAAACTCAGTATCAGGAGACCCAAAACATGGGGACTGATGGAGGGACTGTCTCTTATGTAGCTGGAGAATTGATTACTGTATGTTTAGTGCCTGCCTCATTCCAGTTCACCCTCATCATAGTTAAAATATGACAAAGCATCAATTTGGCAATTGTTTTGAAGATACAAAGTAAAGGTGAGGCTGTGTCTCCTGTCAGGATGACTGGGTAGAAGTCTCTCAGCAGCATATTTGTCACTGAAGTAGCAATGGAATATGCGTTTCTGGCTGTCAGTGTAATTGCTGAATGGCAGCCAACCCATTTCTCATGGTTCAGTTTTGGTTATAATTACATGGCGGACTCCCAGACGATTCGCGTTGCGTTAGGTTGTGTGAGGAAGGGGAGAAAGGGTACTCAATTGATGTTAGAACTGGATAAAAAAACTAAATCAGCCATTTTGTATTCATAATGATGGCCAGGACATTCTGAAAAGAGGCAATCGCATTCAGATTGCCATTTCACTTAATACTGAGCTTTGAATTTAAGGGTGGCTCAAATCAACAGCTCCATGGTGCAGGATAGTGCTGAGAGTGGGCGGGGGAGGGGTTGGAGGTAGGTAAAGAAACCAATCCAAGCTCTCATTTGCCTCACCATGCTGTGTTGAATATTTTAAAAATATCCAGCAGCATGATCTGACGCTTTGACAAGTGTTTGCAGGAGGGAACGTCAGTGTTGCTAGTGATCCACAAGGAGGGAGTCATTGTGACAATGTAATGGGTGTGGTGGCAGGTGTGGGAGGTGTTGTTAGGGTTGATGGGGGGAAAGTATTAGGGGTTGAGGAGGTGTTGGAGAGTGAGGGGAATTGAGGATGATGGGGAATGGCTGGGTGCACGGGTGTTGGTCGATGCAGGGGAGTTGGAGGTGAGGGGGCATTGGGGTGAAGAGGGATTTGGGAATGAGAGTGTATTTTGCTTGCTGAGGGGGGATTAGGGGCTGTAGGGTGGTGAGAGGGTGCTTGGGGGGTGAGTGTGTAGTTTGGGGATGAGGGGCTGTAGGTGGGTGCGGGGGTGTTGGGGTTGAGGGACTGTGGGTGGGTGAGGGAAAATTAGGGGTGAGGGGCTGTAGGTGGGTGCTGGGGTGTTGGGGTTGAGGGACTGTGGGTGGGTGAGGGAAAATTGGGGGTGAGGGGATGTAGGATGGTTGAGGGTTTTGGGGGTGAAGGACTGTGGATGGGTGAGGCAGTGTTGGGTTGAAGGACAGTGGGTGGGTGAGGGAGTATTGGGGGTGAGGGGCTGTAGGGTGGTGATGGGGTGCTTATGGGTGAGGGTGTAGTTTAGGGTGAGGGACCGCAGGAGGGTGAGGGGGTGTTGGGGTTGAAGGACTGTGGGTGGATGAGGGAGCATTGAGATGAGGGGCTGTAGGGGGGTGAGGGGATCCTTATGGGTGAGGGTGTAGTTTGGGGGTGAGGGACTGCGGGTGGGTGAGGGGGTGTTGGGGTTGAAGGGCTGTAGATGGGCGAGAGGGGTGTTGGGGTGACAGGCTGTAGAGGGGTAACAGGGTGTTGGGGGTGGTGGAGAGAGTGTTGTATTTGGTGCGTGAGAAGGTATTAGGTGTCAGTGGAGTCGCAGGTCTGTTCTGCGGGGCTGTGTGTTGGACCCTGGTGGGTGGCACTTTTCTTTAGGGTGTGGATTCTGCTCAGGGTGGCGTTTTACAAATTTCTGGGTGAAGTTGAGGTGCTGTTCGCGGCATGTCAGGACATCAGCTTATGAGTTATCTAGGAGGTAGACAAGGTTTTTAAGCATCTACCTTTACTAGGTGACTCTTAGCGGAAGCAGAAGCCTTCAATTTGTCTGATGTGAGGGATTTTTCAGAAAGTTCCGGATTTCCATGCTCTGCCTGGAATTCCAAGTGGTCCTGACACACAATTCCAGTCTGTGCTGCTCTAATGTCTATCCAGCCACTGGAATATTTTCACCTACACTTTCACCACTTTCTTCTGAAAGAGGAAACAGCTAAACAACAAAAGACAAGGAAGTACCAAATCAATTCTAACAGTGTCACTGCTGCAAATCACTCTTCAGCTGCTCCAGGCTCCTGTCACTGTGGAAGAAGTCAGAGCTAGGCTAAAACTGAAAAAAAAGCACAAAAGTAGGTTGGAAGGAAAGATGTTATCAGTCGGAAATTTTGCCATATTTTCTGTCAAGAACAAGCACTGCTTGTGTGAAGGAATAGCAGAAATGCACTCCTGTGTAGTGTGAATCAGAACTCCCTATCACCAAGTGACAGAATTGAAATTATTTCCCAAACAGACAAAATGTTTCCCCTGGCTAGTAGCTTAAAATGAGGGGACATTGTCTCCAGATAAGGGGAGGTCATTTAAGACTGAGGTGAGGACGAGTATCTTCACTCAGACAGTGGTGAATCATTGGGATTCCCCAGCCTAGAGGTCTGTGGAAGTTTAACCAATGAGCATGTTCAAGACAGAAATTGATAGATTGCTGGAAGCCAATGACTTCAAGGGAGACAAGATAATGCAAGAAAGTGGCATCAAGGTAGATGTCAGAGCTGACTAGATGGACTGAACAGTCTACTCCTATTTATATCTTCCTCAAGGGGGTACAGACAATGTACATGGCTCTACTGTAGGGGGTGCTGTTGGTGGAGATGGGTGGTGGTTTGGGAATAGGAAGGTCAGGAAAGAAACAGGGATAGGAATTTAATAGTTAGGGAAATAGACAGGTATTCCCACAGTCCCAATGGCATTTTCAGCATGCCGGGGTGCCAGGGTCAAGGGTATCACTGAGCAGCTACAGAATTTTCTGACTGGAGAGGGTGAGCATCCAAAGCCCATTTTAATATTAGTATTGATTTCAGAAGGTGCTCTGACCAGATGAGGAACGGTGAAATTACTTTCCCATTCTCCTGCTCGTCATTTCCTTCTTTAGATTAGAAGAGAGTTTGTGCTTTGCTAAATCTGAAGTTGTCCCTCTCTTTACACGTTGAAGATTTGAAGAATTGATTTAGACAGATTTCCTTCGATTAAACAAAGAAAGATTTTTTTAAAAACAATTATTCCTGAGCTAAAAACCAAGCCAAGATAATGTAAAAAAACCCTAGTGTCTTAGTTCAGTGAGTATTAGGGAAGGCAAATGGAAGTTATCTCAAAGTGAATGGAGTACAAAGGTAGAGGAGGTTTTGCGAAAACAAGATCAGACACTAGTCAGACAACAGCTGGAATACTGTGAATAGTTTTGAGCCCCTTATTTAAGGAATACTGGCATTGGGGACAGTGAAGTGAAGGTTCACTAGGCTGACTGGAAGGACGGACTGTCTTATGAAGAGAGGTTGACTAGGTTGGGCCTGTACTTATCAGAGTTTAGAAGAATGAGAGATGATCTTATTGAAACATCCAAGATTCTTAGAGGATTTGACAGGGTGAGATGTTGAGAAGTTTTTATTTTCTTGAGATGGACCGTAGGACCAGAGGACATAACCTCAAAATAAGCAGTGTTCAACCATTTTAACACAGAGATGATAAAGAATTTTCTGTCTCAGAAGGTAGTGAATTAGTGGAATTAACAGTGGGTTATGAAGTCTGTGTCATTCAGTATATTCAATGTTGAGATTGACAGGTTTTTAAACAATGAGGGAATCAAGTGGTGCAGGCAGAAAGTTGGAATTGAGAATCATCGAATTACCATAAACTCAGTGAGTGGCACAGCAGGCTCAATGGCCTGACTGGTCTACTTCTGCTCCTATGCCTTATTTTCTTATGGTAAGTCTGTCATATTATATCAGTGTACGTAGTAAATATTGCAAGTGAGCTTCAAGGCATCACTCTCAGGGAGAACCCACACTCCCGTCTGATGGGAAAAGGCTGGCTCATGGAGGTCTTCCTGTCGCAGATAGTAACTCTTCACAGTATGCGGGGGAGCTCTGACCTTTAGATTCCCTGTGCCTATTCTATGTTCTGCACCCAGTGGGTCAAATCAGTAAAAATCACCAATTCAAATGACGAAGGTGACTGTGATGCCATATTATTGTTGAAAATTATGGATATAAATAACAGCAGGGAAACAAGCCTGCAGAAGAAGGGAAGGAAGTGAAAATCACCAGAAGTGGTGATAAAATCTACAGTCTGAAATTTACAACACAGGTCTGCAAGAATTATGAGGGTTACTTTTGTCAAAGTGTGGAAACAGTGCATATGGGTGCTGCACCATTAAAAACCATCTATTTAAGAGACTTGATTTAACACACATTCTTTCAACAAACTTATTATGGTTATGGCTTCAACTTTCTCAGGATCTAATCAGAAATATGCAGCTTTAGTACTCGGCTGCTGATTAGACACATTTTTATAAGATCATTGCACCTACAGCCAGTCTGTGTCTGAATGCTCTGGTTAATGCACAGTGCATCCCTCAATGATCAAAGGAGAGGAAATGCAAGTTCTCAGGTATGGTATTGGAGAGGTTGGTGAAGGAAGACTGGAGGAAGAGCAGCCTGAGAGAACAGATACTTGCAAAAGGGAAGAAGGTTTCCTCTCCATCCTCAACCTCTTCCCTCTCGCCTGCAGCAACTATTACTATCTTGCCTGATGTCATGCCATGTTCCTTTTCCTCTGAGCCAAGGTGGGCCTCATGTCCACACTTTCTCTCTCTCCTGGTAGCACCTGTAAAATGAAATGACAGACCTTTTCTTATCTGATGAAATCCTTAACACGCAGAGAACTTCCAGAATAAATGTTGCTCAAGTTTTGGGAAAATCTTGAGAAATTTTCTGGAATGTTCTCCTGATGTGGTTCAGAGATCCTCTTCACAGCTCCCAAGCAATCAGCCGGAAATTGTGAGTGCCCTTTCAAATGACGACTTACCTCTTCTACCTCACCATGTACTTACTTCCAATGAGGAACGAGTGTTACTCAGAGTGTTCACTAAGAGCCAGCAGGTACTTTAAGTGACAGGTCTCCAGGCAGCCACTTGTATTGCTGACTGACTCATTTACCAAGATGGCATTGTGTGTTAAGATATTGGGTGTAATTTAGAGATCCTAACCTGAGTCTGGATGCCAGACTGAGAAGTGGGTGCTGTTAGTGCTGGCAAATATGCAGCAGCCAGTTGATTACCACGTCAGAGGCACGGGACCCAGACAAATGGGAACAGAAAAAAAGATACTAAGCCTGGTGCAATATGATGGGGGTCAGAGATCCAGGCATGATTTTTAACCTGTCTGTAGTGCCTACTCACCAACAAGGAGAGGCATGGTGGCTCAATGGTTAGCACTGCTGCCTCACAGGTCCAGGGACCTGGGTTTGATTCCAGCCTCAGGCAACTGTCTGTTGGAGTTTGCACGTTCTCTTCGTGTCTGTGTGGGTTTCTTCCGGGTGCTCTGGTTTCTTCCTACAGTCCAACGATGTGCAGGTTAGGTGGGTTGGACCTATTTAATGCAGGAGCTAGAGGGATAGGATGGGAGGTTGGGTTTGGGTGCTCTTTGGAGGTTCGGTGCAGACTCGATGGACTGACTGGCCTCTATTTGCTCTGTAGGGATTCCATGAAGGTATAAAAAGCAGTAGAAAAATCACAAACCTGACCAGGTCTGCTCTATCTTTTCAGAAGCCCAAGCCTCATTCTCCACACATCCCACCACCCCACTCCACTCCCCTCATCTATGTCTGTCTTAATCAGCTTACAGTTTGACGTGAGCCATGGCTAACTGGCTCAGACCAAATACAGGATGGTCCCACAGTCCAGTGATGTCTCTCTGCAGGATCTCCTCCAGGTTGCCCTGGAAAGTGGGGAGTTGTCTTCCTTGCCAATAGGGTCAGAAAACTCTCCTGCTAGTCCAAGACAGGTTGGTCGGAGATTTCAATAGAGTCTAGTGGCTACAGTTCATGTAGGTCCAATGTAGAAATAGGGTCAACAATCTTTTTTGTCAGAGTGAGTACAACAGAATGCTATGGGTCTTCTGTGGGCAATCATGATTGGGTTTCGGAGGGTAGAGGGTGTAGGCAAATGGAGAAAGAATCATAAGACATGCAGGCGCATCATTTGGCTGTGCAACATGTGGGCTACAGGTAGCGACCTCTTTGTGCCAGTGTTACACAAATGCATTGAGACCACCAGGAGGCCCTATTAAATGTCAAAGGAATGATGACTGAGAATGGAGTCAATTGTCCACTGAGCACAACCCGTCCACATATAGCCACAGGTGAATCTGCCTCTCCTCCAACCTAGTTTACTGTATCCAGTGCTCCAGGTGTGACCTTCTCTACATCGCGGAGACGAAATGTAACGTTAGGGAACATTTCACTGAGCATCTCAGCCATGTCTGTAAGGGAGACCCCACCTCTCGGTCACTGCCCATTTCATTTCCTCTTTCCACTCCCTCTCCGGCATGTCCATCCTCAGCATCCTCATTGCCACAGTGAATCTGACTGCAAATTGAAGGAAAGGCATCTTATCTTCTGCCTGGGCAGGATACAGCCCAGGGGACTCAATGCTGAGTTCTCCAATTTCAAATAACCTTCCTGCTCATCCCCCAAATCCCTTTCCAGCCCCACCCCCTCCCTTCCATTCCTCTGATCAGCCCTTCCTTCCAGCTAAGAACCGGATTCATTCCTCCCATCGACCAACTAGGTCATAGCCACCACCCTTGTTCACCTATCACAACCTCACTATTCCATCCTTCTCCCCACCAAAAACCTTCCCCCTCCCCCCTTTATCTGCAGCTCCCTTATCCCCACCTCTAGTCCTGAAGAAGGTCTGAAACATTGACTTCTCCAGCTCTTCATGCTGCCTGGTTCCTGCTTGTCTACAAGGAGTTGTGGAGGCAGAGTCCTTACATATATTTATAGCTGAGATGATGGATTCTTGATAAGTGTGGAGAATCAAGGTTCATGGGGAAAGGGCAGGAAAGTGAACATAAGGGCCTTATTGAATGACAGAACAGGCTCAAGGGGCTGAACAGCCTATCCTTATTCCTATTTCTTATGATCTTATGTCTGTCACAACTGCCAGAAGCACTGTCCAGACCTGTGAGGATAATGGAGAAGTCTGTTTTGTCTTAGGGGGGCAAATATATGTATTCCCCCCCCCCCCCACAAGGAGAGCTCGATTCAGCAGACCATGGACTAGCTGCCAGATATACACTCAGAGCTTCATACCATTTCTCTAGTCTTGAACTCCATACAGAGATGCTCAGACAAGAAGGTGACAAGATGTGTGACCCTCCCACTCTGGTGGTCAGGGGGATGCTAGTTTGCAATGACAGAATGGAAGAGCACCAGCCTGTCACTCCTAGGGTCTCCTCTTGGGGCACTGTGAAGCTGAGCGAACATTCAACCATTTGTCAGTAAGTCCATCAGCTTCAGTAGCTGTGGCCACAGAGGAGGAATTCCAGCAAGCGGGGGCATCAGGCAACCAGAGGATCATCACCAAGGTCATCTTATACCACAGTGCAGTGCACTCAGGAGCTAACCCCACTTCAGCTTAATAACTCCACACCATGTTCCAGCATTCATAAACCAATGAGAAAGAACATACAATTACACCAGAGTTGCATGAGTTGTTAACATTTATATGGTACTGTCTAGTAGTGTGTAATTAAATAGTGGTATTATACATTTATGTTATCTATTTCTTTGTGTTGTATAGTATTAAAATATCTCCACGTTCACTGTGTAACCACCGATAAAATCATTTGCAAGTTTGTATGAGTGAAAGCAAAGTATTGCCTTCTTTGTGATTGAGTTGCCATGAATGGAATTTTGTCAACCAGAACTGCTGACTAGTTAATGCAAGGAGATCTGTAGATTGCATACATTTGGGTCTGATGCAGATGGCTTGCCAAAGGATTCATTTGTGCTGGAATCAGGGCTGAGTGGGGAATTCCTGGGCCTTTTCACAAGGCTTTTCTCTGCTCTCCTATTTGGTACAGGCACCTTGATCTACTGATTTGTCTGTGCTATTCCCTCCTCCCCTTTTTCCACATCAGATGACATGTACGTGTGATGTTCAATGCAGACGACAGTTATCCAGGAAACTGTCCGGGCAATAGAATAATATTTTCATCAAGCCAACCATTTGCTGAATTGTTACCTATGCTTACCCATGATATTCATTATCCCACTTCTTGGCTGGCATTTGAGGGTTCTATACTGGCATTGTTAGCCAGATCTTGATCAAATATCATTTGCCTGTTGGGATTCATTCCTGCACCTGTGACCCCAGAGTGCTGTGGCATTGGGAAGAGGTGGAGTACGTCAGCATCATGAGAAATTGCCTGGAACCAAGCAAACACCTGAAGAACTCACCAACTCTTGATTTATAAAGTAGAAGCCCAGTACCAGACAAGCCTTAATTGCCACAAGGGCACAGTCGATCATACCCTATGTCTATGGGAAGCTTACAATGATCCTGAGCCCATAGATTGCCTGGCTGTTTGGATCAGTTCCAAAGGGCATACATGCTCCAGCTCAACTGAACAGAGTATTCATTAAAAAATTACCATGCAGCCACCTTAAGTAATTGGGAAAGCAAATGGAATGTTAGCCTTTCTTGCAAAGGGAATGGAATCTGAAAGTATGGAACAATGTAGGACATTGTGAAACCTTACCTGGAATATTGACCTCAGAACTAGGGAAGGATATTCTTGCATTGGAACTATTTCAAAGAAGGTTCAGTGTTTTATGTGGAGAGATTGAGCAAGTTGGGCTCATTGAATGAGGGGTGACCCCCCCTTATTGAAATATGTAAGATTGTAAGGAAGCTTTGACAACGTAGATGCAGAGACGATGTTTCCTCTCATGGGGGAATCTAGAACTAAGGCCAAAGTTTAAACTTAAGGCATGTCCCATTTAAGATGGAAATGAAGAAGAAGGGTCACTAGTTTTTTTGAATTCTCTTCCCCAGAGAGCTTTGGAGGTTGTGACATTGAATATATTCAAGGCTGAATTGGACTGATTTTTAATTGACAAGAGAGTCAAGGATTATTGTAGACAGGAAGGAAAATGCTGTTAAAAACGCAGTCAAATCACACAAATCTCATTGAAAGGCAGAGCAGGATTAGTGAGCTGAACAGCCTACTTTTGGTAAGTTCTTGTGATCTTATTGACTACCTGGATATAGTAATGAGCAACCATGAGGAGATCTTGCACCTTCCAAAGTGGATCCTTAGAAGGAAATGCTTGTGTGGAAGTTTAAGGCTGTGGTTACTTTTAGAGCCACAGGCTTTGGGTTCCTTCAGTCTTCAGGTCCATTGATCATCTGTGTTAGAGACAGCATGTTTGTATGCCTTCTTGAGGTATTGGTATTCTTTGCTGGCATAGTGTTCATTCACTTGAAGGTAGTTTATTCTAACTTTCATACTCTGCCATGTTGCAAGGATTTTCATCTGACTTCTCCCTGGTCCCCTTCAACTTGACCCTCATCATTTTTCCTGTGACCAAAAAAATCCTGTAGTTTATTAAATAGGGGACTAATTCGTAGAACAATGATAATGTTCTGATGAAAATTGACTGAGGGGTGAAAGGCAATTAGTATTTTAAAATAGGAGAGATAACAAAAAGCTAGTACGGTTTCATTTGACTGATCCTCCTAGCAAGTAAGTCAGGATTTATAGACAGCTAAGAGATGTTATGCAGGCAAACACAGAATGAGAATGAAATACTTAAACACATATGTTGCAGTCAGCAGTGAAGCAATGGTGCTCACCACTGACCTTGAACAAAGCCGTCCACAATGATATAGCAACATTTGTGGTGTGGTTTTCCCTTTTCCTGATGGCAGTTTACATAAGGGTATAAGAACAGAAGGAACTGGAGCAGGAACAGGCCACATGAACCTTTGAGAATAAAACTGACGCTCATCTGATCCTGTTAAATATTTCAAGACCTTGATCCTTGTTTTCCTTATTTTTCTCCTCTGATAACGTTGTATCAAAGGCTTCCTTCTCAACTTGCTTCATTTCTTTTCAAGTTTCCATTGCAAATTTGAAAATTCAATGTCCTGTGGTTACCCAATAGATATGTACAGTGAGACCAGGCATGCTGTCTGACCCAGTAGCAAGTGTGGGGTTCTACTCTGGGATAATGGTTTGGACTGCCAACACTTTCCATCAATCCTTTCCTAAAAGTTTGAAGCAACAACTTTATAAAATGGCTATGAGGTCTGGGGAGGCAGTTATGTTAGGAAATTGAGTATTCTTCATGGTTTGGCAGCGGGGGGACGTGGGGTGGGGGGGGGGGCTGGGGGTGGCGTTTCATTAACAAGTAGTCCTTAGAATTAACTCAGAAAGGCACGTTTCAAGTGAAATAATGTTCACTTCTTAAAGCAGCACCCAGCCTATTGACTTGTGGTATTACTCGAGGTGTGTTGTGGGGCCGGTGACCAATGCACTTACAGCAGGTGGCTGGATATTGAATTATTTTGAGGAATCAGCTTTTCCCAGTTTTACAGCATTTTTGTTTTTAACTCATGGATGGTACAGTTCCTGAATCATAGGAATTCCAGCAGATAAAGGCCAAAAGGCTAGACTCACGAGGTAAGTGTTTTTATTGCATTGTTTGTGAGCTGGGGGTCACACTTTGTTCTAGCATCCTCTCAGACCATTGTAACCTCAGATTCACTCTTCCATGATTTCCAAATAAAATGAGACAGTTTTATTTTTAAAACTTGACTTGTTGAATTGTGAAAATGATAGATTGATCTTGAGAAAGTTCCACTTTCCACATTGCTGTAAACTGACCAAACATACAGAAAGGAGAGGGTGGAAGTAAACAGAAAACAGATGGGTGGCACAGTAGCTCAGTGGTTAGCACTACTGTCTCACAGCGCCAGAGACCAGGATTCAATTCTGGCCTCAAGCAACTGTCTGCGTCGAGTTTGCACATTCTCCTCCTGTCAGCATCGGTTTCTTCCCACAATCCAAAGATGTGCAGGTCAGGTGAATTAGCCATGCTAAATTGCCCATAGGTGCATTAGTCAGGGTAAATATAGGGTGGGAGAAAGGGTTGGTGTGGACTTGTTGGGCTGAAGGGCCTGTTTCCATACTATAGGGAATCTAATCTAAAAAAAATCAGAAAGGAAGTAAAACTAGAATTGTAGAAAGACAAATCGAATGACTTATGTTAGCTTCCAACATTCTTATTTCATATGGCAGAATGAAAAAAAAATCAGCTTGTGCTTTCCATTCCATGTTTAGATTAGATTCCCCTACAGTATCGAAACAGGCCCTTCGGCCCAACAAGTCCACAATGACCCTCCAAAGAGCAACCCACCCTGACCCATTCCCCTACACTTACCCCTGACTAATGTACCTAACACTATGGGTAATTTAGCATGACCAATTCACCTGACCTGCACATCTTTGGACTGTGGGAAGAAACTGAGCACCCTGAGGAAACCCACACAGACACAGAGAACATGCAAACTCCATACAGATAGTCGCCCAAGGCTGGAATCAAACCCAGATCCCTGGTGCTGTGAGGCAGCAGTGCTAACCATTGAGCCACTGTGCCTCCCATGTTGTTTCAGAAATATACATGGGATAGTTTTTGCAATGATGTGGGAATCAGTGACCTGTATTATTCATATGTTTCAATGTAACTCATGTGTTGTTAAGGTCTAACCAAAAGTTTTCTGAATAAATTTGTGCAAGACCATGATATTGGGAAGTCTACAATCCTGCAGTCTCAGTGAAGAGTCATGTTCAGGGCTGTCATGGTTTAAAGAATCAGGACACAGTGTCATCACTCAAATCCAGTCTATAACCTCCGCAAGGGTGGCTTTCCCTCTGCCACTGGAGGATTATGAAATTAACTCTTAAGTACATAGTAGACAATAAAATTGATATTCCAGAATTCCAAATTCCAGATAAAGTTTTCAAATGCCAAATTCAAAGAAACATTGGTAAGTTTCAAAACTCACTTTCCCACCTCTCCTGATCGTATGGCCATCTTTCCCCTGCTTAATTTCACAACATCCTCTTCCACCTCTGCCCCAACTCACAGCCACACGGCACTTTCCAATCCCGTAGTCCAAATGTTCCCTATTTAATTTGAGAAGTGTTAGTCACTCTGATCAAACCTATATTAACATTCAATACAATGGCACGATCAGGTGCCTCAGATTTTTAAAATCTGGGATACAGTTCCTGTATGAGAGAAAAAAATGATAGTTGCGGAGAATATCTACCAAGACCACCCATTTATTTATGAATTTATCTCAATTGAGCAGTAATTGTTGACTGTATCCACTCTGAGTGATGTAAGGCTAACCTCAAGACCAGCTGAGCAATGAACATTCACTTACACTGTAGCTACAGAAGACAGGAGAATATAATTCACTTTCCAATCAGTTTGAGCTGCCTGGTTCCTGCTTGAATCCTGTCATTCAGGATTCTGTGAAGCTCTTTGGAACAAACAGTGTTAACAAGGCAGGCTTATGTTAATTTTTAAAAGTTTCTCAGCTAGCAATGGACACGGACATTTTAAACAAAGCCCATTTTTGACTGAATGACACTAAACATGGCTCCCACAGTTTGCATTCCGACGTAATCCACATTTGACTCTACTGAGATGGAAACTCAGGGACTTTGAAGACATTATCAGAGACAATGATTTCCTGGAAATATGCAAATTGATTCCTTCTTGCCTTATTAAAATGGAGATATGCACAGTAACCATAGAATAATGAACCAGTCAGAAGTTCATCACATGGATTAAAAAAAAATGTTTGCCTCAGTCAAATGCAAGCTAATTAAAGTTACCTTTTGGAATATACAATGAGCCTTTGAACTTCTGATGTTAGTTAGAGATGTGTGTGACCAGTGAGTTACGTGTGTGTTTACCATAGACATGTTTTAGCAGAAGACCATTCACAACTGTGAAAGGAAGAATCTGCCTTCTCCCCCCCACCTTCCCCTCTTTCTTCATAGACAATAGACAATCGACAATAGGTGCAGGAGTAGGCCATTCTGCCCTTCCAGCCTGCACCACCATTCAATATGATCATGGCTGATCATCCTTAATCAGCATGAGAGCTCTATCTAACTCTTTCTTAAGATAATTCCAGAGACTGGCCTCTACTGCCTTCTGGGCAGAGCATTCCACACAGAAAGACAACACCTTGTTTGCTGAAGTTGTGTGTATGCTCCTACAAACAGGCAGAGAACATTGAAAAGAAGCCTTCAGTTTCCACAAAGGCATTTCCAGAAGGAGGAGATGGCAGTAGCTACAACCTCAAACTATCAACTGAGGACCAAGGCCTTTGGCTATTCGCAGCCACACCAGAGAACCAGTTACACCCATGAACTCTTACTCATCCTTTTTTTTAGTGAATGTAAACATGGCCAAGTCTAACCTCCATTTTGTAATTTATATTTTTGTCTATTATTATGTGCGTTTGTGTGCATATGTGTGCATTGGGCATTAGGATTTGCATTTGCATTTTTAACATTTTTACCTGGCTGACTTTCAGCCAAATAAAAACTAATCCCTTCCTCTTGTGGAGCTGAAGAAATCCTATGTGAACACAACAACATAAATATAGGAGCAGAAGTAGGTTATTTGACCACCTTCCTCAAAATGCTCCAGGTGTGGTCTCACCAAAGGCCTCTACAGCTGCATATTTCATTCCCCTTGGAATAAGCACCGACATTCCATTTGCCTTCTTGATCACTTCCTCTTCTGTGTGCTAATCCTTTTGTCATTCATGTACCAAGACACACAGATCTCTCTGGAGTACAGAGATCTGCAATCTTTCTCCATTGAAAAAGCATACAGCTTTTCTATTAGTTATTACAAAGAGATCAAGTTCCCACATTGTACTCCATCTGCCATTTTTTTTTCCCATTCACTTAATCTAATTATATCCCTTTGTAGATTAACTACCTTCTAATGATAACTTACTCTTCTATTTATTTTGATACGATTGGCAAATCTATATAAAACACACTTGGCCTCTTCATCTAATTTATTGTTATTGATTGTAACTAGTTTATGCCCTGCACTGATCCCTGTTGTATTATTCTATTTACAGCTTGCCAATTTGAAAAAGACCCTTTTATCCCTAATCTCTTGCTTCCTATTAGCTAAGTAATCCTTTGTCCATGCTAGTATGTTGTTTCTCCACACCATGTGCTCTTGTCATTGTATTAATCTTTAATTTGACATTTTTGAAAAACTCAACTTTGTCATGTCTATAGGTTTCTTCTTATCCACCTCCCATGTTCCTTCCTAAAACAAAACTAATGAAATACTTAAACACAATTTGCCTTTTACAAATTTATGTTGAGCCTGTCTGGTCTCACTATAATTATCAAAGTACCTTGCTTTCATTTCCCTATAATGGAGTTGCTGGGAATAGACTGGAAAGGCTGGGACTTTTTTCACTGGAGTGTAGGAGGTTGAGGGGTTGCTTTATTGAGATTTATAAAATCACGAGGAGCATCGACATGGTGAATGATTTGGGTCTTTTTCCTGGGGTGGGGAATTTCAAAACTAGGAAACATATTTTTAAGGTGAGAGGAGAAAGACTTAAAAAGGAAATGAGGGGCAACTTGTTTACACAGAGAGTGGTTCGTATGTGGAATCAACTTCCAGAGGAAATGGTGAATGTGAGTACAGTTACAACATTTAAAAGATATTTGGATAAGTGCAAGAATAGTAAATGCTTGGAAGGGATATGGACCAAGTGCAGGTAGGTGGGACCAGTTTAGTTTGGGAACATGGTCAGTATAGACTGTTTGGACCGAAGCGTCTGTTTCCACGCTGTATGACTCTATGGCAAATGCCAGGCTAAATAGGCTTTTAAGTTCCTGCTTTCTGTATTCCTCCACTCTTGAACAAAGGTGTAAAGTGAATTCTGTAAAAATCACAGCACATAATCAATTAAGTACACATACCGAATTGGCAAATGCATCCTTTTTTAAATTCAAAATCATGTTAACAATTAAACAGGGAGTACTAAAATGGGAGAGTCACTTGATCATGTCAGAAATATGGGGATAAACATTGGATTTGAAACCAGAGACTAATACAGGAATTGGAAGTGGCAATTAAATAATTCCTCACCATAATTTAAAAAAACTCCAGAATGGAATTTTTCTTGTCGTGTTACGCTAGTATAGTAAACAACACACCCACTTTCAAAGCCAGTGCTTTTCTAGAACAGTGAGGTTGCTTGATTGATTTATTGTTGTCACATATATGGAGATAAAGTGTGAAGTGTTGTTTTGCATGCTATATAGGCAGACTGTACCATACAAACTGCTTCATGGTAGCAGAATACAGTGTATTACAGCCACAGAGAAGGTGCAGAGAGAGAGAGAGAGAGATGAGACTTAACATTTGAGGTGTAAGTTCAAAAATCTGTTAACAGCATAGAAGAAAACTGTTTTTGAATCGACTCATACATACATTCAAACTTTTATATCTTCTGCCCAATGGAAGAGGATGGATGAGGGTATGACCGGGGTGGGAGGGGTCTTTGATTATGCAGGTTGATTTCCCACAGCAGCAGGAAGTAAAGAAGGAGTCAATGGATGGAAGGCTGGTTTACATGATGGATGGCCTATATTCACAACTCTCCGTAGTTTCTTGCAATCTTGGGAAGAGGTGACTTGATAGATATCCGAGCAAAAGCTAGGAGAGCTGAAATCCAGTTGTTTGTGGCCATTGGACTGGATGAATCAGAATCTGAAACAATATTTAATCTACTGCATCCCTCCTGTTCTGAGAAAATGAGAGGCTTGAGACATTTCAATAGTTTGTTTCCAATATGTAAATGTTAAATTTACAACATAAAATTAACATTCAACTTCATTACTAACACAGTTACGTATGTAAAGGTTTGTATTAATTAAACAAAGCATTCCATCATACACAAAAATGGGGAATACTTTGTTCACCATCTGAAAACAGTTCACTTTGTGATATAATTATTTAGTTATGGTGAATGTTTTCCCAGGCCTAAGTAGGATATCATCTGAGATCAGCTGTAATCTTATTTAACTCATGGTCTTCATCTGAGATGTGGATGTTGGAATGGGATTCAATGCTTGCAAATGACGGCTTCAGTATTATGAAGAAAGATGGGTTTTGATGTTGATTTGTGACTCATGGTGAGTTTGCTCATTGATCCTTTTGGTCTGATCACAATAAATGTTTGGATGTTGTAGGATGTTGTTTGTTTTCCAACTTCATGATCACATTTCATATTTGCCTTATCACCTGGCTTTACTGATGTAGTTCAAAATGTCATGCTTTGCTCTGCTTTTTACTCATTTGATCCTTCTGTTCTTGATCTTGTTTACGTATGGGTTCAGCATTCGATCCATGTAATGCTCAGCAACGAGTGTGTGCACAGGATACACAAGGATGAGTGTAGCTGGTAACTTTGCAGTAGTCACCTGAGAGAGAATTGTAAAGAACGTGATACAGCTGTTCCTTCCATGACTTGCACTAGATGTATATTGCATGTATCATGATTTTCAAGGCATGCATAAATCTCTCCATTTGTTCTTGGAGAACAGAATGTGACTTTTCAATGAATCAAACCCGGGTAGTTTACAATTTACTGAACTCATTACTGTTGAATGGGGTCCATTGTCATTTCTCATCTTCTGAGAGATTCCAAACAATACAAAAACTTGGTCAAGCTGTGGTGAAGTGGTCTTATTGTAGTTGGACGTATCTATTTTAATGATGGATACTGCTGTAGTCATCAGTGACAGCAAGCATGTGTTCACCAGAGGAGCAAATCGCCAAAATCATTACAAACTTCAACCCATGGTGCTGAAGGTAATTCACACACCTTGAGAGGATGATGGAGATTTGACATCATTTTGCTTGACAGGGCAACGCTATTTAGCTTGTGCCATCAGTGAATGTTGTATGACAAATGCTTTTCATGTAACAAGATCAGATGTTGTATCAGTCTGCTCATTCTGAATATTCTGGATACCTTGGTTGCATAAATGATTTCATTTGTAAATGGTTTGTAGATATAAAAGGGATGTGGATGAGCACTTGAAACGTCAGAACATTCAAGGCTGTGGGCCAAGAGCTGGAAAGTGGTACGAGTGTAGATTTAGTAGCTGTTAGCAGTGCAAACTCGATGGGCAGAAGGACCTCTTCTGTACTGTACAATTCTATGATTCAATGATTCAATTGTTTTGATCAATCTTACTAGTTTTGTGATTCTACAGCCATTATACATAGCTATAAAACCTCATCTTGCTTTGATGTTAGCTAATTCTAATGACTTTAGCAATACATTTAGATCTATACAGTTAAAGGATCGTGTTTCCTCACCACTTTTAAGACTGACTGTTGGCAATAGATGTCATGATGGTCTGATGTTAATGGATAGCTCGACTGATACTTACACAGAACTCGTACTCTTGTAGCTTGAATATCCAACACTCTATTTGAGTGAACCAAAACAGGAAGTGCTTGAGAAACTCAGCACATCTGGCAGCATCCATGAAGAGAAACTAGAGATGCTGCCAGACTTGAAGAGTTTCTCTAGCAATTTCTGTTTTACTTTGTTTCAGCTCTCTAGCATCTGCACTTCCTTGTTTTACTCTGTTGAATGGGCACTTTGCTTTGTGTGTTTTGAGCAAACTCATTCATGGTCTAAGATAGGTTATTACAACAAACTTGCTCCCATACAACTAAAGATGGGAAGTGTCAGATATCCATGGGATTGAAATCGCTCCTCTCTCTATTTGATTTGTTTACCATCCCAATGATAGATGTGGTTCCCTGCAATGTCTTTTCACACAGGAACTGCACCTAAGCTAATCAGCCTTCCATTCGTGGCCCTCTGGGTAGATCTCTCAATGTTGAAATGGCCATTTGTCCAACTTGCTGACAACTATTGTTTGTTCTGGTGTTCTACCGTACCTGATCTATTCCACTGTCACCTGGTGGTCTCTGTTGTCAGATCATGTTGGGGGTGGGGGGGAGGGAAAGGTAGAATACATATTGAGGCCAGTTTGAAATGATTACAGTATGTCATGAGTCTTAGCAGACTTGGGACTTCCTGCACATTTACAGACTTAGAAACATTTGCAAACATTCCATTCTTCGGGTTCACAGCTGAACACATAACCAAAGAATTCTACTCTGCTTTCATTGACCAAGAACTTGTCTTTGTTTACGATGAGGTCACGTTACTTAAAATGTTGTAGTTATGAATATAGACATGTCTAAAATTCACTTTCAGTATGATCAGAGATGATAGTGTATTCACTGATGTTCTGTATGTATTCAAGTCCTTGAAGGAGAGAATGTTCAACACTGAAATACCTCTTCCTGAACTGACTTCCAAACTGAGCCTTTGTGTCATAGCAACATAGGAACAGGATTGATTGATTGATTTATTATCACGTGCACTGAAGTACAGTGAACCTTTGTTTGCGAGCAGTACAGGCAGATCATAGTAAGCAAGGATATACACATCAAAAAGACTGAGACAGAGGCATGCAGGTTACATTGCACAGGGCATGCGCTAGGTGAGATCTGCATTGTTTAAGGCTACAGAGTCCATTCATCAGTCTAATAACAGCTGGGAAGAAGCTGTTTCTGAACCTACTGGTGCATGTGTTCAGGCTTCTGTAGGTTCTGCCTGACGGAAGAGGTTGTAGGAGTAGGTCATTCAGCCCTTTAAGCCAGTTCCATTATTCAATGAGATCGTGAGTGATCTGTGGCCTATCAAAAAAGGCCACTGTACGTGCACAGTGATACAATTGGCAGGCTCAATTTGATAATGGCCTGGATTGAGATCAAGTATAGTGAAGTGTTTTGCACATTCACTTCCCTACAATATCAATTGTTAATTTCAAATGTCTTTCTTATTGCATTGGCTTGGGTTTGGTGGCTGCATATCAGCATTGTGCCTAATATGGTTCTCACGCTAAAGTTTCTTGAAAATCTGTATAATTGAGACTCAATGGGTAGGTTTGTCCCCAACTCTGTCAATAATGTGCAGGTGAAGGAGATGCTGAAGTTCCTTCTCTGTCAGCTTTTTAACATGAAGTGGTATTTGTGGCTGTTGATGATGAGTGTCTGAGTATACATTAGGGTCTATATGTACCTTGCAGTTTGCTGATATCATTTAAATGGCCATTATACAACTTGATGCTGCATTGTTGTTCTATAGTTCATGGGGACTGTCCATGTGACTGCCAGCATATAGAAATATATTGCATTGAGAAAGCTTTTTAGCATTTCACATTCTCCAATTATGATTAGACTATAGCATACATTCTGGTGTCTTTGAACAAGACTTGTATATCAAACTAAAGCAGAAATTGCTGGAGACTTGAGTTTCAAAGATCCTGAAAATCTTTAGTGGGCTGACGCTGTTGTCCGGAAATTTTATGTGCCTTGACATTGGTTTAACTTTCTCACACTTTTGTTGGGGCACACATTTTTGTTTATTCATTCATGGGACAAGGACATCCCTGGCTGGCCAGTATTGATTGCCCGTCCCTAGTTGCCTTTAAGAAGTTGGTGATGAACTGCCTTTTTGAACTGTTGCAGTCCATGTGCTGTAGGTTGACCCTCAATACTCTTAGGGATGAAATTCCAGGATTTTGACTGGGTGACAGTGAAGAAACAATGATATATTTCCAAGTCAGGATGGTGAGTAGCTTGGAGGGGAACTTGCTGGTGGTAGTGTTCCTGACCTGCTGCCCTTGTTCTTCTAGATGGAAGTGATTGTGGGTTTGGAAGGTGCTGTCTGAGGATCTTTGGTGAGCATCAGCAGTGCATAGTTAGTATACACTGCTTCTACTAGGGAATGGATGTTTGTGGATATGGTGCCAATCAAGTGGGCTGCTTTGGCCTGGATAGTGTCAAACTTCTTGAGAGTTGTTGGAGCAGCACACACCCAGGCACTAGGGGAGTATTTGGTCACATTTCTGACTTGTGCCTTGTAGATGGTGGACAGCCTTTTGTTGGTCAGGAGGTGAGTTATTCAATGTGGTATTCCTAGCCTTAAATCTGATCTTGTTGCCATCGTGTCCATGTGGTGAGTTCAGTTCAGTTTTCGGTCAATGAAAACCCCCAAGATGTTGATGCAGGGGGATTCAGTGATGGTAATGCCAGTGAATTTAATAGGTGGTGCCTACATAGTCTCTTCTTAGAAATGGTCATTCCCTGGCATTTATGTGTAAAACCAATACATTGCATTTTTCTGTTGGCATTTATTTTAATAGCTTATTTTTCTGATGAATAGCAAACGCAAACAAAATGGTTAGGTTTTCCACAAGCTTTACACTGTTTTCAGTAGCAGAACCAATTGCTTGATATGGGTATGCACCATCGCTGTGGAAATATTCTTTGGAAGAAGTTACGACTTTTTGTGAGACTGCTTTTGTTGCTTTGTAGGTTGTTTCCTGCCATATCAGTGATCACAAGTTGAACTGAGAATGTGGTAATTACTATTGGTAGTTCTGATCTCCTTAAGTGACAGTGATCTTACTAATTCCACCAGCTCTGGCAGCTTTCAGCCTGTCTTGAGTGCTTTCTGGCACAGTTAATAGGAGAGATAATCTTTGATTATTTGTATTTTGATATCCATTTGACATTTTCAACATTACTGAAATCGCAGTTGGGTGAATTTGCCTCAACTATGCAATATTGGTTAATGGTTTCATTTGTTTCTTAGTGGATCAGAAGACAATTTTTTAGTGTAATACAGCTTTAAGGGATGTAAAATAGGTCGTCAGTTGATGATTAACAGGTAAAATGTCTCATAAACATCATTCAGCTTTTCATGTCCAAGGTAGAGAAGTTAGCTCCTTTTTTCCTTTTGTGAACCTGCCACCAAGCTTTTGAATCATTGCAGCTACTTTTACCAATGTGGGAGTACAACTGATGGTTTTGAATGCACATCAAAATGTGAAGATTTGGCATAGATAACATTAAATTGATCAGCAACACAGAGATAGTGCCTTGGGATCTGGGATTGCATTCTATGACACTGCAGGCTTATCTCTTGTTAACCCTGAGCTGAAGTGTATCTTCCGCATTTTGCAAACACAGCTTAAATCAAAAAGATGTGCTATTTGCAGAAAATAGTCCAGAACCTATAAAGGTTTCACACCTGAAAGCAATGTTTCCTGTTCTTAATCATCCTCATTTATATCAGAAAGTTCTTGGGAAAATAGAGGAATATTCCATGAGAAACATTCAGATTAAGAACTGCACAGGCTGTAAAGTTTGCATTCCTTTTTATATTATTCCAGATTTGCTCTCTCTGTTGGTTTATGTGAATACTGTTTGTAAGTGGACAAAATGTATAATGTAATTTTCAACACAATAAAATTTATCTTCTCTAAGCACTTAAATTAAGATTAGTAATGCTTAAAGCTCCAAATAGCCTTTTAACATTTTTGGTCTTTGGGTTTCTTTCTTAATCTTTTACAGAATATAGGCATGGCTGGCTAGGTCAATTTTTGTTATCAATCCCGAATTATTATTGGGAAGGTAGTGGTGAGCTGCCTTGCTGGACCATTGCAGTTTATGTGGTTGGTGTAGGTAAAGTAAACAATGCTGCAAGGGAGAGAATTCCAGGATTTTGACCCAGCAATATAGTTTCAAGTCAGGATGCTGGAGAGGAACCTGTGGTGTTTCCATATACCTTGTAATTTTAGGTGGTAGAGATTGCAGGCTTGAACATTTCTGCTGAAGGAATCTTAGTGAGTTTGATGCTGCAATTGCACAGCATTTACATTTTATGTGGTGACAAACTGAAGTGATGAGAGGTTATACTCTGCAGGGAGTATCTCTGCACTTCAGCATCAGGTTGGCCCCGATTCTAAATTTACTTAGTGATTTTATTATTGATACAAAGCAAAAATCAATTCTCATCAATTCTACACGTGTACTTATAAAGTTGGCAGCAATTATTCTGAATGGGGATTTGTTTGAAGATGTAAGTTTCAATCCAGCAGTAACTTGAAATTAGCTTGTGCGGCAGTACTACTCCATATATTTGCTTCCTTTATGCCTGTGATACCTAACACACAACAGTTACAGACTAGACTGTTTCCTGTGTTGATGACTTTGGTTGATAAGAGACAGGTATGTTAGTAGTGTGTTTGCAAAATAAATCACTATTGAGAAAGTGCAAAAGATTGGTGGAAATCTATATGAGTTATACTTCAGAGAAGTTTTAACCGTTTCCCTTCTGAATGGCTTTCAGTTAACAGATTTTCTTTCCCCAGGTGGCCTTGTGCTCTTTCTTTCATGGGTATATCACTTTGGAGATTTCAAGCTCTATGTACAGCCAAGCGCTGTGAGGTGCTAGTGAAAAATTGTTAATCACATGTATTCTATGCGCTGGAGCTGTAAGCCACAGTCAGCATCTGCTATCGACAATCAGCTATCTTCTTTTCTTGGAACTGAACTGTGGGACAGCTTAATGAGCCAAATTACACACATATAAAAGAGTCACATTTGTTTCTGTTGCTGCTGCTCTCCAGTCACCACCCTAGACTTCTGCAAAGTGGTTTTCTTCCACCCACTCACTCTACTGCCTCTTTACCACATGCTAAATTAAAATGAAACCAAAAAGTACAGAAAAAGCTCTGCATGTGCAAACACAGGCTTGGTTTAATGGGAACTATACTGGTCAATTTATTTCAACTTAGGCTTGCCAATGATAACATGGACTTGACATTATCCTCATAGGAAGACACCAGGGACTGCCAGTATGTACAATTTTATTGTTCGCCTATTTGCAAGTGATCTGTGACCTTCAAGTCTAAGGTTTTAATACCAGTGTTAAGGCTCCTTTATAAATATTAGTAAAATGTACTGCAGAGTAAAGTGTGGTGGAATATCAAGGACAGAAACAGTTGTTGTATTACCCTTGAGCATTTCAATTCTTCCAGAATGGGAACGGCAAAGTTAGAAAAAAAAGCTTGGTGTTCAGTCTGAAACAATAAAATGCCATTCAGGTGTCTCTCTCTCTAGTTTCAAACATGGGGAGATGGCCACTTAATTATTTTATGACTAATGTTATGGGCCCCATTAAAAAGCTAATGCAGTAGCTGCATGACCATCTTTCAGGAGAGAGAGAGTTGGGAGTTAGTAGGGAGAGGCTACCAATCCCTAGGTGCCAGCAGGTGCTAAGCATTTCAGTGTGAGTGGGCAAACAGAATATACCTGAGCAGTGCAGTCAGCACTATTCTCATACTAATTAGGTGTTGTTCTCCATAAATTGTGTATTTCACTGGGATCAACATTACAGGAGAATTTCCAGGCACAGTTCCATATAACTCTTATGATCATGGCCTGAAATAGCGCTGGTTGTTCGTTTTAATGTTGTCTAACTTGCAAGAGAAAAGGCTCATCCAACCAAATCTGCTCAAACTGTTTTTAATTATAGTTCTTCTTCATGTACAAGCCCAACCTGGGAGAAACAATGAGCAAGCATTATTTGAAAAATTGTAGCATAGTCATTTTCCCCTCCATGATCATATTTCATTAGTTCCATTGTCATTGTGAATAACTTGAATTCCAATAGAACCTTCAATTTAGGAAAAAAAATCTCAAAATATTTCAAAGAGGAATAAATAAACTATTGATGTTGAACCAAAGAAGGAGATTAGGAATTTGGTCAAGAAGTTTGATCAAAGATAGGTTTTGATTGATTCTTAAAAGAGGAAGTGTGAGAGTTTGGAAGGATTTAGGGAGGAAGTACTCCACTATAGAATCTAGGCAGCTGGGGCGCTGAGGCCAGTGGTATCATTCCCTATCATAGTACAAGCTGAGAGAAAGTGAGGACTGTAGATGCTGGAGATCAGAGAGTGTGGTGCTGGAAAAGCACAGCCGGTCAGGCAGCATCCGAGGAGCAGGAGAATTGATGTTTCGGGCAAGATCCCTTCATCGGGAATGAGACTAGTGAGCCGAGGGGGAAGAGAGATAAATGGGAGGGGGGTGGAGCTGGGGAAAGGTAGCTGAGAGAGAGATAAGTAGATGGAGGTGGGGTTAATGGTGCCAGGTCAGGCAGGAGGGTGGAGCGGATAGGTGAAGGAAGATGGACAGGTAGGTTAGGTCATGAGGGCGGTGTCAAGTTGGAAGTTGGAACTGGGATAAGGTGGGGAGAGGGTAAATTAGGAAACTGGTGAAGTCCACATTGATACCATGGGGTTGGAGGGTCCTAAGCTGGAAGTTGAGGCATTCTTCCTCCAGGTGTCGAGTGGTTAGGGTGTGACAATGGAGGAGGCCCAGGACCTGAATGTTTTTGGCGGTGTGGGAGGGGGAGTTGAAGTGTTTGGCCACTGGGTGGTGGGGTTGGTTGGTGCGGGTGTCCTGGAGATGTTCTCTGAAGCACTCTGCAAGTAGGTGTCCTGTCTCTCCAACGTAGAGGAGACCTCATCGGGAGCAACGGATACAGTAAATTATGTATGGAAGTGCAAGCAAAACACTGATCAATGTGGAAGGCTTTTTTGAGGCCTTGGACGGAGGTGAGAGGGGGTGGTGTGGGTGCAGGTTTTGCAATTCCTGCGGTAACAGGGGAAAGTGCCAGGAGGTGAGTGTAGGGTGGTAAGGGACGTGGACCTGACAAGAGAGTTGCAGAGGGAATAGTCTTTACGGAAAGCGGATAGGGGTGGGGCGGGAAATATATCTCTGGTGGTAGAGTCTGTTTGTAGGTGGCGGAAATGGTGGAGGATGATATGATGTACACGGAGGTTGGTGGGATGAAAGGTGAGGACCGGAGGGTTCTGTCTTTGTTGCGGTTGGAAGGGTGGGGTTCGAGGGCGGAAGTGGGAGGAAGTGGATGACGTGCTGAAGGGCATAATCAACCACATAGGAGGGGAAATTGTGGTCTTTTAAGAAGGAGGCTATATGGTGTGTTCTGTGGTGGAACTGGTCCTTCTGGGAGCAAATGCAGCGGAGGTGGAGGAATTGAGAATAAGGATTGATATAGGATTCTTACAGGAGGCAGGATGGGAGGAGGTGTAATCCAGGTAGCTGTGGGAGTCGGTGGATTTGTAGAAGATGTTCATGTTGAGTTGGTCACCATTGATCGAGATGGAGAAGTCCAGGAAGGGGAGGGACCATGTGAGTGCCCATGGCTACCCCTTTCGTCTAGAGGAAGTGGGAGGATACAAAGGAGAAATTATTGAGGGTGAGGACAAGTTCAGCCAAATGAATGAGAGTATCAGTAGGAAGAAACAGAGGGCTTAGAGGTCTTCATCATGGCAGATAAAAGTGTATAGGGACTGGATGTCCATGGTGAATATGAGGTGTTGGGGGCTGGGGAAAAAAAAAGACTTGGAGGAAGTGGAGGCCATGGATGGTGTCCTGAACATATGTGGGGTGTTCCTGGACCGAGGGGATAGGACAGTATCAAGTAGGTGGAGATGAATTTGGTGGGGCAGGAGCAGGTTGAGACGATGAGTCAGGCTTGTGGATTTTGGGTAGGAGGTAGAATTGGGTGGTGTGGGGTTCCCGGACTATGAGGTTGGAAGCTGTGGGTAGGAGATCCCCTGAGGTGATGAGGTTGTGAATGGTCAGTACAAGCTGAGTCCAGCATAGAATAGGCGTTAAACCTGGGCATATACTGGTTTGAATGATTCACCATTACCTGAGATGAAAAGCCAGTTCATTCTTTATTTAGGTCCTTTGAACTACTAGCCAAGCAATTTGGCAAGTGACATATTTGGTTCATATTTTATTTTGCCTCCACACTGCTCACCAACTCTTAATGGGTTGCACAACCAGACTGGAAATTTTGGTCAAAGGATGTTTCCGTTACTCAATCTATTTCAGCAACTTAATTATTCATACCTTGAACAATTGATGTGGACATGCCCGTGTTGGACTGAGATGGACAAGGTCAGAAGTCACATGACACCAGGTTATAGTACAATATGTTTATTTAAAATCACAAGTTTTCAGAATGCAGCTCCTTCGTCAGACCTGACATTTCCCAGGGAATGCACAAATAACTAAACTGTTACTGTCTCAACAACTATTTCCATACTTAACCGATAAATTTAACTTGACTCCTTGCATTTTCAAATTATAAAATGTTGCAAACAGAAATCCTCATGGTAACTCCACAAATCTCAATAAACACAATTATTACGTTTTTCTGAATGTAAAATCGTAATAATCACAGCGAATAATGTTTGCTCTAAGTCAAACGATAGACCAATGTTCCCAATAGTCTTGGCAGTACTCAGATTTGAAGCAATGACACAAGGCTTCCAGCTAGGACAAAATCCATGTCAGATGTATGGGCAGATCATTTTGTGGAAGGACAGAAGGACATTACAATTTTATTGAAAGAACTCTGAAACCTCACATCCATCACCAGTAAGCCTCATGTTATGTCATCCTGTAGTGTGGCATGGAGTTTTCCCAAGGAAGTCAGTATCATGATTCTGTATCAAAGACTGAGGTATATCATCTTATCCAAATGTGCTCTGCATGACCAAACTTCTGATGTCATGTTATCGAGATGGAATTTTGGTTGTAACTCAACATAAAAGCCATACCCTACCCCACCTCCCCAAAGACAAGGCACCCTTGCACATCTTAGAACATGTCCTTGAATGCTTACAGTTCAATGTGAGAATATGGCAACTTGGAAATGTTACCATCCAGTCCTAGCTATGGAACGTATTTCTGAGATGAGAAGTTCAGGTGCTACTTTCATGTCATTTTATATAATATTTTTGTTGGATTACAATTGCTGAGGTGTGGTGCTGGTAAAGCAGAGCCAGTCAGGCAGCATCCAAGGAGCGGGAGAGTTGATGTTTCGAGCATACACCCTTCACCAGGAATGTTGGGTGGTGCAAGGGGGCTGAGAGTTAAACAGGAGGGGGGTGGGCCTGAGGGTAAGGTAGCTAGAAATTTGGTAGGTAGATATGAAGGTGAGGGGTGATAATGATAGGTCGTGGTGGAGCGGATGATTGGGAAGGAAGGTTGACAAGTAGGACAGTTCAAGAGGGTGATGCCGAGTTTGGATCTGGAATAAGATGAGGGGAGGGGAGATGAGGAAACTGGTGAAATCGTCATTGATTCCATGTGGTTGGAAGATCCCATGGTGGAAGATGAGGTGTTCTTCCTCCAGTCATTGGTGGCTGGGATTTGGCAGTGGAGGAGGCCCAGGACTTGCATGTCCTTGGCAGAGTGGGAAGGGGAGTTGAAGTGGTCGGCCACAGGGTGGTGGGGTTGTTTAGTGCACACTTCACAGAGATGTTTTCTGAAACGTTCTGCAAAACCCTCCAACTCGATACTATCCTCTTGAACTTCCTACCTGTCAATTTTCATTCCCACCAATTCGCTCCACCCTCTGCACCACCTTCATCTATCTATCGCATTCTTAGCTACCTTCACCCCCAGGTCCACCCCCCTCTCATTTACCTCTCAGTCCCCTTGGGCACCCCCCACATTCCTGATGAAGATCTTATGCTCAAAATGTCGACTCTCTTGCTCCTCGGATGCTGCCTGACCGGCTGTGCTTTTCCAGTGCCACATGTTTTGACTGATCTCCAGCATCTGCAGTCCTCAGTTTCTCCTAAGGTAACAAGGATACAATCAAGCCACACAATGTAAAAGAGATGATCAAGTGAGATCATAATTCTTATTGTACATTCATGAATAATGAATGACCTGTCAATTAAGCACAAATTAAAACCAAACAAGTGAAATTACTGAATCACAATTTATAAGTATTGCAATTGTCTAGGACAGCATCTGAAATACCAGAACGCTCATTCCACTCCTAAAGGTAAAAGCATAAATTTACTGCCCACTCTGCACACATTGTAAACCATTCTGTTTTATTGTAAAACTGCCGCCTTTTGATTTGAGGTAGCAAGCTTCTAAATTTGTGTTCTTGTGAGTGAGTTCAAGGCTCCACCTGAAACATAAGATGATTTCCCCATTTTTCATCTTCCCTTTTCTGTTGCCATCCCTATAGCTTCAAAGGCCATCTCTGTTGAGTCCCTGCATTTAGATGTTAGTGTCCCTACCATGGGTTTGCAAATTCCAAGTACCTTGTTGGTCATGCACATTCCCCACGAGAGGTCAAAGTGAGTTTGACCTGAAAGAACACCATCTCCAAGAGCTCCTAATTCCCTCCGATGAGATCACACCCTTCTACAGTTAGAAATACAGGAACATAGGAACAGGAGTAGGCCATTCATCCCACAATTCATCCTTTTGCCCCATCACTGTTACCATTTCCTCAGTGACCAAGTCCAAAGAGCCCCATCCCCTGACTTGGGTTTCCCACTTTTCCCAGAAATCCATCGACCATTCCAGAAAAGTCTCCTGATCATTATTGAACCAACCTCCAGGACTGACCCAGCCTCAGATTAACTTGGCAGGAAACCCGCTCACTGCGCACAAAACATCTCAAAGATTACTTACAGTGTGGAAACAGGCCCTTTGGCCCAACAAGTCCACACCAACCCGCCAAAGCGCAACCCACCCATACATTTACCCCTTCACCTAACATTACGGGCAATTTAGCATAGCCAATTCACCTGACCTGCACATCTTTGGACTCTGGGAGGGAATTGGAGTACCCGGAGGAAACCCATGCAGACACAGGGAGAATGTGCAAACTCCACACAGTCAGTCGCCTGAGGCAGGACTTGAACCTGGGTCTCTGGCACTGTGAGGCAGCAGTGCTGACCACTATGCCACCGTGTCACCCACTGTCACAAAGACTAATGTCTCCCAAGTGACCTAAGTGTGATTTCTGGACTGGTTGTACTTGAGCTGCCCAGACCTTCAGTAACAAAAGTGTGGATCCCTTGATGGTGATGGAAAGTGCCTGACTGACCATGGCCTAACCTCTGGACTGCAAACGGATGAGATGCTTGACTGAGTGTGACCGTAACCCCTGAATGACTGCAATTCCCTTTGACTCCACTAAGAAGTGCTCCCTTTTGACTTTTAGACATGGTCATTTGCTTGAAGCACAAGTGTTATGTTTACCACCAGCAGCTGCTGGCACCTGTTACAGGTCTGACCTTGCAATACTTGATATTATATCCATCTATTTTTATGCTCAGTGCTCCCAGCACTGTGACAATGGTTGATATTTAAGGGGATATTACAGAATGTAAGGATTAGATAATTCCAATAAATAAGGGATGGACCCATCATCCGTCAAACAAGAAGTGTTGAAAATAATATGAAACTAAAGGAAAACGTGGCTAATAAGATTGTTGATACAGCATGTAATTTTCCAAAATTCTCTTGAATTGCCTTCAAGCCACTCAGCATTCTGGCTTGGAGAGGTATTACAATTCCGTCAGGGTTGCTGGGTCAAAATCCTGGAATTCCATTCCTATTGGCATTTTGGGTGCACCTATCTCAAATAGACTGCAGGGTTTCGAGAAGGCAGTTCATCACCACCTTCTCAAGGGTAACTAGAGATGGGCAAAAATGTTGGCCCGGCTGATGGTGTCCATTTCCCTTGAATTAATTTTTTTAAAAATCAGGAATGGTGCAGTTAAAAATATGAAGCTGTCCATTTTGGCAAGAAAATTAAAAAAGAAAACATTACCTGAATAGAGATAGATTATAGAGGTTTGAGATACAGAGGGATCCATGTCCTACTGCATGAATCACAGAGGTTTAGTCTGCAGGTACAGCAGGTAATGTGAGAAGCTAATTGAATGTTATCATTTACCATAGAGGAAATTGAATTCAAAAGTAATGAGGCTATGCTTCATTATACATGGCATTTGTGAGACCATATTATGCATAGTACTGCTCAGTTTACATAAAAATCATGTACAGGTGGTCCCTGGGTATGAGTGGGCTCTGTTCTGGAGTCTGTTCGCAAGTTGATTTGCACACAAGCCAAAACACAATGCAGGAATATAGAAAGAATCCATTTGTAAGTTCAGGAAATGCTTGTATGGTGGCTGTTTAAAATTTCACCCCGATATGAGATTATGTTTGTTAGTACGTGTGTTCATAAGTCGGACGTTCATAAATTAGGGACACCCAGTAAATGTGTTGGAGGCAGTTCAGAGAAAATTTACTGGAGTAATATGTGGAACAGGCAAGTTCTCTCATCAGAAAAGGTTGGACAGGCCAGGCTTGTATCTACTGGAGTTTAAAAGAATCAGAAGTGACTTGATTGAAACGTATAACATCCTGAGGAATCTTGATATTATGGATTTGGAGAGTACTGTTTTTCTCATTGGAGAATATAGAATTAAGGGTCATAGATTAAAAACCAGAGGCTTCCCATTTAAAACATAGATGAAGTGTTTTTTTTTTCCCTATCAGCAGGCTGACAGAAGTTGGAACTCTTTCCCAGAAAACATGGTGGTAGCAGAGGTAGATAGATTATTTTTAAATAATGGGTTGAAAAATGATCAGGGTAGGCTGGAATGTGTTTTTTTTTGTTACAATCAGATCAGCTTTGCTCTTATTGGATGGTGACAGAGACTTGAGGGGTGGAATGGTCTTCTACTCCAGATTCATACATTTTTATAATGTTGGTCTAAGTGACCAATTTATGGTCCTTGTGGAAGTGATGTCCTGCCTTCACATTGAGGAGCTCTTCCATCATGTTGTGTGAAAATGCACTAAATAGAACTGATCTAACAGCTTAAATCTGACCATCTATGAGTGGCTTGGGCCATTTACAGTTGCAGATTTGTATTTAACTACAATCTGTATCCTAATGGTTCAGTATATTCCCCATTCTACTATCTATGAGTAAGCAGTTTGCTTGACTGGCACCGATCTAACACCGTCAATATCCACCATTCCCCAACCACTGATGTACATTGTCAGCTCTGCAAACCATCCACAAGATGCAGTGCAGCAACTCACCAAGGCTCCTTAAACAGCAACTTTCAAGTATGGGACCTCTACCATCTCAAAGGACAAAGTCAGCAGGTAAATGGGACCGTTGGTACCTACAAGTCATCCTTTAAGCTACTCACCATCTTGATAGAACTATTGTGCCATTCCTTCAACATCACTGGACTGGAACTCTCTTACTAATAGCACAATGTGTGTACCCACACTACATGTATAAGAAAGCAGCTGACTACCAGCTTTTCTGGGACAATTCAGAGTGAACGATGAATGCTGGCCAAGCCAGTACCACCAACAGACCATATATGAATAAGAAAAAAACACTCCTCCCATTACTACAGTTCTGACTAAAAAAGTTAATTATGCAAATTAGGTATGATAATGCTGCTGATGCACATGACAAACCATATTATCCATAAAACAAATGCGTCATACTAAATAAATTGGTACATTCAAATAATAAGCAAATGATACTTTTCAATGGAATGTAGCAAAAGATGTGTAATCCCTCATTCATTGTATACAAAAAATTGAACGTGATATGTGTGGTAAAACTATGTGCCGGGCACCTTGTCATACAGAAACCTGACGACTATAAAAGGAACAAAATATTATTTCTATTACAATTGAACTATGATATAAAGCTGCAATTATATTAGCTCAGTCCATCCAAAGTAGCAGCTATGAATGCAGATTAGTAACTGAAACATTGATAACAATACCTATCAGATACTCTTAAATCTTACCATCACCATACTTTTACCAAAAGTGATTGAGATGTATGTATACTTTGCATGTTGGTCTTCCAGCATAGGATAAAATGATAGGGAGTAGTTTAGATGTAAAGGGATTTAAAGTGATAAGGAGAAAGTTTTGAACAAGCTGTCTGGGCTTAATCTTGGTTATACACCAAGATCAGATGAGACATGCCCAATGGCATCGAAAGAGATGAGAGAGAAAATTGAGGAGGCACTAGTAATAATTTTCCCAGGCTTCCTTAGAATCTGAGGAGATGTCAAGGTATTGACAAATTGTAGATATTATATCCATGTTCCAAAAAGTAGTACAAAGATAAGCCTAGCAACTCTCAGCCAATCAGTTTAACCTTAATGGTGGGGAAGTGTTTAAAAATGCGAATTCAGCATAAAATTATTGGTGATTGGAACAAACATAGGTTACTTTTAAAAAAAGCCAGAAGAGATTTGTTCAGGGTAAATTAGCTTGCTCCAAATTTTTGATGATGTTTTGAAAGCCTCTTAGTTAATTTATTTTGACGGATTCTGGAAAATCTGGCTTATTTCAAGTGCTGTGGAAATACCTAGAATTATTAAAACGCCAGTGAAGGAACACGTTGAAACTTTTTTTAATGAGGCATTTCTTGGAAACTACATGTTTTTATCTAATTGGCAAACTTGACTGAGGTCACCTAACTGCGCTTTATGACTGTATGAAAGTGAGTACCTTGTTGAACAGTGTTTTGCTTGCAATGTTATTTGGGGGACATGTCTGCTGAGGAATTGATTGTTCAGCTCAGCTCTATCCTGTTTTGAAGCACATTTAAAGTGAATCTGATTTTAAATCTAATTGTCCTCTTGAAACAGTGTTTGGAAAACTAACCAATACTGTATATCTTCAGCAAGCTTCATCTGCCAAGATCTCACAGACAAGCGCACATGTCTCGTATATGTGTGCCAGAATTGCGTTCATCTGAACAGTCCACACTTTCTCCTTTTCCCCTTCAATAACTAGCAATCACTGGCAAAAAATGTTTCTTACAAAGTGAATCTCTGTAGATGAAATCCAATTTTTATATCCTTACATTTTGGGTTACTTAGAGGGATAAACATTTGCATTTTGTATTAAAAATTGAGTACATTAGTCGGTTTTGCATATTTACTGAATAGGTTTTACTTTATAATAAATCAGTAATGTTGTATTTTTAAAGAAACCAATTTGATAGATCTTTTTATTTGATATTCTCATACAATGAGCCATATGGAGAATTGGGGAAAACAATTACTTTTATATTGTCACCTATGAAACTAGTGGGCGAATATGCACTCCTTCTATCTGGGTGGCATGGTGGCACAGTGGTTAGCACTGTTGCCTCATAGCACCAGGGTCCTAGGTTTGATTCCAGCCTTGGGCGACTGTCTGTGTGGAGTTTGCACATTTGCTCTGTGTGGGTTTCCTCTGGGTGCTCTGGTTTCCTCCCACAGTCCAAAGATGTGCAGGTCAGGTGAATTGGCCACGCTAAATTCCCATAGAGTTAGGTACATTAGTCAAGAGGTAAATGGGCCTGGGTGGGTTACTCTTCAGAGGGTCGGTGTGGACTTGTTGGGCTGAAGGGCTTGTTTCCACACTGTAGGTAATCTAATCACAGCCAAAACGATGAAATTATGGACTGGGGATTAATGAGTGTGATGCTATTGATGTGATGTACATCAAACGCTATTTGATAATCTGCTGCATCGCAGACCTATGAGTAAAATGAAAGCTTATGGAATAAATATGACTGGAGCAACATGAATTTAAATTTGGTTAAGTGACAGGAAACAGAGAATGTTTTTTGTTAGACTGGAGGAAGGTTGATCATGGAGTACCTACGATAGAGTCTCGTTGTTAGGATTCTTCCTGATTTTATTTATTACCTACACTGTTATGTGCAGGCCCCAATTTCTACAAGTGTAGATGTTAAACAAGTTTAGAGGTACTGTGAAAAGTGGAACAGGTAATTTAAAATTTCGAAAGGACATAGACAGGTTAGTAGAATGGATTGGAACGTGGCAGATAAAAATGTGAAATGTGAAGTAAATAGTTAGAAAGACCACAGTGAGGTTATATGAGAAAGGTATAATTCTAAAGATAATACAGATCGGAGAATTCAGGGTGCCCCTGTGTGTAAGTCAATGAAAGTAGCAGGAAAGGTTGAGAGCAAGGTTAATAAAGTACACAGTATCCTAAACTTTATTGATAAGGGCATTGAGCACAAATGCAAGGAAGTTATCTAAAACTTGTAGAAAACAATTGTTTGCTTTCAGCTCCATTAATGAATGACATTCTGGGTGCTATACTTTAAGAGAAAAATGCAAATTAGAGAGTACGCAAAAGATTCTCAAGAATCATTCCATCGAGGAGGAATTTCAGTTATGGACATGCACAGGAGATGTTGGTACTATTCTCCTTGAACAAGAGAAAGTTGAGAGGAGATTTGATAAAGATTTTCCAAATTATGAGAGACAAAGTAAGTGTGGAGAAACTGTTCCAATTGGTGGAAGAATTGAGAACCATAGGGCACAGCCTTAAGGTAGTTTAATTTGATTTGGTTTATTACTGTCATGTGTACTGAGGTACAGTGAAAAGTGTTGTCTTACTTGCCTTACAGGCAGATCGTACTGTACAAGTGCATTAGGCTAACAGAGATCAATATTATCAAAAGTCTGACAATTGGCAAATTGGCAATTTTCTAATTGGCAAAAGAATCAATGGTGACACGTGGAGAAAACTTTTCATGTAGGGAGTGATTTGGATCTGGAATGCACTACCTCAGAATGTGGTGCAGACAGTTTCAGTTGAGACATTTAAGAGGGATTATTATCTGGGAAGGAGATACATCGGACCGCAGAGAAAATGTTGGTAGTGGGATGTGATGAATTGCTTTTTTCAGGCAAACAATGGAGAAAAGATGGGCTGAATGGCCTGCTTCTGAACTTAAGCCAACTGATGATTCTATGAAAGCCATTACAACGTCAACAAGCAATATCAACAGGATTCACTGAAGTCAATAAGTAGCGCCTCAAATTGGAGAAGCTAACTTTTAGTTAAAATTATGTTCTCAGATCTGTCCAAGGCCTCAAATATAAATTCCTCTGTAACACAATCGTTGAACTTTTGAACTCAGTGCTCCAGCTAAGGCTTTGGATTTTGTTCATTAGTCATATTGATTTCATTGCAGCGATATTAAGCTCCAAAAGTCAAGATGAAACCTTGTTGGAAATGGGGAGTCCATTCCCAAGAGGGAAATATGTAAGCAGATGCAGCACAACTGATAGTGGGTTTCTAAAACTGCCAATTCTTTATCGTTTTTCAATTGGGAATTCATGTCAGCCAGCATGATGTAAATCCGCATGAGACCCTTTCATCTCCTTTAAATATGAGCGCCAATCCAAAGTAGCCTTTGGAGTTGGAAGCAAGTGAAGACAGGATATGACAATGGATTCAGAATGCTTGAAGGATGCGCCCACTTGAATGACTACTCGCTTGATGCATTTGTTGGGCTGTGAGAACTGGAGATACGCTTCTGTAGCTATAGGAGGAAGAAACCTTCATG
Source organism: Chiloscyllium punctatum (assembly GCF_047496795.1). Taxonomy (NCBI): domain Eukaryota; kingdom Metazoa; phylum Chordata; class Chondrichthyes; order Orectolobiformes; family Hemiscylliidae; genus Chiloscyllium; species Chiloscyllium punctatum. The sequence continues at coordinate 56,158,477 of NC_092746.1, read as the reverse complement.
CTTGCAGTAATAGCTTACGCATTTTGTAGACGATGAATCCTCAAATGAGCCAGTTCCTTCTGGAGGTGGATCATCATCTGACTCATTCTTGCCTTGCATCAACTCCAATATTATAGTAGCCTGATGGGACCAGTTAGATGGATACTTGGGTTTTCACCTGGTGACTCAGACTTCATAAATGAGTAAGAGCAGATGGTGCAGACTGAGAGAACAGCAGAGAGTCTGCATTGGAGGGCATCTCTTTCTTCAAGTTCTGGTTAATGGATACGGAATGCACCCTGGAGACTAGCAAGAAAAAAGAATATTACTGAGCAGCAGCAGTGAATGTGCAATGTAGTGATGAAGTTTTCAAGCAAAACAATTACAATTTCAGCAAATGGAGGAATCCACCTCAGATGTATGTTGGGTGATGTTGCATGGCATTATGACAAGGGCCTGGGTTTTACTGGGGTGACCGAGGCCATCAGACAGCTAATGAGCTAATGAGCTATAATCAGGGTTCTCAAACCTTTAGTGGATGAGTGCCAGTTGGCGAATTGATAAGCTGGGAGCTCTCAGTGTCAGCAACCCCAAGGAGAGCAGCAGTCACGAATCGTACTGTACCTGGAGAAGTAAACTAGATATCATCCCTATGACGGATATCATCCCTATGAGGAACTTTCCTCATTCCTGAAGAAGGGCTCATGCCCGAAACGTGAATTCTCCTGCTCCTTGGATGCTGCCTGACTTGCTGTGCTTTTCCAGCAACACATTTTCAGTTCTGATCTCCAGCATCTGCAGTCCTCACTTTCTCCTATCATCCCTATGCCCAAGTAATTGGAGTTGGTGTTGAAATAACTTCCTAAAGGCTGGTATCCCATCAGCTTTACTTACATGTGTATTGTATTTGACACTGGTCCAGCTTCCTCAAAGCCAGCTCTGAGTGAACAGAACATCTGACAGTCTAGTTTATATCTGTCAGCCAGGGCTCCGTGATTGGAGCAGATTAGTGAGCTCTCAAGCAGGGAATTCATTTTCTATGAGGCCCACCGATTGACCTCATTACAATCACTATATCCCTCCTTGCCTAAGTCCCGTTGGCCTGTTCCTTCTCCTGTAGCATCTCCTGGGGCACTTTCCCACTGGGTCCCATTCCTCCGACTCAGCCTCAGGTACGGGCGGTGTGTACTGGATTGATGGTCTTGTGTCCAGAACACCTCGGAAGAAACTCATCCTCTTCTTCAGGTGGTAAAGGCATCAAGGCTGTGACATTCACCATGTCCATCTTAGGCTCCGAGGTTTCTTCACCGCGAGATGGAGGGGGAGAACCCACAGGTTTCAACAGCCTTTCTGTCTATTCTGAGGGGCTGGGTATGTTTTGCTCCTGCCCTGTTCATGAATTTGCAGCTTTCATGTGGACCACCTCACCTACTGAAACTTTGTACATCATGGGTCTGACCTCATGTTGACTGTGACTTTTGCCTATGTTGGGCCATTTCCAGGGTTTTGGCACCAAATTTCATTCCCTGAAGTAAACTGTCTCTCTTCCTTAGAGGAGATTGCATCTGGTATTGGCATTCCCGGTGCCATTTCACTATCATCCCAGATCCTGGAAGGACAGATTTAACCTGTTGTGGAGTCTTCTCCCCATTAGCAACTCTGCAGAGTGCATGAGGGATGGTCCAATCAAGAAATAGGAGCTATGACAGTTTGGTTTTGAGTGGAATGGTCAGTTGTTTCTTTAAGCCTGCCTTCAAAGTTTGGACTGACCTTTCTGTCAGACCATTGGACGATGGATGGGTATGAAGCTGTCCTTTTATGTTGAATGCCATTTGATTTTAGGAAATACTCACATTTCCTGCAGGTAAGTGATGGCCTGTTGTCTGTGACCAACAGCTCCAGCATTCTGAGAAATTGCAATAGGTGCAGCTTTTCTATCACCATCCTTGTGTTAGCCGAATAAACTCCATGCACATCCAACCACTGTGAGTGCCAGGACTAGATCTTTTTTGCGGTGACCAAAATGATGTGCAGAAAGTTTAAAACCAGAACAGACTCTCCCAGTGGCGGCTCCCCTGGTGGGGGAATCTACCAGCAGGAGGCTGCTCAAGGAATCCGTGTTTGCTACTTGGACTCTCGAAAGGTGTTTCAACTTGTAATTGTGCACACTTAGAATGAGATGTCACTGCTGAATTCAACCAGAAGCTATGGGCAGTATGGCAATTTCCTCTTTGAGTAGCTCTAGCAGTCTATTACTATTTCAAATTCACGTTCTTAAAGGTATTGGTAGAATTTTCTCACACCAAAGATGACCTCCAAGCTTTCCTTCACTATCTGGATGTACTTGCACTCTACATCAGCCAAACTCCAGAACACAAACACAGTTGGGCATTCCTCTCCATTGGGCCATCTGTGAGCCAGCACTACTCAGATACTGTCGGGGGAGGCATTGCATGTCAGCACCAGATCTTGCTTGGGATCAGAGCGGGCCAACACCTTAGACGACAGTAGGTGCTTCTTCACTTCCCTAAAGTCTACCTCTTGGCTACGCAACCTTTTCCAAGATTATCAAAAGCAGCTGTAAGTATACCAGGATAGATGTCAGGTCACGTCTGAATTTTTCATAATAATTCATCAATCAAAGGAAACGCCGAAGCTCTGGTACAGATGTAGGAGCCAGTGCATCTTTGATTGCCCTTACTTTATCTACTAACAGGTCTGACATGGATTTGTCAACTCTGTTGTCCTATTAGGTCACTCAGGGTGCCTAAGGTGTATGACTGCCTTGGAGAAATGTCTAAGGGCTATGTCCAACTTCTTTAAGTGCTTTTTATCAGTCTTCCATCCCCCGCCAGCTTTGTATATAGGTCCTTTATGTGAGAGATTGGATTTGGGCTTTTATCCAGCTGCAAGAATCTGTTTACTGTTTGTTTAAAATCCACACAGAAGCCAACTGAAAATTCGGGCTTCGCCATCGGTGCTGCCCATTCCACAAACTGAACTGGTTTGATGATTCCTTTGCTTTCCAGCCTCCTGATTTCTGCCCAGAAGGCAAATGGCACTGGGCAGGCCTTGCAGAATCATGGAATTGCTTCCTGGTCATAACTCACGGAGGTGTCCAGCACGGAAACAAACCCTTCGGTCCAACCCATCCATGCTGACCAGATATCCCAGCCCAATCTAGTCCTACCTGCCAGCACCCGGTCCATATCCCTCCAAACCCTTCCTATTCATATACCCATCCAAATGTCTCTTAAAAGTTGCAATTGTACCAGCCTCCACCACTTCCTCTGGCAGCTCATTCCATACACGTACCACCCTCCATATGAAAAGGTTGCCCCTTAGGTCTCCTTTATATCTTTCCCCTCTCACACATAACCTATGGCCTCTAGTTCTGGACAGCCCGACCCCAGGGAAAAGACTTTGCCTATTTATCCTATCCATCCCCTTCATAATTTTGTAAACCTCTATATGGTCACCCCTCAGCCTCCGACACTCCAGGAAAAACAGCCCCAGCTCTCCCTATAGCTCAAATCCTCCAACCCTGGCAACATCCTTATAAATTGTTTCTGAACCCTTTCAAATTTCACAACATCTTTCCGGTAGGAAGGAGATCAGAATTGCATGCAATATTCCAACAGTGGCCTAACCAATGTCCTGTACAGCCGCAACATGACCTCCCAACTCATGTACTCAATACTCTGACCAATAAAGGAAAGCATACCAAACACCGCCTTCACTATCCTATCTACCTGCGACTCCACTTTCTAGGAGCAATGAACCTGCACTCCAAGGTCTCTTTGTTCAGCAACACTCCCTAGGACCTTACCATTAAGTGTATAAGTCCTGCTAAGATTTGCTTTCCCAAAATGCAGCACCACACATTTATCGAAATTAAGCTCTTTTTTGCCACTTCTCAGCCCATTGGTCTATCTGGTCCAGATCCTGTTGTAATCTGAGGTAACCTTCTTTACTGTCCACTACACCTCCAATTTTCGTGTCATCCGTAAACTTACTAACTGTACCTCTTATGCTCGCATCCAAATCATTTATGTAAATGACCAAAAGTAGAGGACCCAGCACCAATTCTTATGGCTCCCCACTGGTCACAGGCCTCCAGTCTGAAAAACAACCCTCCACCACCTCCCTCTGTCTTCTACCTTTGAGCCAGTTCTGTATCCAAATGGTTAGTTCTCCCTGTATTCCGTGAGATCGAACCTTGCTAATCAGTCTCCCATGGGGAACCTTGTAGAACGCCTTACTGAAATCCCCAGAGATCATATTTACCGTTCTTCCCTCATCAATCCTCATTTTTACTTCCTCAAAAAACTCAATCAAGTTTGTGAGACATGATTTCCCACGCACAAAGCCATGTTGACTATCCCTAATCAGTTCTTGCCTTTCCAAATACAAGTATATCCTGTCCCTCAGGATTCCATCTGACAACTTGCCCACCACTGACGTCAGACTCACTGGTCTATAGTTCCCTGGCTTGTCCTTACCACCCTTTCTTAAACAGTGGCACCACATTAGTCAACCTCCAGTCTTCCAGCACCTCACCTGTGACTATCGATGATACAAATATCTCAGCAAGAGGCCCAGCAATCACTTTTTTAGCTTCCCACAGAGTTCGAGGGTACAGCTGATCAGGTCCTGGGGATTTATCCACTTTTACCTGTTTCAAGACATTCAGCACTTCCTCCTCTGTAATATGGACATTTTATAAGATGTCACCATCTATTTCCCTACAGTCTATATCTTCCATATCCTTTTCCACAGTAAATACTGATGCAAATTATTCATGTAGTATCTCTCCCATTTTCTGCGGCTCCACACAAAGGCTGCCTTGCTGATCCTTGGGGGGGCCTATTCTCTCCCTGGTTACCCTTTTTCCTTAATGCATTTGTAAAAACTCTTTGGATTTTCCTTAATTCTATTTGTCAAAGTTATCTCATGTCCTCTTTTTGCCCTCCTGATTTCCTTCTTAATTATACTCCTACTTCCTTTATACTCTTTTAAGGATTCACTCAATCTATCCTGTCTATACCTTACATATACTTCCTTCTTTGTCTTAACCAAACCCTCAATTTCTTTAATCATCCATGTTCCCTATACCTACCAGCCTTTCCTTTCACCCTGACAGGAAAATACTTTCTCTGGATTCTCGTTATCTCATTTCTGAATGATTTCCATTTTCCAGCCATCCCTTTACCTGCAAACACCTGTCCCCAATCAGCTTTTGAAAGTTCTTGCAAAATTGGCCTTTCTCCAATTTAGAACTTCAACTTTTAGATCTGGTTTATCTTTTTCCATCATTATTTTAAGTCTAATAGAATTATGGTTGTTGGCCCCAAAGTGCTCACCCACTGACACCTCAGTCACCTGCCCTGCCTTATTTCCCGAGAGTAGGTCAAGTTTTGCAGCTTTTTTACTAGGTACATCCACATACTGAATCAGAAAATTGTCTTGTACACACTTAACAAATTCCTCTCCATCTAAACCCTTAACACAATGGCAGTCCCAGTCTATTTTTGGAAAGTTAAAATCCCTTACCATAACCACCCTATTGTTCTTACAGATAGCTGAGATCTCCTTACAAGTTTGTTTCTCAATTTCCCTCTGACTATTAGGGGGTCTATAATACAATCCCAATAAGGTTATCATCCGTTTCTTATTTCTCAGTTCCACTCAAATAACATCCCTGGATGTATTTCCGGGAATATCCTCCCTCAGCACAGCTGTAATGCTATCCCTTATCAAAAATGCCACCCACACCTCCTCTCTTGCCTCCCTTTCTATCCTTCCTGTACATGTAAAGCAGCCTTGACTCCTTTGATAATCCCTAGACTTGCCTGAAAAACTTCCGAGTATTTAATTAGGACTTCACTGAGGCAGCTATTTCTGAATCAAAAATACTGAGCCGATCAAGGTGAATCTTTCTCAACCAGGTCCACCCCATCAGGCTTGGGCCTGTGCATGTTCCTACAATTAGTCATTACTTAACCAGCTGCTTCTCATAGGAGACCAGAACCTAAGTTGTACCCATAATCTGTAAAGATACCCTGTTATAGGTTCTCAGTCTAACCAAGGTTTTATACAAACTTGATGGTTGAAATCCAAGCGAATATTCTTGAAGACTGGTTCTGCAAACAATGATATAGCTGTGCAGGTATCAACCTCCATTTGAACCTGGTGACCATTTAACCAGATGTTTATTTTGATTGGTTTTGATTTGGATGTTTCTATGCAATTTAACGGTTCCAAGCCTGATACAGGTAGGCCTTCCAGGGTGTGCACTGTCCTGAATACTGTCCTATGAGTTCTCTTACTCAGTTCAGGGCCAGAGGAACTCTTTTGCTGACTTGAGTTGGCATACTCGCAGCAACTTGTCAGCCTGGATTCTGAAGAAAATGTGAATGGTTTGGCCAAGGCTTGGCTTTGTTTTGTATTTTTGTCATGGGCTAACATAGAGTCCTTCTGTTTAGGATTTGTCCTGAGCAAGACTATACAATTATCTTCACTTAAGTGGTGTCCCCAAAGCTTAGTCAGACTGCGGAGGGTATCCACTTCCATCAGAATACTCCATAACTCATATGCTCCAGTAGCCGCATTTTCTAATGACAAAACCAGTTATAAAGTCTGTTTGAAGTCTAGTTGGGCTTCAGCTAGAAGGCCCTTTTCGTAGTTACATCGTTAATCCCAAATACCTAATGGTTTCTCATCATCTCATTAAGGGTTAAACTAAAGTTATATGCCTCTGAAAGTCATATTAACCTCATCACAAATAATGGCACAGATTTCCCTGGTTCTCAAACTGCCGAGAAAAGCTGATTGTGTCTCAGAATTTGAGAAGGCTGAGGATTGGAATATATTCCTTAACTGTCAACTCATGAAAGATTGTAGCACCTGGTGCCTCGGGAATGGTAGGGTCCTAATAACTGAAAAAGCCATGGGTCCACACACTGTCAGGAGAATTACTTGTTGCTTTTCATCTGCCACACTTCATTTTTTCCACATACTGGGTCCAGTCTTCAATGACAGGATAAAATGAGTCAGGCTTCTCAAATAACTTCACGATGCTGGAAACGCTCACTTAATTTGAAGACAACAATTGCAAACAAATTTATTCAGGAGTGTATTTTTTTCTATTATTGCCACTGAAATTACTCCAGGGGCCAGTATCCCATCAATAAGTCATCCTTTACTTACACATGCACTGTACTTAACACTGTCAAACTCCCTCAGAGCCAGCTCTCAAAGTGAACAGAACCTCTGATATTCTTGTGGTTATCTGTCAGCCAGGGCTCCCTGACTGGAACAGATTCATATCCCCAATCAGGGAACTCATGAGGTCCATCTGGCTGACCTCGTTACAGTCACTACAGGGGTCAATGAAGGAGACTGTGAGGTGTGGTTGATGAAGGAAAGGACTGGTATTGCTTTGTGAGTTTCTGGTTCACAGAGGTGTGAAACAGATTGTTGGCTACTTGCGGGAATACTCTGTGTCAATGGCATGGGCAGAAATAGCAGTAACAGTAGGCTTGCTGTTACCTTGCTGTATTCAGAGATCCCTGCATTGCCATAGCTCGGTTATTTTTCATTGTCCTCTTCACAAGCATCCGTAGATGGTCAACACTCTGGATACTGCTCCCCTTGTAGATTCATCTCCCACTGTTGCACAATGTTGTACAGAATGCACTACACCATGGCCATTGGAGAGTGCCTCACTGCTTTGAACTGGGCCACCTCCAGATTTTGCTAGCCAACCACGCATATAGTTGGTCTGTTTAATCATATATCTGATGGCTTTCCAGCATTTCACTGAAGTGTTGGTGGACTTCATTGGTTGGGTTGTTGCTGGGCACTACCTGTTAAATTTGAAGTGGGTGTCCCTATCTCCTGGCGGGAATCATTTCAGTCTATTTCCAGATTCAGAAACATCTCAATAGTTAGACAGCCACAAGAGCATCAGGTTGGTTTCATGAGAATCTTCTGTATTCTTGCAGATGAGGAGTGTTGCTGAACAGAGAGACTTTGGAGTGCAGATTCATAGTTCCTTGAAAGTGGAGTGGCAGGTAGATAGGATAGTGAAGATGATGTTTGGTATGCTTTCCTTTATTCGTCACAGTATTGAGAATAGGAGTTGGAAGGTCATCCTGCAGCTGTACAGGACATTGGTTAGGCCACTTTTGGAATATTACATGCAATTATGGTCTTCTTCCTATCAGAAGGATGTTGTGAAACTTGAAAGGGTTCAGAAAAGATTTACAAAGATATTGCCAGGATTAGAGAATTTGAGCTACAGCGAGAGGCTGAATAGGCCGGGACTGTTTTCCCTGGACGGCCGGAAGCTGAAGGGTGACCTTATAGAGGCTTATAAAATCACGAGGCACATAGATTGAATGAATAGACTATGTTCTAGGGTTGGGGAGTCCAGAACTAGAGAGCGTAGGTTGAGGATGAGAGGGGGAAAATTTAAAAGGGACCTAAGGGCAACCTTTTCATGCAAAGGGTGGTGTGTGTAAGGAATGAGCTGCCAGTGGTGGAGGCTGGTAAAATTACAAAATTTAAAAGGCATATGAATAGAAAAGATTTAGAGGGATATAGGTCAAGTGCAGGCAAATGGGACTAGATATGGGATATCTGTTGAGTGACTTTGTCACTCAGTGTTTAACACTGCTGCCTCACAATGCCATGGACCAGGGTTCAATTCAGACCTCAGGCAACTGTCAGTGTGGAGTTTGCACATTCTCACTGTCTGTTTTGGTTTGCTCCGGTTTCTTCCCACAGTCCAAAGATGCACAGATGGTGAATTGGCCAAACTAAATTGTCTACACTGTTCAGACATGTGTTGGTTAGGTGTACTCATCAGGAGTAAATGTAGGGATTCTATGAAAAAGTTCTATGGTTGGCATGGACGAGTTGTCTATGTATTAAAGTCATAGAGATGTACAGCATGGAAACAGACCCTTCGGTCCAACATGTCCATGCTGACCAGATATCCCAACCAAATCTAGTTCTACTTGCCAGCACCTGGCCCATATCTCTCCAAACCCTTTCTATTCATATATCCATCCTGATGCATTTTAAATGTTGCAATTGTACCAGCCTCCACCACTTCCTCTGGCAGCTCATTCCATACACGTACCACTCTCTGCATGAAAAAGTTGCCCCTTAGGTCACTTTTATATCTTTCCCCTCTCAGCCTAAACCTATGCCCTCTTGTTCTTAATTCCCCCAGCCCAGGGAAAAGACTTTGTCTATTTACCCTATCCATGCCCCTCATGATTTTATAACCTCTTCAAGGTCGCCCCTCAGCCTCCGACGCTCCAGTGAAAACAGCCCTAGCCTATTCAACCTCTCCCTATAGCTCAAATCCTCAAATCCTTCTGTAAAACTTTATCTTGGCATACCAAATACAGTTTTGGTCTACTTACCAAAGAAAGGATATATACACCTTAAAGGATTTGTAACACATGGTCACTAGATTGATTTCTGGAGTGAGTGGGCTGTTCAATACACGAGATTGAATAGAATGAGAGGTGACCTAATGAAATTTAGAAAATTCTTAAGGGGGCTTAACAGAGTAGATGCTGAAAAAGTGTCTTTCCTGACGAGGGAGCCCACAACTTGGAAACCAGTAGTATTCCTCAGTGCTGGATCTACTGTTGTTCATCACTTATAGAAATGATTTGAATGAGAATGTAGGAGAAATGGTTCCTAAGTTTGCGGATGACAGCAAATGTGGTGGTATAGTAAACAGTGAAAGTTATAGAGTCATAGAGAAGTACAGTGCAGAAATAGACTATTTGGTCCAACTTGTCCATGCTGACCAGATATGCTAACCTAATCTAGTTCCATTTGCCAGCATTTGGCCCATATTTCTCTAAACCCTCCCTCTTCAGACACCCATCCAGATGCCTTTTAAATACTGTAATTGTACCAACCTTCACCACTTCCTCTGGCAGCTCATTCCATACACACATCACCCTCTGGCCCCATAGGTCCCTTTTATATCTTTCCCCTCTCATCCTAAGCCTATGCTAATCCCCACTCTGGACTCCCATCCCCTGGACTCCCCACTCCAGGGAAAAGACATTGTCTATTTACCCTATCCATGCTCCTCATGATTTCATAAACCTCCATAAAGGTCACTCCTCAGCCGCCAACGCTCCAAGGAAAACAGACCCAGCCTATTCAGCTTCTCCCTGTAGCTCAAATCCTCGAACCCTGGCAACATCCCTGTAAATCGTTTCTGAACCCTTTCATGTTTCACAACATGTTTCCGGTAGGAAGGAGACCAGAATTGCAAGCAATATTCCAATAGTGGCCTAACCAATGTTGTGTACAGTCGCAACATGAACTCCCAACTCCTGTACTCAATACTCTGACCAATAAAGGAAAGCATACCAAACGCCGCCTTCACTATCCTATCTACCTGCGATTCCACTTTCAAGGAGCTATGAACCTGTACTCTAAGGTCTCTTTGTTCAGCAACACTCCCTAGCACCTCACTATTCAGTGGATAAGTCCTGCTATGGTTCTTGCTTGTTCACTGGCAAGAGAATAGTCTTGTGATTGACTAATCCGCCTGGTCTGATGGTGCCCAAATCACCAAATGCATGATGTCAATCATGTTCCCATGGGAAGAACAACAACTAATTCTGGTGGACATTCCAACCAGCATTCACATAAATGTCAGTCTTGGTAAACAATTATTCAGTCAGACAGAATGTGCATTTTTGACCCACCCATTGGGGATATCCTAGATATATCTGGACAGATGTCTGGATGAATCTGGGAACACCAAGTGTTGAGGACAATGATCATATGATAGCTGCTGGTACCATATGGCCAACAGGTCCAACAAAGAGAAGGGTTTTTTTTTCCCAGAAGACTGCAGTATGTCTGCACCAATCTGATCATCCTAAAGTTTTGCTGTTCCAATATGTCAAGGAAGTTCAGCCTCTGGTTGTGAACCCTGCATTGGGTCTCTTGTAAGCTGCACCATTCTGCTAATCTGAAAGCTTGTTAGAAATATATGTTTTATTGAGCAACAAGTTAGGTAAGAAACATATAGGTACTAAAAACATTTAAAGAAAAAATAATTAATGTGGGAGCTAACCATTAAAAATATCATTGCAGGTAGCAGGAAAATCCAGGAAGGTCCACTTTAAACCTAAGATATAACCTTGAAGGGTTCATGGAGATGACTCACACATGTTATTAATCAATAAATAGTACTCTCCATGGATAAGAAATAGGTATAAACAGTGGTTTAATAACTGAAAGGAAAGCCTGGAAAGAGACATAGAAACATCACACCGAGACATGAGAAAAAAAGATGTTAAGTACAGCAGAATACTTGAACAATCCAATTGATAAAAGATGGTAAAGATCCTTATCACATGAGTACCATTAGAATACACGATCAGACAACACTCACAAAGAGACAGAAATGAAACATCTTCAATGAGTGCTGGAGAAACATTGCAGGTCTCACAGCCTTGGTCAAGAGAAAACAGGGTTAATGTTTTGAATCCAGTGACCCTTCATCAGAACTGGTCTCAAAATGTTAACTCTGTTTTGTCTCTGCAGACGTTGCTATGCCTGTTGAGTTTCTCCAGCACTCTGTTTCTGTTGCCATTTTCCAGCACACACATTTCTTTGTGTTTATTTCGAAGAAACATCTTTTTACTGGTAAATTTTGATGAAGGATTCTCTTAAGGTTGATATTGAATGAATAAGAGGAGATGATATATATGAGTCCAAAAGATCACAAGTACATTGGCTAGATAAACGTTCACAGCTTCACAAAGGAATCTTCAACCAATAATTAAGGAACAATGTTAAAAGAAACCACAAAACATGGAAGTGGGAGGAACCTATGCAGAAGGCTAATACCTGCATCTGCAAAGCAGGAGGGATCTCAAGAATATCAAATTCAGATCCATACCCCTGCAAAGATATTTTCTCCAATTGGAAGAAGAAACTTTTCCTGTTTGGAACTTTAAAGCAAAACCTGACTTTAAATGATGATGGCTATTTCATTCTTAGGTGGTCTTAAAAATTCCTAGATATCCCTGGATAATCTTGATGTGGAGGTGCTGCTGTTGGACTGGGGTGGACAAAATCAGAAATCATATGACACCAAGTTATAGTTCAACAGGTTGAACAACAATCTTGAATAGTTGCAAATGATATCAAACTGGACATTTTTTTACATATCAGTACACATATCCACTTCAAGCATATTGCTTATTAAAATCTGTTGTAAAATTAGTTAATAGTCTCATTTTAGCTTTTTTTGTTACAATGGAAACAAACCCTGTTCTTTATAAGTGAGCAAGTATACATTCTGGAGAGAGGCATGCCAAAGCCTCAAAATATCTGAGGGTATTTTGTAGCATAGCTAAAGTTTATTAAACACTGCAATCTATTTGAAAGAAGACAATATTTTCAGGTAGTTTTGTCCCCTGTGGATGGTTATATGAATCATACAAACCCAAGGCTAGGCATTGTGGGATTTGACTAGGTCGAACTCAGTGGACAGAAGTTATCAAAGAAATATTCCTATTCTAAATTTGCTCTACATAAAAGTTAAGAACTATAAATTACTTCAGTTTCTCTTGATGGACTGCAAATCTCTTCACAACAGGTTCCTGCTGCTGTTGTTGGTCACATTTTTACTTCATCTTAGGTCCATTCTAAGGCAGATTATGCCGTCTTGATATGATTTAAAAAAAACTCCAAAGTGTAGAAAGTAAACTCTCAGTAAATGTTTTGTGAACAATTCTTTTCCTACTAGTAAACAATAAAATAATTAGAGTGAGTATTTATTGCAGTATTTCCATGAGTTCAATCACTCCCTTCATTTTGTTCAACTTGCATCTTGTTTACAATGATAAATTTGAGGAATCCAGGAAATCCTGTGGTTGTGAGGTGAGCTTTAAGTTGGTTTTGAAAAGTGTAATTACCATGTGTTAATAGGCAATGGCTTGATTACTATCAGCCCAATACATTTGAGTTAAACACAGAAATTGAAAAGTCAGAGTGAGCTTTCCCTTTTATCGAAAACCATGCATGTCTCGAGCTTGACAGTCCCACTTGATGCCAGAGTCTTGGTGGTTGTAGGTGCAACGTTTATCCTGAATTACTTGTACATATCTGTACTTGGTAATCATGAATGCTCTGCAGATTTAATAAACGAAAATGGCACTGGGGTAGGGTTCAATAAAATCAAATCATTGTATTTATGACATTGTCAAACCTCAGGTCAACACTAGAATTATTTTACTGCACCCATACAATCAATGATGAGTATTATATAAGATAATAGTTCTGAAGGAGCTCATGCTTATGTTATGATAGCTCTGTCAATTCTGCTGATGTTACATACGGTCTATGGGTAGAGACAACAGAGAAGCAGGTATTTTGATCATTAGTAACAGGGAAAACCCAGTTATAACATTCTGTAATACGATTTAACATTGATTATAAAACTCAGGATCTGACAAGTATAAAAGTACTCTGAGTAGAAGTGTGTTTTGACAAGGTTCACAAATTTATTGAGTAATCAGAACAAGTATAATAGAAATATCACTTGACAAAGCAAAGGGTAAGCTGATTCACAATGGAATGCTAGTCCTCGATTGTGCTGTCTCTTCCATAACTCTTCATCTGATGTCTCCTGCTTTCTGTCCATTGTACAATTGAAAATCAATCCTTATTAACTCTATATAAATCACTACCACAGTCTGACCAATGGTATTCCTAAACCCTGACTGGTCCAGGCACACATGGTTAGACTTAAATTGGCTAGTGTAAGCACATACATGGTCACCTCCTGAAATTCATTCTTCGATGATGGGAAACATAATTATCACATTGTATCAAATTTTGCTTATTTCATATGAATTCCTATTGAAATCAGTCACATACTTTTCTGTGGCTGGGTGTTGTTGATTAAATCAGTTTTAACTGACTTTTTTTGGAGTTCTCCTCCAGGATAAAATGTTTTACTGTGTCTGTTCTGTTCTGAAGGGATATTTTATTATTAAAAACAGATTATGAATTTATTTATGATTTAAAACAAACCAATACAGAGGAATGCACAATGGGTAAAACTTACAAAGTAAAGTGCTTGTAACATAAGTGGAGAGCAATCTATAGTATTTATACTATGGGATGGTAAAATAATTTTATACGGTTAGTACTGAAATGATAAAGGTCAAGAGGGATTGTACAGTTTCAAAATTAATCACCTACTAAATCTAATACAAAGTATATTTAGATATTTTGATTTTGTGTTGTAACTAAACTGATCTGCTAAAACGTTGATGCTGAAAATGTTTGTGTATTTGACATCTCACACAATATTTCTTTCCTTGGCCGCATTTCCTAGGTTTAAAAGCAATTAAGCTGTTGGTTATAATATGATCTGTTTTCTGGTTGGCTTAACACTGAAAGTAGAGGAACATCTCCACAATGTAACACTTATGTTAATGTAACTGATTCTACTTCATGTCTCACATTACTGCTTAAATGTTGGTGTGTTTGGTTAATTACTAATCCATTTTGTGTCCAATTGTCTAGCTTTGGATAGTATCCTGTTGAAATAACCCCAAGTTCTGTTCTCCCCTTGCTGTTCATAGGATTCTCATTTTCCTCTATTCCATTATCAGTCAATACTTTTGTACGATTTTAAGTCAATTTAAAGTACTCAATTATAATCTTAAATATGGATTTCGAATGTCGTTTGGGGAAATTTCAACAAAACCCATATGATCATAATGTAGGCATTATATTACTCTTTCAATCTTTCCCCTTCCAAACTCACTTTTACCAGAACTAAATCCTTGATAGGGCTTAGGTCCTATTTCCAATCATCCCAGTAAATGGCACATTGTGACAGTCTGTCAAGTCTGAGTATCTTTAATCCTGTATGGTTGCATTCATGGTGCTTATCTGCATATATCCAGATGAGTCGAAAAATAGACAGTAGACAATAGGCAATAAGTGCAGGAGTAGGCCATTCTGCCCTTCGAGCCTGCACCACCATTCAATATGATCATGGCTGATCATCCTTAATGTGACACTGGAAAAACACAGCAGGTCAGGCAGCATCCCAGGAACGGGAGAGTCAACATTTTGGGCATAAGCCCTTCATCAGGAATGCCCAAAATGTCGACTCTCCTGCTCCTCGGAAGCTGCCTGACCGGTTGTGCGTATCCAGCACCACACTTTTCAATTTGGTTCTCCAGCATCTGCAGTCCTCACTTTCTCCTATATCCAGATGACCAAACCAAGAGGGTCATGGGACAACATTGTAGTCAGACCCTATGTCTTATTTAGTAACTAGTACAGAAATATGGTATTACAAAGAAATATACCCATAAAAGTTTGAAAGCAGTAGATCACTATTCAGTAGTGTAACTTAAAACTTTCATCAAGAATTTAATACAATCGTGCAATGATATGAAGTTTAAAAAAAACATACAACTAAAAGGAATGTTGTAAAGAGTCTAACAAACTTCAAAGCACCATTCATGAATACAAGAACACAAGCTTAAGAAGCAATAGATTACAAGCACTCTTGCAATTTAAAACAGCTTTGCAGTAATAGGATTAATCAGCATATTGAAGAGGAAGGAAAACAAAAGACATAATTTGTCCCAGCAGATTCACAGTCAGAGGTGAACCACACAGAATACACGACTGGATCTCATGGAGGTGATACAGCATTACTCCTACAGTATGTATCAAGTACTAAGTGGCACACAGTTAGAGAGTTGCAGAAAAGAAGGAAGTTATTTATGCAAAGGCCTTAATTTGGTAGGACAATCTCATTTAGAAAACATAACTGATGGGCATTAATAGAGAAAACTGGTGAGCCCGATGAGTTTGGCGTGATTTTCTTTTGTTTTCATGGCCATCCTATTGAACTTAACCATGAGTTCTGAGGTCTTAACTTATCAATGGTATAAGAAGCAAAAGCTACAGTCTAAAGAGATGAGACTATGTTGTGTAGTTAGAATAACAGTCAGAGGTATGGTAATACTTCAAGGTATGTTATAAAGAAACGCACATAAGAAAGTTGAAAATCTGCATGTAGCTTGCAATCAACCAACTTGACTTTTAAACCTGTACCCATGTGTAAACTTCAACTTCCTAAGGAGTGTATCAAGAGTTTGTTGTGGGGAAAATCACCAGCCTTGGAGTCAGAGTCGGGGTTCAACGACAGAGTTTATTGTACAAGGAAATACCAGAGCTCCAGGGAGAGAAAGACACCAACAGCACTATGGGTCAGCTGCGAGTCTTCTCTCAACCCGGAGCACATGACAAGATACTTTTATTCATTTTGAGATATAATAGGTCAGCGATAAGGTTATTGGCTCTGTAACATGGTTTGTTTGTTGTAAACATTGCAGAATCGTTGATAGATTAGACGCAGTCATTGTCAGTTCCAGCGCAGCCTTTGTTAATTTCAGTGCGGTTGTTGTCAGTTTCAACGCAGACATTGTCAGTTCGAATGTCTACGCAGAAGTGCTAATCACTCTTCCTGTGTAGAACGATTACTGCATCTGTGGCTATAAGCACTTTGTATTGAGTCCGTATCAAGGTGTTAGCATTTCTATCAAAGGTGCTGGCTGGACCCAGACACTTCGGCGGGCAGTATACACTATGCATGTGCATTTTCTCCCCCACATGACTTAAACTAATCAACCAGGTTGTGAGTGCATTGTGCTGGCATTCTGGTGACCCAGGCAGTATCTGTGTTTGTTTTGTTGTCTCTATCCATATTGTGGTCTGGCGGCCATCTTGTGTGTCAAGTGGCTAACTTATGGCTCAGCAGCCATCTTGAGTGTCCCATGTGCCTAGTGTCACCCTGCCTCATGCCATCTCCCACTTCAAGTTCAAGTATCTCCTGGAGAAAAAAACTGATTCAGAATCAAATTGTTGTCAAAAGGCAATCAGTTGAAGATTTAACTGGGTTCCTAGTCACATGGCAAGAACCAGAAAAATTGAATCTGTTGAGATTACTTCTGACAACTGAAGTAAATGGTTCTCATACTTAAGCAGAAACAGTGGCCAACAAGCCAGAAGGAGCTCAAACACAAGAACAAAAAACATCAACATTGTGCTACCATTTGCCAGTATTGTGTTAAAGGATGGCCAGATTAAAAAAAAAATCAGTGAAATTTCTAAGAACACATATATTGAGCACAACATCATTTCATAATCATGAGTGACTTACTAATATATGACAGAAAACCAATTATCCCATCTTCCCTTTAGGCAAATGTATTGGAAAGGAAACACGTGCACTACCAGCTGTCTAGTCATGAGACCGTAAGATGTAAGAGTAGAATTAGGCCATTCAGCCACGGAGGCGAAGAGTCTGGTTCCGGAAAAGCAGAGCCAATCATACAGCATCCAAGGAGCAGGGATTACTTTCTCCCCATTCAGCCATGGAGCCTGCTCCATTGTTCAATGAGATCATGGCTGATCTGATCACCCTCAGCTTCACCTTTCTGCCTTTTCCCTTTAACCCCTGATCCCCTTACCGATTAAAAATATGTCTAACTCAGTTTTGAATATACTTAACAATCCATCCTCTGCAGAATTCTGCTGATAAGAATTCTACAGGTGCAAACCCTCTGAGAGAGGAAATTCTTCCTCATTGTCTGTCTTAAATATGCAACACTTTATTTTGAGATTATATCATCAGGACCTAAACTTTCCTACAAGGAGAAACAACCTCTTGAAATCTACCCCATCCAGACTCCTGAGAATCTTGTATGTCTTAATAAGCTTGCCACATATTCTTCTCAATTCTAGTGAGCACAGGCTTAACCTACTCACTTCTCTTTATAAGACAGTCCCTCCATATCCAGTGTCCATCTCATGAACTTTCTCTGGACTGAATCCAAAGCTAGTCTGTCTTTCCTTAGATAAGAGGATCAAAACTATGGACTGACTAGTGCCTTGCATAGTTTTAACAAACCTTCTCTACCTTTATACTCAATTTCCTTTCAAATAAAGGCTAACGTTTCATTTGCTTTCCCTATTACTTGCTGAACATTTTTCTGATTCATGCATGAGGACTGCCAAATCCCTCTATTCTGTAGCTTTCTACAGTCTTTCTCCATTTAAATAATAGTCAGTTGTTCTATTCTTCCTGCAAAAATACATAAACTCACATTTTCCTACATTACATTTGTCAAATCTTTGTCCACTCAACTAACTCTCCTAGGCCTTCTGCAGACTCTATGTCAGTCTCACCAATTGTCTTTCCAGTTATTTTTGTATCATCCACAAACTTGGTGATAGTGCATTCACTTTCCTCATTTAAGTCATTAACATACATTTAAACTGATCCCTGTGGCATTCCACTAGTTACAGGTCGCAAACCTGAAAATGCCCACTTTATCCCAACTCGCTGTCTTCTATTAGTTAGCCAATCCTCTATCCATGCTAATAGACTACCAGCAACACCATCCAAATATATTACAACCTCTTCTTCCCTTTATCTATCCTCCTCGAAGAATATAATAAATTTGTCAGACATAATTTCCTATTCATGAAGCTATGCTGAGTTTGTTTAATCATGTTATATATTTTCCAATGGTCTGTGAGTACATACTTTATAATACACCCAATCCAACAGAGCTGGGACTGGTAACTGCTCTGTCCATGACCATAAGAAACTTCAGAGAGTTGTGAACACAGCCCAGTCCATCAAGCAAGCCAACCTTCCATTCCTTAACTCTATCTATACTTCTCAATGCTTTTGGAAGGCAGTCAACATAATCAAATACCCCTCCCACCCTGGTTATAACCTTTTCCAATCTCTTCTGTTGGGCAGAAGATACAAAAGCTTAAACGCACGTACCAATAAATTCAAGTACAGCTTCTTCCTAGCTGTTATTAGACTTTTGAATGGACCTCTCAAATTTTAAATTAATGTTGATCTCGCTTTTTGTGCATCTTCTCTACAGCAGTAAGATTGTATTCTTTGCTCTGTTCTATTACCCTAATGCTCTTTGTATGGTACGATCTGCCAGCACTGCACGCAAAACATAACTGTTCACTGTACCTAGTACATGTGACAATAATAAATCAAATCAAAGCAAATCAAAACCAAAAAAATCAAGCCAGGGTTCACTCAGCAGTGTGATAGAGATCTCAAAAGAGATTGAAGATCTCATATCTCATGATGAAATCTATAATTATACACACTGTTAAGTCTTTCGTGAGACGCTGACATTCCTTGCAAGACGGCATCTGCTGCTTGTCCCTAATTGCCCTTGAGCTGAGTGGTTTGGTTAACCACTGTAAAGGACAAGTACCAATGTCCTCAAAGGTTATCCAACAGATCAAAGACACAGCTACAGAGAAAAGATCCATGGATCAAAACCAAGGTCATTATTCATAAAGCAGAAAATTTACCATTCTTCCAAATCTGAAGGGAATGTGTTCTGAAGAAAAATGTGAAATGTGCAAACCACCCACATTTGTGAAGTCAGAGACATGGGTTGTGGGGGGGGAGGGGGGGAGGTGGGGGTGCTGGTGTATCCCCTACTATCAATAACTGGATAGGTCCAAGATATTTTCATTTCAAACTTTGATAAAACTATTTCCTCAATTTCTTCTGGTTATTAACATTCACAGTGGCTGTTTGAGCCCCATCATACATGTTTGAAGAGACGTGGAAGCAAACTCTGCCTTCACCAATTTCACAATGATGCCGGCAGTGAAAACATTGCTTCCTGTGTGTCTTGCTGAAGCACTACTCCATCCTCCATGCTGTACCTGCATGATATTTTTCACTTGTCTCTTTTCACCTCTTTTTTTTTTAGCTCTTTTAAGTGTTACATCGCTCTGGTGAACTTTCCTGAATGATAAATACATTCAAGAAATTTTCCTCTGGTTAATCTTTTTGTCAAAATGTAGAGATGTTCAATAAAATGTCAGAGTTAAATTTGCTAACATTGAAGGTGATGCAGGGTTTGTGATGCACGATAACTTGGCACACTCTCAGTACGGCGCAGCAGCACACCAACTTGTAATACTTGCTCATTACCATGAACCTAGTGTGCAGCCTGCACTAGGCATACTGTGGAGTGGCTGCACACCTCAGTAGGAGGCCCAAAATCATGAGAGACTTTTACCTGTTATAAATTAACCAGCACTTCTTAAAACCAACCTTTCCCTCTTAAAGAGGTGATGCATATTAGCTGTGCGCGAGTGATAGAAATTCTTGTGCAAAACTTCTGACATGGAAAAAGACAGCAATGACAAGGGAGAGAGCATGCTCAAAGGTTGTTTGTCACAGCATCAATGGCCCTGGTGGAGGAGTGGCAAGAAATTCTGTATCTACAAAGGACCAGGAGGCTTTCCAGGCAATTATTCACGAGGCTGTGGAAGCAGTTAGCCATGGCAGTCAATGTGGATACCTGGGCACGCTACTGTAAAAAAGTGAAAGTACCTCATGCAGGTAGGTTAAGTCAGTGAAGTCATGCTCAAATATCATATTCCACTGCATGCACTACTAGCCTCAGACAATGTCCAATTCAGCATATAAACAACAAAAATAAAATAAGGCAGATGCTGGAAATCTGAAACAAACATAGGAATTGCTGGAGAAACTCAGCAGGTCTGTCAGTACCTGTGGAGAGAGAAACATAGTTAATGTTTTGAGTCTTCTTTGACACTCAGGAACTAGTTCTGTGGGATAGTAACAAGACACTGAGGATGAACAAAGACCATCACTGAATTTCACACTTACAGCCACCAAATAGCATTGATATCAGATATTGATACTGCACATCACTTTGAGGATAACATAGAGGTGGCACCTACATATGGTGAGGTATTGGATAGAATAGAATAGATTAAAATAGTCATTTATTGTCACCTTTGCTTTTTACAAAAAAATACAGTGAAAAGTCTTTTAATCACCAAACCACGCCACTATCTTAATAATAGAAGGCATAGGTAAGAGAACATTGTTGAAAGGTTTTACCTGCAGAGAAAAGGAACAGCTCCTGACCTCAAGGAGATCTGATGGCTTCTCTCAAAAAAATTCACACCCCCAAGCTGCTCAGCTACCTGGAAGCCAATCACAGCTGTTGGCAGGCAGGAGTCTTCTATCATCAGTAATTGCTACCATAGACCGATCACCTACACGTTGCCAACCAAATGTCTATTTGTACACAGCCTCCTGGTTCCAGCATGTTTGTTACTAGGCTTTCATTACTAGTGCTATTTACACAGCTGCTTGTTATACTGAGTGTCAGGCGACTTACGTTTGGAAAGTGAAACAATCCTGGCTGACACTAATCTTGAGTAAATTTACAAAGTTCACCTTCAGGAGAGTAGGTTTCAGGGTCAGGTACATGCCTGATTTTGAGGTTCTCATAGCTATTTGGAGACTTTGTGCTGAAGGTTCAAGAACAGCTCAAACCACGATGGAAAAAGTGCAAACAGCCTGAGAGAGCAGATAAAATGAGTTGGTGACTCAGAGGCAATATGTAAGGGTATGAGTGGTTTACAGCTATTCCCAGAGTGGATGATGTGTGGTAGAAAGGGGTACCTGTAAGTGATAGTGTTCCTGTGGATCTGCAGCCCTGGTTCTGGTCCTGGACAGTATAGAACAGTAGAATGATTCATAATCCAACAGAATGCTCCTTCCATGGCCATAACTATTTTCACACCAGGCCTTAGCATCTGATGCCAGAAGGGAGTTTTTAATACCTCCCTAATCCATTGTCAGTTAGGAGCAGGGAGGGAGCATCCACACCTCTGATCGAAAATCAATCAGTCCAGCTGTCATTTTGTACCTGACTTGATTTTGCTTCAGTTTGTACTGAATGGAAAGCAAAACTTCTTGTGTTAGCCTGTCCTTTATTTTGGGAGAGAGTGCAATAGCTGTAGAATACGTTACTTTTCTATTGTCTTTCATACTTATTAACAGGAGCAGAGGTTGCTCAATGTGCCCCCATTTCTAGTTAGCAGTTGCATGGTTTAGGCTTCAACTGGAAAGCATCTGCAAATATTGCACCTTTTGTACAGGAGGTGGGGTGTGTGTTTGGGGTGGAGGAGTAGAGACAGAAGCTACATCAACATCATGTCGGTGACCCACATCATGGTCTAATATACATTGGTCTTCCACAGGGGCACAGGCCACAAGTCAGTTTCAGTAAATAAGACTTTGAGATGTGCGAGTATTTCAATGTTGCTCATGGCCTTCATCTATCTGTTGTCAGGAAAGTAAGAAAACTTACCACGCTAGTTAAAGTAACAAAGTTGAGGCATTGATCAAATCTGTTTCAGATCATTAGTTTGCTTAGACCTGCTTGCCAAATCATCTCCAATGTCGATATCACAATCACCTGTCCCTTGGCTACAGGCAATTCTCCTGGGTGGAATCATGCTAGAATTCTTCAGGAGCACACTATTATCTACACTACCAGCAAAAGACATTAAAAAGCTTCAGATTCAGGTGACCTTAGGTGCACAGGAATGAAAGTGGAGGAACAATACATGAAGCAAAGTTTAGGCAGCACAGAGGCCAGGTAAAGGATAAAATAGCACTCTCAAAATAAAATTGAAGGAAGCAAATATCTGTTTATTATGTAACTATGACTTAAATTCATGACTAAAGGTTATTCTTTCAAAAGAAGTATTACTAAAGAGGCTCAAGATTACTTAAAATTACCTAATATTCCTATTTGTAATACTTCATCTGTGCAGGATTATATTTGTTTATTTTGAATGATTGATGCACCAAGCTATCATATCTGGTTTTTCTACCCTTCCCATCTTCTCCTTAAATGGGTTGTCATTGGACTGGCCTAATTATACTGAATGTTCCAGTCCCAGATCATTAGTGTGGCACAGGGAACCTCCCAACACAGACCTAGTCCAGGATGGTATAGGAAGCCATTCAAGTGGGGCAAGGATTGCATAGATATAAATGCACAAGAGTATGAGGTTGCCACGAGCTCTGCTGCAGGGAACTCAGATGAGCACGATAGTGAGGCAGCTTGCTCAGGCTTATGGTTATGCACACTTGTGCACTTACATATCAGCCAGAAAAGCAGTGAGCAAAGTCCAGGAGCATGCATGAGTTCATCACAAGCTTGGAACAAGTCTTTATGCAGGGTGTGAAACCCAACTGTTTCAATATGGAAGTAGCAGCCAGTTCTATTTGCATACTTGTTGACCCAAAAGAGATGGTATCTGATGAGCAATGTCTCAGTTTCCATTTCCAACACAAACTAAAACCACCCGACATCTGGGTGCTGTAGAGGAAGCTCAGATATCTCTCAAGTGAGGTTACTTTGCTGCTGCCCAGGCTGACAATGATGCGACCAAGTCTGCTACTTACAGTGTCCAAAACAGCACATCAGCTTCCCCATCGCTGGCAGATTTGTTTAGCTAGGTCCACTCTGGTGAGCGGGCAGTGGTTCTACTGAGCACAAACCTACTGTACTTTATCATGGTGAGCCCTCCATTTTCTGACCACCACTTTCCCTCTCTTACGGTCCTTGGCATTGTTTGTCAGCCATCAGCTCAGTCAATACCAAAATGATTCAGCCTAAAGTTAGGTCTTCTCGATGCAAGCTGTTCGAAATTGCCCTCCATGAAGTTGTTTGTTTTCTATTCTGTTGCAGGCATTGCTGACTGCGCCAGCATTTATTGCCCGTGCCTTGTTGCAAATGCATTGGTGAGATTCCTGAGCCACTGCAGGGAGACCCGAAATGCTGTTAGGGAGGAAGTTTGAATCATCACTGAAGAAATGGTGGTCTATTTCCAGGTCAGGATGGTGAGTGGCTGGGAGGGGAACTTGCAGGATAGTGGTGTTCCCATGTATTACTGCGCCATGGAGAGAAACCCCCATGAAACTTGACAAAACTCACTCTGAGTTAAAGGAAAGTAAGATTCAACCCTATCCTTTTTTGCTGGAAAGAAGGATCATAATGAAAATCAATTTTTCCTGATTTTACTGAGATCTGTGTTTTCTCCAGCAGTTTTTTTTCTTTGAAGTTTCTTCTTTCTTCATGCAGTTCCTATTTGTTACAGAATTTCACGGGTGGGGGTCATCAATCCGGGCCAAACAAATGACGCTGAAAGAAATTTGTCCCTTTCAGTCTCCATATTAAAGATTCTTAGCTGCTCATCCAAGTGACTCTATTAATGAGTCAGTCCTTATCGGATTATATTCAAATAGTATTACTATAATGAGCTAAATATTTGAAAAGTTCTGGAAATTATAAAAATTGCAGTTAATTGAAAGAGAAAACAGAAGTTCTCTAACTCTCTTCATAGATTTGAATTTCTGAATGCCAAAATCCGTGATGTTACAAATGCTGTGCTGTTTATTGCCCATTGAGAAAAATAAAGTTGAGCGCAAAATCATAAATTCCTTATGTGGTCTGTGCCACTTTTGCCAATGAAAGTAGAGGCAGCTAGCAATGTGAGGGAGCCAGATGATGCCATTGATCACAATGCCTGATTAAAAGGTTAGGCTGTAATCCACGTCTTGGAACTTGCAAAGTAATATTTCTGGCCTATGTCTACATTGCGTATGTTGATACTGAGTCTGTCAGATTACTAAATTAATGGAGTACTTTCAAGTGACTGTTGGAACTTCACAATTGAGTTACTATAATGCCCCTACCTCGTTCATCCTTTTCAGATTTTGGGAATCACAAATTCAGAAAGCACACTCCTACCTGTGTCACTAGATATCTCAGGTTTTAGCACTTTAATGCAGTCACCACAAACTGGTTGCCTGGTGTTACATTTTCAAATACACACATCAACACATAGACAGCACACTGACAATGAGCCAATCTGGAAAAAAACATTACCTCATGCAGTAGGCAACTGCACCATATCACATAAGTTGTCTCAGGTTGAATAAAGAACAGGAAATGTTTTTAAACCCAACTTGGAAGGTTTTATGCAGAATGGTAAACAACTCCTGTGCTTGCCAACCACAAAATGATTCTGCACTGTAAATCTTCAGTGTCTAGTAGAGTTATGAGGTGGAAACCCGGTGACACAGAAACACTCCTCCTACTGCCTTCTCTAAATGGAGACAGTTCTCAGTTCCATGTCTATCTACCCTATTCACGCTACTCTAATTGTGATTTTGAACAATATTCAAAATGACTAAATGCTTAATATTATTGTGATTAAATAAATAAATGAATAGCCTCAACTGAAGACCTTTTGCCCGAAACGCCGATTTCGCTGCTCGTTGGATGCTGCCTGAACTGCTGTGCTCTTCCAGCACCACTAATCCAGTATTTGGTTTTCAGCATCTGCAGTTATTGTTTTTACATGGTAACCAGAGAGGTTTGTGTATCACAATACAGTTTAAAGAAAAATTCAAACCACAGTGACCAATACAATTTAGGCTAATTTGCCAGCGTGGGTTTAGAAATGTGGTTGGAAGCAGTTACATGTTGCCATTTGTAATGACTACCAGGGTCTGTATTATTTGTTCTTCAACTGGAGAGAAGATGTGAATCCTTGCTTTCTGTCCTCTGTTCCTTACTGCCTCTCTCTTATTGTTTGGTAGCTCTGCAAGAAGGAAGACCATGCTTATGTTAATATATTGAGAGCGTGGTGCTGCTATTGTGAAGGTAGAAGTCCATGACAATGAAGGGATGGAAATAAAATCCAATTCAGGACAGTATGTAGCTTGGAGGAGAACTTGCAAGTGGTGGTGTTCCCATGCATCCTTCTGACCTTGTTCCTCCAGATGGTGGAAGTTGTGGATTTGGAAGTTGCTGTCAGAGGATTGGAGAGGGACAGTCTGGCTGCCTCTCCAGTGCCTTGAGTAGGAAGTGCAGAGGGCCTCTGTATGGTTTGACCTGTGGTTGGATGTCTCCTGGTGAGGACGGAGCATCTGGACTGGTGTCAATGTTCTCTGTTCTCCAGTGGCCATGCCTTCAGAGACTAATGCAGGTTTCCAGCATGCCCTGAAAATGCTGGGTCTGGCTATCCATGGCAGCCACCAACCTATCATGGAGACAGCAAGCCGGTTGCAGGATTTGCTGCACTGCAGCAGTTTCTGGGCAATGTGGACCATTAAGTCAGAAGACCCCTGAAGACCCCTGTCTTCTGCCTCCAGAGGAGTATGTGCCTGGTCTCTAGTGGTCCTTGGAGTGTCGGCTTCCTGGGCTGTTTCTCCCTCAGACTGCTGTGGTGCTGTCACTGTGAAATGCTCACCAGGCTGCTTCCACACTTTCTATTGCTGCACTTCCGGTTGAGGTCTGTATCTGGGCTGATGTGGGTGCAAGTAGCAGCCTTGCCAATGCCTCAGAGCTCCAGGACTGAGGTGGCAGCACAGAGGGCATGTTGGGCTAATGATGTGTGAGACTGGGGGAGTTTTGGGGGGGGGGGGGGGGGCGGCAGGGGGAGTGAGTGATGCAAGGTATTGCAGATATTCGTCGGAGTGTTGGAGCATGTGCTTAGATGGGAGATGGGTGCAGAAGCAGAGGTAGAGGGAGTGTGAGGTGGCAGATGAAGTGTGTGGCATTTACTCTTGTGGAATGGAGAAAGTTATTGACCTTCTTGCTGTATTGCTAGCCATTCCTCTACACAGTGGAGATGGCACCTGATCTGTGTGGCAATCTCAAACCAGGCTACTAGGGTCTGGGATTATGGCTTCCTCTGCCAATCCTCTCAGAAGAGGGCCCCTCTTCTCTGGACCATCCTATCCACCAATAACTCCCTAGGTTCCTTTCAGAATATTGCAGGTAGTACCATCATTCCTTCTTTGAAATGATCAAGTGCCATCTTTGACTGAGCAGGCATCTTCGGAATGCCAATGGGTGCACAATGGTCACTTAAAGATAATGTGGCCACAAGGATTATCATTGTTTCAGTCAATATTCACTGAGTGGTGAGCTGTTCCAAGAATGGTGTGTGGTAAGACAGGGAGAAAATCAGATGTGAGAGATGCCATGGGGCAGGGTATTTAATTAATGAGTTGGAAAATGTGGTGCTGGCTGGAAAAACACAGCAGGTCAGGCAGCATCCGAGGAGCAGAAGAATCAACATTTCGGGCATAAGCCATTCCTGAAGAAGGGCTTATGTTTGAAACATTGATTCTCCTGCTCCTTGGATGCTGCCTGGCCTGCTGTGTTTTTCCAGCACCACATTTTCACCACAGCATCTGCAGTCCTCACTTTCTCCTATTTGATTCATGAGGTGAGTTCAGTAAGATCGGGTGAGAAAACTCGTTAGGCCCCATGGTGAAATACCCTTCACAAAACTTGGTACAGTTTGGACTTAGCTAAAATAATCAATTCAGCCCCGAGTATCTGACCTTCTATTTTAGGCTTGGTGTTTATATGGCTGGTCCAATCAGATTCTAGTCAATCCTAACCTCAAGGGGCTGCAATCGAAGGCCATTCAGCAAAAGAAAAGCCATTGAATGTCAAGGGGAGTGGTCAGATTCTCTGTTTTTGGAGATGACCATTGTCTGGCACTCATGTGACACAAATGTACCTGCCACTTATCAGCTAAAGCCTGGATATTATCTAGGCCTTCCTTACTTGGGACGTGGATTGTTTCAGTTTCTGTGGAATCCTGAATAGTGCTGAACATTGTGCAATCATCAGAGAACATCCTGATGTCACTTATATTTGAACAAGGAGCAGGAGTAAGCTATTTGGACCTTTGAGGCTGGTCTGTATTTTAATAAAATCATGGCTGATCTGATTATAACCTCAAATCCACATTTTAACCTATTCCTGATAACCTTTCACCCCTTTGCTTAATGAGAATCAATCCAGCTCTGCTGATTAGAATCCCTACAGTGTGGAATCAGGCAGTTTGGCCCAACAAGTCCACACCGACCCTTCACAGAGCAACCCACCCAGTCCCATTTCCCTATATTTACCCCTGATTAATGCACCTAGTACTACGGGCAATTTAGCATGGCCAATTCACCTAACCTGCACATCTTTGAACTGTGGGAGGAAGCCCATGCAGGCATGGGGAGAATGTGCAAACTCCACACAAACAGTTGCCCAAGGCAGGAACTGAACCTGGGTCCCTGGTGCTGTGAGGCAGCAATGCTAACCACTGAGCCACCATGCCATGTTTTAAAAATATTTCTTAAACTCTACGTCTGCTACGTTTTCAGGAAGCGAATTATAAAAGATCATGCCCCTTTATGAAAAGAAAGATGTTTCATCTCCATTTTAAATGAGCAACTCTTTATTTTTAGATAGCGACCCCCTCATTCTACACCATCTCACAACAGGGAATATCATCTCGACATTGACCCTATCAAGGTCACTCAGAATCTTATATGTTTCAATTAAGTTATCTCTTACTGTTCTAAATGCCAATAGACATGAGCTTAGCTTGGGCAACATTTCCTCAAGAAATGACTCAACTATTCCAGGTATTTGTTTGGTAAACGTTCTTTGAACTGCTTCCAATGCATTTACATAAGTCCTTAAATAAGGAGATCAATATTATGCACATTATTCCAGATGCTGCCTTATGAGTAACAATACAGTGGAGTATAATCTTCCTACTTTTGTATTCAATTCCCCTTTCAGTAAGTTAAGGTATTTTATAAGCTTTCCTTGTTTCTTGCTGTACCTACATACTAACCTTTTGTGCTGGAACACTGGAATTCCTCTGCATCTCAGAGCTCTGCAGTTTGGTACTTTTTTATTATTGTTAAGAAAATTTTACATTCCCTACATTCTACTTCATTTGCCAGATTTTTGCTCACTGACAACTTCTCTCTATGTTTTTGTAGCCTCCTTATGTTTTCTTCACAATTTATTAACTACCTTTGAATCATCAGCAAATTCAGCAACCATACTTTGCCATGTTTCACCTAAGTTATTTCTGTAAATTTTAAACAGTTGATGTCCCAGCATTGATCCCTGAGCATATCATTCATTACATCTTGCAAAGTGAAAAAGGCACTTTTACTCCTTCTCTCTGTTTCCTGGTAGCCAGCCAACATTCTATCCCCATGACAATATACTACCCCAGACACTATGAATGTTAAATTTCCACAGCAACCTTTAATGTGGCTCATAAATGATTGCTTTCTGAAATTCTAAGTACACTACATCCACTGCTTTCGCTCTACCCACAGAACATTTTGCTTCCGCATACAGTTTGAATAGATTGATTAATAGAGGCATACAAGATGGTCAGAGAATTAGATAGGGTGGACAGTGACAGTCATTTTCCTAGGATGATGACATCTGCTTCTATGAGGGGGCATAGCTGCAAATTGAGGGGTAATAGATTTAAGACAGATGTCACAGGCAGGTTCTTTACTCAGAAAGTGATAAGGGTGTGGAATACTGTGCTTGCCAATGTAGTTAACTCAGCCACATTTGGGGCATTTAAACAGTCCTTGGATAAGCATTTGGATGGTGATGGGTTAGTGAAGGGTGATGGGCTTAGATTAGTTCACAGATTGGCGCAACATCAAGGGCCCAAGGGCCTGTTCTCCGCTGTATTGTTCTATAACACAAATTCCAAGTGGCAAAACCATATTGACACTTCCTGATTAACTTTCTGTTTCTTTCTTTCTTTCCCCATTAATCTGATCTTTTCTGTCTTCCTGTATCTAAATTGACACTGAATTTTAATTTCTGTTCCTTTTTCAATTCTTGTATTGTTTATTTCATAATTGTTAAAAACAATTGATTAGTCAACTCAGGTTCCAGACTTCCTGCAACATGATCATCCAGTACATTTACCAAAGTTGCCATACAAGTTGACAAACAAACTGCTTTATGCAAGAGTAAGTCTGGTTAACAGAAGATGTCCAGCTACAGCCATTTGTGGCTCAATCTTCTCAATTTATTGTTATTACAATTTTGCACTGCAGTTATTCCTCATGTTTAATTTTTAATTCAAAAAAAGGAAATGCCTAAATTATTGGCTGACATGATTGGCAAAAATCTTATAACACAGATTAATTAAACTTGGAAGAAGGAATATCTTATGATAAGGTGACCAATCAGACTAGAGTGATCAGACAAGGAAACAATCTTGTTGCATCAAGAATGGAACATATTGGTCCTCAGTAATTTAAAGGTTTAATTCCCGCTGTGGTTGAACTTACAGGCAAGTTCCCGGAACAGAACTTTTTAAAAATTGCAAATGTTAAGACAGCAGAGACAGAAACAAGAAATATTGCAAACGTTATACCTGATTGTTGAAGTATTCATTCTCAATAAAAATCATCATTATAAATGTTAACCTGGCTCTTATTCTTTCAGCTTCTAATTTACCATTTCGATATCTCTGCTTTTATTTCATATTACTTATAGTGTTTGGCTTTGCAGTTTTAATTTGGTGTAAGCATCAAGCTTTTGCAATGCTCTCACTTAACATTTCACAATTACCTTCTTTAAAATGATTTGATGGACAATGAGATAAGGAGTGTTTTATTTAGATTGGTGACTGCATGAATTCAAAAGTTGCTCAAGTGACATGATTTTGAGAATGCAGTAATGAGTTATTGTTCTGCTTTTCCAGATCTTCCAACTTCACACATGACATTTTACTTCCTTATCTCATCTTTTCCATATGTTCTGTTTATATTTGCATCCTGAAGTTTTTTACTTCTGCTTCCCTCTTTTTGTGACCTTTAGTTCATATTTCAATGTTGCCAAGGAACAGTAGCTTTAAGTTTAACGTACATTTCGTTTCAGTGAGGTTCCTTCCCCTAATTTCTTCTCCAGTTTCTTTAATGTACTATAGTCAGTGATTATGCAATTACCTTTTCACCACCTCTTTGCTCTCTTTCAGTACACTTTCTTCTTCTGAATTGTATATTTACGAGAGACCATTTAGTGAAGCTTTTTATCTTGTCCTTATCAGGGACAACACAAGCATGGCAAATTTCAAATGATTACAACAATTTATAGAACAGGAGATAACAATGCATTTTCTTTGTGCTCCGTGGGAATTATTGTCTTATGTATGAATGTGTAAAGGAAACCATCAAAACCCATGCCATTTTACTAGGCCAAGGCAATCTCAATGTGCTGCCATTCTCTGAATTTATATACATTAAACTTAGCAATTCACAAAGTTGAGTTCAGTTTTAATATCACCAAACATGCCCAACTAGATAGTGCAGTTATGAATTCCCCTCCAGGTCTAGTGCTCATTAACAATTTTGTTATCTTCCATGATTAATGTGTTTCTGATGGAATTAACCCTATTCTACTACTCATGCATATTTCTGATCATAGATGATAACTTCTCAATGTTTCAGTCTGCAGTCACGTGTAAGGATTTCCTTATATGTCTTAATACAATCAGTCCCATGCTTCAATTCACATTTGGGATGGCGCAGTCTATTATGCTCTCTTTCCCCAGTGTGCTGTTGAGAAATCAATTGATTCTTTCTTCAACACCGCCTGTTGAAAGCCTACCTTCACTAGTCAACATATGCACCAGGACTTGCACAGCTCGGTTTGATAAAAGATTGGCCTTATCAGCAATGTTGTAAATAGGGCAAAAGCCAAATGCTCACCTTGTCAGCTTGATATAGAAATAGAATGCATCAAATCTATCCTGTAGAATTTGGCTACCTTGATCAGAGCTTTTATTTATTCATTCATGAATAAATTATTGTTGGCTGGCCAGCATTTATTGTCCAGTCCTAGCTACCCTTGAGTAGGTGGTATTGATCTGCCTTCTTGAACCACTGCAGTCCATGAGATGTAGAATGGTGAAGGAATGGTGATATATTTCCAAGTCAAGATGGTGAGTGGTTTGGAGGGGAATTACAATCTTTTTCCTCTGTGAATCATGCAAATTCATAAATTAGCTAAAGACCAACACTTTCGAACCTGAAAAGCATCCACCGTAACTCAAACTATCCTGAAAAAATGAAATCCTTTGGAAATCTATAGGTTAATAAGACATGGTAGTGTCTTATGCATGGTGCAAGGCATAACTTAAAAAAAATGTGGGCAGCACAGTGGCTCAGTGGTTAGCCACAGCACGAGGAATCCAGGTTCGATTCCAGCTTCAGGCGACTGTCTGTGTGGAGTTTTGCACATTTTCCCCATGTCTGTGTGGGTTTCCTCTGGGTGTTCCGGTTTCCTGCCACATTTCCAAAGATGTACAAGTCAGGTGAATTGGCCATGCTAAATTGCCCATAGTGTTAGGTACATTAGTCAGGGGTAAATATAGGGTAGGGGAATGGTTCTGGGTGGGTTGCTCTTCAGAGTGTCGGTGTGGACTTGTTGGGCCGAAGGGCCTGTTTCCATACTGTAGAGTATCTAATCATAATGTGACAGAAGTGATATTTATCAGTAACTGTACGCTGCTACCATCTGAAGAGGTGTTCTACTCTGTACAGTTGAGGTACATTGTATATGAAATTCAGCATCACTGCAGTGACAGCTAGGTAGGCTATACGTCTCAACAATTAGCTTATCAAATCAAATCATGTACCCCGATAGTTGTTTGAAATAAGCAAAGTACACTCCATATTCAACAAGGTCACACTTGCAAAACCCAAAACAAAATATCCATTTTTTAAAATTTATCCTTTCATGGGATATGGATGCCACCTGATTAAATCAGTGTCTATTACTTATTTGAATAAAAGCAAAATAGTGTGGATGCTGGAAGTCTGAAACAAACACAGAGAACACTGGAAAAACTCAGCAAGTCTGGAGCATCTGTGGAGAGAGAAATGGTTGACGTTTCAATGATGGAATGACTGGTTTTGAGAACTGGATTATTAGCTGTTCCTGATTCCCCCTTAGAAGGCATTGGTGAGTGAACTTCTTTAACCGTTGCTGTCCATGTACTGTAGGAATGTCCCACAGCACCGTTGGGAAGAGATTTGCAGGATTTTGATCCAGTGATAGTGAAGGAACAAATAATAGCTCCTATTCAGGGTGAGTGTGTGGAGGTTAACTGGTGGTGTCCCTGCGCATCTGCTGCCTGTGTCCTTCTGGGCAGTAGAGATCATGGATTTGGAAGGAGCTGTTGAAGGAGTCTAGGTATGTTGTTACTGTGGATCTTTTAGATGGTGCACACAGTTACCATTGCTAGTAGAGTGAATGCTAAAAGTGGTAGATGCTGTGGTGGATGGTGTCAAACTTGAGTGTTATTGAACCTGCACTTATCCAGCAAATCAGAGATAATTCCAAAACACTCTTGATTTGTACCTTGGGGGTTGATGGTGGACAAGCTTTGGGGAGTAAAGATGTGGATTTCTCACCACAGGATGCCTAGCCTCTGACCTGCCCTTGTAGTCACAGTACATGGCTGGTTCAGTTCAGATTCTGGTCTATGACAATGTCCCCAAGGTGTTGATAATTGCAGATTCAGCCATGGTAATGCCATTGAATGATGATGGCACAATGATTAGATTCTTTCTTACTGGAGATAATCGTTATTTGGCACTTGCTTGGCACAGAAGTTACTTTCCATATTGGAGTTCAATTATGCATCTGATAAATGGGAGGTGGCCTTTATATATTACCACACTGGATTGAAATTTTCATACGAAAAGAAACCACGTGGGTCTAAGGTTGGAGAGTGATCGTGATTCAAGTCAATGAGAAGGTTTACCATGCCTACCTCCAGACTGAGTACTCACATTAAATTATTTGTTATGCCAGACATGGTAAGAAGAAGAAATGTTATAAAATAATTAAAGTTAAGCTAGTGTGTTATTATCTTTGGTTTTCATAGGTAAGCACCAAAAATACCTGAAATTTCAAACATACAAATTATCAGAATGTGTAAAGCAAACTAGCCACAATAAATAACATATCGATATGAAACATGTATTATGAATTTTAATTGTGTAGCCATTTCTTTAGCAAGTGTTTGCATTATAGGAATAATTCAAGTGAGCTAGCCTTTATTTTTACATATTTGATCTTCTATGGTCTAAGTTTCAATTGTCTAATTTTACATCAAAACCTAAGAATAGTTTATTATTTGGGAAGATCTGTGAATTAATTCAGTACATATTTCAGTAGTTCTAAAGCTTTGAAGAAATGTAACTATGCCAAATGTGGTATCTGTTAATGATGATTTCTTCTTGCTATTTAAAAACTGAAGACCAATAATTAATTCCAGCACTAAATAGTTCGGGAAACTATGTTCACTACATTGTCTTAGCAAACATTGTCTTAGCAAATCAAACACACGCAAACTTTCAACACTGCAGAATTTCAAATTTGTCAACATGTTGGCCCAGTTATTAACATTTAAGTGCAGAACACTTTACAGAATGTGCATTTTCTCATATCTCTGGTTGTTTTAGAAGTTTTTTTTTAGTTAGATGCTCAGTTAATTCTTACGGTCAATGTTTGACAAGTTATTCGACAATTTTTCAGAATAAATACTTCAAAAAAAGCTCCTACTTGCAACAATTTGAATGTAGCAAATATTTTAACTGTGTGCTGTGAGGCTAAAATATACGCATAGGATTTGACAAACTAATTCTCAGCTAATGTTTAAAATTTAATCCGAAGGTATAATCTATTTAAATTATGCATTAATGTGGAACATAAATTGCTCAATGTTTTCCCAGTAAGGAGCCATTTGGAATACAAAAAAAAATTCCTACAATCTTAGAAAGCTTATCGCCTTGAAATTTAATATAATGCACAATATTTGAGTAAATTAAATTTTCACTTACACATTAATGCATCAATTTTGTTATGGTAATTATGAGCTGGATGCGATATGTCACTAGTAGCGAAGGATGCCTACTTGCCATTAAACGCCTATCTCACTAAAATTATTAGAAAATTAAGACGAATGAGTAAAATCAAAGGTTCTTCTGGTTAGCTAATAGAAAGCAATCATAGATAAGTTGCTGATAGCATTGTAAATTGTAATAAGCATTTAATGACTAGCCATATAATGGGGACAGTCAATTACAGAGCACAAGAGGGCACAGATGAGTTTGATTCAAACTGGAAATTGAGCCTTATTCAAAGAAAGTTATTTGAAATGCACAAAAGACCTTAATAAATGTGTAAAGTGCCTCAAAATGTGGACTTCAGTTATCTCTTAAATACATATTTGGCTATTACTAAAATGAAAGTTATCAGCTTTAATGTTTTTGTTGGGTTATGCGTTTTAAAAATTGGTATCCACAAAGCAAATTAGCAGTATCAAAGATGCAGCATTAAACATGGAAGTTATAAAACTTCAAGAACACTAACTTGGGCTACCTGTGCTGTTTTTTTGAGCCAGAGGTGTTTGATGTGTACACACACTCTTCTGCAGTGAGTACCACCCAGTACTATCTTACTGGGGGGATTCAGGCAATTGCCCATTGTACCTCCCCTAAGCGCTTAGGGCAGGCAGAACATGACAGTGCGTAACATGTCCATGGCACCAAGAGCAATAAGACAGACTGAAAGAGCATTAGGTGATGAATAGTTCGATAGCGGAATAAGTAAGAGTTCCTGCAACTGCAGATGTGAGTCCAAGATGGTGTGCAAGATTTAAAAATGTTGTGGAGTGCTGTCAGGCTGATCTGTGCCATGCTCCACATCAATGCAAACAACAAAGGCAGCAAAAGGGCTATGGGTCTGCAGTCAGAATTTGGGGAGCTAGATAGGAAATTAGCAAAGAGGACCTCAAAGTGTAGTAATCTTCAGATTAATCTCTGTTCCAAATACAAATGAGTAAAGGAACAGCAGGATAAAGCAGATGAATAGGTGCAGGACGTATGGCATAGGGAGAGAGAGTTTTGGATTTGTGGGACATTGGTCCTGGTGCTGGGGGAGATGGGATGTAGAAAGGTCTGATGGGTTGCCCCTAAAAAAGAATGAGACTGAGTTTCTTTCTGTGAGTTTTAGTCAGGCCATTGGGGAGGTTTTAAACTAAATCAAAGGAGGAGTGGAAACATGGAGCTAATATCAGAGAGGAATACCAATGTATACACAATTCTAAGAGAGATGGATAGCACTGGAAAAAAGGAATACTAACTTGTAGGATTAGCATTATGGGGAAAATAATTAAGTCTAAATCAGTGTCACTGCGTCTTTATGCAGTGAAAGTATATGGAAGTATGTGGAAGTATACTATTGCTGCTATAACAGGGACCTGGCTCAAATATCGATAGTATTTCTCAATTGCATGGTGGCTCAGTGATTACAACTGGTGTATCACAGCTCTAAGGACTCAGGTTCGATTCCAGCCTCGGGCAACTGTCTGTATGGAGCTTGCACATTCACCCCATGTCTGCGTGGGTTTCCTCCGGGTGCTCTAGTTTCCTCCCACAGTTCAAAGATGTGCAGATTGGGTGATGTGTAGGTTAGGTGGATTAGTCAGGGGTAAATGTAGGGTAATAAGGCAGGAGAATGGGTCTGGGAGGGTTACTCTTTGGAGGGTTGGTGTGGACCTGTTGGGCCAAATGGCCTGTTTCCACACTGTAGGAATTCAATGATGATTCTATAAGGTGTGAGAAAACATAGGAAAGGATGAAAAGAGGGAGGGATGGTATTGTTAATTAAGAAGAATGCTGCAATGCAAGGGAAAGAGCTTGACAATGAGAGTGGATAATGCCTTGGAACATGCCATAATTTTTCCATCTTCTTCAGAGTCAGGTGGGGCCAAAGGACTGGAGAATTGTAAACAATTGCACACTTATTCAAAACAGGATGTAAACATCAACTCAACAGCTACACGACAGTCAGCTTAACATTCCTAACATGGAAACTTCTTGAAATAGTAATTCCACATGAAGTTAATTAGCACATGGATTAATTGAAGAAAGCTAACATTAACATGGTTAAAAATCAGACAACACCAGGTTATAGTCCAACAGGTTTAATTGGAAGCACTTGCTTTCAGAGAGCTGCTCCTTCATCAGGTGGTTGCAGAAGGAGCGGCGCTCCGAAAGCTTGTGCTTCCAATCAAACCTGTTGGACTATAATCTGGTGTTGTCTGATTTTTAACTTTGTACACTGCAGTCCAACACCGGCATCTCCAAATCATAACATTAACGTGGATTTCTTCAAAACATAATTTTGTTTTGGTAGATGTTAGTGACCTAAGCCTTGGAATTTAATTCCAAATTTTGCAAATGACCTGAAATTTTGAAGTATCGTGAACTGAGAGAAGATAGTGTAGAACCTCCAAAGGACATAGACACATTAATGGAATTACCAGACAGGTGGCAGATGAAGTTCAATACAGAGATATTTGAAAAAAAGGTCTGTTTTGATAGGAAGAACATGGAGTAATAACATAAAATAAATAGCAAGGCTGTAAATGGGGTGCAGAAGCAAAAGGCCCAATATGTGCATAATTCGTGAAGGTTGCAGAACTGATCAAGCGAACAGTAAATAGAGCATGTCGTTTCCCAGGTTTAATTAATGCGGGCATAAACTACAAGAACAACGAGGTGATGTTGAACTCATATGAAATACTGATTCAACCTCAGCTGGATTACTCTGTCCTGTTCTGGATGTAAGGGCATTGGACAAAATATTCATAAGAATGGTTCCAAGAATAAGGAAATTTAGTTTTGGAGACAGATTGTGAAGTTACGGCAGTTTTCCTTGGGGAACAGATACCTGAGATGAGATTTGATTGAAATTTTCAAGAATATGTGTGGTCTGACAGAGTAGATAGGGAGAAACTCTGTGTTGACTCATGAAGCGATTGAGAATGAGATGAAACAGATTCAAATTCATTGGTAAAAGAAGTAAACTAACCTGAGAATATACTTTTTCATCACCAAGTGGTTAGGGTCTGGAATTCACTGCCTGAGACTGTGTTGGAGTTAGGTTCAAACAAAATTAAAAAGACAATTAAACTGATCTTTCAAAATGAATCACGTATGGACTTATAATGTAAAAGTGGGAGGATAATACTAAGTAAATTGTGCATTCTAAGGGTTGATGCAGACATGATAAACCAGAGGGCTTCCGTCTGTGTTATAACAATCCCACAGTTCTGTGAATTAAAAGGATTACACTTCCCATAGTAATTAGGAAATAGGAGCTTGATTGACCCACATGACTGGCAACATAAAAAAAGTATATTTGACCTAAAATGTTGTTTGCAGTCTTTAAACATCACTTAAAGTAACAAGAAAGTGTTCACTGTTATACTGAATTGTTCACTATTCAGGGTGATTGTTCATTGCAAAGAAATAAGAAGCTTGTGCTGTATGAGATTTGTTACAACTAAAGGGAAAACATAATTATTTTGTATCAAGTTGAGGTTAATTAATAAAACATAATGGAAATTGAAAATTGAATTACTGGGACTGGACATAAGTACATAAGA
This sequence comes from Chiloscyllium punctatum, assembly GCF_047496795.1. Classification (NCBI taxonomy): domain Eukaryota; kingdom Metazoa; phylum Chordata; class Chondrichthyes; order Orectolobiformes; family Hemiscylliidae; genus Chiloscyllium; species Chiloscyllium punctatum. The sequence goes on along the minus strand of NC_092746.1, from coordinate 56,120,185 downwards.
ACTATGAGCAGGAGTGGGACATCTTTGAGCCTGTTCCACCATTCAATAAGATCATGGCTGACCTTTTTGTGGCCTCACCTTCACTTACCCACCCTCTCACTACAACCCTTAATTCCTTCATTATTCAAAAAATTATCTATCTTAACTTCAAAAACATTCAGTGGGCAAGGTATTCCACAGATTCACAACCCTTTGGGTGAAGAGGTTCCTTCTCAATTCAGTCCTAAATCTGCTCCCCTTAATTGTGAGGATATGCCGTCTTATCCTTATTTCACCTACCAGTGGAAACATCTTCTCTACTTCTATCTTATTTATTCCCTTCATAATTTTATATGTTTCTGTAAGATCCCCCCTCATTCTTCTGAATTCCAATGAATGTAATCCCAGTCAATTGAGTGTCTCCTCAGAAGTCAACTCCTTCGACTCCGAAATCAACCTAGTGAATCTTCTCTGAAGCCCCTCCAGTGCCAGTAGATCCTTTCTCAAGTAAGGAGACCAAAATTCCATGCAGTACTCCAGGTGTTGCCTCACTAGCACCCTATACAGCTGCAACATAACCTCTCTGCTTTTAAACTCAGTCTCTTTAGCAATGAAGGACAAAATTCCATTTGCCTCCTTAAGAACCTGTTGTATCTGCAGACCAACCTTCTGTGATTCATGCACAAGGACACCCAGGTCCCTTTGCACAGCAGCATGTTACAATTTCTTACTATTCAAGTAATAATCCTTTTTACTGTTATTCCTACCAAAATGGATGACTTCACATTTATTAATATTGTACTCCATCTGCCAGATGTTTGCCCACTTACTTAAAATATCTATGTCCTTTTTCAAAGCTTCACAGTCCTCTACACACATTACTGCTCCATTCATCTTAGTGTCATCCGCAAACTTTGACACACTACATGTGGTCCCCAACTTCAAATAATTTATGTAAATTGTAAACAATTGTGGTCCCAACACTGATCCCTGAGGCACACCACTAGTCACTGATTGCTAACCAGAATAGCACTCATTTATTCCCACTCTTTTCTTCCTATTGGTTAGCCAATCCTCTATCCATGCTAAGACATTGCCCGTAATATCTTGCATCTTTATCTTATACAGCAGCCTTTTGTGTGGCATCTTGTTGAATGCCTTTTGGAAATCTAGATACACCATGTTTACTGGGTCCCTGTTGTCCACTGTGTTCATAACATCTTCATAGAATTCCAAAGGTTAGTTAAGCATAACCAGCCCTTCATAAACCCATGCCGCATCTGCTCAATTGGACAATTTCTATGTAGATGCCTTGTTGTTTCTTTCTTGATATAGATTCAAGCATTTTCCCCACTACAGAAGTTGAGCTAACTGATCTATAAATCCCCAACTTTTGTCTACCTCCTTTTTTTAAACAGTGCTGTCACACTTGCTGTTTCCCAATCTGCTGGAACTGCCCTGGAGTCCAGTGAATTTTAGAAAATTACCGCAAGTACATTTGTTATTTCTCCTGCCATCTCTTTAAGAACCCTGGGACACATTCCATCAGGGTCAGGAGACTTGTCTATTCTTAACTTCATTAGCTTGCCAACACTATCTCTTTCATGATAATTTCCAGGTCCTCACCTACCTTCACCTCTTTGTCAATTACTGGTATGCTATTCGTGTCTTCCACTGGGAAGACCAACACAAAATACCTTTTCAACGCCTTGGCCATTTCGTCATATCCCATTACTAAAACCCACTTCTCATCTTCTAACGAACCAATGTTTACTTTAGCCACTTTTTTGTTTTATATGTTTAGATAAACTTTTGCTATCTGTTTTTAAATTCTGAACTCTTTTCTTTTAATCTATCTTACTTTTCTTTATAGCTGTTTTTGTGGCTTTCTGTTGATCTTTAAAACTTTCCCAATCTTCTAGTTTCCTTTCAATCTTGGTCACTTTGTATGTCTTCTCTTTTAATTTGTTAGCCTCCCTGATTTCCTTAGACATCCATGGCAGATTAGGCCTTTTCCTACAGTCCTTCCTTTTCACTGGTATATATTTTTGAAACTTGCTTTGAAAGTCCTCCACTGTTTGTCAACTGTCCCACCATAAAGTCTTTGCTTCTGGTCTGCTTTAGTCAACTCCTCCCTCATCCTATAATAGTCTCACTTGTTTAAGGACAGGACTCTGGTATTGGATTTTATCTTCACACTAGCTGTATTTTAAATTCAACCATATTGTGATCGCTCCTTCCAAGAGAATCCCTGACTATGAGGTCATTAATTATTCCTGTCTCATTACATAGGAACAGATCTAGGATAGCTTGCTCCCTTCTCAGTTCCATTATATACTGTTCAAGAAAACTATTGCAGATACATTCAATGAGCTCCTCCTGAAGGCTACCCTGACCGACCTGGTTCAACCAATCGACATGTAGATTAAAATCCCCCCTGATAATTGTCATACCATTTTTACAGGCATTAGTTATTTCTTTGTTTATTGCCTGCCCCAATGTGATAATATTATTTGATGGCCTACAGACTATACCTATCAGTGATTTTTTCTTCTTAGAATTTCTGACTTCCACCCAAATGGATTCAACCTTATTTTCCATTGAACCTGTATCATCTCTCACCACTGCTCTGATGTCATCCTTGAATATCAGAGCTACACCACCTCTGTTACCTCCTTGTCTTCCTTCCAAATCGTCTGATACCCCTGGATATTTAACTCCCAGTTATGACCATCCTGCAAACACATCTCCACAATGGCTACTAAATCATATTCATTTGTGATGATTTATGCTGTTAACTCATCTACCTTGTTATGAATGCTACAAGCATTCAGGTAAAGCATCTCATGCTAGTTTTTGTGCCTTCTCTATGAATTCCAACATCTTCAATAATCATCTGTCCTGAGTTACCCATCTTTTAACCCATCAAATGAATATGATTTAGTAGCCATTGTGGAGATGTGTTTGCAGGATGGTCACGACTGGGAGTTAAATATCCAGGCGTATCAGACTATTTGGAAGGAGTTACCCATCTTTTTTACTTCTTTCATATTCTGCCATATAGTTAAACCCTCTTGCACAGAAGCTAACCTGCTGCTTTCCTTATTTTTTACCATCATACTTCCCGTGTTTTCCCATTCCTTTCCCCCTGACTCACTTGTTTAAAATCCTAGTGACCACCCTATTTATCCTTTTTGCTGGAACTCTGGTTCCAAATCAGTTCAGGTAGAGGCTGTCCCGTCGTTACAGATCCTTCTTTCTCCAAAACTCGTGCCAATGCCCCATAAAATGGAACCCCTCTTTCCCACACCTCTCTCTTAGCACATGTTTACTTCCCTAATTTTCTTATCCGTCAGACAATTTTCATGTGGCCTGGGTAGCAATCCAGAGATTATAACCCTTAAGGACCTGTTACTTAATTTTGTTATGGGCTTTTACATAATTGGCATCAAAAAGTTAATATCATGCTGGAATAAATGGTATCTGTTGCTACCAAGAACTATCAGTTATGCAATACTTTGCAGATTGCAGAAATAATTATCTTGGAGAAAGATATTTCGTTAGCAGGGCTGAAAATATTTTAGGGGTCAGAAAGTAAGCAGTTGTATTTTTTAAAGAAGTTGGAGTGTTAATTGTAAAGAAAACTTTTTGATCTTCTCTGTTCTTTCATGAAAACAATGACAAATAGACAAATTAAACATGGCAATAATTACTGGAGCTTTCAACTATGTGACCTTTCTCTCATAATAAGAACTAAAATTAAAAACTAATGACCAGTTTTGTATTAAAACTACTTGAGAAAAATACATTTTCAAGGCTGTGGGAATAAAGCAGGAAATGGAACTGACTGCGTTGTTTGCAGAGCACTGGCAAGGACTCAGTCAGTAAATCGACCTCCTCCTGTGTCATTATCCCTTGATATTTTATGATGTGAGAAAATCATGGTAGCACTATATACATACATGGTAATTGCTAGATAAATATTTAAATTAAGTTTGATTTTAAAACGTTGCCAAAGGCCAGTCCTGCTGGAACTGCTGGACCTTAAGATTGTTCTGACTTCCAACTGGCCAGTAATTCATGGGACTGGGATCTCACCTCTCAAAACGTGCAGCTCGGTTTCTGGTAAATAGTAATGTTTAGAATGTTCATGGTGGGCTATTCAAAGTTATTAATGCCACTGAATGTTGAGGAGAGACATTTAAATAATTTTGTTAAATATGGTTATGGCCTGGCACTCGGGTGGCATGCACGTCACTTGCCATTTATCAGCCGAAGCCTGACTTTGTTGAGGATTTTCTGTGTGTGGACATAAGCTGCTTCAATGTTGGAGAAGTTGCAAATCTTCCACCAATGCCCACACTTCTGAGCTCATGATTTCGAGAAGATCACTGATGAAGCTGCTGACAATGGTTGGGCTCAGGGCATAATCTAAAGGTACTGCTACCTTGATGTCTGGTGTTGGATGATTGGCTTCCAAAAAACACAATCATCTTCTTTTGTATGAGATGTGACTCCAAATAGTGGAGTGATTTCCCTTGATTCCCATTGACTTCAGTTTTGCTGGGACTAACTGGTACTTCTAAACTTGATGAAATGCTGCCTTAATGTCAAGGACGTGAGGTAAACCTCAAAGGCTTATTAAGTCCATTATGAAGAACAGCTTAGAGTCAATTTCTTTGTTATAGGTCTGGACTCACATGCAGCTCAGACCAGGTAAGAATGGTTGATTTTCTTCCCTGTGTGACATCAATGACCTAAATGGTATTTTACATTGTAAAGATGTATCATTTTATTTTTCTGTATTTTTGATTGTGGATTGAAATAGAAAAAATAACTATTTGAAAAGGCAAGGTTTGTGGATGAGATTGCTGCATTTAAAAAACAATTTCCAGAGGAACCTCGATTATCCGAATACCAACTATCCGAAAATCAGATTATCCGAAGGAGATTTCGAGGTCCCAATAGAAACATTACATCAATGACGTGTTTCCAACAGTGATTGCATCTTTTGTTTCCAGTGATTAAACACTGTCTCCAAATGACTGACTTCCTGCCCTCTCTCCCTACACTTACCCAGGAGTTCTACACACCTTAACCCCTCCTTTCCCACATAATCTCTCCAACATTGTCCTGTACAGGGCAAAGGTGAAACCTGTCAGAAAGTTGCAGTAAAATGTTGTGTATGTGGCTGTGACTGCATGTGTGTGTGTGCATGTATGTGTGTGTGTGTGTGTGTGTGTGCGTGTGTGCGCGCGCGCTATTTGGAGACTTGCCCCACAAAGGAAGCAGCATCAGTGTTGTTGTTGTTGTCCAGTCCAGCTGCCCCAGAAAGGGGGTGGGTGTGTACAAGGTTGGGGGGTGGGTGTGGGGGGAGTGGGTGGCAGTGCTGGACAGGGTTGGGGGGTCGGTGTTGGATGGGGTTGGGGGCGGAGGGTTGTTGGGGGCAGTGTTGAATGGGGTTCAGGGTTGGTGTTGGACGGGGTTGAGGGCGGGGGGTTTGCTGGGGGCGATGTTGACTGGGGTTGGGGGTGGTGTTGGACGGGGTTGGAGGCAGGGGTTGTTGGGGGGCAGTGTTGGGAGTGGGGGCGGTGTTGGACGGGGTTGGCAGTGGGAGGTTGTTGGGGGTAGTGTTGGGGGTGGGGGTGTGGTGTTGGATGGTCTTGGGGGGTGGTGTTGGACGGTGATGGGGGCAGGGGATGTTGGGGGCAGTGTTGGGGAGAGGCATGTGTTGGGGCGAGGGCGGTGTTGGATGGGGTTGGGGTGAGGGGGGTGTTGCATGGGGGTGGGGGCAGTGTTGAATGGGGTTGGGGGCACGGGGTTGTTGGGGATGGTGTTGGACAGTTTTGGGAGTGGGAGTCGGGGGGCGGGGAGGCGGGGTTGGGGCCGGGCCTCACGCGTTGTGTGCTTCTGCAGTCTCCTGAATGAGGAGCAGACTTTAAAAACACGGAGCCCTAGTGGACAGGCATTTAATCGATTAACCGAATAATCGATTATCCGAATAGTGCCCGCCCATCACGTTTGAATAATCAAGGTTCCCCAGTACTTAGACTCATTTTTCGTGTGTTTAAGTTGTTCTTTTGTCAAACAGTGGAAGAGAGTTACTGCAGACGTGCAGGTACAGGAGGTGTGCAATAAAGTGAGTTTGGCGCTGGTAACAAGTAACTGATTGGTCTGTGGAGCAGTGATTAGTTGTCAAGGACAAATTCCTTCTGTTACCAACAACTATATCATTGACACCTTGATCATTGAACAGCTTGTGTGTGTGAACAATTTGGTCCAGAAGCGTTCAGAGCTCCATGAGGGGAGATTTGTCTTTTTCTTTTCTCTCTCTCTCTACAGTGAAAGATACCTAATGCCTGAAGGAAGCCAATTCGTTTTCCCTCACCAGATTTTGCAAGCTGTTGCTGTTAACCAAATACGTTAGAGACTTTATAGTTTGTAAAACAGATGCTGTCTCCCTCCTGGAAGGAACAAAAACCCCAGAAGAAGAGAGATTGAAGATCAACAAGTCCTGACAAGTAAAAATGATCATTTCAGCAACCCTGTAAATGGGGGCCATTGAACTGTCTTCTCAGCTTTTCCTTCAACCCATGATAACTCTTCTGTTTCTTCCATCTGTGCTGTCTGTATGTATGTTTAGGGTGAGTTTCTTTGAGAGTTTTTGAGTTTTAACTAGTAGAGCTGATAGTTCATTGTTGTTGACTTATCATAGAGTCATAGAGATGCAATGTTGTCATTTATCTCAAAACGGTTGGAATATAAAAGCACCGTTGTGCTACTGAGACTTTATAAAGCTCTAGTTAGGCCCCATTTGGAGTACTGTGTCTAGTTTTGCTCCCCACACCTCAGGAATGACATACTGGCACTGGAGCGTGTCCAGCGGAGATTCACACGGATGATCCCTGGAATGGTAAGTCTAACATATGAGGAACAGCTGAGGATTCTGGGATTGTATTCATTGGAGTTTAGAAGATTAAGGGGAGACTTAATAGAAACTTACAAGATAATACATGGTTTGGAAAGGGTGGATGCTAGGAAATTGTTTCCATTAGGTGAGGAGACTAGGACCTGTGGACACAGCCTTAGAATTAGAGGGGGTAAATTCAGAACAGAAACGAGGAGACATTTCTTCAGCCAGAGAGTGGTGAGCCTGTGGAATTCATTGCCGCAGAGTGTAGTGGAGGCCGGGACGCTAAATGTCTTCAAGGCAGAGATTGATAAATTCTTGATGTCACAAGGAATTAAGGGCTACGGGGAGAATGCGGGTAAGTGGAGTTGAAATGCCCATCAGCCATGATTGAATGGCGGAGTGGACTCGATGGGCCAAATGGCCTCACTTCCACTCCTATGTCTTATGGTCTTATGGTCTTACAGCATGGAAACAGACCCTTTTTGGTCTAACCCATCCATGTCGACCAGATACCCCAACCCAATCTAGTCCCACCCGGCCCATATCCCTCCAAACCCTTCCTATTCATATACCCATCCAAATGCCTCTTAAATGTTGCAGTTGTACCAGCCTCCCCCACATCCTCTGGCAGCTCATTCCATACACGTACCACACTCTGCGTGAAAAAGTTGCCCCTTAGGTCTCTTTTATATCTTTCCCCTCTCACCCTAAACCTATGCCCTCTAGTTCTGGACTCCCCGACTCCATGGAAAAGACTTTGCCTATTTACCCTATCAATGCCCCTCATAACTTTGTAAACCTCTATAAGGTCACCCCTCAGCCTCCGACGCTCCAGGGAAAACAGCCCCAGCCTGTTCAGCCTTTCCTTGTAGCTCAGATCCTCCAACCCTGGCAACATCCTTGTAAATCTTTTCTGAACCTTTTCAAGTTTCACAACATCTTTCCGATAGGAAGGAGACCAGAATTGCACGCAATATTCCAACAGTAGCCTAACCAATGTCCTGTACAGTGCAACATGACCTCTCAACTCCTGTACTCAATACTCTGACCAATAAAGGAAAGCATACCAAATGCCTTCTTCACTATCCTACCTACCTGCAACTCCACTTTCAAAGAGCTATGAACCTGCATTCTAAGGTCTCTTTGTTCAGCAAAACTCCCTAGGACCTTACCATCAAGTGTATAAGTCCTGCTAAGATTTGCTTTCCCAAAATGCAGCACCTCGCATTTATCTGAATTAAACTCCATTGGCCCATCTGGTCCAGATCCTGTTGTAATCTGAGGTAACCCTCTTTGCTGTCCACTACACCTCCAATTTTGGTGTCATCTGCAAACTTACTAACTGTACCTCTTATGCTCACATCCAAATCATTTATGTAAATGACAAAAAGTACAGGGCCCAGCACTGATCCTTGTGGCACTCCACTGGTCACAGACCTCCAGTCTGAAGAACAACTCTCCACCACCACCCTCTGTCTTCTCCCTTTGAGCCAGTTCTGTATCCAAATTGCTAGTTCTCCCTGTACTATCATTAGAATCTATTTATTTACAACAAATACCAATTCTTGTTTAGTACAGAAATCTATTCCATGCTTTCTGTTAACCTGTATCTAAATGAAAGGTGAATTGAGGAAATCTTGTGTCTTTCATTAAAATCTTTTGTGACAATTCTGGGATAATAATTCTGACACTACCAGTAAGGCATGACAAAATTAATGATGACTGATACTAAGACTAGCTTTTTTATGTTTATTTTATTTTTTATTTACTCATGGCATGCAGACATCACTGGCTGGCCAGCATTTATTGCTGATCCCAGTTGCCCTTTGAGAAGGTGATGGTGAGCTGCCTCTTGAACCTCCTCATGCTGTAGGTCGACCCATAATGCCATTAGGGAGGAAATTCCAGGATTTTGACCCAGCAACAGTGAAGGAACAGTGATATGTTTCCAAGTCAGGATGGTGAGTGGCTTGGAGGGGAACTTGCAGGTGGTAGTGGTCCCATGTGTCTGCTGTCCTTCTAGATGACAGTGATAGTGGGTTTAGAAAGTGCTGTCCAAGGGTCTTTTGATGAATTTCTACTGTGCATCTTGTAGATAGTACGCATTGCTGTTACTGACCATTGGTAGTAGAGGAAGTGAATGCTTGTGGATATGATGCCAATCAAGTGGGCTACTTTGTCCTGGATGGTGTCAAACTTCTTGAGTGTTACTGGCACTACACACATACAGGCACGAGGGGAGTATTCTATCACACTTCTAACATGTGTCCTTGTAGATGGTGGTCAGGTTTAGGAAGTCAGGAGGTGAGTTAGTTGCTGCAGGATTTCTAGCCTCCATCCTCATCCTGTAAACTATAATATTTATAAATCTATTCCATTTGAGTTTCTGGTTAATGGTAGCCCCTAGGATATTACCATTGATGTTGATACATAAATAATTAGATTCTTCCTTGTTGGAAATGGCCATTGCAGGCGCACATGAATAATCTGTGTGTTAGATTTACTTTTAATTGAATTGACATTTCACTAGCTGCTATGGTGGGAATTGAACTCATCTCACTGAAACATTAGTCCAGGCCTCAAAATTCTTAATCCATTATAATTCCATTCAAAACTCTTCTCTTGATTTTTCCCTGACTCCTTGCTTTCAGCTCAGCATTCAAATTTTGGCATATTTATCCTCCATTTTCTATTTTAATGGTGAAAGTACTTCAAAAGTACTAAATTGATTGTAATCAATTTGAAATGTTTATGATCATGAAAAGTGCCAATAAAAACATATTTTTTCTTTTTTTTAATAACCAAGATTATACCAGTTCATGATTTGTCTCTCATCTTCTGCATTCTCCATCTGATGGGGAGTCAATAGGTGAAGGGGTAAATGTAGGAGTATGGGTCTGGGTGGTATACTGGTCGGTGTGGACTTGTTGGGCCGAAGGGCCTGTTTCCACACTGTAAGTAATCTAATCTAATCTAAAATCTGTCAACAAGCTGGCTCTTAATAAGACCATAAAACCATACATCATGGCAGCAGAAGTAGGCTATTCAGCCCATCAAGTCTGTTCCATCTTTTAATGAGATGAATGTTGATCAGAAAATCCTCAACTCCATTTTCCTACCTTTTCCTCATAACCCTGATTCCCTTACAGATTAACAACCTGGGTGTCTCAGCCTTGAATATATTTGACCCTGTCTCTATGATAGCTCTGTAATAAAACATTCCACAGATTCACTATCCTCGAAGAGAAGATATTTCTCGTCATCTCTAACATAGGTGTGCAAGTCTAGACTCTCCCACAAGAGAAACATCTTTTCCACATCTACCCTGACAAGCCTCCTAAGAATACTATAAATTTCAGTAAAGTTACCTCTTATTCTTCCAAGCTTCCATGAATACAGGCCCAACCTACTCAACATTTCCTCATAAGATAGTATCTCCATAGCTAGCATCAGTCCAGTGAATCTTCTCTGGACAGCCTCCAATTCCAGTATATATTTTCATAGAAAAGGGGCCCAAAGCTATTCACAGTATTCCAGCTGTGCTCTGACTAGAACCTGTATAGTTTCAGCAAAACTGTCATACTTTTATACTCAATTCCCATTGAAATAAAGGTTAAAATCCCATTGCCTTCACTATTACCTGTTGAGCTTGTATGCTATCTTTTTGTGATTTATACACGAGGACTCCGAAATCCCTCTGTGCTGTAGCTTCTTTTACTCTTTGGGCCTGGGTGAGGGTAGCAAGACAGTGTTAATAATAAAATTGGCCTTCACAGTATTTCAATAAGCCCAGACTTTCCAGTTCAGAACCTGCTTCAAAATCCCACAACTTGGAAATCCCACACCAGCGCTTACCAAGGACCTTTTAAAAATTCAAATACATAGACTCAAAGCCCTAGTTGCAATTTCTGTTCCACAGAATCATTTAGCCAGATAGTTATTCATAACTGGAGCTGGGTATCTCATAACATGGGAGATGAAAATCAGCTCAGATATCTGCTTGTGATCCAGTGATAGTTCATTGATGGAAGGTGCACTCTTATGGATGTTGGATGAGGTTAGGACTCAGTCTTCCATTGAGACCCTCTTTCACTCTCTGCCGTTGAATCCTAATACTCCATCTGCACTCACAACCATAGCCTGGCAATCAAGTTGCTGCTTTCAAGACAGGAAGTGGAAAGGTGGAGGAAATGTACAGAAAATGAAATAAGACTTTTTTACATAACATGAGTTTTGGCGAACTCACCATTTCAAGTATGTGCCCAAAGCCAAATTCTGACTGAAGTGTTTCAACACCTAAAAGGGAACTTGGTGTTATTCTGGTGAAGCTGATAGACTGGTCTGCATGTGTGGTGATTGGAACTGGGTTGAGCTCTTTGACTAGGGAGGCCATTGATTGGAGTTCTTAGCCTGGGCCAATCAGGAAAACCATTGCTGACTAACATAATCAGGAGATGAGAATCTCCTCAGTTCCGTTGACTGACTTTGTGCTGTTTGGACCACACAGTCAGTGTGTTTTAACTGCTGTTGGTTTTGACTAAGAAGGAGAGTTTTCTTTTTTTTCTGTCCCCCTTGTTTCAAGAGGACTTTAAATTTTTTTTTTGTTTTTTCCTTTATTGTTTGGTGTTTTTTTGAATGAAGAAGAAGTATATAATCAGGAGATGAGAATCTTCTTAGTTCAGTTGACTGACTCTGTGCTGACTGGGCCACAGTCAGTGTGTTACTCCTGCTGTTGGTTTCTGCTTTGTTTTTTAGATTAGATTACTTACAGTGTGGAAACAGGCCCTTCAGCCCAACAAGTCCACACCTCTACCCCTAACACTACGGGCAATTTAACAAGGCTAATTCACCTAACCTGCACATTTTTGGACTGTGGGAGGAAAGCAGAGCACACCCACGCAGACACAGGGAGAATGTGCAAACTCCACATAGCCAGTCACCTGAGGTGAGAATTGAACCTGGGTCTCTGGCACTGTGAGGCAGCAGTGCTAACCACTGTGCCACTGTGCTGTTTTGTTTTTTGGGGAGAGCTCTGTTTTTAGTAATTGACCCTGCAGTTTGGAGTGGATTCTATTTCTGACAATGCACTTTGTATACTGGAGTGGACTCTATTCCTGGGAATGGACTCTACAATTTGAAGAAAACTGTTTACCATAATAAACTCTGTACTAGAAGGGTCCCTGTTTGTTGATAATTGACTTTGTCTTGTTGCTTGCTGGGTTTATCACCTGCACTGTCTTGTGTGTCCCTGGTTCTGGCAGGCCATAGCATGAGCCAGAAGGCTCATAGATCATCCCGAAAGCTGTCACCCCGAGAGCCGGAGGTTGGTGAGGCCATTCTGAGCACTGTCTTCCTGGGAAGGGGTAATCGGGATGGGCTGTCCTAGAGGCGGCTGGATGGTGTGTCAGAGTTGCCAAGAGCTGGAAGGTGCGTAGCGACGGACTGAGATCTGGAAAGCTTGAGGGCTACCCTGCACAATGTCATCCCAGGGAAGGAGCAGGCTGTCCTAGAGGTGGCAGGAGGTGTCAGGGCAGTCTGCAGGCCGGATGGTGCATTGGGATGGGCAAGAGCCAGATGGCACTTAGGGGCAGACTGAGAGCTGGAAGGCGGGTAGGCCGTCCTCAGCACTGTCACCCCGGGCAGGTACCAGGGCGGGCTGTCCGAGATGTGGCCAGAAAGTGTGAAGGGCGGTTACGGAAGATGGAAGGTGGATGGCTGTCCTGATTGCTGTCGTCCTGTGGGGGTGGGTGGGGTGTGAGCATTGGTGAATCAGGATGAGCTGTCCTAGAGGTGGCCAGAAGGTGTGTCAGGGTGGACCGAGAGTCAGAAGGGGCATTGGGCGGGCAGGTGGGAGGGTCGGGTGGGTTGCTGGGGGTCTGTATGCTATGCACTTCATGTAATTGGACTGTCTTTTATGTACTTGTCATTGTTACTGTTTTGTGGGTGATTGAAACTGGGATTTGTGGTTTGTCCTCATTTCCCTGTAAACTGGTTGGACGGTAGGGCTTGGGGCCTGGCTTTGCTGCTCCTCTCCCTTTTAAAATTGCTGTTCTTTGTATACAGCTATTAATATTAACTATTTTGTAAATTGTTACATAAAATATGATCAGATGAGGATCTCCTCAGTTCAGTTGACTGACTGAACTGGCTAGGCCACAGTCAGTGTTATTATGGGGAAAAGTCCACTTGATCTGAGACATTGCCTGCCTTCCTTTCCTTCTTTGTTTTTGTTTTGTTTCTTTGGGCTATGCTTAGCTGTAAACAAAAACAGTTGATTAGAATCTCCTCAGCTGAGAACTGACTCTGAGTTGGCTGGTCAGAGCCCATGTACTGTGCACAAGTGAATAAAGGGGGACTTACCAATTTTGTTTACCAAGGTGATGAAAGATTATTGGAGATATGTAGGAACATAGAGTTGTTATTCAAATCAAATCAGCCACGATCACATTGAATGGTGAAGCAGGCTAGAAGAGCAGAGTGGGTCTACTCTTGTACCTTGTTCAGATGTTCACAAGTTGGCTGATGGGGAATGAGAGGTTGTTTACTTTGACGGGAGAGTTTAGGACTGAGGGTCAATGTCTCAAGATAAGTGGTTGGCCTTTTAGGATTGAAGATGAGAAATTCCTTCACTCAGAAGTTTGTGAACGCCACTCCAGAAGGCTGTGGATAATCAGTCGTTGAATAGATTCAAGAAGAAAGGTGATAAAATTTTGATGTGATAGTAAGTGGGATAGACTGAGAAAGTGGAATTGATGGAGAAAATTAACCACGATATTGTTGAATGAATGGTACAGCAGGGCCAAATAAAATCAGATGAGAACCTCCTCAGTTTAGGGGATTGATTCAGAGCTGGAACTGTACACAAATAAATAAAGGGTGACCTAGTTATGGGGAAACTGGCTTCGATGCAGTCTTCAGTATGGTATTTGTGAAAACAATGATGGGCAATATTGCCAGCAAAGATAGTTCATTACTCCACTCTTCCATAAGTGGTGAATAGATTATCTGTCATGAGGGTGGTGCCAAGTTGGAAGGTTGGAACTGGGCAAAGGTGGTGGGAGGGGAAATGAGGAAACTGGTGAAGTCCACATTGATGTTGAATGGTTGGAGGGTCCCAAGACAGAAGATAGGGTGTTCTTCCTCATGGCATTGGGTGGTTAGGGTGTGGGGATGGACGAGGCCCAGGACCTGCATGTCCTTGGCGGAATGGGAGGGGGGGGAGGTTTGAAGTGTTTGGCTGGGGGAAGTGGGGTTGGCTGGTGCAGACGTACCTGAGATGTGCTCTGAAGCGCTTTGCAAGTAGGGGTCCTGTATCCCCAATGAGGGGAGACTACATCGGGAGCAACGGATACAGTAAAGGACATGTGTGGAAGTGCAGGTAAAACTCTGACAGATGTAGAAGACTCCTTTGGGGCCTTGGACGGGGGTGAGGAGGAAGTGTGGTGCACAGGTTTTGCAATTCCTGCACTGGCATGGGAAGGTGCCAGGGGGTGGGTTGTTGGGGGGCCACAGACCTGACAAGAGTTGCAGAGGGAATTGCCTTTATGGAGAGGGGATGGGGTGGGGGAGACAAATAGATCTCTGATGGAGTCTGTTTGTAGGTGGCAGAAATGATGGAGGATGATACAATCTATATAGAGGTCAGTGGAGTGGAAGGTGAAGACCAAGAGTAGTTGGAGGGGTGAGGTTTGTGGGTGGAGGTGTGGGAAGTGGATGCAATGCTCTGGAGGGCATCATTGACCACGTCGGAGGGGAAATTGCAGTCTTTAAAGAAGGAGGCCATCTGGTGTGTTCTGTGGTGGAAATGGTCCTTGTGGGAGCAGATGCGGTGGAGGATGAGGAATTGGGAATAAGGGATAGTGTTTTTATAGGAAGCAGGATGTAAGGAGGTGTAGTCCAGGAGGTGTTGATGGAGATGGAGAGGTCCAGGAAGGGGAAGGAGGTGTCTGAGATGGTTCAGGTCAACTTAAGGTCAGAGTGGAATGTTTTAGTGAAGTTGATGAATCATCACATCATCCTCCACCATTTTTGCCACCTATAAATTGACCCCACTCACCTCCCAATCTGCTTTCCATAAAGACCCTTCCCTCCGCCACTCTTGTCAGATCTGTGCCCCTCACCAACCCACCCTCTCCTCTCAGCACCTTCCCCTGCCACTTCAGGAATTGCAAAACCTATGCCCATACCTCTACTCCCTCCACCCCTGTCCAAGGCCCCAAAGGAGCCTTCCGCCTCTGTGTTTTACCTGCACTTGCACACATGTCATTTACTGAATCTGTTGCTCCCGATGTGGTCTCCTCTATTTTGGGGAGACAGGATGCCTACTTCAGAAAACATCTCTGGGACACGCGCACCAACCAACCCCACTGCCCCGTGGCCGAACAGTTCAACTCCCTCTCCCTCTCCACCAAGAGCATGCAGGCCCTGGGCCTCCTCTGTCACCACATCCTAACCACCTGATGCCTGAAGGAAGAACACCTCATTGTCTGTCTTGGGACTCTCCAACCAAATGGAATCAATGTGGACTTCACCAGTTTCCTCATTTCCCCTCCCCTCCACCCCACCTTCTCCCAGTTCCAACATTCCAACTCAGCACCACCCTCATGATCTGTCCTACCTGTCCATCTTCCTTCCCAACTATCCGCTCCACCCTCCTTTCCAACCTATCACCATTACCCCCATCTCCATCTACCTATCACACTCTCAGCTACCTCCTACTCTCAGTCCACGCCCCTCCCATTTATCTCTCCACCCCCATCGGCTCACAAGCCTCATTCCTCCTGAAGGGCTCTTGCCTGAACCATTGATTCTCCTGCTCCTTGGATGCTGCTTGACCAGCTGTGCTTTTCCAGCACCATGCTTTTCTCTGAGCTCCAGCATCTGCTCTCCACACTTTCTCCTAACTGTAGCATACATGGCTAGAATGAACAAATTAGCTCTGTAAAAGTATGGCTACATTATAGCTTGTGTTTGCCATTATTTTCCACATTTAACTGCCAATCCTCTACACACTAGTTTGCGTTATACACTTGCTACTTCATTCTTGGATATCACCATGACATATTGAAATAAATTTAATAAATTCATCAGCCACTGACAGCAGCTAATTCCTAATCAGTTTGAAAAGTATTTGTTTACATAAAATACATCTTAAATAGAAAAACCGGAGGTATATTTTCACTTTCAATGTGGGCGATAAAATGTAGGGTAATAGATTGGCTGGTTGTGAACAATTCTGCCAAGCAGAGGTAAATAAGGTGGAGTAAAATTGCTGATTGGACCTCCCCATTTTATAACTGTGTGAACTGAGATGGAGATTAAAGTAATAATTTTACAATCCCACTCTCAGCAAGGAGTCTTGCCTTGTGAGAATGTGTATCATAAGCACTGGGTGTGATCTTCTGACTATTTAATGATCAGAAAATTGTGCATAACAGGTGCCAAAAGTTTCAAGATGTGCTTTTAGTGAGATTTCCTGCAGAGAGCACAGAATAACCCACAACATAACTTTACATATCTCATCTGGTTCCAACTCAGAACAATACATGCAAATTAGGTTTTCTAAACTTTGATGTTATTTCTATCACACAAAAATGTGCAACCAATTCCCATTATTGAAAAATTTCCATCCTCCGAACAGCTCATCACACTTTTCAGAAATGAAAATGTTCTGCATGAATTTAATTACTTATGAGTACAGTGTCTATTATCGTATAAGAAAATACAGCAGCCACCTTGCTTAAGATCTGAGAATAGGAACAAGGATGTCCTTCTGCAATTTTACATGGCATTGGTGAGGGCAGACCTGGAACATTGTGTGCAGTTTTAGTCTCTATCTGTGTAAGTGTGTTCTTTGTTTAGAGGGAGTGTAATGAAGATTTACCAAATTGATTTTTGGGGTGTCAGGATTGATATGAGTAGAGATTGAGTTGCTTAGCTTTGTATTTGCTGGTGTTTGGAAGAATGAGGGTGGGACTCAGAAACCTATCAAATTCTACCAGGACCAGATGGCATCAATGAAGGAAGGATATTATCAATGATGGGGATGTCCAGAATTAGGGCTCTCTACGTTTGTAATAAATACCTGTGATAATAAATTGATTCAGATAGTTTAAAGATAAGGGGTAAACATTTTAGGACTGAAAAGGGGAGCAATTTTCCTCATCCAGAGAGGGGTGAGCCTCTGGAATTCATTACCACTGACCAGTAAGTGGCTGAGGCCAAAGCATTATGTATTTTCAAGAAGGGGGTAGACACAGTTCTAAGGGCTAAAGGAATCAAAATGTATTGGAAAAAAATGAGAACAGGATACTGAGTTGGATGATCAAACATGATTATATTGAATGGTGGAACAGGCATGAAGGGTCAAATAGTTATATCCTGCTCTGACTTTCTATGTTCCTATGTTTCTATGACAATCCACTAACAGCAATGAGATAAAAATATTTTTTGATTGCACTGGTTGGTAAAAAAATGTTTGCCACATTAGTAGGAGGACTCCCAAGCATCAAAGAAGTCTCTATTAGGCAGAGAGGGCCTCTGTTTAATGTTTCCTCTGACAATGCAGCACTTTCTCAGTACTGCACTGAAGTGTCAGCCTGGATTAAGTGATCAAATCTTGCATTTTAGCAAGCAAGCTTCTGAACCAAAGTCAAGAGATCTATGAATTGAAATAATCAGACATCAGTACTGAATGTACATAACAACAGGGGCCAGAGCATCAGTGGTTAGTGTTGCTGCCTCACAGCGCCAGGGACCCAGGTTCGATTACACCCTCGGGTGACTGTCTGTGCTGAATTTGCATGTTCTCCCTGTATCTGCATAGGTTTCTGCTGGGTGCTCTGATTTCCTCCCACAGTCCAAACATGAACAGGTTAGGTAGATTTGCCATGCTACATTGCCCCATAGTGTTCAGGGATGTGCAGGCTAGGCAGATTATCAATGGGTTTTAGGAATAAGGTATGGGAGATCAGTCAGTGTGGACTCAATGGGCCAAATGGCCTGCTTCCTCACTGGAGGTATTCTAATATTGTAATCCAGTGCAGTTATTGTGAAGGTGTTTCATTTTAATATGTACCTGGTGTTACTGAATATTTCAATAAATAAACTGCTTATCTTTTAATCATATTTCTTTTCTATGAAATATGCAACACTGACAGTATGCTTCCAGAATATCACTTTGGACATCTTTCTGTATGAAATGTTACAAAAAAAGGATTTTCCTTCCTGGAACTGATGAGAATCTCTCTCTGAAATGTAGCAGAACAGAAGACTCAAAGAAAGCAGGAAGAGTGAATTTTCATGGTGGCAGATTGTGGGAATCCTTGAAGAAGACATTTGCAGCTCTGAGAAAGATTGTCAAGGTAAATGTGCTTACGCTTAACTTAATTTTACAATGCTGCCTCAGTTATCTTTTCAACATTTCTCTGTTAGTTTGGTGAAGCATCAAGAAGCAAAATGCAGAGCAATCTGGATACTGTCATGTCAACACTCAGCTATATTGCTGCCATCCCACTGTGTTGTTTCCCCAATTGTTCTATATCATTGTTCCATTACAGAAGGAGGTTGTTTGAGATGTAACACATTGTAATGATTTTAAATGCCTCGCCTCCTTTGAATCTGGTCCTTTGTCCTCTACAAGAAGAAAATAGAGTGAGGTGACCACCGCCAAACTCAGATACCTTACTTATGTAGTATTCAGTTAGAATTATTTTGGCTACAATGAAAGTCATTTGGTGAAATGCATTATTTACTAATAGAGAAATCCAAAAAAAGATCAAAATGTAAACAATATGTACCAGATCTGAAATTATTTTTAATAACTTTTGTATGATATATGAGGAGAAATCTTGACCTTGGATAGCAATGCGTGTGCTTAATTTGTTGCTTTCAGGACCGTATGATTTCTTCATTACTTTGAGATAGGAATGAAGAGTAAAAGGAGTGTGTTTAGGTGCAGTCATTCCTGTCCATACCCTTGAGGCAGAGGTAAGCAGCACAAATTTGATGCTGCCCTCTGATTTAATTGATCTAAGTGGGTGCCAAGTTACTGACTGTCCAAGTGTTCAGCAGAAGGATGAACACGATTTGCTAACTATATACAATATTCTGTCCCTCTTAAAGGGAAACTGCCTGAATGAAAGAGATTGCTTCTGAATATTATTGTTGCTATTCCAAAAAAGACAAATGGAATACCAGGATGGAGAATGAGAGATCCAAGGTCATGGATACAGGGTTGCTTTAGTCTTATGAGGAGACAGGAGGAGAGATGCCTCATTGCTTGTGGGATTGGGGGAAGTCAGGGAAGCAGCCAAAAGACCTTCAAGCTCAGAAAAGAAAGGAAGCATATAACCAAGGAGCTGTATCTCAGCCACCTGACCCTGAGATCTGTCAGCAGTGCCACAAGAAGTCTCATAACCTCATGTTCGTGGTCTAAGTCAGTGAATGCATCTTCCAGTGATATCTCCACATACACCACACTGCCAACCCCTCACTCTGCACTCCCATGCTATTCAGCTCTGGCAGGCAAACCAATTAAACCCATGCTACATGATCATTGATATATTCTGTCTGTAATACCATGCCGCCAATAAGAGAAGAAAGCAATACAGAATTGTTAAAGATCAGGTGGCCTGTATCTTTTGAGGCTTATGGAGCTTTGACTCTTGGTATTAAAGATTGATTTGTGATACCACGCATGGCACAGCTGACAGGACTGAGGATGGCAGTATGTCCCTCCGACATGTTCCTTCTCAATTCCTGCACATCTATATTCCTCGATCTGCCATAGTAAGCAATTCAACCTTGTTCTGAGTTTCTGTTTCTAAACACACAGTACCTGCTACTTACCCAACACAGTGGTCCATTGAGAAAGTGACAGAACAACAGCAGCTCATGGATATAGAGACTGTCACTTGATCTAACATGAGATCAGATAGTGGCACTGCGTGTTTCTGAGAGGCTACTTCAGAGTTGATTCTGCATGTGTTGAGTCATTGACAATGAGTGGGCTGCAGCCACAAGTGGAAAAAAAGATGGTTCATATGCTAGTTCACCAGAAGGCAATGTTGTGAATCAGTTTGGTTACAGAGAGCTCAGATTTGTACCTTTTGTAAGACAGTACACAGAGAAATGCTGATGACACTATCCACCCAAATGCCGGTTGCATTAGTCCATCCACCAGATAGCTTCCTGTTAGTGTCAAGAAGTGCACAGAATGCTGACTCCAATTTGACAGAAGCCATGATACACAATTTCAGCTGTGTATAGCCTCACCTCCATCTCCCTGTCATGTTGCAGACTCAGAGTCACTTGGACTACTGCATCACAGCTCGTCCCCCTGTCCCAGTTCACCTCAGCCCCAGTCCCCAAATGCCTACTGCAAACACTGTGGTGATGTTTGCTCTCCCTCTGAGGATGGAGTCACGCTCCCTGCCAGTTTCAGGGAATCACAGGTCCACATCCAAAATCACTGCAAAGTACATTAATACACTTTGCACGATCAGAAGTTGTAAGTTGGGTGCCTGATCTTTTCAGCAACATTAGTGCCGGACCCTCCTTCAATGAATGCTTGAATTTGAATGAATGGCAAGTAAATACATACATGGGACCTGCACAATACAAATTTGAAAGTTAAGTGTCATATTGATATACCTGAACAATGTAATGGAAACACCAGTCCAGACAGGTTTGGTAGGAACAAGGGATACCTGTGTGATGTTCTCAATAGGGGGCACTATGAACTGAAACAGCTGTAAGGTGCAGCACAGCCCACTAGGAGAATGTTCAGCTTCTATATTTCCCTCTCTAGCCGCACTATGGATCTGAATTTCAACCACAAAATTCATAATTACCCAATGCTCTCTATCACAGACTGCACTGGGGAAGAACAGCATCAAAATCAGCTATGTATTTCTAACCATTCAAAAGCTGTTTGATAATTAAGGAGTTAAATCCATCTGTTCATTAAGTTTACCATCTAATTGCAGTGAACATTAACATCTTGCACTTTTAGAAAATCGAAAGTTCTACAACCCCAGGCATAGGGATGGAAGTACACTGCAGATGAATGAATTCTCTGCTGAAAGTCAGTATCTCAGGGTTGGCACAACAGATATTATGTCATTGACATTTGTCCTTTGCTAGGACAAGAATTGCATTCACCATCCAGCATCTAGTCACAATGTCATATAGTCATAAACTATCAGTCATAACAAACATCACCACAGGATTTAACTTCAATATCACAGGGTGCTTTAAGCCATCTTTGTGAGTCATTTGTGCTATTAAACTATTTGCTCCGAACCATCACATAAACTAGGGAGAAAAGGCTTATTTCAACCAGAAAGTAGCTGCATAGACTTTTTCTCAGTTGCATTTTTTCTTTGTAATTATAACTTTGTTAGAATACACAGCATAAATGATTGTATGCATTTAGCCATTAATGTATTGGTGTATAATTCCATGTTCTACATTGACAGGAAGACATTATTCTAAAAGCATGCAAATGGAATGCAACCGTTGCATAAAAACCATTATGCAAATGCATGGTTTACAAGGAAGATTCATGACTCAAAATGTATAAGTGATTATGTGTGCCCTAAATCTTTGAAGGGAAATAATCTTGACTTCTGGAGACAATGACTGTCAGTTGTCAACCTAGAATAACCTTCTCCAGAACCCTCATTTCCAATGTGCCAAGCACATCACAAATCATTCACATTTAAACTTGCACTGCCAGTATTAACCCAGACACTAAACACGACAAAGGCACACAGCGCTGTTAATCCTGCAAAGTCCTGTTCACTAACGTCAGGGGATTTGTGCCAAAACTAGGAAATCTGTCCCATTGACTCTTCTAAATACAGTTTGACATTATCATGGCAGCATCATTTTATTCCATACAGCCAATTTCCGAGATATTGTCCTAGGCTTCCTCTACCTTCAAACCTGGTTATGCCCTGTCCCATTGACAGAGCTATGAGGGGTAGTGATACAGGAGTATACATTGGTCCTGGAAGTTTTCAACATTGACCTCAAATTCCATGAGGTCTCATAACATTAGGGCAAAAAATGACAAAGGAATCTCCAGCTGATTACCACACAGGGTCATCCTTTAGGTGATAAATTGGGATTCTTCTCAATTGAAAGTCACTTGGAAGAAAAACTGAGGGAGGTGGCAACAAAGATAATACTTTGAAAAGGGTAGTGGAAGGGGTCATTAATGATTAGCACCAAGAGTGGTTTGATAGCACCACCACTGACTGAGCTAGCCAAGTACTGAAGACCGTACCTGTCTGACTTGGTCTGTGACAAGTGGTGAGAGGACAGCATGAGGGAAAACCAACAAGACCACATTCTTTCCAATCCAGGGGCCTCTATCTGTGACAATATTGGTAGGAATGACTACTGGACAGTCCTTGTGGAACTGAAGTTCTGCCTTCAGACTAAGGATAGTGTGACCATATCACTATGATAACGGGCATAGATTTAGAGCAGACTCCAGACAGAGTAAATAGAGGGAAAATCTTCCCATTGATTAGAACCCTTACAGTGTGGAAACAGGTCATTTGGCCCAAGTCCACACCTGCCCTCAAAGAGTAACCCACCTAGACCCATTCCCCTAACTTATATTTACCCTTGACTAATGTACCTAACACTAATGGTGATTTAGACAAATCAGGGTAATTCATCTGATCTGCACATTTTTGGACTGTGGCAGGAAACCAGACCACCCAGAGGAAACCCATATAGACATGGGGAGAATGTGCAAATTCCACACAGACACTCACCCAAGCCTGGAAGGCTCCTGGTTCTGTGAGGCAGCTGTGCTAACCACTGAGCCACCATGTCGCCCTACTGGAAGTGTCAAGAGCCAAAGGTCACTGGCAAAAGGTAAATGGTAAAAGGACTAACAATAACATGAAGAAAATTTTTTTCTGCAGCAAGTGCTTGGAATCAGGAATGTTTCTTCCATTCCATGTAATTGGCAGATTCAATTGTGGCTTTTAAAAGGGTATTGGATCAGTACTTGAGGCCCAAAAGAAAATGCAGGGGAATGGGGAAAGGAAGCAGGAGAGGGATGAACAGAGCTTCTTGTGCAGAGAGCTAGCATTCCATGATTCTAAATGAGAAATATACAAAAAATAGCAAAAGATAACAGATTGTAAAAGCAACAAAAGCTGAATAAGAAAAGAAATGTGTAAGGAATATCCTAATCAATGTTTATTCTTATTTTAATATTAGGAAAAGGAATGTGGTCAGAAACAATATGTAAGTCTTGAAAACTTCAGCCTCTCACTCACCTTTCACCACCCAGATTCTTCCCGTCTCCCTCCATGCCACCTGCATATCTACTTATACAGTATCTAAAATTTGTGATCCTCTGGAGCCATGCAATGGCAATGAGAATTATTTTAAATTCAGTTGTAAAAAAGACAAGTGACATTGTAATAAAACTCATTCAAAGATCTGTCATTGACACAGTGTAAAAACCTGCTTTGAAAAGAATGTTAATGCTGTAAGTGACCATCAAATTGTATAAGCATATAATTTGAAACCACTCAAAGGTTGCATTGATTCAGAATATTTTGGAACATTGAATAATGCTACATGACATACATAATCTGGATTGTTTCATCTCTGCATATATTTAAGGCTTAAAGCAGAATAATGAGCACTCCATGAGCTTTTGGAACTCAGCCAAACATTCATTATAACCACAGTTATCAATTCACCTGGAAGAACCTAAAATTAAAAGAACCAGTGTCCTCTGTATGTAAAAATGAAATTTTCTGTCAATAATTGGAGGGGAACAGGCATTCAGAATTTTTTTTTCAAAAACGTTTTTGTTTCATAGTCAAAGCAATCTGTATATTTAAATGTCAATTCCAAACATGACAAAGTGAATGTACCAATACATTTATCCAGATCTTTAAGTGCACTCAAGCACTTTCTACAATGGGAAAATATCCTTTAATGTGTTTCAGGATTTAGTATTCGCCAATGTAACGGTTAACTTACCTTGGAAGGCCAAGTCTTACAACAAATCAATAGTCAAGAACTCTCCAAGAAGTTTTTTTAAATTAAAATTTGTTAAAATTCCTACTTGTGCGTCAAAATACAGCAAATAATGGTGACCCCAATGCCCAGAGGTTGTCTTACTCCATTTTCATGTGGCCTCTTTATGTGTTAAGTTCAGCAAGACAGAAGAAAATTGCTTTCTCAGGAGTGTTTGCAATCCATTTGCAGATTAACCAGCCCAGGGTGGCTGAACACCATGAAAATTTGCAACTGATCAGAAAAGCCATTGTGGATTTATAACAAATCAGTCATACCGGCCAAATCTGATTGAATGTTTCCAAGAGTGACAATAGTAGTAGATGGGTAAAATTTCTGGATGATATTTATAAGGACTTGCAGTATTCAACAGCTGGCTAGATATAGTACTTGGGGTGAATGAGATCAAAGGTTATGGGGAGAAAGCAGGATGAGGCTATTGAGTTGGATGATCAGCCATGATCATGAGGAATGGCAGAGCAGGCTCAAAGTAAGAGATTGGTGGAAACAGTGCCAATCAAGTGGACTGCTTTGTCCTGAACAGTATCAAGTTTCTTGTGTGTTTTTGGAGGTGAACTCATCCAGGGAAGTGTGGAGTATTCCATTATAATCCTGACAAATGCTTTGTCAATGTTAAATAGGGAGGCAGAAGATGAGTTACTCACTGTAGGATTCTTAGTTATTGGCCTGTGCTTCTAGCTGCAATATTAATATGGCTTGTCCAGTTCAATATCTCGGCAATGGTAATCCCTGGATGCTGATAGTGGGAGATACAATGATAGCAATGCCATTGAATGCTAAGAGGTGATATTTAGATGATCTATTTTTGGACATGTTTATTATTGGCATTTGTGTGGCATAAATGTTACTTGAGACCTATCAGCTCAAACCTGGATGTTGCCTTGATCTAGCTGCATTTGAACATGTATTGCATCACATCTTATGAGTCACAAATATTAAACATTGTGCAATCAACATCCTCACTTCTGACCTTCTGAAGGAGAAAAGGTCATTGCTGAAGCTGTTAAAGATGGTTGGGCCTGAGGAATGCCTGGGGAGGTGTCCTGAAACGCTGTATATTTGAAGCAAAACTTCCTTACTCTTATCCTCAATTCTCCTTGAAATAAAGATCAATTAATCAAATTTTTCCTAATTTCTTGTTAGCCTTCTGGGCTCTCTATATAAATAATGCTCACTGGATTGAGTGTGAGAGAAATTTTCATGAGAAATGGATAAAAAGTAATTTAAGGTAAATATTGAAAATAGTTTCAAAAACAATTATTAGTTGAAACATAACTGCTTTATATGGAAAACAGTCAATTGTATGGAAACTGATACTTGCAAAGCTTACCCTTTTGACACAAAGGGGTAAAAACAATGACTGCAGATGCTGGAAACCAGATTTTAGATTAGTGGTGCTTCCATCTTCCGCAAAGACCGTTCCCTCCGTGACTACCTGGTCAGGTCCACGCCCCCCCTTCAACCCACTCTCCCATCCTGGCACTTTCCCCTGCCACCGCAGGAACTGTAAAACCTGCGCCCACACCTCCTCCCTCACCTCTATCCAAGGCCCTAAAGGAGCCTTCCACATCCATCAAAGTTTTACTTGATTTCGAAGCTCCTTTTGACACAAATTCAGCCATTTTGGAGAAAACGCATTGAAAGCTCCTGTGGGCAACTCAGAATAGAAATGGGAATTTTAAAACAATAGTTCTTCAATAGAGTTGCTGAATTATTGAACAGGTTTTATTTATGGAAAATTGCAGGTAAGCACGCCCGCAAACAGCTGGAGAAGTGCACACTCTGTGTATGGTGTTCAAACATAATCTTAAAGTACATTCCACTTTAGCTTATGGTGGTAGCATGGAAGGAATTAACCACAATACTGCAAACAATCTTCCCATCCCAAAAATGAACGAACATAGCAAATGCATCCTGTGTATAAATAAATCAACAGAATTAGTGTTCAGCCATTCAACTAAAAATTGATTTAAGACCAGGTGAATTGAACAAGATGTTGTGAAATCTGCAAAACAGCACTAGATTTTGAAATCTGATAGTCAGCTATTTTTAAGCAGTGATGTAGCTGACTCAATGGAAAGAATAAAATGCTTGGAAACTGAAACAAATAATATTTTTGATTAGTTTATGCTGTAAATTTATATAATGAAGCAGTTTTTATGTGTGAGTGTGTGAAATTATCTTGCTTTAATCATTCATTGTTTGCTAAAATGTGCAAGTTTCCTGCCAAACTTACAAGGAAGCAGGCTGGCTTCTGTCAAAAAGGAAAGAATCACTCAGGCCTCACTTTTATTCCACTTGACTGAGACAGTCTTCATTTCCAGACGTGCTCCACATGAACAATTTTTGGAATATTATAAGTAAGATTAAAAATTCACAGGGCCACTTAGGTCTTCATGTTTTTATCATGCGTATTTCCCTGAAATGATTGTGATCTGCAGTTTTTTTTCCTCTCCCTGACAGGAACTTCTGATGTTCATTTTCAGCCAGGAGAATTACACAAACCTGTATAAAACCACAACAGCAGTGACTGTCAGGGAAGTGGTTTTAACTTGTCAGTGTACAAAAGTGCAACGGCGAGTTAATCAGACAAAAGTGAGGCCAGACTCTCAGAGGCAATAAGACTGTCCGGAACATAAATGTAGAAATGTTTATAATATGGGTTTTTCATTTATTTATTACTGTCAACTTGTATATGTGACCTACCTAAAATGAAAAGCAGTATAATAGTATGATAAAGGCTAATTTTAGCAACTGTGAGTTATAACATGAGAGTTAATATAATGGATTCAAGTTAAAGAGCAGTGCAGATTGTGAACAATCCATAAAGGCCACAAGGATGGACATCTTTCGTATAATCCAGTTAGAGTGGTTCATACTGTCTGTGTGTAGGGGGGTAAGGAGGTGGTGGGGTGGAGAACACAGTTGTAAATTAATCTTGAGCTTTGATTTACAAGGGTTGCTGGAGCGATAACTTTGAAAACATTCTGGTATCTAATACAGCGAATTTATTAACTTGAATATTTCCTTGGAACAGGCCACAAGTGTTCTTTTTATATTAATTGCCCTTTCTAGTAAAGAGCTTTTTAACAAGCATTTTGGAAATCTACATTTTAATGTTTAGATGGAAGAGAACAATACACAATTAAAATAAAGAAACACCACTCTGTGACAAGTCAGATATAGGTTGTAAATAATATTGCTGTACTGTACGAGAAAGACTAAGAAGAGGTAAGGATAACTTTCAGGCTTTACCTGTGAGAGACATTATATAAAATCAAATAGATTATACAATATTGTAACAAGCCATTCAGCCCAACCAGTTCATTCCACTGTTTACTCTACACTCAAGCCTCTTTCCAAATTGTATTATTGAACACTATAAGCATAACTCTTCAGCCTTCCTCCTCAAATGATTAGATAATTTCCTGTGGAATGCATTTAGAGTATTCGAAACAACCATCCCTGTACTAGTAAGTTGTACCTTCTTGCTGATCACTCATAAGGAAATTTGTTTATAATTCCCCTTTTTGTTTTCTTAGAGACGTTTTAAATTGATGATCTCCTGTTTATTCTTCCTCACAACTGGCAAGACAGAAGTACTGTGACCCTGGCAGCTCTGGCTGTGGGTCTGGGGGCAAGACAAGGCAAGGCACAGAGACTATCAGCATTCAGGTAAACTCAAGGTGGGCTGTGCTCTCCATTCAAAAGCGTAACGTGAAAGCGCTGAAGGTATCAAACAGTCCTGAGAGAATTGAGAGTGTGGTGCTGAAAAAACACAGCAGGTCAGGCAGCATCCAAGGAGCAGAAAAAATTCCTGATGAAGGGCTTTTGCCCAAAACGTCGACTTTTCTGCTTTTCGACTCTCGCTTTAATCTCCAGCATCTGCAGTCCTCACTTCTGCCCGGTCCTAAGAGGATGTCAGACATCAGTATCTAAAGATGGGTAGGGATGGGGTGAATGCAACTCATGCCCTAGTGCCCTTGCTCAGATGTTGTTGCCACGTCCCCAAGATGCTACTCTGGAGGAACAAGCAGTGAGCAGAAGTTGCCAAGTCCCCACTTGGACTTCCATGTCAAGAATTCTTGGCATCTATTTCCTCCTGGTGGATGATAAGATAAAGAGTTGTATATTAATGACACAAGATATGCAGTTAATTAGCAGACTGATAACAAGCAATAATCCCATTAATAGGACTTTCGCTGCTGCCTAGTGAGAATCTCATCTCCACATCCAGAACTTAATTGGAAAATGCAGCTAGTTGAGACATTGACATTGACATTGAGAAAAGCCATGTGATTCTCCCAGATTTCTCAGCACAGCCTACATTGTTCAGGACCTTTTAAGGTTCTGCCCAAAGTCCTGAAAGCAACCATTAGCACAGAGCCCTCCAAACTTTTCCAAAGCCAGGTTTTCTTGCAATTATGGGCCAGAAGTTCAATTTCTTACCACCCAAAAAGATTTGACTTTATCGCCAAAGTCATTTGACTTTGTGTAAATAGCTGCTGATCTAATTTTCCAAGTAACTACAAAGTAAAATTCCATGTCAATCCAGGAATTACCCAAACAGTTCAATATCTTCCAGTTTTTCACATAGTCTATGAAGTTGTTATGTATTCCCAACACCCCAGATACCTCAATGACAATAGTGAGTGCAGGCCTTGAGCCTGATGTATACACAATAAAAGAAATTGCTGAGACACCAAGATATCGGTGATAAAGTGTATCCTGGAAGGTTTGGAATTTATGATTAAAGGCAAAATTGCGAGATGGTTGGAGAAAGTCCAGGGTGGTTGGATACCTTGATAGGTATATCCTTTATATTGTAGATTGAAACTGTACTCGTATTCCAAGTGCTTTAACTAAGGCTGTATACAAATTTTGTTTAATCTCACTACTTTTCAATTCTATCATTTTAGAAATAAACTGAGTGATTAGTTGGTTTCTTTTAAGGTCTCATTAATATGTGTATTTGTACTTCCAGTTCCCCGTTACTTTTCTACACCACTGAGATTACTATTTACAAACTAATTTGTGATTTAATACCTCATTCTTATCTCCATGGGGGTCAGTTGCCTGGACAGCTGGTTTGCAGAGTAATGCCAACTGTATGGGTTCAGTTCCCACACCAGCTCAGGTTACCATGATGGACTTTCGTTCTCTGTCTCTCCCTTCATCTGAAACATGGTGACCATCAGGTTAAATCACCATCAGTTGTGTCTTTCTTATAAAAGAACTGCTCTTTCTTACCTTTGCTTGGCTATTTAGAATTTAAGGGCTAATGTTGCAAGTCTATTAAAATCTCCTTGTTCTTTGTTGTAGCCTTCTTCAGTATTAATTATTCCCCACCAAATACTTGCTATCCGCAAATTTCAAAATTCCATGCTTTTCCTCCCTGTTCTGAATCATTGATATGAATTGTGGCGATTAGTGGCCACACACTCACCTCAATACAACCCCAAATTTCATTCTACAAGAATGAGAGATGACCTTATTGGAAGGCAAAAAATCCTAAGGCGACTTGATAGGGTGGGTACTGGTCAGATGATTCTCTGCTGGGGAGACCAGATCTCGCTGACACAGTTTCAAAATAAGAGTTCTCCCATTCAAGATGGAAATGAGGAGTTTCTTTTCTCTCAGAAGGTTGTTAATCTGTGGAATTCTCTCCCCAAGAAAACCATGAGGGTTATTGAAATTATTCAAGGCTGATTTATATTGTTTTCTAATAGATGGTCAATAAATAGATAGTTTACTGAAAATGTTATTAAGAAAAGGTGCAGCACAGCATCAAGCAGGAGTTTCAAAATGAAGTCTGAGCTATGAAAAAGCATAAACAATTTGCTGATCAAAAAAAAAACTGTTCGTCCAATGAACCAATAAGTTTTAAAAATCGAGTGAATAATAGGATTAAACAAAGAACTGTGAAAATCTGCAACAAAAACAGAAATTGCTTAAAAGGGTCACTGGACTCAAAATGTTAACTCTCTTCCTTTCCATGGATGCTGTCAAATCTGCTGAGTTTCTAGAGCAATTCTGTATTTATGTGAGTAATTATTATGGATGGCCATTAGAAAGTCCCAAATAATAGTGCTAACTGATACTTATTTTCCCTTTCTGGTTAAAAACCAGTGCTTGGATAGACTAGCCCCAAGGCCCGATAACCAAGAAAGGGAGAGGAAATGAGGTTGAGCTAAGGTGTAGGATTGAATTAACTCCTACCTTGGACTTACCTCTGCTGGTGCAAAGGAACATGTTGCTGCGCAAGCCACAAAGGAAAAAGGTGATTAGAACAGTTGGGTAATCGTTTTGACCAGGACAGACTCAATGGACTGAAGGGCTCTTTTTCTGTGCTGTAGACCTTTATGACTCTGAAAACCTTTATGATTCTGAAAGAGCTCCCAAGAATATGAACCCCACCTGGCCAGTTTTTTTTAGGGAGTGCAAAGAGAGATAGCAGAGGCAGCATGGAAAATTAAACACAGTCCACTACAGTCAGAGAGACCCCCAGTGGCATGATAAGGAGAAGGGGAGAATGAATATTCCTGGGGGAATATGTCAGAGGCATGGCTAGAATTCAACTTCCTTGATGATACAGACCAGCAAGACCAATTTTAGAGTGCACAGATTAAAGCAAGGAAACTAGTTTTAAACTGGATTCCACAGGAAATGCATCTTTTTTTTGTGTGGGGGCTATGGAAGTACTAGAATCAGAGAAAGAGTTATGTGTTACACTTTGTTACCATGGCAAAAGAGGTTGCATAATTGCTAGCCATTATGATTCTTTATTAAGCGGAGATCCTGTAGAGCAATAGACATCCTTTGGTCAGCAAACATTGAAGATACTTCATCAAAAGTATTGCAAGAGGATGGGGCAGACCCTTCACTTCTCTTGAAACAGAAACTCATAAAGATGGGTGAAGGAATCCCAAAATAAAATGCTGGCCAGCTACCATATGGCATTCCAGACAGTTGTTTTCTCTTTCAGAATGTAGACCCAGAGACGGAAACCAACTCACGGCTCATTCATTTACTTGAATCTGATATTTCAGATATTCCTGTACTTCTGGATTCATGAGATAATAAGGAAGTAAAGTTGTCTACTTATTACAAGGAATCTGTCCAGGAAATGCAGCAACTGTGTAACCTGCAGATGAAGATGTTCCTTCCTGAATAAAAATCTCAGACCTCAGCTGGGAAACAGGAAAATTATCTTGGGATTCAAAAATTTTTTTACAGCCAGTAAAATGGCTGTAAATTCTGAGAATATCAAGAATTATGGAGTTAGAAATTGATCTTGAATCATACAAAGAAGGGGTCTCAAAGCTTCAAAATGAATTCAGGACCATTGAAACTTCAGACAGTGTAAATGATGTCCCACTTCCAAAAGTCAATTTAGGACACAAATCTTTGAGATCATGCACAAAGAATATCAATATGAGCTTATCACGTTCAGAAAAAAAAGCCTCCAATCTACTGCAAAGTCCCACTAAGAGGAAATAAAGCAACTTTACGTAGGTAATAAGCAATCATCTTGTGCTAACATTCTGCGCACTGGTATTGTTCATTTGTACACATGGCAGCCGGAGGCTGTGACAGAATCAGCACACATTGGAAGCATTCGACATTGATCTCAAAGACTACAAGACAAGATTATCACACTCATACAGAATGTCTTTGCAAAGTTTAAAGTTAAACATGGGAATGAACTTTAACAACTCAGAACTCAATGCGATTTGGCATAATCTAATTATGTGAGTAAACATATTGAACTAAAAGTCCAGCTCGTAGCAGTCAAACAACATGATCAAACCTTGCAGGCTGAACAAGAGAAGCCTACAGAAGATGTACAAAACTCTTGCTCTTGGAAAAACTCTCACCCAAGTGACATAATAGAGTTACTTTGATGGAGAAAACAGCTCCTTATTTCCAGAAACATCCAGAACTCCAAACGTAGAGTAAACACTGAGCTGAAACAAACTCTTTGCTACAGTTAGTGAGCAATGTTCTATTTTCTCAAAGAGAGAAAGAAAATAAGGATCTTAAGCCCTTTCTTAATAATGGAAATTGGCTTTAGAAGTAAATTGTCCTTTCACGTTTCTGTGCAAATCACAGTACCACACAAATGTTTTTGACTGATCATGCTTTGAAATTTATTGAGTTGTCCATAATGATATGGACCTA
Organism: Chiloscyllium punctatum; assembly: GCF_047496795.1. NCBI lineage: Eukaryota > Metazoa > Chordata > Chondrichthyes > Orectolobiformes > Hemiscylliidae > Chiloscyllium > Chiloscyllium punctatum. The sequence continues at coordinate 56,088,033 of NC_092746.1, read as the reverse complement.
CTTTCTCATGGAGTTCCTGAAATGTCCTTATCAGAACCCTAGCAGCCTTACATCACAACAAGAATTGGAGTGATACCAATATCTACAGAAAGAGAAAGTCCTAGAAATAGAAGAGATGTCTTCACTTCCTCACCTCCAACATAATGCTCAGAATGTCTTTTTTTTCATCTTGTCTATTGCATTCATCCCTCGCTCAGAGAACAAAGTCGATATAAAGGAGAGTGAGAATATCACTGCCTTGTTTTCCTTTCCAAGTGATAATTTGAGTTCTGGAATCCTCTTTGGTGAATCAACATGTGGGTTGCACTGAAAAGAACACACATTGTTAGTAGTTGTCATTCCACTGCACCAAAGTGTTAACCCTTGAAGGAAAGGACAAGACAGCATAAACACCATACACATCTCTTAATTCAACTGAAAATACTGTTGAAGATTAGTTCCTCAAGCACACAAGATCTGTATAAGTGGACAGGGCAGGGAGTAGATTAAAAGTGTTACATGATGGTAAAAAGAGGAATACTGTAAAATAACTTTAAGAGAGGAAGCAGAAGTAAAGGAAAGGGAATTATCCTTCACTTCAGTTTAGCTATTGGGTCATGTGTAATGGGAGCTGTGTGAAGCGATGATACATCACTTGGAAGTGGATTTGAGTTTGCAAGGCTCCAGGACTTATCATCCTATGTATACAGGGTGTCCTCGGTTTACAAATGTCTAACAAATACTCGTACTTATGAATGTGATCTCATACCGGGTGTAATCTTAAAGATGTATCATGTGAACATTTCTCATACTTATAGACAGCTCCTTTATATTGTCCTGCATTGTGTTTCAATTGTCATTCAAATGAACCTAAGAACCTAAGAACAAAATCTGTTTACAACCCAGGGGTTGCTATGTTCAATAAAGCCTGATGATGTTCACTCACAAAATCTTACACTAGTACAATAATATTTTGGAAAAAAATCAGAATGGTCGCTATCTGGTACCTGCAGATACTTAGAATAAAAATACATTTCACCTTATATAATATAGATATAAATAATTTAAAGTAATTAAAAGATGCTCCAGTTAAATTAATGTATTCGCTCTTAGTAAATTTGCGAAGTTGTAATTTAGATATTAAGAAGTTGATAAATGGATTTTTATATTTTGTCATAGTAATTTGACGAAATTTCACTGCATAATTACATTGCTAACCACACAATTAAATCTTTGTGCTTTGGGAGGATCAGAAGAATGTAACTTCTATGTTTGGTATATGCTATCAATTCAATAGCTTGAAGAAAAAGTACCTGGAACAAATTGGGACCATTTATTGTTGAGAGCTTCAGCCCATTAAGAATTTTGTATGTTGACGCTCATGTTTTTTAAATCCTTCAGTGAAATAAAATCATCTACACTCCACATTGCTATCTGAAATGTCAATCATAACCATAAAGATCAAAGCAGCTAACTGTGGCCTTCGTCCTTCCAGAAAAATCTTCAACATGTTCCTCGTTGCTAGACTAATCCAGGAAAATTACCAAAAGCAACAACAGCAAATCTTCATTATATTCATTGACTTGTTCAAAGGATTTGACTCAGTAATTCATGAGGCTCCATGGACTGTGCTCCAAAGGTTCAAATATCCTGCAAACTTCACCACAATCCTGTAATTGCTTTACAACAGTTTAACTGCAACTTGCTTGAGTGGATGATCTGAAACAGAAATCTAAACCAGACAAGGCTGTCTGAATGCTCCTGCAACATTTATAATCTGTCAGACACTTGCTATTCATCTCAACAAAGATTAACTGCCCTCTGGTGTCATCATTAAATAATGTCTCGATGGAATATTATTTTATTCCAGTCACCTCGATGCCAAAACTAAACTGACCACCATAGATATCAGTAGTATTCAGATGGCTGTAGGGTCATTGTATACTCTGCATCAGATTTGCAAGTCTCTCTTGATCCCTTCAATTCTTCATACAAACATCTCAATTTGACCCTAAATGTTGCCAAATCAAAATTCGTAAATCAATCCACACCCAATCAGTCAGGTATTCCAACTCCACCTTGTCAGGCAGCTCTCTATAAAGGCCATCGTTGATGACGATCTCCAGCACTGAAGCAGCTGCAGCAGTGCAGTCATCTACAAAATTCAGCTGTGAGCGATTGACCACAAAGACAAGCTAACAGAAATCCTAGTGTGCAGTGCAGTTGTTGTTACTGCATTCCTGTACTGCAGTGAGACCTCAACATATTAACAACACAGAAGAACTAGATAAATGCTGTGTCAATCAAGCCACATTACACGTTGAGTCACATCACGTTAATATGGAAGCAGAGTTGCAGCAGAAAAGGTAAGAAATTAAATCCTGCACTCCTTGTGGGACAACCTGCTCCACAAACTCAAAGGTATGTTGGTTGGGAATTAGACTCTTCAGTGACATAAGAATCTTTGGGAGAAACCCTTGATTCTGAGTAGCTGTCATTTGTGAATCTAGGAACTGTGCTGATAATGGTGTCAGAGCCTGTAATAACCAAGTTGGATTGGGGGATTGTTAAAAATTAAAATTCAGGGAAAACATTCAACCCATTGGGTACACGCTGCTGTCATTTTTAGAGGCAGGTTGTGAGATGTCAGGTATGCTGCCTTGGATATTTCATTATCATGTTTAAATCTCACTCTCATTGTGCAATTCAGAGCCTATACTAAAATTAAGGAACAACTGGATTTTCTAGTATTTACGAAACTTGGCAATGGAATGATGGCTCCAGCACCCTAGTGCTTCACACTACATTCTCTATGGAGAACAGGAGCTGATGTCCTTACCTCAGCCCATTGAGGAGCTGTAATGCTATTGGTGGCTAGCTTTGCTGCTGCATTTGCCCCTCCCCTCACCTCAATCCCATGCCCAAGTCCCAATTATCAGTATCCATCCTCAATTGTACCTGCTATGGGTTTCCCTGACACTCAGTTGATCTGCCAGGTGAGAACTGGAAAAAGAAAATGCTATTGTGGTGCTGCCTTTACAGTTGGCAGAATCTTGGTGAAAGGAAATTTTCCAAGTTGGTGAGCCAACTGTGGCTGATGAACGAAATTAATGACTTATTACAATAAAGGAGGAAATTTTTAAAGTTGCCAAAAAAGTAAGGCTGAGGACTGGGAGCATTGTAGAATTGAGCAAAGGAGGACCAAGGGCTAAAACTTACATTCTTTTAGCTAGGCTGTGTCAAGGATTTTGCTGTGCGGCCGATGATATTTCTTACTATATCTTAACAAACAACAAATTTTCCCTGAAAGCTACATAACTCTTTTGCCTGTGACCTCTTTGAAAGGCCACTGAGTGCCTGAATAAGCATTGGCAATCTGGCAATGCCCTTCACCAACAATACCACGGCAAAGCAGCTTTGAAACTTTAAAGCCCGCATCAGAGAGCTGACATTCCTTTTCACATACAACCCTATTCTCTCACCTTAGTCACAGTTTAACCAGCACTCCACACACCTAACCTGTCCGTAGCTACATCGCATTTGAAACCCCTCTCTATGTCAGTGTTGTCATTATTCAGGTTCAGTATGTCTCACTGTCTGGAAGAGTATGCTCAGTCCTTATTTACAGGGTACACCACGGATTGCTGTTCATAGATCTCAGAATCTTGTTCATTCCTTCTGTTCCCATGTTAAATCTTTCTGTCTGCAGAACTTATCAACAGGAAGGTAAGATTCATCCCTTGGTCCTCCTTGGAGCAATTCTACAATGCTCCTAGTCCTCAGCCTGACTAGTTTTATGGCAACTTTAAAAACTTTCTCCTTTAATGTAATAAATCATTAACTTATTTTGTCAGCCACAGTCGGCTCACCAACTTTGAAAGTTTGTTGTCATAAGTTCGACTTACTGTAGACCTGCAGCTTGTCATTGCACAATAGGGGAACACCACAATCTGCAGAAACATAAGTTTCTTTTTATTATGAGGAAAAGACAGGAAAGTAGAGTTGAGGATTATCATATCAGTCATGATTTCTTTGAATGGTAGAACAAACTTGATGGGCAGAATAGCTGATTTCTACTCTTTTGTCTTATTGTCTATGAAGAGCAAAAGTGAAAAATAAAGAGCAGAGCCTGAGATTTACCCCAACAATGCAAACTAGATTTTGGCTTCATGACCATGATGGTCTGCTGCACCCCAACGCTGATCTGTTGAAAACGGGTGTCATTGAGTTCCTGTCTGGGTTGTAAAGTCTGACATGGACTAGGACAGCTTCCTGCTGTACAATATCCTTGTTCTCCTCCCACCTAGAAGACCCCAGATTCCTTATCACATTGCCTCACTGCCTGCACCAATTGTGCAGAGCACAGCAAGGCAGGTTGATGCAGTACGCCCTGTCCAGACTATCCCAGACAACGCTCTCCCCTTGACTGTCCAAGCAGTGGAATCACATGTTTAGCAGCCCCATTGTCTGCTCCAACATGGCTCCTGGTCAAAGCACAAGTGACGTTAAACCTGTACTCTACATTAATCAGGCAGTTGCACAAAGGTGTCACCAGCCATGGTCACAGTGGGTAGCTCTTATCCCCAGTAACCTGCCTTCTCGGGCATCTGGACCTTCAAAAGCACAAGATTCCTGTAGTTTTTCAAGGATGTAGACTCATGGCAACTGTCTGTGTAGAGGGCACTGACCTCCAGGAAACGATAATTGTGGTCACAGGTGAGTTGAGCATTAATTGACTGGAACACCTTCCTGTTCATAAATTCTGCAGGTGGAATGATTTAACATGGAAACAGAAGGAATGAACAAGTTTCTGAGATCTCTGAACAGCCATCAGTGGTGTTCCCTGTAAAAGAGGATTGAGCACACTCCCCCATACTTAACCTGGATAATGACAGACACGTCTCCATCATCCACCACCACATTCAGCTGCAGTAAGTGCTGTAAATTAGTGAAGGGATCAGCGAGTGCTCCAACATCATCAGACCCACATCAAATGCTCAACTTCTCACTGCATTCAGTGTGGACCATAATTATACTGATATGAGGAGTAGATGGTGGTGTAATGGTAATGTTGTCAGATGGTCATCCAAAGGCACAGGTTGACTTTCTAAGGTGGAGATAGACAGATTTTTAATTAGTAATGGGCTGAAGGGTTAAGGAGAGTTGGCAGAAAAGTGGAGTTGAGGCGGTAATGAAATCCGCCATGATCATATCAAATGGTGAAACAGTCTCGAGGGGCTGAATTGCCCACTCCATCTCTTCATTCTTATGTTCTTATGACAGGTGCTGTCGTGTCAGTATGTGGCTCACATAGGAACCTTGGAAGTTGGACAAATAAATGGTTCCTCTTCAGCCAGCAATGACCTTTTGTAACTCAATTGCTTCTAACTTTAACATTATACCAACGGCATATTGCAAATTGTTTTTGACCAGTTTCTTACCCCAAACCATTTCATTCTGCATGCATAGCAACTGAGTGATGAAATGATTGCAGCTTAACTGTGGCTGGTCTTTGCAAATGGCTGCTTCATGGACTTGTTGCTGTAATGTCCTATCATCCAACAAATATGGATCCTGTGCTTTTGCCCATTAACCACTGACTCTACGCTCCCAGGCAGTGCCCCAGCCATTTTCTAGTAGTACTTTGCTGATAGAGAACAAAAAGGTGCAGCAGAGAATGCAGCTTATGGTAGACACCAACAGCACTGGGCCCCACCTGGTAACCAGTTACTCCTGCCCAATTCTACAAAGTAGCCTATCTTATCTTTACTACTCTGACAGCCCATTTCCACATATTTCCCCTCCCATGCAGATATGAAACTTCACCTACAATCACCCTTCCTGCCCATGAGCCCTGATATTACGTCCTGCTCCTTTATGCTCTGCCTGTGGACTTTTTTGACTGCTACTACTAACATCCCCTCCAGTAAACATTCATACGCTTTATGCTGTTTGACCTACAGCCCCACATTTGCAAATTGTCCTGAGGAACGCAAATTGAAAACTTTGACAAAATGTATCTTCTTTTCAGTAAAATCCAAGTTCCACATTATCAAGTGACTAAAGACAGTCCTGTTAGACAGGACCTTCTATTAATTAGGAAATGTTATGGACACGAGAGAGAGATGGCAGCACAATCCCTCATTTTTTCACCTCTTATCTAACTGCAACAAAATGCATTTGACAGAATTGTTTTAATCTCTTGAGTGTTGTGACTGTAAATAAAGACACAAGACAGTTTTGTTTTTCTGGAGATAGAAGATACAAATAATTCAGGCTTAATGATTTCTTCTTGATCACGGAAGAAGATGAATGTTGGAGGTTTTTGACAATTCATTAATAGTGGCTTATTCCTTGCACCAACTGATTTCAGGCTTTGTTGTATTTGAGATGAAGTTCAGTCTGATATGTTCCTGTAAATCATGAGGGAAAAGAACAGCCTTGCTTCTCTGCTTGTTGGTGGGATTCTGGGCATGGGTCTTTGCAGGGTGCAACCTCTTCCCTTAGTGATCTCTTTTGCTCTCAGACCAACTGACGTCTGGGTACCCTCAAGATGTGTGTCAACAAAGTATTTCTTATCATAAACTGGTCCTGTCGGCTGACCGTAGAACTGACGTTTCATTGTCTACACAGATGATCTCTGGTAACATTAGCATTGACCCACAATAGGCTTGAATCAATAGGGCATCTCTTTAATCTCCATCTCATTTTCAGAAATTACTGTTCTTTTATGAATTTAATATAATATAATCATTTATAATATGGGCATAACCTTGCAGCACGATAGAACATGGGTTTTTATTGCAAGGGGATGGAAAATAAAAGCAATGAGGTTTTACCACAGTGTTACTAAGCATTAGTGAGACCACAGCTAGGGCAATATGGATAGTTTCTGGCCTTGTCCATAAGACCATAATACTATAAGACATAGGAGCAGAAATTCAGCCCATTGAGTATGCTCTGCCATTCAATCATGGCTTAGAAGTTTCTCAACCCCATTCTCCTGCTTTCTCCCCATAACCCTTGATACTCAAGAACCTATCTATCTTAGTCTTAAACGTGCTCAATGACCTGGCCTCCACAGCCTTCTTTGGCAACGAATTCCACAGATTCACCACTCCCTGAACAAAGTTTCTCCTTATCTCCATTCTAAAAGGTCTTCCCTTTACTCTAAGGCTGTGCACTTGGGTCCCAGTCTCTCCTATCAATGGAAACATCTTCCCAACATCCACTCTGTCCAGGCCATTCAGTATTCTGTATGTTCCAATTAGATCCCCCCTCATCCTTCTAAACTCTATCAGTATAAACCCATAGTCCTCAAACCCATACGTTAAGCTTTTCATTACTGGGACCATTCTCATGAACCTTCTCTGAACATGCTCCAGAGATATGGGGCCAAAGTACTCCAAATGTGGTCTGACCACATGACCTGTCAATCGTATCTGTCTCAGCTATCTTTATGTCGGTTGGGATGGCCTTTAGTTGCCATCCCTGTGTCACTGCATGCTATCCTGGAAGTGGCTGAGGTTGCGGGGTGGGTGGGGGTTGAGCCTGTCACACGTCTCCTATTGGAAAATATCTTTGCAAAGGAAGTCTGGAGAAAGATGCAGTAGTTTTTGTCCAGGTTTGTCCTGAACAGCTCTATGATTCAGGAGTCTGTGCTCTTTGGTCTGTTTCCCAGGACGCAAACAGAAACAAACATTGACTACACCTGGAGGACCATTAATTTGGTGAAAGACACTCTTTGGTCTGCCTGAAACTTGTAGGTTTTCCAGAACAAAAAATTGACCTCGACGGAGTGTTGCAGACCGGCACATCCCAAGGTCCAGCACTGTGTGCTGACGGATGCACTAAAGCTTGGGGAAGCTACTGCCAAGGCACAGTGGGGTAAGACCGCTATCTAAGGTCTTTCTGCTGAAGTTAATTCAGTTATTGAGCCCTCCACGTGCCTCAATGAAAGTAAATTAATCTCATAGGTGTAAGAGATGCCTTTAGTTTGTTGGGATTGAGTCAAATATGCTACTGTACAGAACTGAACCACTTTTGTGACAATGTATATATACAAAAGATATGTATAAAGTATATTTTTTAAAAATGAAAAAAGGTTGCCATTCCTACGGAAAAGACCTACCCTTCTGTCCTGAACAGCTTTCAGGGAACCATCTGGGGAGACATCACTGAAGTGGGGTGCTGCATTTTTTGAATCAGAGAATAGAATCATAGAATCCCTCCAGTATGGGAGCAGGCCCATCGAGTCCACACTGACCCTCTGAAGATCATCTCACCCAGACCCACCCTTATCCCTATAACCCAACATTTCCCTAGCCTCCACATTCCCTGGTCATTATGGACAATTAGCATGGCCAATCCACCTAACCTGCACATCTTTGGACTGTGGGAGAAAACCCCCGCAGTGCAAATTCCACGCGTACAGTCACTCAAGGGTGGAATTGAACTTGGATCCCTGGTGCTGTAAGGCAGCAGTGCTAGCCACTGTGCCATCATGCTGTCCCTTTGTGGGCGGGGGTGGTGTGGGGGTTGGTTGTTGATCATGAGCAGAGGCTAAAATGGTACTCCTGGGTAGCAGAGAATGAAACGATATTTGAGCACCTCTTCAATATGGTGCCCTGATGTTGGGACCCTGAAGCACCTGGCAATTTTTATAAGTTCCTGCCCGAAAAAAGTGACATTTTACCCATGCATACTTGAGTAAGAATCCAAGAAGGGTATAATCACACAAGCAAAGCCTGCAGAAAGTCTTCACATTTTTAGGCCCACCTCCATTCTTCGTCTCAAAAAGATAATTCCAACTCAAATCTCTGACTTACCCAGCAACATGTGCATCTTGAGTGGCTTCTCACCTTCGTCTGCTGCTTCCCTTCCACTGGCTGATATGTTCAGTCTACTGAAACAAAATCCATCCACTCCCATTCCCAAATGAAGGTTGCAAGCCTATACTGAGTAATGTAATATATTATATCTCCAAGCCAGGATGGTGTGTGGCTTGGAGGAGAACATTAACAACATGTGTACATTAAATGCAACATGCAGAGTAATTTCCAGCTTTATACATCTATGAATAAGCATACTTAAAACACAATATCAACTTTGAATAGGTCTTGTCCCTGCTAAAAAATGTGTGGGCATTCAGCAATTTCCCATTCCCTCCTTCCCCATTTAATCTGACAGCCTGAACGGAGTTTAATTTTGCTCCTTTATTGGTATTTCAAATAATGGGGTATACATTTCTGCAATGATCAATGCCGTATTTTCTTACCAGAAACACTCACAATCAGCTGAATGCAGGGAAGCTCAATTCAGTCGTTAGCTGCTGATTGCTACTTCACCTAAACAGAAGGGCATCATGCTCTGCTGAGAAGCAATCAAAAAGAAATAACTGCGTTCACTCTAAGTAATTACTATATATTGTAGATTGACTTTCTTTTTAAAATTTAATTCAGTACCAAAAAAAACTGTTTTCACAGTTGTCCTCTGACAGCTATTTCCTTCAAAGTACGAAGTGAGAGATCGAGACCAAAAAATTAAGTTTCATATCCTCATTGATGCCATGTTACAGTAACTCTGAACTCAAACATATTGGCCAGCCTGCTTCCAACTCCTTCTGTCTGCCCAGAGATTGGTAAGCCCTGACTGAAGGGGCACGAGCATCCATGTACCATGCATACGTAGGGAGTTTGCAGAGAGTCGTTGTTGTGCCAAGAAATAGCCCATAATCTTTCAGAGTTCCCGAGGTACAGGAGTCATCCCTCTGAGCACATGTCGCCCTGCTTTTTAAGAAAGGCAAAAGAAGAAAACTAGGGAACCCTAGGCCCGTTAGCCTAGCATTTCAGGTGGGAAAATTGTTGGAGTCTATAATAATTGATAGGGTAATGGAAACCTTTGAAAATTTTTAGAGAATCAGAGAGTCATAGAGTCATAGAGATGTACAGCATGGAAACAGACCCTTCGGTCCAACCCGTCCATGCCAACCAGATATCCCAACTCAATCTAGTCCCACCTGCCAGCACCCGGCCTATATCCCTCCAAACCCTTCCTATTCATATACCCATCCAAATGCCTCTTGAATGTTGCAATTATACCAGCCTCCACCACATCCTCTGGCATCTCATTCCATACACGTACCACCCACTACGTGAAAAGGTTGCCCCTTAGGTCTCTTTTACATCTTTCCCCTCTCACCCTAAACCTATGCCCTCTAGTTCTGGACTCCCCCACCCCAGGGAAAAGACTTTGTCTATTTATCCTATCCATGCCCCTCATAATTTTGTAAACCTCTACAAGGTCACCCCTCAGCCTCTGACACTCCAGGGAAAGCAGCCCCAGCCTGTTCAGCGTCTCCCTGTAGCTCAGATCCTCCAACCCTGGCAACATCCGTGTAAATCTTTGCTGAACCCTTTCAAGTTTCACAACATCTTTCTGGTAGGAAGGGGACCAGAATTGCACGCAATATTCCAAAAGTGGCCTAACCAATGTCCTGTACAGCCGCAACATCACCTCCCAACTCCTGTACTCAATACTCTGACCAATAAAGGAAAGCATACCAAACGCCTTCTTCACTATCCTACCTACCTGCAACTCCACTTCCAAGGAGCTATGAACCTGCACTCTAAGGTCTCTTTGTTCAGCAAAACTCCCTAGGACCTTACCATCAAGTGTATAAGTCCTGCTAAGATTTGCTTTCCAAAGTGCAGCACCTCACATTTATCTGAATTAAACTCCATCTGCCACTTCTTAGCCCATTGGCCCATCTGGTCAAGATCCTGTTGTAATCTGAGGTAACCCTCTTCGCTGTCCACTACACCTCCAATTTTGGTGTCATCTGCAAACTTACTAACTGTAGCTCTTATGCTCGCATTCAAATCATTTATGTAAATGACAAAAAGTAGAAGGCCCAGCACCGATCCTTGTGGCACTCCACTGGTCACAGGCCTCCAGTCTGAAAAACAACCCTCCACCACCACCACCACCCTCTGTCTTCTACCTTTGAGCCAGTTCTGTATCCAAATGGCTAGTTCTCCCTGTATTCCATGAGGTCTAACCTTGCTAATCAGTCTCCCATGGGGAACCCTGTCGAACGCCTTACTGAAGTCCATATCGATCACACCTACTGCTCTGCACTCATCAATCTTCTTTGTTACTCCTTCAAAAAACTCAATCAAATTTGTGAGACATGATTTCCCATGCAGAAAGCCATGTGGACGATCCCGAATCAGTCCTTGCCTTTCCAAATACAAGTACATCCTGTCTCTCAGGATTCCCTCCAACAACTTGCCCATCACTGAGTCAGGCTCACCGGTGTATAGTTCCCTGGCTTAAACAGTGGCACCACGTTTGCCAACCTCCAGTCTTCCGGCACCTCACCTGTGACTATCGATGATACAAATATCTCAACAAAGGCCCAGCAATCACTTCTCTAGCTTCCCACAGAGTTCTCGGGTGCATCTGATCAGGTCCTGGGGATTTATCCACCTTTAACCGTTTCAAGACATCCAGCACTTCCTCCTCTGTAATCTGGACATTTTGCAAGATGTCACCATCTATTTCCCTACAGTCTATATCTTCCATATCCTTTCCACAGTAAATACTGATGCAAAATATTCATTTAGTATCTCCCCCATTTTATGTAGCTCCACACAAAGGCCGCCTTGCTGATCTTTGAGAGGCCCTATTCTCTCCCTAGTTATCCTTTTGTCCTTAATATATTTGTAAAAACCCTTTGGATTCTCCTTAATTCTATTTGCCAAAGCTATCTCATGTCCTCGTTTTGCCCTCCTGATTTCCCTCTTAAGTATACTCCTACTTTCTTTATACTCTTCTAAGGGTTCACTCAATCTATCTCGTCTGTACCTGACATATGCTTCCTTCTTTTTCTTAACCAAACCCTCAACATAGATTCATGACAGATAGACCATACATCACAAACCTCAATGTATTTTTTAAAGAGATAACTATGGTAGTGTTCAGGGGAATGACATGGAGTCCTACAGCACAGAGACAGGGCCTTTGGCCCAAACTGGCCCATGCTGACCAAAATGTTCACCAACATGAACACCATTTCCCTGCACTTGGCCCATAACCTTTCCTATCCATGTATTTGTCCAAATGCCTTTTAAATGTTGTTAATGTACCTGCCTCAAAAACTTCCGCCAGTAGCTCAGTCCACATGTGTACCACCCTCCGTGTAAAAATGTTGACCCACAGGTTCCCTTTTATTCTTTCCCTCTCACCTTAAACTGGTGCTCTCTAGTCCACGATTCCCCAACCTTGGGAAAAAGACTGAGCACCTTCACCCTATCTATGTCTCTCATGATCTTATACACTTCTGTAAGATCCCCCCCTCAGTCTCCACACCCTAAAGAAAAAAGTCCTAGCTTGTCCAACCTCACCCTATAATTCAGTTTCTTCTGCATTCTTTCCAGTTTAATAACATCCTTCCAATAGCAAGGTGACTAAAACTGAACACATTAGTCCAAATGTGACTTCAGCAACATCATGTACAACTGCAACTTAACTTCCCAACTTTGATACTCAATCCCCTGACTGATGAAGGCCAGTGTGCCAAAAGCCTTCTTCACTGCCCTGTCTACCTGTGACTCCACTTTCAGAGAACCTGAAATTCAAGATCCCTCTAGTCCATTACACGACTTAAGGCCCAACCATTCACCATGAAACTCCTATCTTGATTTAACTTTTCAAAATGCACGACCTCAGTCACGTCTTATTAAACTCTGCTTGTCATTTCCTGGCCTACTTTCTCAGCTGATCAAAGTCCTGCTGCAATTACTGATAACTGCTCCTAATCAAGCCCTAGCTTTCCAAATGCATGTATATCTTATCTCTCAGAATCTTCTCAAGTAACTTACACACCACAGGTGTTAGGCTTACTGATCTATGGTTCCCAGGTTTTTCTTTGTAGTCCTTCCTGAATAAGGGCACAACATTCGCTACCCTCCAGTCTTCTGGGGCCTCACCTATGGCTCGCGATGATGCGAAAATATCAGCCAGCACCTCCCGCAATTTCTTCTCTAGCCTCTAGCAGTGCTCTTGAATATATTTGGTCAGGACCAGGAGATTTATCCACCTTCATACTTTATAATACATTCAACACCTCCACTACTGTGATATGGACTGTTTCATGATATCACCACTGACTTCCCCAAGTTCCCAAGTTTTCATGTCTTCCTCCACGGTAAACACAGAGGAGAAATATTCATTGAGGATCTCACGGTTTTACACATACATATCTGCTTTGGTCCTTGAGGGGACCTGTTCTCTCTCTAGTTATTCATTTTGCTTTTAATATACTTAAAAAACCTCTTTGGATTCACCCTAATCTTCTTAGCCAAAGCTATCTCATGCCCCTTTTTCATGCTCCTGATTTCCTTCTTCAGTAAACTCCTGTATTCCCTGTATACCTCCAGGGATTCCCTTGATCCCAGCTGCCTGTGCCTGAGTCATGCCTCCTTTTTTTCTGGTCAAAGCCTCAATATCTCTTGTCCTCCAGGGTTTTCTATTCCTGCCAACCGCCTTTTACCCTCACAGGAATACACAGACCTTGAATTCTAGCGATCTCACTTTTAAAGGCCTCCCACTTGCTGGGGGTCCCTTTGCCTGTAATCAACCCCTGCAGCTCCTGTCTAATTCCATCAAAATTTGCCTTACCCCAATTTAGAACTTGAACCCGTACACCCAGTTTTGACCCTCTCCATAACTATCTTAAAATTAATGGAACTATGATCACTGATCGCAAAGTACTCCCCACTGTCACCTCAGCCCTATTTCCCAAGAATAGGTTGAGCTATACCCCTTTCCAAGTAGGCCCCTCTATATCCAGCTTGAGGAAACTTTCCTGAATGCACTTAAATTCCACACCATCTAAACCCTTAATGCAATGGCGGTTCCAGTCTATGGGAGGAAAATTAAAACCCCCAATATGATAACCTTATTGCTCCTGAAAGTCTCCCCAGTCTTTCTGCATACTTGTTCCTCCAATTCCCATTGACTATTTGGGGGCTGACAGTACAACTTCAATAACGTCACCATCCCTTTCTTATTTCTTAGCTCCACCCTCAAAGCCAATGGGATGATCTCTCAGTTATTTCATCTCTGATTACTACTGCGATACTTGCCTTAATCAAAAATGTAACTCCCCCTCTCCTCTTTCCACCATCCCTGTCCTGTAGCCCGGCACATTAAGCTGCCGGTTCTGTCCTCCCTCAGCCATGTTTCTGTGATGGCTATCCCAATCCCACATACCTATCCATGCCCTGAGTTCATTGGCCTTACCTGTCAGCCCTCTTGCATTAAAATAGATGCTATTTAATCCATCTATGTATGTTGTTTATATGGAATTGCAGAATGCATTTGAAAGTGCCACAGGAGAGGCTGTTAACTAACAGAGAAGCCAATGGAACTGAGGGCAAATTACTGACATGGCGGGGAAATTAGTTGAGTGGCAGGTGACAGAAAGTAGGAATAATGAGTGGGTATTCAAATTGGCAGGATGTGACCAGTGGTGTCCCAATAGGATCTGTGTTGGACCTCAATTATTCACATTATATATGAACAACTTGGATAATAGCATGGGATGCCATATACCCAAATTTGTTGACAACACAAAATTAGGCAGCATTACAGATATTGTAGATAATGGTGTAAAATTACATAGGAATATTGATAGACTGAGTGAATGGACAACACTATGGCAGATGGAATTCAATGTAAGCTAACATGAGGTTATTCAGTTTGGACCGAAAAAGTGTAGATCAGCGTACTTTCTTGACAGTATAGAGTTAAATACAATTCATATCTAAAAAGACGTGTGAGTTCAGGCTCATAGATCTTTAAAATGTCAAACAGGTGCAGAAAATAATCATGAAAGGGAATGGACTGCTGGCCTTTATATCTAGAGGACTGAAGTATAAGGATGTAGAAGTTATGCTGCAGTTATAGAAAACCCTGGTTAGACCCCACATGTGAGCAGATCTGAGCACATTAGGAAGGATATATTGGCCTTGGAGGGTATACTACCTGGGTTTATAAGATTGGTACCTGGACTTTAGCAGTTAAATCATGAGGAGAGACAAGAGTGGTTTTCTCTAGAAATTAGAAGGTTAACTGGTGACCTGATGAAAGTCTCCAAGATAAAAGACAGGGTGGATTAAGATAAACTATTTCCACTATTTGGGGATTGTATAACCAGTCAGAAAGTTTGGGCCAGACTGATCAGGAAGGATGTTAGGAAACAAAGGGTGGTAGACATTTGAAACTTTCTTCTAGAAATGAATCAGTTGTTATGTGAAATCTGAGAGAAAGTTTTGTTAAACAAAGATGTTAGGGGATATGGACCAAAGGCATACATACTTTGCTCTCAATGGAGTGTTGCTGGGTCTTATCAAGTAGGTTTAGAGGAATTGGAAAGCTGTCAATGGTTGTCACAGTAAAGGGGGACATTGTTGTAGTTCCTGTGAAAACTCAACCTGCACCATCTTAACAAAATGAAGATGGTGTCAATAACTGCTAAGATCATGGTGACCTTAAATTTTGTTGTAGCTGGAAGCTGGTGAGTTTAGCACCATCTCACAGTTTGACCTGAGAAACCCTCTACTGAGAGGTAATCATTGATTTCTTGCTTTTCAGAAAAACGTAAGGGAAACAGAGAATTGTGTATTTCCCAACGGGGCAGATTTCCAACATTGGAGGGGCCATAGACCATATGCATATGGCTTGGTGGCTCCCATGTCAAAGACAAGTGGTGCTAATCTATCAACATCCAGTTGGTGTGTGATCATGTCCAGAAATTACTCTCAGTGAACATATGCTATTTTAGTAACAATGCATCCATCTGTGCCAGTCAGTCAGACACCCCTTTCTTTGATCCACTCCAAATAACCAGAGGGTGATACAAGCAGAGAAGAAAAGTCCATTATATCGAGGAACATCCAGCTGATGGTGCCCCTTTATGTCCTGACCATGAGGACAGCCCACCTACAATGAGAGTACTGCAACCAATGGAGGTTTCCTGGAGCAAAACATCAGTGGGGGAACACGACAGTTCCATTTCCTGAAATGTTTAGGTGTTTTTTGTTTATTATTCATTCACAGGATGATGGCTTTATTGGCTGGGCCAGCATTTATTGCCCAGGAGGCAGTTGAGAGTTAACCACATAGCTGTGTGTCTGGAGTCACATATACGCCACACCGGGTAAGGAGGGCAGGTTCCTTTCCTAAAGAATATTAGTGAATCAGATGGGTTTTTCCAACAATCAATGATGGACTCATAGTCATCATTAAATTCTTAATTCCAGATATTTGTGGAATATGAACTCAATCATTTGCTGTGGCAGGATTTGAACCCATGTCCCCAGAACATTATCTGGGTCTGTGGATTAACAATGCAACAATAATACCACTAGGCCATTGTCTCCTCTAATGGGGAAGGGGTGGGCAGCAGCACTCATCAGTGTTAGGCATTTTGATATTTTGTGTAATTCTGTCATTCTGTTAGGCATTTTTAATATATCTTGTATTTAATAGCAAAATAAAATTTGCTACGATATGGATCAAAGTCTGGAGTTCAACATGAGGTGATAGAAACATGGAGGGAAAAGAATGATACTTTGGCTTCAAGGAGGGGTGCACAATTCAAATGTTTGTGTTTGTGTGATCTGATATCCAAGCTTTTCTCATAGCCCATAGTCAGCAAACGTTTGGGATACAAATTGGCAGAGGACTCATCTGGTTTTCTAATAGTCGAGGCAACTTTGGGGTTTAAAATCTGGTATGTCACAATGGCCTTGCTGGTTTCACTTTTATAGATGGGTCTACACTGAAAGACAGCTATTAATTTAAATATTGAAAAAAAAAGCACAGGAGAGAGGAGACTTTCAGAGGCAGTCCTCTACTGCTTGCTTGGATTGGAAAAACTCCAAATATGTGCAGCATATTTTCCCATTTTGGATCTGAAATTCATTTCAACGGAGGTGTGGCAGAACTTTATCTCACCAGGGTGATGATGTTCTTTACAAGAGAGGGAAGGAGGGTTACTGAGGCAGGAAGGGTTTCGGTGTGATGGAGGTGAACGATCATCAACTTGGTGAAAGATGCTGTTTGGTCTGCCCAAAACCTGTTGGTCTTCCAGAACAAAGCATTGACCCTGACCGAGTGATGCAGACTGGCACATTCCAAGGTCCAGGACTACGTGCTGAGGGATACGTTAAGGTTTGGAGCAGCTGCTGCCAAGGTGCATTGGGGAAAGACCACTGTCTAAGGTCTAGGTAAAAACAATGACTGCAGATGCTGGAAACCAGATTCTGGATTAGTGGTGCTGGAAAAGCACAGCAGTTCAGGTAGCATCCAATAAGCAGGTCTTCCTGGTGAAGTTAAATTTGGGTCCGTTCAGTTATTGGGCCCTTCTAGTGCCTCAAATATAAGTAAATATTAGTATTGTAGGTGTAAGAGAGGTCTTTGTTTTTATTTGGGATAGTGTTGAAGTCTGATGTTTTGTTTATTTACTTGATATGCAACTGTACAGAACCAAACTTCTTTTGTGATATGTGTATATATATAATATATATATATATCTTTTATGAATAAAGTATATTTTTGAAATTAAAAAAGGTACTGGTACTGAGTGAAAAGTTTGGCCTATATTTGGTCTCATTTGGAACATGTTGGATTATTGTGTACTGGGGACAAGAGGGTTTTAAAATCCTAATTGCAGAAAATGCAGGGAATGGGAATGTTGTCACAATTCAATAAATGTTGGACTGGATACAATATACACTCAGATTACAGGAGGAATGGGTTGTCAGACTCTCACTATTAGGATTCTGTTCAGATGACCTTTGACCAATTCAGAACTGTGTGTCAGGAGAGTGAGACAAACTTACACAATGTTCAAGTTTTATTTCAATTTTAGGGAAAAAGTACTGACTAATGTTCCAAGATCATTATAGTTTGAGTTTCTTTCAGCAAACCAGATGCTTACAATCCTTCCATTCATTTTTACACTGTTTAGGTGCGATAAAGTTTAAATACTTTCCAAGTCTCTTTGTATTGCAATTTCATTCTGAGCTTCATTGGTTAACATATAGACCTAATACAGTACTGAGTCATGGAACTAATGCAACATGTGACAGGTCTCCTGACATTGAAAGACTATTGCAATACAACCCACAGGGATAATTGATGTGACAATTTTCTTATAATTTTCTTGTTGGCAGAATCAATTCAATTTAAGAGAGACTGTTTTAATGTGCAAGGCTGGATTTTACATGGAGGTGTTGGCCCTGCCCATTGGAAGGTCAGGGGTGAGCCAGCCTAAACTGGGATAGAGACAAAAAACTGCAGGTGCTGGAATCCAAGGTAGACAAGCAGGAGGCTGGAAGAGCACAGCATTTTATAGCATCAGGCAGTTGACAGCCTGGGATTATATTTTGTGCTTCCAGGAGGGACGATGTGCTACCCCAAGATTGGTGGTTGACCAGATGATCATATGTTGTCCAGTCCCAGCGGGAATAAGACACTCCTTGCAGGGGTCTTGTTTGGTGTGGTCAGTATGACAGACTGGCGGAGTAGGACAATGGGCAGTCAGCGATGCACAATTTTATAGTTAGCCAGGAATTAGAGCGAACAATTAGAACAAACAATTCTATCCAAACGGTTTGCTGAACTGTTACAGTTTGATGGATGCTGCATCAGAAATCTGGCTCCAAAATCCTGGAGAAGTGGCAATCCTCTGTCTGACCCGGGTCATAAATGGGAACTCCAACCCCGATTTGAAAATACAGGCCATATAATATGCCTATGTTTTCAACATTAATAACAGAGTTCTATCTAAACTCGTGATTTCTTGGTAAGGTGATCGGACTATGATGTAGTGCATGAGTGGAGAATTAGAAACAGGCATTGGTCAATGTATTCACCCTGCTTGAAAATTGCAAGTTACCTTTCAACTCAAACAGTAATATTATTAAACATGAGTTTAAAAAATGCCAAGTCAAAATAAGCCCAGTGTACAAACATCAGGTTATTTGATGCACTAGTTTTAAAATGTATAGGCATATTGCATTAATAGAATAAAGGAGCTAAAGGTAAGTGGTTTGTGGTCCATAATTTTCCGTTGGTGGTTCACTGGGCTGTTGAAAGCAGCTGAAGTCTCCCAGTTCCACAGCAGCAGGAGTGGCAATAAGAAAAGCATTAAGGCTAAACTGTCTTATTTGTTGTTTCTTACAATACAATCTTAATTAGATAGAAAAGTGACATTTAATCAGGAAAAACAAAGACTAATTATTCCACCTACTTTTATTCCAGTATTATTGTGTTAGCTGTTGTCTTTGGATATGCACTGCCTAAATTTAGTTGCGTTATTTCAAAAGAGACAAAGAATTATTTTTGTTGTTAAGGTGGCTTGCATCGTTATCCCTTAGATATTATATATGTCTATTTTTTTAAAAAATTGAATAGACTTCAGATCACCTGAATAGATTTTATAAAATATAAAGAAAACAATGTAAGGAATGTTATGTGCAGCTGTTTTCATTTGTACATTACATCATGTACAATGATGTAACAAATATATACAGTGTCTTTCAAAGAGGATTTTTGTGTCCAACAGTATAAAAGTTACCGTCGTTTGATCAGGATTTTTCATGGAGTTGGGAGGTGTGAACATATCTCAAAAGGATTGATCCATTTCCAAAATCAACAGCTTTCGACTGATTGAGGAACAGTGAATCTGGGCTGCTTATACCCGTGTCCAACACTGTTCATCCTATACTGTTTTGAGTCAATAAGAAAGAGTTTAGGTGTGGTATGTACTGAGCACCTTCCTTAAATATTCTTTCTCAAATATAAGTCCACAAATAATCACAGAATTGTAAGGTCTCCAGCAATGTTAAGTTTTGTCTAAGCGGCAGCAGAATAAAGACTGGCCTATAGTGCAGCAAGTTTGTGATTGCTATTGATTTTGCTGGGGACGAGCTCTGATAATTACCTTCTGACTATTTCAACAAGTTAAAGGACTGGTGAAAAAATCCAGAGAGTTATATAGTGTAAAGGCATTAGTCACTCATCATAATTTTCTGAGATTTATGCAATTGCACAATCATGCACAGACTTTTCAATAAGTTCTGTATATGTAATTAAAATGGTCTGAAAGAAGTCATGTATGCATTCTGAAGTATATATGAATAAGTTTGCCATTCAAAACAAATCATGTCAAAATCTCTCAAGTAAACATTGCATTTAAACAGCTGATTAGAACAATAGTAATAAAAACAATGATGGAATACTGTTTCTTTACTTATCATTTGTTTTTAAAACAATTGTGACAGCTTTTCATTTGCAGTTGTTAAATGAAGGGGATGACATTACTCCCACTCTCAGCAGAGAACCACCTCCTTCAGACAGTTTTGTATTTTTCTGTACCACGAATATACAAGAAAATGGATTCAAAGAAATTCAAAACTAGTTTGTGCTATGGAGTAGAATGCATCTACTGTGCTGTAGAAATCAGAGCTTGAGAACGGCAAGTAAACAGACCTGCACTGCAGGTAAAGAAAGATGATCTCCCAGAGACAGTGCTGCAAACTGGTCAAAAAAGCAATCTGGACAAAGGAATTTCAATCAAGCTACAAAACCAAGAACTTTGAAAATCAACTGTTTGACAGCTGACATTACCACTATCAGTGCAACCTGAAATGGGTCACAACATTTTATTATCTGCCCTTTGTGAACAATTCAGAGATTGATACATTTAACTTTTGTAAAAAAAAAGTTATCTTCTGGGACTCATCTCTTATTTCTGGTCTGTGGGTTCATGCATCATGTTAGTATATCTTCTCACATTTAGTAACTAATGAACTCATTGTTTTAGTTAATTTAAGAAAGCCAGCTTAAAGTAGCTCCTTCTTAAATCATAAGTTCATTTTGTTCTGGGAGAAAAATGTCCACACGGGAAAAGATCAGAGAGCGTAAGTGAATAAAGAAAGGGAGCCAGTTCATCCTTCTTCACCCAGAAGCTTAACAGCTTGGGGTATCCAGTCTGCAGCATTAATAAGTTGGAGAACAATGCCTGGGATCTGGCGGTAACAAAGTGGGAATAGCTCTCAGGGCATCAGTGTGGATGGGGTCATCTTGCAAAGGATTATTTGTGGTTGGAATTGTACCTTTCGCAAAAGTGGATCTGTCAATTGTTTGATTTTTATTTTTCCTGGCCCTGGCTTCAAACTTACCTTGCCAATGCTGGAAAGATTCTGCACCTATTGTGACCAGAAGGTGAGGGGAGAGGGGATTGAATGCAGTTGTAGATCTCCTACTTTGAGAACTCTACCTTAATAAAGCTGGCTGGTTCTATGTTCAATGAGGGGCCCTGACTGATGTCTGGAAGGTCCTGAAAGCATCTGCATCATGCCCTCAATTGACCCTTCCATTGGCATAATTGTCTATTTGCTGCTTTAGCTTTGTGCTTGGCAAGATCACCTACAGGTGGGAACATGCCAGGCGTGAGATTCAACACAGTTTGCCAGTTGCTCTGAGTGCTGTTTTCAAACTAACCTCTGCTTGAGTGGAAGATTCCATGCTGCGTGACTCCCACCTAATTACTACATCACTCCATGGGCTCATTGACGCCAAATGAATGACATCCTGCCTAAAGTATCCATGCTGTGCAGAAACCCCTTCCTGCCTTTAACATAATCGCAGGGGTTACTCCACTACCTGTGCACTGAAGTGCAGTTTCCAATGCCACTGAATCATGTTCCCTGTTTCCTCTGACATGAACTGGATTAAATTTGGCTCAGTGAATAAATTAAGGATGATTAGATTTGCAGGAAAGGGAAACATCCAGAGATCACCTAAAAATTGGTGGTTATCTTGGGATAATTAGCAGACAATGAAAAAATGGAAACAATTATAGTTTCTGTGCTGTACATCTCAATGACTCGATGACTTTATGAAAGGTTATTCAAGCTATCAAAGCATAGGACACCCCCCCACCCCATATAATCAGTGATTTTATCTGAACTTGACAATGAGAGAATAGCCTGAAAATTATATTCCGATAAAATTTAACTTTTATATTAGCTTATGCAATTACATCAATTCCGTTTAGATGTTACCAGCAATTGATGTTCTGCCAGTGGACCAGACAGCTTATTTTAAGGTGGTATATGATAATACAATTCCTCTCAGTCTGCAGAACTACTGAAAGTCCACAGGAAAAGATGACTACCAACTGGCCACGTGTCACTGACCATGCTGGAACTTTGGATGTTAGGATATTTGCATTAAGTGGGTGTAACAGTGCATCCTAGAATGCTTTCTGTGCAGAAAATAACGTCAGCTGGATGACGTGAGTGAAGAAATGTAGCAGAGGAAAGACCTTTTCCACTCCGAGAGGGTTTTCCATACAGCAGACAACAGCATTGGGCAGCACGGTGGCACAGTGGTTAGCACTGCTGCCTCACAGCGTCAGAGACCGGGGTTTAATTCCTGCCTCAGGCAACTGTCTGTGTGGAGTTTGCACATTCTCCCCGTGTTTGCATGGGTTTCCTCCGGGTGCTCCGGGTTCCTCCCACAGTCCAAAGATGTGCAGGTTAGGTGAATTGGCCATGCTAAATTGCCCGTAGTGTTAGGTGAAGAGGTAAATGTAGGGGGATGGGTCTGGGTGGGTTGCTTTTCGGAGGGTCGGTGTGGACTTGTTGAGCCAAAGGGCCTGTTTCCACACTGTAAGTAATCTAATCTATTGCGTCAGAATGCCTTACAGAGTTCCCATATGTGCTGAGTCCTACTTCCACTGTACGGCAGCTACTTTATGCCCACTTCGTGTAAACATACAGGTTGGTGAGGCTTTAGTAACTGAATTAATAGCAATTGGCATTGTCCTGCTATTCAGAGATATTTTTGCATAAACAGCGAAAGAAGTGGATGAAAGAAATATCCACGTGCCTTCCAGAATTAACCAGAAACCTTAAAGTTAGAAGGAGACCTCATGTAAAAGGATCACACCCTAATTCCACCCCCACTACTCTCCCCCCCATGCCCCTCACCTTCGAGGCACCAAGGAAATTCAAGGCCAGCGTGTTTGGCAAATGATCCTGTACAATTTGACTATAATCTTCCCAAGTACATTTTTGTTCCTGATTTCTTCAGACTGTTTTTTTCCAGCTTCTCTGGTGACTTGAACAAGCACAAGAAATGCAATATTATGAGAATTACACTTTTTAAAAAATCCTTTCATACCACAAAGAAAGGAGAATCTCAGGTAGTTATGGTATCTCAACAGGAAATGACCTTTTGACATTTTGAAAGATTAAGTGTCTGTTATTCACTTCAAGAGCCATTATAGCTTTAGGATGGAAGGTTATTTGAGGTTAATTAAGAAACTGCTCAAAACAGCATAATAAAAAAAAATTAAGATAATGTGGTTATTATTAAAAGATGAGAAATGCACAGTTGGGGGAAATGAAGAAAATATTCAGCATTAGTTTTAATTATGTGCTTCAAATTTAGATCAGATAATGGCTCAATGTTTGACGATATCTGCTCAAATATATTAGGGTAGAGTTTCCAGTCAGTTTAACTGGATTTTAAGGTTGTGTCTGCTTTTTATTTTGCAGAGGAGAAACCATTTTAAGATGAAGGCAGTATTTCAAGCTGCACATAGAATAAATGAGCTTGTGTTGAAAGGCACATCAATTGTTCAGACTTAATACTTGAAAGTTTTAGAGAGCAGTGTCATCACAATTCCCGATGGCAACGGCACGATCTGTCCCTAACTTAGCCCCTGCTGACACACAGCTAAACCATCCGTGTTTCACACAATGGAAGAAAATGGCTGAGGCAGTTTGGGGAAGTAATGAAGTGCTTTGTCTCTATAGAGGACAAATGGAACAAGGTATTATTTTTGCACCATGCTGGTAAAAGAATAAGAAGACTTTTTTTGAAAAGCTTATTCTGGAGTAAAGTGAAGCAATCGGTTATAAAGGATTTGACATTGTATTTAAAATCAAAGGAAAATATAGCAATTATTTTTTGACACGATTAACTAGTCTTACACATGTCTGAAGCTACTGGCAGGTTTATGTAACTTTGGTGAAGTTGAACATGTAGAAAGGGAACTAAATACACAAATCATTAAGGACATCTCTCCAATGAACTATGGCAGGAAGCACTACAGGAAGATCGAAAATCCCCGAGCCATTTAAGCGTCCCAAAATCTCCAAGTTCAACTCCTGTTAATATTGTTCATAGCTCACATACAGGAAAGCAAAGCAACAACTGCCACATAAACAGAGTCCGCTGTGTCCTGACTATGCTTCAACTGTAGCCATTTTACTGGTAAACAATGTGGAACACCTAGTCACTTTGTTCACATTTATCAGTCATGGCAACAATCATTTGCCAAGACTGCTATCAAACAATGGGTACCACCAATGCATACAATAGGGCAAGAAATTGCAGCCAACATAGCAGCAGATGAGTTTGAACATACAGCGATGTCCTCCTATAGACCCAACAAACAAACAAGTGCAACAGTCAGCATTGGCTGCTCAGACCTGATGCTCTTCACGACATTGCATCTGGAAATGTAATGGTAGACAAAATATTCCACAAACATCAGGATGCAATAAACCACCTGGCTCCCATGTTAACATTTCTATCTTGGCCTTCTACAGTGTTCTAATGAGGCTCAGCCCAAGCTCATGAAACAAAACTTCATTTTTCACTTCAATACTTTGCAGCCTTTAGGAACTAATATTAAGTTTCTTAACTTCAGAGCATGAACACAGTCCTCTAATTTTCTTACACCCCTACCCTCCCCTGACAATGTCTCATTTGTATCTTGCTGACTTGGCTCTCAGCAGAGTAGACCTATTTTCTCTTTTTCACTCCTATCTCTACCATGCCTTTACTACCAATAACACACCTTTAGATTAGATTAGATTAGATTAGATTACTTACAGTGTGGAAACAGGCCCTTCGGCCCAACAAGTCCACACCGCCCCGCCGAAGCGTAACCCACCCATACCCCTACATCTACATTTACCCCTTACCTAACACTACGGGCAATTTAGCATGGCCAATTCACCTGGCCTGCACATCTTTGGACTGTGGGAGGAAACCGGAGCACCCGGAGGAAACCCACGCAGACACGGGGAGAGCGTGCAAACTCCACACAGTCAGTCGCCTGAGACCTTTAGTCTTTTGCTCTGGGCACACTCACAATTTGTTCCACTCACTCCTCTTCCCTCTCTGTCAATTGCATAAAAGTCACCATTTTCCAGTCATTTTCAGTTCTGAAGATGTTATACCAGGCTCAAAGCATTAGCTCTGTTTCTCTCTTCACAGATGCAGCCAGACTTGTTGAGCTTGTCCAGCACTTTCTGTTTCTCTTTCAGATTTCCAGTATCTGCAGTATTTTGCTTTTATCAGGATTGTCCCATTCTCATAAGCCTCCAGGGTTCATAAAAATAAAAATCATAATTACAAAAACTCAATCAAATTTGTGAGACATGATCACCTTCTAACAAAACCATGCTGGCAATTTGGATTAATCCTTGTCTCTCCAAGTGGAGATTAATTCTATCCCTCAGAATGTTTTTAAATTGTTTCTCTACGACTGATGTTAGGCTCACAGCTTAACTTTCCCTGGTTTAATGCTACCACTCTTCTTAAATAATGATACCATATTAAAAATCCTCAAATCCTCTGGCACATCTCTTGTGGCCAAAGAGGATTTGAAAATTAATGTCAGGGCTCTGCAATATTCCTTGCCTCTCACAACAGCCTAGGATACATTTTCTTCTGGGCCTGGGAACTTATCCAATTTTAAGCCCGCATAAAACTCCAACTAATAATAATCAATCCTCCCTCTCAATGCTAATTTATTCACATTTATCATAATTACTCTCCCTGATTCCTCGACATTGTTCTTCTTGATACTGAATGCAGATTCAAATGAATCATTTAAAACCTCACCTAGCTCTTCCAGGTCCACAAGCAGGTTGTCAATTTGGCCTTCCTCCAATTCTGAATCTTTATTTCCAATCCAACATTGTCCTTTTCCATCACTATCTTGAAGCTTACTGAACAATAGTTAGTACCACTGAAATGCTTACGTATTGGCTCTGCATTAATCTCCAATTGCTTGCACATTTTTGAACATCCCTAATATTTGAACATCCCTAATCCTCTGTCTTCCACCTATACATTGTGAAGATTGGGAAATGGTGCTTAGAGGATCCTTTATTTCCTCCCTGACTTCCTTTAACAGTCTAAGATACAATTCATCCAGATCTGGTGATTAGCGAGCTTCAAGTTCAATTCCCCCAATACCTTTCTTATTATTTTAGTGCATCTAATATTTCACATTCCTCCTTCTTTAACTAGACTCTTAACTTGCAACATCGCTATCCTTTGTGGAGACAAAGTCGTCATTTTGAACACTTCTCACATCTTCTGCATCCATACACAAATTACCATGTACATCACTGATAGGCACAACCTCCTGCTCTTAATGTATTGATGAAATATCTTTGGGATTTCTGTCAGTTCACCAACCAGTACTTTCTCATAACCTCTCTGCTTTATTACTTTCCTTCTTCAATTCACCCCTGTACTTTCTTTACTCTTCCAAGCTCCCAAAGTAAAGCCTTTTATTGGGATTGGCATACATTTTATTTTTCTGCTTGATCTTAGCCTGCACACTTCTGCATAAGCATTTGGCAATACGACCTTTTAGCTTTATAGAATATATCGACACTGTTTCCATAGACCCTTGAATTGAAAACAGAAAATGCTGGAAATCACAGCAGGTCACGAATCATCCATGGAGAGAAAGCAAGTTAATGTTTCGAGTCCAGATGACACTTCATCAGAGCTAACTTGAAGACTCATTCCGACTTGAAATGTTCGCTTGTTGTCTCTCCATGCTGCCTGACCCACTGTGATTTCCTCTCTTTAGGCCTGAAGAAGGGTTACACCCGAAGTGTCGTCTTTTCCACCTCCTGACGCTGCCTGGCTTGCTGTGTTCTTCCAGCCTCCTGGCTGTCCATTTTGGATTCCAGCATCTGCAGTTTTTTAAAAAATCTCTAACGACTGTGATTTCCAGCATTTTTTGTTTTCAATACAGATTCCAGCTGTAATTTGCTCTTCTTGCTTTTGAATGTCTCCCACTGATTCAGGTACTAACTTTCCATCAGGTCACTATAACTACTCCAATTTTGCCAGATTGTCTTTCAGCTTTGGAAAATTTGCCTTCCTCCAATTACAACTGTACTATCTCTTTCTATAATGATGATAAATCTGACTCTTATAATGACCACTACCTGAAAAATGGTCACCTACTGATGCTTCACCCACCTGCTTAATTTCATTTCCTCAGAATAAATCTCGAATTGCTTCCTCTGACATTAGGTTTGTTATGCTATTTAAAAGACATTTGAATAGGTACATGAATAGGAAAGGCTTGGAGGGATATGGACCAAGTGCAGGCAAATGGGACTAGTTTAGTTTGGGATTATGGTTGGCATGGACTGGTTGGACCAAAGGGTCTATTTCTGTGCTGTACGACTCTATGACTATGGTAGAATCCTGAACTTTGTGTTCAGGATTGTTCTTTTGAATGCAGTTCAAAAATTTTGTGCCCTCTGATCCTTTTACACAATTTATATCTCAGTTGATATTTGGGGTACTAAAATTTTCCATCAATTGTTGCTCTATTGTCTTTGCAGTCAGAAATGTACCTACATATTTGTTCTCGGCCCCTATCTGGGAGGAGCAGAGGTGGAGGGAGGGTAGTACATACTTCGAGTGTGTCTGGCCCCTTTTTATTACAGAGTTCAACCCGTAAGGTATTATTTGATGTTTTGTTTAGTACATTATGCCTTTTGACTGCGGTGATTGATTCATTAATCAATAATGCTATACCTCCTTTTTAAAATACTTTTCCCTAGCCTATCTGAAAACTGTACATGCAGAGATGTTCAACTGACTTCTCCACAACTTCCCCCAAGCTAAGTTTACATTCTACGAATGATATCTTTATGATACAGTGCATTGAGAGCATAAGAAATACGTTTTTAAATAACATTTTCAAATCTCTAAGGAAACTCTGTAAATTGAAGAATCGACGCTCCACAATCTAAATTGTTAAATCTGTGCAAGGTTTCTAGGCATTTCATTAACTAATATTACAAATGTAGACTGGTTCAATAATGAGATTTAATTTTATGTGGTAATTTAACAGAAGTTATGTGAAAACCCAGCAACTTCTGAAAAATAACTGCGAGACTATGGACAAAGAGCCATTTGAGAGAAGTAATGGGGAAGCAGTGAAAATTGACAAGCAATTTCCATAGATCGGCAACTGGAAGCATGTCTCTTAATCCCCCGATTTTGACGGTTTGTTTGCAGGAAAAGTGAAAAAGAAACATTTTATTTAAATGGTGAGACATTGCAGAGCTCGGAGATACAATTGGATCTGGGTGAATCAGGTGCAGAAAGTAAGCAATGTTCTTTTAGTACATAGAATGTAAGAAAAAAAACAAGAAAAAAGTAGAACATAGAATGTTCTTGTTTATCCTGGGGGAAATGAAAGATAAAAGTGGGGAATATGCATCAGTGTTAGGGCACTGGTAAGATCACAACTGAAGGACTGTGTATAGTATTGGTCTCTTTAAGGAAGGATGTAAGTGCATTCAAATGACTCAGAGCCAGTTTATCACACTAATACTGGAATGGATGGGTTGTCTTATAAGAAAAGGTTCAACATACTGGGCTTGCATTTATTGGAGTTTATAAAAGCAAATAATTAATTGATTTAAACATATTAGTTCCAGAGGTGCCTTGACGAGGTGGATATGGAAAGGACATTTCAACTAGAATCTAGAATCAGGGATCACAGTTTCAAAACAAGGAGCTGACCATTTAAGACTGAGACAAACTGAAGAGGGTCATCAATCTTTGAAACTCTCCTCAAAAGGTGTTGGAAGCAAAGTTTTTGACTCATTTTACGGCAGAGGTGGATAGCTTCCTGATCAGCAACAGGGTGAAAGGTTATCAGGGATAGGCCGGAGAATGGAGTAGTTAGATCAACCATTGCCTTACTGAACAGCAGTGCAGGCTGGCCTACCCCCGTGAGTAATTTCTATGTTTGCATGGTCTCTAGTAACATGTGCGTTGTTGATAAAACGTTTTTCTCACAAGATAATTTCTCTAAATTTGAAAAAAAATACTTCTGCTATTCAATAGCCCTTGCCATAAAGGTGCATGCGTACAAAACAGCTGTGGGGTCTCCAATTATTGAACAATTTGCTAAATATTCACTGACCATAACCTGGTAGCAGTCAATTCCCTCTGGAGAAATTGGGAGAAAATTGATGGGACACAAAAGGCAGCTTATAAAAATATTAATTCCACAATCTAGATTTCAAAACAGCAAAAGCCATGTGTAATCACATTTCTCACACTGCTCTCGCAGGAAACATAATTATATATTTATTTATTTATAAACGGATTGCTTTGGATGTTTTTGGGTTAAAGGGATTGAAGGGTGAGACTGTCGTCATCATCTTCGAAAAGGGGGATTCGTGCCTATATTTTAATGGCTTTTCAGTGCCACGAGGAATTCTGTAAAACAAAAGGTCAACTTATCATCAAAGATGAATCTTTTTACTACATTTTAACAATTCCCGATGCATGTTAATTAGTATTTACTAGTGCTTCCTTGGTAACTACAAATTTGTGCAGGCCAAAGGTAAGTAAAAATATTCAAAAGTGCATAATTCCTTGAATGTATAAACATTCAACTATTTTTTTAGAATGTTTGATTATGTGCATTTTGGCATTTGGGCTTGTATTTAAACGTTTTGCCATAAACCTTAATCATTTGCATCAGTGTTTACTGTGGAGAAGGACATGGGAGATATAGAATGTGGGGAAATAGATGGTGACATCTTGAAAAATGTCCATATTACAGATGAAGTGGTGGTGGATGTCTTTAATAGTAAGGTCCTGGGGAGTGTTGCTAAACAAAGAGACCCGTGGAGTAGAGTGGAGGTTCATAGCTCCTTGAAAGTGGAGTCGCAGTTAGATAGGATCGTGAAGAAGGTTGTTGATATGCTTGCCTTTAGTGGTCAGAGCTTTGAATATAGAAGTTGGGAGGTCATGTTGCAGCTGTATAGGACATTGGTTAGGCCACTTTTGGAATATTTGTGTACAATCCTGGTCTCCCTCCCATAGCAAGGATGTTGCCAAGATTGGAGGGTTTGAGTTGTAGGGACAGGCTGAATAGGCTGGGGCTGTTTTCTCTGGAGCGTCAGAGGCTGAGGGGTGACCTTGTAGAGGTTTATAAAATCATGAGGGGCATGGATAGGATAAATAGACAAGGTCCAAGGTCTCCATGGTGGGGGAGTCCAGAACTAGAGGGCATTGGTTTAGGGTGAGAGGAGAAAAATTTTAAAGGGTTGCAAGGGACAACCTTTTCATGTCGAGGGTGGTGCGTGTATGGAATGAGCTGCCACAGGAAGTGGTGGAGGCTGGTACAATTACAATATATAAAAGCCATCTGGATGGGTGTATGAATAGGAAGGGTTTGGAGGAATATGGGCCAAGTGCTGGCAAATGGGACTAGATTAATTTAGGATATCTGGTTGGCACGGACGAGTTGGACTGGAGGGTCTGTTTCTGTGCTGTATATCATTCAAGAAAGGGAAAATGTCAAAAACTAATGCACATTATTGCATCTTCTTTTTACATTCGTCTTCTCAGTGAGAGCGAAATCTTAAGATGGGCATTACTTAAATTGAGTTTAATGATTTATTCAAACTGAAACACTGACAATGCGACAGCACTATGTATGGCCTTTGAGATCTCCAGAAAACCCTGTACAAATGAAATTTAGCTTTCCCAGCAGTAGATGGCGACGTTGATCTTTGGGAAAATTAATTTGTGATGGAACACAGATTTTGTCAGTTCCTCAAATGCTCCAGCATTTCCACAGTAGGAATTTGCATTATAAGGTGAACTTCAGTTGTGCTACATGTAACGTTTACATGATAAGATGCTGGTGCTGGTTTGTTTTAATTGCAAAGATATTCCAATCATGAGAAAGCAAACATTGAAACTTGACATTCCCTGTTGTTGCAAAAACAAAGGCATTTTCTACTCATGCAGGAACCTATTTATATAAATTTGACTCACTAAGAGGTTTTGATAACTGAGGCCTCCATTATATGTCATGGCAGAAAGACTTTAGACTGTGGTCTTTCCTCACTGTGTCTTGGCAGAAAATGCCCCAAGCTTTAGAGTGCCCCTCAGCACATGCTCCTGAGTCAAAAGTGTGGTGCTGGATCCGAGGAGCAGGAGAATCGAAATCATGGAATGTGCCAGTCTGCAATACTCGGCCGAGGTCAACTCTTTCCACCGGAAGATTAAAGGGCATCTTTCACTGAGTTGATGGTCCTCCAGGCGCAGTCAATGATTGTCTTGGTGTGCGTCCCATGGAATAGGCAGTAGAGCACAGATTCTGTTGCTCAGGATAAACCTCAATAAGAACCACTGCGTCTCCCTCCAGAGCTTCTTTGTAAGAGCCTGTTCTAGAAGGAGATGTGTGACAGTCTCTTCACCAACACAGTCACTTTAAGGGCAGTTAGTGGTAGTGCACAGAGACAGGGTTTACATGAAGGATCTGACTGGCAATGCCCTTTTCACCAGCAGTGTGTTGGAAAGCTCTGGCAATGAGGCCTTCTGCCAAATAGTTTTGATAGTCTGCTCAGGGAATGACTTAACAGGACCCACCCTCTCCTTTGCATGCTGGATCTCGAGGACATTATGTGCTGACCACTGCCTCGTGGACTTGTGGTCACAGGTGTTTACTTTTTTGAATTTTTCCATGAGGGACAGATGATATGGAGCAGTCCTACTGCCTAGAACATTCCACGGCAGAGAGGCCATTTCCATGCTCTGTAACACTAGGGACAAGGAGACCCTCAGTAAGTAGTAACACTTCGTGTTTGCATACCAAGGGTCTACGCACAGCTTGATGCAGCCACACATAAAGCCACACATGATTTGGAGACGCTGGTGTAGGACTGGGGTGGACAAAGTTAAAAACCACACAACACCAGGTTATAGTCCAGCTGGTTTATTTGGAAGCACTAGCATTTGGAGCACTTCCAAATAAACCTGTTGGATTATAACCTGGTGTTGTGTGGTTTTTAACTTTGTACACATAAAGGATGAGGGCACCATTGGATATATCCTTGCTCTTCTTTATCTGGAGCTTTGTACATGGTGTTCCTGTGGATATGGTCCATCTTCAACCCCCAGCTGAAGTGGAAGATTGAAGTGGGTGACAGCAGTGATGCAGGTTTGGGGGGAGTGGGCCAGATCTGCATCACATACAACACCAAGAGTATCTCCCACCTGAGGATCAGGGTTATACTCACCAACTGCCCAGTTTCTGCCTCACCTTGGCGATATGTTCCTCTCAGGGTTTAGTGCATGCCCTGGCCCCTCTGAACCCTATTCCCAGCAGCTTCAGATAATCTGGCCCGACGGTAAAGGAGATAAAGGATCAGTCGGCCCAGTTCCCAAAGAACATGGCCTTGGTCTTGCCTTGATTTTACATTGTTATTTGAAAAGTAACAATTGTTTTCAAGTCAGTCAGAGGCTTTTCAATAGCAGCTTGAGCCAGTGCCTATGGTCCCCAGCTGCCAAACATCTTTAAAGTGAGTTGATCAATCCTCACTATGTACCTTCAGCAATGTGACCACATTGTAATGTAAAGCCAGCTGATTTCATCAAGTTTGTTGCTCTCCTGGTACTGCATCCTTTGCTTCTATGTCAATCACAAACTCAATTATTGAAGTTGATTACTTACCCACACACACGTTCTGCAGGTGGATGAAATAACCTTGAAATGTTGGACTTGTTAATTTCTTTGACATTCCACTGTCTTTTACCCGTATAACCAGCTATATTTGGGCAACTGAAGAAAGGAAAATAATAAAATTAATAAATAGTATTGCTGCTGAATGAACAGGTGGAAATAAAATCAAATTAAACTGATTAACACTGTAACCCCTCCAGTTCGGAAATGTATTGCTTGCAAACACTATTTGTCAAAAAGCGTTTGAGCAAACCCAAACATTCCCTCGATGTCACAGCACCATGTTAATACAATGCTTTGGAAGTGGGCACTTACATAAGTTGAAGAATTTCTATCACTGCTTTCTGATGTTTTATTTTTTTTTGTCTTATATTTCCATGGTTCTTTTCAGTTCAAACCCTTGTGATTAGACGTAGTGTAATGCAAAAAATTCCAAAATTCAGAAATGATCTTCCTCCCACTGGAGAAGTTACCACTGCAGTTTAGAATGATTAGAATTCCTACAGCCATTTGGCCCAACAAGTCCACACCAACTCTCCAAGGAATAACTAACCTAGACTCATTCCCTTACATATATCCCTGACTAATGCACCTAACACAATGGAGACTTTAGGCTGGCCAATTCACCTGACCTGCTGGAGAAAGCCCACACAGACCTGGGAGAATGTGCAAACTCCACACAGACAGTAGCCCAAGGCAGGGATTGAACCCAGGTTTCTGATGCCGTGAGGCAGCAGTGCTAATTGTGGGTGGCACGGTGGCACAGTGGTTAGCACTGCTGCCTCACAGTGCCAGAGACCCGGGAGTTTGCATATTCTCCCCGTGTCTGCGTGGGTTTCCTCCAGGTGATCTGGTTTCATCCTGCAATCCAAAAGTGTGCAGGTTAGGTGAATTGGCCATGCTAAATTGTCTGTAGTGTTAGGTGTAGGGGAATGGGTCTGGGTGGGGTGGATTCGTAGGGCCTGTTTCCACACTGTAAGTAATCTAATCGAGCCACCATGCCACAGAGCTGTAAACTGAATCAATTATCATTCATTAGGTTTCTAAAAGGTTTTAGCATGATTAAAACCACATTCGTCAAGGAAACAATGTCAATAATCATTAGAATCCTAGTTAATACTTCATTAATTAAAGTTATAATTTCTACATTCCATTCTTAACTTTTTCCTATTCTTTCAGTCCCTTAGACTATAGCCATGACATGTCCCAGGCAAACAGAATTATTGTTTGAATAACTACTTAATCCTTTCAACTATAATTATTTCAGTGCTTAAAGATTTAACAGTATGATGGTGTAACACAAAGGAAACTTCTCTTGCCTTGAACCAGGGTATTTCTACACATACGTACTAGGATGTATCTGTATGTCGTGGCTTTTCAGTTCGTGGTACAGTGAAGGGGGTAAATTCAGCGTAAGGATTATCTTTATTCTCTAGATTATTACCACCAACAGAACCACTGCCAATTAAAAAAGTGAAAGAAAAGTTAGTTCCAGCACACCATCAGGAAAATATTCTGCAATCTGTGTGCAATGAAGTTTCTCACCTGTACAGTGGAATTTGATGAATTTTGGGGAAAAGGCTTGTGCTGTAAAACATTGCATTAGTGTTATTTCTGTAGAATCATATTAATAGCAGTCTCTTAAACAGCTTTGCTCCCATAACTTATCACGATGTAAGGGTTAAGTGTTTTTATTTAATCAACCTACTCAGAGGTGGAACTTGAAATCAGGCCTCTGGCCCAGGGGTATGGACACTACCACTGCACCAGCTATCAGCCTACAATATTAGGATTCTTATTATTTAACCTTTTTTTCTAATCAAACTGCTCAGAAATATTATTACATACCTTTGGACCAGGTAGAGCTTGAACCCAGGCCTCACAGTTCAGGGTAGCAACACTACCATGCACCACAAGAGGGCCTACAATGTGAGGGTTCATTGATTGTTTTAAATTTAAGCACATACCTTCTATGTGCACAAATAACAACCAATTTCCATAATATGAATGCCATTTTCTTGCAAATACTTGCTGCTCGAGATTGGTTTAACAATTGAGGTAAAAAGGCTCATTTTAATAGAAGGCCAAAAGAGAATTACTCACAAGTTGATTGGTTTAGCTGCAGCACTGAAAGGTCGAGACTGACTTTTGTCCCAGTGTCCGTGTCCACCTACAGCCTAGAAGAAGGGTAAATAACAAAATAAACTCTCATGGCATACAGATAAGCTTTTAGCTATGTATATATTACAGAAGGGAAATACACAATGCATCTTCTTCAGCAGCAAGCTTTGTCACACTAATCATAGAGTCATACAGTCATAGATTTGATTTAATTTATTTATTGTCACATGTACCTAAGTACAGTGAAAAGCACTACAGGCAAATCACCGTAAGCAAGGATATACAGATCATAGTGTGAAAAAAAAACTTGGGATAGAGTAAGGCATACAGGTTACACTGCACAGGAGGTGTGCTTGACAAGATCACCATTATTTCAAATTAGAGAGTCCATTCATCAGTCTAATAATGGCCAGGTAGAAGCTGTTCTTGAAACTGCTGGTGCCTGTGTTCAAGCTTCTGTATCTTCTGCCTGATGGAAGAGATTCTGGGAGATTTTTACCGAGGTGAGATGGGTCCTTGATGTTGTTGGCAGGCTTTCTGTGACAATGAAATGTGTTAATGGAGTCCATGGATGGGAAGTTGGACTGCGTGATGGTCTGGGCTGCACACACAATCTTCTATAGTGTCTATGATCCAAGGCAGACCAGTTACTGTACCAGGTCATCATACACCTGGAAAGTATGTTTTCAGTGGTGCATCTGTAGAGGTTGGTGAGGGTCCTTATGGACATGCTAAACTTCCTGAGCTGCCTGAGGAAGAAGAGGTGTTGTTGTTCCTTCCTGACCATCATATCTGTATGGGAAGTCCAGGACAGCTTGTCTGTTATCATCACATGACGCTCTCCATCCTCTGAACTTCAGATCCATTGCTGTAGATGGGAGCGTGTTCTTTCCTTTCTTTCTGAAGTCAATGTTCAGTTCATTAGTTTGACCAATGTTGAGAGAGACATTGCACCTCGTCACTGAGCCGTCTATTTCCCCTATGTATTTTGACTATGTAGATATCCTTCCCGCTACGATGTTGTCATCATGGAACTTGTGGATGGTATTCATTTGGAATTTGGCAACACAGCCTTAAGTGTACTTGGCTGACGACGGATTCTTAGGGGGTTCCATTGTTGAATGTTATTGTGGAGGAGATGCAGATACCTAACTACACTGATTGTGTTCTGTGGGTCACAAAGCTGAGGATCCAGTTGCAGAGAGCACAGCCAGACCAAGGTCACAGAGTTTTAAGGTCAGTTTGGAGGGAATAATGGTGTTGAAGGCAGAGCTGTAGTCAACAAACAGGAGTCAGATGTATGTATCCTTGTTGTCCAGATGTTCCAGGGGTGAGTGCAGGGTTCGGGATATGGTATCCGCTGTGGACCTGTTACATCAGCAGGCAAATTGCAGGGGACAGAGGCAGGCTGGGAGACTGGAGTTAATGTGGGCTATGACCAACCTTTCAAAGCACTTCTTGATTTTGGAGGTTGGAGGTTGAAACAGACCCTTCCATCCAACTTGTCCATGCTGACCTGATATCCTAAATTAATCTTGTCCTATTTGCCAGCATTTAGTGCATATCCCTCCAAACCCTTCTTATTCATGTATCTATCCAGATGCCTTTTAAATGTTGTAATTTACCAGCCTCCATCATGTTCTCTGGCAACTCATTCCATACACGCAACACCCTCTGCATGAAAAGTTGCTCCTTAGGTTCCTTTTAAACCTTTCCCCTCTCACTTTAAACCATTGCCCTCTAGCTTTAGACTCCCCCACCCTAAGAAAAAGACCTTGACTATTCACCCTGTTCATGCCCCTCATGATTTTATAAACCTCTCTAAGGCCATCCCTTAGCTTCTGACACTCCTGAGAAAATAGCCCCAGCTTATTCAGCCACTCCTCATAGCTCAAATCCTCCAACCCCAGAAAAGTCCTTGTAAATCCTTTCTGAACCCTTTCAAGTTCAACAATGTTTTTCTTATAGCAGGGGGACCAGAACGAATACAGTATTCTGAAGTGATGTAGCCAATGACTTTACAGCCACAACATGACCTCCTAACTCCTATACTCAATGCATTGACCAATAAGGGCAAGCATACCAAACTCCTTATTCACTACCCTG
Source organism: Chiloscyllium punctatum (assembly GCF_047496795.1). Classification (NCBI taxonomy): domain Eukaryota; kingdom Metazoa; phylum Chordata; class Chondrichthyes; order Orectolobiformes; family Hemiscylliidae; genus Chiloscyllium; species Chiloscyllium punctatum. The sequence continues at coordinate 56,050,910 of NC_092746.1, read as the reverse complement.
CTGCCTGCAACTCCACCTCCAAGGTCTCTTTGTTCAGCAACACTCCCTAGGACCCTACCATTAAGTGTATAAGTCCTGCTCTGATTTACTTTCCCAAAATGCAGCAGCCTGCATGTATCTAAATTAAACTGCATCTGCCACTCCTCAGCCCATTGGCCCATCTAGTCAATGTCTTGTTGTACTTTGAGGTAACCTTCTTCATTGTCCACTATACGAAATTGTCCACTATACGACCAATTTTGGTGTCATCTGCAAACTTAATAAATGTACTTTCTATATGTACATTCAAATCATTTATATTAAATTCAAAAATCAGTGGACCCAGCACCGATCCTTGCAGCACGCTGCTGTTCACAGGCCTCCAGTCTGAAAAACAAACCTCTGCCAATCACCCTCTGTCTCGTACCTTCAAGCCTATTTTGTATCAGTTGCAAGTACTTTTAATTTGGCAGCCCAATTAAATTGTTAAGTAAAAACAAAATAGATTTATATTTAATTTGATGCTTGTACAACTAATCAATCCTAAATATGCCATAGATATTGAGAAGTGGCAGGTGTCTGTGACTCCAAACGCAATCACACTCCACCACATTTTTATTTGTTTTAAAAGATGCTACACTTGGAGAATGAAAAAAACATATATATAAGATTGGTAAACTGTTTTTCATCTTCATCCTAACTACCTTCACAATCTGTTTAACAATACAATAAGTATCACATCAGCTGAAGGGAAGATCTAGCTAGAGAACTTTAATCCCTAGTAATAAGGCCGTTCATCCAGAAACCTTGCCTCCTGCAGTGATTGAATTAAACAGAAATGTCGATAAACGTGCTCAGAGAACGTCATAACTTTCTTACAAATACCATCAAGAGGAACGAGACAGGGGAATTCAACTTGTTTAAACTAAACTGAACTTCTGGGATTTCTATCATTCAGACAGAAATAGGGAAATACACACTGCATTTCACTGTTTTCCGCTCTGTAACATAAACCTCTCTTAATCGACTTGCCAAATAATTGCTATAAATTCTTGAACTCCTAAATTCTGTGAACAAAACTCCCAGCCTACTCTGCTTATTGACTTATGCATTTTCAAAGAACATTTTGTGGGTTGCATGGTGGCACAGTGGTTAGCACTACTGCCTCATAGTGCCAGAGACCTGAGTTCAATTCCTGACACAGGTGAACTGACTGTGTGGAGTTTGCATGTTCTCCCCGTGTCTGCGTGGGTTTCCTCCAGGTGTTCCGGTTTCCTCCCACAGTCCAAAGATATGCAGGTCAGGTGAATTGGCCATGCTAAATTGCCCGTAGTGTTAGGTAAAGGGGTAAATGTAGGGGAATGGGTGGGTTGTGCTTTGGTGGGTCGGTGTGGACTTGTTGGGCCAAAGGGCCTGTTTCCACACTGTAAGTAATCTAATCATTTTCTACCAAATTCTCACGCTGCTCAGTGCACCAGACCAACATTCTGCTAGACACCCCACCACAACCCTGCCCTAACACCACCCCTTTCAATAGCCCCTAGTTAAGGACTCAGCAACATATAAGTCAGCTGCTCAGATAGCCAGCTCTCAAACCATCCATTGAAGAAAGCCACAAGGCCATCTCTCGTTGCCTCCAGCTATTCAGCTCTGAAAGGAGCATCAATCAACACAGTTTAACACAATCACTGGCATGCTTCCCATACACAAGTTTGCACACAAACAGAGAGGGGTGGGACAGAGTTGGCATGGACATAGTGTCCCTTCAACCCCTTTACCCAACAGAGCAGATGGTGCTGCCTGTGATGAGAATTGAAGATCTAGAATTGTTGAGAACATTCAGACTAATGGCATGTTTGTGTTGCAGGTCCTTCTCGTTACAGCTGCGTGATTACAGACCTCTTGTGTTTGACATGCTCTCCTCTCCTTCACCCTTGCTGTTTTCATCAGTTTCCCCATCAACACGTGGGACCAGTTGAGTTACATGTGAGCTGTCAATGGCACCCTGCATTGAAGAGGTGGCCTCCTGGATGCAATGGTGGATGGTGTTCGAGAAGGTGTTGGATTCTCCACTGCTTGAAATTAGATATATCCAGTTACGTAATGTTTAGTGGCACTGACTTTACTGGCCACTGGAACGCCATCCTGTTTTTTGAGGCAACAAGTGATATTGACCAAAGTTGTTAAGCTCTATAACCGTCTGCTTGGTGAATGTGAAACATCTCTGGCATTGCTCCCAGCTCGGGCAGAAATGTACTAAGTTGTTCTAGAAAACACATAGTAATGGAAGAGCTTCACTCCTCCATTGTTACTGATTCTGCAGCTCCAGACTCAGTGTGACCACAATCTCCATCTTTCTTGCATTCTTGAACAATGAAATCTTTTGACCTACTTGAATGGGACAGCTCAGGAGTGTAATGAAATTTGGTGATATTAGTATGGCTTCAATGACACTCAAGGAGATCAACCCTATTCAGGACAAGCAGTCTGATTGGTATCCCATCCAACACTGTAAACATTCCCACCTCTCCCCGCTCAATAGGGGAGGTGATGACCTAATGATATTATCATTGGACTGTTAATCCAAAGACACAGGAATGTCCTGGGGATGAATCCTGCCAATAATGCAGATGGTGGAATCTGAATTCAACCAAATAACACTGGCATTAAGAGTCTAAGGATGAACACGAATCCATTGCTGATTGTCAGACTAACCCATCCGGTTCACTAATGTCCCTTAGGGAAGGAAACTGCCATCCTTATCTGGTCTAGCTTACATGTGACTCCCCAGACCCGCAGTAATTGGTTGACTCTTGACTGCCCACTGGGCAAGTAGGGATGGGCAATAAATGCTGGCCAAATGATGATGCCCTCATCCTATGAATGAATAAGAAAAATCAGTGTACAGTGATAAGTGTGCATCGTATCAAAATTGCATTGTGTCAACTTGTTGATGCTACTTTGACACCACCTTCCAAATCTCCAATCTTCTACATCTACAAGAACAAAGCCAGCCATGCATGGGTTTACTACTACCTACAAGCACCCCAAAAGTCACACAGCATGCTGATCGGAAATATATCATTCTTCCTTCACAGTTATTGAGCTAAAACTCTGGAACCTTCTGTTTAAATGTACTGTGAGTGAACCTACCTACATTATTTGGACTGCAGTTGTTGAAGGTGACTCACCACCAAGTTCCCAAGGGCAATTAGGGATGGGCATCTTTCCATTCAGGAGAGATGATAGACATGCAGCAAACAAATGTGGGTGGGTGTGGGTGAGGCATATCTGCATTGGGTTCAGCTTAACTGATGGCCGTGAGTTCCAATCCTTGACAAGCAGGTCCTGCTGCAAATGATACACATGGAGCAGCCAACATTGCAGGTTGTTGTTTTGGAAGGCTGGTGCCTGTTACCAAGATGCTGCAGTCACAGGCCATGGTGTAGGTGGATGTCAGCCCTCAGCAGGTGTTGGCCGTTTCCCTCGTCTGCCTGTTAGTGACTCCCAGATGTGACTGGCAACAGTTTGTGCCTTCAGGTCACGCCTGTACAACCCCCGTGGTCATTTCACTCTGGTTATCTCACCATACAGGTCTCGATGAGTATGTGACCGTTTCCCATCCTGCAGACATGCCTGAATCACTGAAGCTGCCTCAGTTTAATTGGTGCTGAAAATGTGTTGCTGGAAAAGTGCAGCAGGTCAGGCAGCATCCAAGGAACAGGAGAATCGAAGTTTCGGGCATGAGCCCTTCTTCGGAATGAGGAAAGTGTGCCAAGTAGGCTAAGATAAAAGGTAGGGAGGAGCGTTGGAAATGCGATAGGTGGAAGGAGATTAAGGTGAGGGTGATAGGCCAGAGTGGGGGTGGGGGTGGAGAGGTCAGGAAGAAGATTGTAGATTAGGAAGGTGGTGCTGAGTTCGAGGGTTGGGACTCAGACAAGGTGGGGGGAGGGGAAATGAGGAAACTGGAGAAATCTGAGTTCATCCCTTGTGGTTGGAGAGTTCCTAGGCGGAAGATGAGGTGCTCTTCCTCCAGCTGTCGTGTTGCTATGGTCTGGCGATGGAGGAGTCCAAGGACCTGCATGTCCTTGGTGGAGTGGGAAGGGGAGTTGAAGTGTTGAGCCACGGGGTGGTTGGGTTGGTTGGTCTGGGTGTCCCAGAGGTGTTCTCTGAAACGTTCTGCAAGTAGGCGGCCTGTCTCCCCAATATAGAGGAGGCCACATCGGGTGCAGGGAATGCAGTAAATGATGTGTGTGGAGGTGCAGGTGAATTTGTGGTGGATATGGAAGGATCCCTTGGGGCCTTGGAGGGAAGTAAGGGGGGGAGGTGTGGGCGCAAGTTTTCCATTTCTTGCGGTTGCAGAGGAAGGTGCCGGGAGTGGAGTTTGGGTTGGTGGGGGGTGTGGACCTGATGAGGGAGTCACAGAGGGAGTGGATTTTTCGGAATGCTGATAGGGTAGGGGAGGGAAACATATCCCTGGTGGTGGGGTCCATTTGGAGGTGGCGGAAATGACGGATGATACAATGTATATGGAGGTTGGTGGGGTGGTAGGTGAGGACCAGTGGGGTTCTGTCCTGGTGGCGGTTGGAGAGGCGGGGCTTAAGGGCGGAGGAGCAGGAAGTGGAGGAGATGCGGTGGAGAGCATCGTCGATCACGTCTTGGGGGAAATTGTGGTCTTTGAAGAAGGAGGCCGTCTGGGTTGTAAGGTATTGGAACTGGTCCTCCTGGGAGCAGATGCGGCAGAGACAAAGGTATTGGGAATATGGGATGGCGTTTTTACAGGGGCTAGGGTGGGAAGAGGCGTAGTCTAGGTAGCTGTGGGAGTTGGTCGGTTTATAGTAAATGTCCGTGTTGATTCGGTCGCCCGAGATAGAAATGGAAAGGTCTAGGAAGGGGAGGGAGGAGTCTGAGACGGTCCAGGTAAATTTGAGGTCGGGGTGGAAGGTGTTGGTAAAGTGGATGAACTGTTCAACCTCCTCGTGGGAGCACGAGGCAGCGCCGATACAGTCATTGATGTAGCGGAGGAAAAGGTGGGGGGTGGTGCCAGTGTAGCTGCGGAAGAGGGACTGTTCCACATATCCTACAAAGAGGCAGGAATAGCTGGGGCCCATGCGGGTGCCCATGGCTACTCCTTTGGTTTGGAGGAAGTGGGAGGATTGGAAAGAGAAGTTGTTCAGGGTGAGGACCAGTTCAGTCAGTCGAAGGAGGGTGTCAGTGGAAGGGTACTGGTTGGGTCGGCGGGAAAGGAAGAAGCGGAGGGCTTTGAGTCCTTCGTGATGGGGGATGGAGATGTACAGGGACTGGATGTCCATGGTGAAGATAAGGCGTTGGGGACCGGGGAAGCGAAAATCATGGAGGAGGTAGAGAGCGTGGGTGGTGTCCCGAATGTAGGTGGGGAGTCCTTGGACTAAGGGGGACAGGACCGTGTCGAGATATGCAGAGATGAGCTCGGTGGGACAGGAGCAGGCTGAGACAATGGGTCGGCCGGGGCAGTCAGGTTTGTGGATTTTGGGCAGGAGGTAGAAACGGGCGGTGCGGGGTTGTGGGACTATGAGGTTGGAGGCGGTGGATGGGAGATCCCCTGAGATGATGAGGTTCTGGATGGTCTGGGAGATGATGGTTTGGTGGTGGGAGGTGGGGTCATGGTCAAGGGGGCAGTAGGCGGAGGTGTACGCAAGCTGGCGTTTGGCCTCAGCGGTGTAAAGGTCAGTACGCCAAACTACTACCGCGCCTCCCTTGTCCTCAGTTTAATTAGTGCCAGGATCTTTGGGAGCTCTGCTTTTGAACTCATTGACAGGCTTCTGAAAACATGTGACAATGCAACAACAACATTTGCAATAGCAGAAATAACTCAAAAGCATAGCATATGCAAGTTAAACATTTGGTCCTTTAAATAACAGTCTTGGTTGGATATCTCTCATGCAGCTGACAGCTGCTTAGTTCATCCGCACTGTCAATGTTTCAGAGATGTGTATCGCATCAGCAACAACAGCTGATTTCTGTCACGATCCAACCTCGTTCTTCAAGTAGTTTACAACCTTTTTGTACACTATACCATCCAGATAAGATCAGGAATTTATTACGATATGAAATCACTTTGTGTACTAAACCTGCCAGTAGTTTGACAACTGATTAGTGAATTTTCATTTGATATTTTGGAATTAAACTGTCTTAGGAACAATCTTTCTGTTACAGGTTTAGCACCTGGACAAGCAATCAATTAACAAGCTTTTCAAAGACCACTACGGTGGTTGGTTAGTTTAAATTCACTTATTTAATTAATCTTTGAATCAAATGTTAGTATCCACAATGGTGACCAAAACTGCAATGTCGCCAATAAAAAGCCAAATGCTTTATTAATGTCCTTCAGGAAAGGAACTGCAATGTTGTCTTTGTCTGGTCTGACTGATATGGAAATCCAACCCAAGCAATGTGGTGAATACTTTACTGTCCTTCATTGTATCGGGTTTCACCATGACTTTGCTACATGAGATAGATTCAGATCAGAGTGAATAGCGAAAAACTGGGCATCCATGAAGCACTGTTTGTTATCAGCAACAGCATAATTGTAATCCATCAAGATTGGTAATCTAATGACTTGGTATATCCTTCACTTTACTGTTACCAGCGAGTTAGGGTGATCATATCCGATTCAATGAGGTGTGTATGACCAACATTCCAGGAGCAACACTGGGCATAGTTCAGAATGAAGTGTCAACTTGGTGAAGCTACAGGTGGATGCTAAATCTTGGAAGCAGCATATACTATGGTCAGAGCTAAAGGATTCCACAACCAATGGATCAAATCAAAGTATTGCTATTCTGCCACGTGCAATCGTAAACATTGGTGAGCATTTGAATAACTAATGTGTGGTGAAGACTCCATGCACATCGCCATCCTTAATGAAGGGGAGGGGAGGAAAGCAACATGTGAATACGGCAAACAAGGATAAATGAGCCGAGTAGATGATGCACTCTTGATCTGGCTTCTTCCTATGGGAAATCTGGTACATAATCAAGATTATGCTACTCAGGTTTCAAGACCTGCATACTATCATGGGGTGCAACACTCATTTCGGTTTTCCACGTTTTACATTTATCATAGTCATTATAATATGGCTAAATGGGTAACGGCCTAAAATACTAGGCCCAACATAAAACTGGCTCAACAGTTTCTGAAAGAAAGGCCTGACAGAATGCAAAGATGCCAAGGTGACCACAATCAAAAAGCAAAAAAAAATCTGTCTTTCATATTGAACAGAACTACTCAGCAAAAACAGAAGGGAGAGACATTACGTTTCTGTATTCTCCAGTTTTAGAGAAACCCCTTGACACCATGGAGTAATCATATCTTGGAAAGGAGTTGGGTACATCTGAATGACCTTGCCAAATCTCGTTAGGTGCTGTGACCCCTGCCCTATGACCCCATTGGATGATGTCAGAGAACATTCCAGAGGGCTCAGAAAGGGAGATAAGAAGGGCTACCTAGCAGCCATTCCCTCAGTTAAGACTTGGCTGGCAAAGACTCCATGTGAGACCCACCTTTGAGTTAAAACTCTAGGAGACCCGTTGATACAGCTCAGCGAATTGGATCCAGAAACCCGAACAAGTTCACCAGAGCATGTAGTATATGTGTTTTTCAGGCAATCAGCCTAATTTGGGGAAGTTAGCATAATTTGTACAGAGCTGTTTTTGTTAACCTGCGAGTTTGAACTGTGGTCCTCTGTATCAGAGGAGCATGTGAGCAAATGCATTTTATGAGTAATAAACTGGTTAAAGTGTCTGCACAGAATATTTCACAGGCAACAACAGAATGAAAATAAATGATAGCCCACATTTTCCAATCAAGGTCAGAATCCTATATCCAGATGTTGTAGAGAAGGGGCTGGTTGGAATTCACATGGTGGGGGGTCAACTGGACAATTTATAGGCTGGTGTCAACGATTGGGTCATGTTGAGTGTTAGGAGGGTTCACCATGTGAGGAGTGGTCACTGTGAGTGGGGAAGTGTCAGTGTGAATGATGCAGGTCAGAGTGAGTGATGGAGGACAGTGTGAGTGATGTGCGCTCAGTGTGAGTGATGGAGGTCAGTGAGAGTGATGCGGGGTCAGTGTGAGTGATGTGGGGTCAGTGTGAGTAATGCGGGGTCAGTGTGAATAATGCGGGGTGAGTGTGAGTGATGTGGGGTCAGTGTGAGTGATGTGGGGTCAGTGTGACTGATGTGAGGTCAGTGAGAGTGATGTGGGGACAGTGTGAGTGACGGAGGTCAGTGAGAGTGATGCAGGGTCAGTGTGAGTGATCGAGGTCAGTGTGAGTGATGTGGGGTCAGTGTGAGTGATGGAGGTCAGTGAGAGTGATGCAGGGTCAGTGTGAGTGATGTGAGGTCAGTGTGGGTGATGTGCGATCAGTGTGAGCGATGGAGGTCAGCGTGAGTGATGTGGGGTCAGTGTGAGTGATGTGGGGACAGTGTGAGTGATGGAGGTCAGTGAGAGTGATGCAGGGTCAGTGTGAGTGATAGAGGTCAGTGTGAGTGATGGAAGACAGTGTGAGTGATGGAGGTCAGCGTGAGTGATGGAGGTCAGTGTGAGTGATGTGGGGTCAGTGTGAATGATGCAGGTCAGTGTGAGTGGTGCGAGGTCAGTGAGAGTGCTGTGGGGTCAGTGTGAGTGCTAGAGGTCAGTGTGAGTAATGGAGGTCAGTGTGAGTGATGGAGGTCATTGTGAGTGATGTGGGGTCAGTGTGAGTGATGTGGGGTCAGTGTGAGTGATGTGGGGTCAGTGTGAGTGATAGAGGCCAGTGAGAGTGATAGAACATAGAACATAGAACATAGAACAATACAGCACAGAACAGGCCCTTCAGCCCACGATGTTGTGCCGTACATTTGTCCTAGCTTAAGCACCTATCCATGTCCCTATCCAATTGCCGCTTAAAGGTCACCAATGATTCTGACTCTGCCACTCCTACAGGCAGCGTATTCCATGCCCCCACCACTCTCTGGATAAAGAACCTACCCCTGACATCCCCCATATACCTTCCACCCTTCACCTTAAATTTATGTCCCCTTCTAACACTCTATTGTACCCGGGGAAAAAGTCTCTGACTGTCTACTCTATCTATTCCCCTGATCATCTTATAAACCTCTATCAAGTCACCCTTCATCCTTCGCCGTTCCAATGAGAAAAGGCCTAGCACTCTCAACCTATCCTCGTATGACCTATTCTCTATTCCAGGCAACATCCTGGTAAATCTCCTCTGTACCCTCTCCAAATCTTCACATCTTTCCTAAAGTGAGGCGACCAGAACTGCATACAGTACTCCAAATGTGGCCTTACCAAGCTCCTGTACAGCTGCAACATCACCTCACGAATCTTGAATTCAATCGCTCTGCTAATGTGGGGTCAGTATGTGTGATGTGGGGTCAGTGTGAGTGACAGAGATCAGTGTGAGTGATGGAGATCAGTGAGAGTGATGCAGAATCAGTGTGAGTGATGCGGGGTCAGTGTGAGTGATACGAGGTCAGTGAGAGTGATACGAGGTCAGTGAGTGATGGAGTCAGTGTGAGTGATGTGGGGTCAGTGTGAGTGATGCGAGGTCAGTGAGACTGATGCAGGGTCAGTGTGAGTGATGTGGGGTCAGTGTGAGTGATGTGGGGTCAGTGTATGTGATGGAGGTCAGTGTGAGTGATGGAGGTCAGTGTGAGTGATGGAGTTCAGTGTGAGTGATGTGGGGTCAGCATGAATGATGGAGGTCAATGTGATTGGTGTGGGGTCAATGTTAGTGATGTGGGGTCAGTGTGAGTGATGGAGTTCAGTGTGAGTGATGCGGGGTCAATGTGAGTGATGGAGGGCAGTGAGAGTGATGTGGGGTCAATGTGAATGATGCAGGTCAGTGTGAGTGGTGCGAGGTCAGTGAGAGTGCTGTGGGGTCAGTGTGAGTGCTAGAGGTCAGTGTGAGTAATGGAGGTCATTGTGAGTGATGGAGGTCAGTGTGAGTGCTAGAGGTCAGTGTGAGTAATGGAGGTCACTGTGAGTGATGTGGGGTGAGAGTGATGCGGGGTCAGTTTGAGTAATGCGGGGTCAATGTGAGTGATGTGGAGTCAGTGAGAGTGATGTGGGGTCAGTATGAATTGTGTGAGGTCAGTGTGAGCGATGTGGGGTCAGTGTGAGTGATGCGGGGTTAGTGTGAGTGCTGTGGGGTCAGTGTGAGTGATCGAGGACAGTGTGAGTGATGTGGGGGCAATGTGAGTGATGTGGGGTCAGTCTGAGTGATGTGGGGTCAATGTGAGTGATGCGAGGTCAGTGAGAGTGATGAAGGTCAGTGTGAGTGATGAAGGTCAGTTTGAGTGATGTGGGGTCAGTGAGAGTGATGCGGGGTCAGTTTCAGTAATGGGGGTCAGTGTGAGTGATGTGGAGTCAGTGAGAGTGATGTGGGGTCAGTGTGAGTGATAGGGGTCAATGTGAGTGATGCGGGGTCAGTGTGAGTGATGGAGGTCAGTGTGAGTGACAGAGGTCAGTGTAAGTGATGTGGGGTCAGTGAGAGTGATGCGGGGTCAGTTTGAGTAATGCGGGGTCATTGTGAGTGATGTGGAGTCAGTGAGAGTGATGTGGGGTCAATGTGAATTGTGTGAGGTCAGTGTGAGTGATGTGGGGTCAGTGTGAGTGATGGAGGTCAGTGTGAGTGACAGAGGTCAATGTGAGTGATGTGGGGTCAGTGTGAGTGATGGAGGTCAGTGTGAGTGATGCGGGGTCAGTATGAGTGATGCGGAGTCAGTGTGAGTGATGTGGGGTTAGTGTGAGTGATGGAGGTCAGTGTGAGTGACAGAGGTCAGTGTAAGTGATGTGGGGTCAGTGTAAGTGATGGAGGTCAGTGTGAGTGATGTGGGGTCAGTGTGAGTGATGCAAGGTCAGTGTGAGTGATGTGGATCAGTCTGAGTGATCGAGGTCAATGTGATTGGTGTGTGGTCAATGTTACTGATGTGGGGTCAGTGTGAGCGATGGAGGTCAGTGTGAGTGATGTGGGGTCAGTGTGAGTGATGCGGGGTCAGTGTGAGTGATGTGGGGTTAGTGTGAGTGATGGAGGTCAGTGTGAGTGATGTGGGGTCAGTGTAAGTGATGGAGGTCAGTGTGAGTGATGTGGATCAGTCTGAGTGATCGAGGTCAATGTGATTGGTGTGGGGTCAATGTTACTGATGTGGGGTCAGTGTGAGTGATGGCGGTCAGTGAGAGTGATGTGGAGTCAGAGTGAGAGATGTGGGGTCAGTGTGAGTGATCGAGGACAGTATGAGTGACGTGGGGTCAATATTAGTGATGTGGGGTCAGTGTAAGTGATGGAGGTCAGTGTGAGTGATGTGGGGTCAGTCAGAGTGATGTGGGGTTAGTGTGAGTGATAGAGGTCAGTGTGAGAAATGGAGGTCATTTTGAGTGATGTGGGGTTGTGTGAGTGATGGAGGTCAGTGTGAGAGATGTGGGGTCAATGTTAGTGATGTGGGGTCAGTGTGAGTGATGGAGGTCAGTGATAGTGATGTGAGGTCAGGGTGAGTGATAGAGGTCAGTGCTAGTGATGTGGGGTCAATGTGAGAGATTGAGGTTCGTGAGTGATGGAGGTCAGTGAGAGTGATATGGGGTCAGTGTGAGTGATAGAGTTCAGTGTGAGTGATGGATGTCAGTGTGAGTGATGCAGGGTCAGTGTGAGTGATGCGAGGTCAGTGAGAGTGATGCGAGGTCAGTGAGAGTGATGTGGGGTCAATGTGAGTGATCGAGGTCAGTGTGAGTGATGGAGGTCAGTGTGAGTGATGCGAGGTCAGTGAGAGAGATGTGGGGTCAGTGTGAGCGATGAGGGGTCAGTGTGAGTGATGCAGGATCAGTGTAAGTGATGGAGGTCAGTGTGAGTAATGTGGGGTCAGTGTGAGTGAAGTGGGGTCACTGTGAGTGATGGACGTCAGTGTGAGTGATGAGGGGTCAGTGAGTGTGATGCAAGGTCAGTGAGAGAGATGTGGGGTCAGTGTGAATGATAGAGTTCAGTGTGCGTGATGGATGTCAGTGTGAGTGATGCGAGATCTGTGAGAGTGATGTGGGGTCAATGTGAGTGATCGAGGTCAGTGTGAGTGATGCGAGGTCAGTGAGAGAGATGTGGTGTCAGTGTGAGGGATGAGTGGTCAGTGTAAGTGATGGAGGTCAGTGTGAGTGATGTGGGGTCAATGTGAGCGACGAGGTCAATGTTAGTGATGTGGGGTCAGTGTGAGTGATGGAGGTCAGTGATAGTGATGTGGGGTCAGGGTGAGTGATAGAGGTCAGTGCTAGTGATGTGGGGTCAATGTGAGAGATTGAGGTTCGTGAGTGATGGAGGTCAGTGAGAGTGATGTGGGGTCAATGTGAGCGACGAGGTCAGTGTGAGTGATGTGGGGTCAGTGTGATTGTTGGAGTCCAGTGTGAGTGATGTGGGGTCAGTGTGTGTGATGGACATCAGTGTGAGTGATGAGGGGTCAGATAGAGTGATGCGAGGTCAGTGAGAGTGATGTGGGGTCAATGTGAGCGACGAGGTCAGTGTGAGTGATGTGGGGTCAGTGTGATTGTTGGAGTCCAGTGTGAGAGATGTGGGGTCAATGTTAGTGATGTGGGGTCAGTGTGAGTGATGGAGGTCAGTGATAGTGATGTGGGGTCAGGGTGAGTGATAGAGGTCAGTGCTAGTGATGTGGGGTCAATGTGAGAGATTGAGGTTCGTGAGTGATGGAGGTCAGTGAGAGTGATATGGGGTCAGTGTGAGTGATAGAGTTCAGTGTGAGTGATGGATGTCAGTGTGAGTGATGCAGGGTCAGTGTGAGTGATGTGGGGTTAGTGAGAGTGATGCGAGGTCAGTGAGAGTGATGTGGGGTCAATGTGAGTAATGGAGGTCAGTGAGAGTCATGGAGGGTCAGTTGGATTGATAGATGTCAGTGTGAGTGATGGAGGTCTGTGTGTGTCATGTGGGGTCAGTTTGAGTGATCGAGGTCAGTGAGAGTGATGTGGGGTCAGTGAGAGTGATGCGAGGTCAGTGATAGTGATGTGGGGTCAATGTGAGTGATCGAGGTCAGTGTGAGTGATGGAGGTCAGTGTGAATGATACGAGGTCAGTGACAGAGATGTGGGGTCAGTGTGAGTGATGGAGGTCAGTTTGAGTGATGTGGGGGCAATGTGAGTGATGTGGGATCAGTGTGAGTGATGTGAAGTCAACGTGAGTGATGTGGGGTCAGTGTGAGTGATGTGGGGTCAGTGTGAGTGATGCAAGGTCAGTGAGAGTGATTGAGGTTAGTGAGTGATGGAGTTCGGTGAGAGTGATGTGGGGTCAGTGTGAGTGATCGAGGTCAGTGTGAGTGATGCGGGGTCAATGTGAATGACGTGAGGCCAATGTGAGTGATGGAGATCAGTGTGAGTGATGCAAGGTCAGTGAGAGTGATGTGGGGTCAGTGTGAATGATGTGGGGTCAGTGTGAATGATAGAGGTCAGTGTGAGTGATGGAGGTCAGTGTGAGTGCTGGAGGTCAGTGTGAGTGCTGGAGGTCAGTGTGAGTGCTGGAGGTCAGTGTGTGTGAAGTGGGGTCAGTATGAGTGATTGACGTTAGTGAGTGATGGAGGTCAGTGAGACTGATGTGGGGTCAGTGTGAGTGATGGAGGTCAGTGTGAGTGATATGGGGTCAATGTGAGTGATGTGGGATCAGTGTGAGTGATGGAGGTCAGTGTGAGTGATATGGGGTCAATGTGAGTGATGTGGGATCAGTGTGAGTGATGTGAGGTCAATGTGAGTGATGGAGATCAATGTGAGTGATGCGAGGTCAGTGAGAGAGATGTGGGGTCAGTGTGAGTGATGAGTGGTCAGTGTAAGTGATGGAGGTCAGTGTGAGTGATGTGGGGTCAATGTGAGCGACGAGGTCAGTGTGAGTGATGTGGGGTCAGTGTGATTGTTGGAGTCCAGTGTGAGTGATGTGGGGTCAGTGTGAGTGATGTGGGGTCAGTGTGTGTGATGGACATCAGTGTGAGTGATGTGGGGTTAGTGAGAGTGATGCGAGGTCAGTGAGAGTGATGTGGGGTCAGTGTGAGTAATGGAGGTCAGTGAGACTCATGGAGGGTCAGTTGGATTGATAGATGTCAGTGTGAGTGATGGAGGTCTGTGTGTGTCATGTGGGGTCAGTTTGAGTGATCGAGGTCAGTGAGAGTGATGTGGGGTCAATGTGAGTAATCGAGGTCAGTGTGAGTGATGGAGGTCAGTGTGAATGATGCGAGGTCAGTGACAGAGATGTGGGGTCAGTGTGAGTGATGGAGGTCAGTTTGAGTGATGTGGGGGCAATGTGAGTGATGTGGGATCAGTGTGAGTGATGTGAAGTCAATGTGAGTGATGTGGGGTCAGTGTGAGTGATGTGGGGTCAGTGTGAGTGATGCAAGGTCAGTGAGAGTGATTTAGGTTAGTGAGTGATGGAGTTCAGTGAGAGTGATGTGGGGTCAGTGTGAGTGATCGAGGTCAGTGTGAGTGATGTGGGGTCAGTGTGAGTGATGTGAGGTCAATGTGAGTGATGGAGATCAGTGTGAGTGATGTAAGGTCAGTGAGAGTGATGTGGGGTCAGTGTGAGTGATGTGGGGTCAGTGTGAGTGATGTGGGGTCAGTGTGAGTGATGTGGGGTCAGTGTGAGTGATGTGGGGTCAGTGTAAGTGATCGAGGTCAGTGTGAGTGATGGAGGTCAGTGTGAGTGATGTGGGGTCAGTGTGAGTGCTGGAGGTCAGTGTGTGTGATGTGAGGTCAATGTGAGTGATGGAGATCAGTGTGAGTGATGTAAGGTCAGTGAGAGTGATGCGAGGTCACTGAGAGTGATGTGGGTTAGTGTGAGTGATCGAGGTCAGTGTGAGTGATGTGGGGTCAGTGTGAGTGATGTGAGGTCAATGTGAGTGATGGAGATCAGTGTGAGTGATGTAAGGTCAGTGAGAGTGATGCGAGGTCACTGAGAGTGATGTGGGTTAGTGTGAGTGATCGAGGTCAGTGTGAGTGATGTGGGGTCAGTGTGAGTGATGTGAGGTCATTGTGAGTGATGGAGATCAGTGTGAGTGATGCAAGGTCAGTGAGAGTGATGTGGGGTCAGTGCGAGTGCTGGAGGTCAGTGTGTGTGAAGTGGGGTCAGTGAGAGTGATGCGAGGTCAGTGAGAGTGATGCGAGGTCAGTGAGAGTGATGTGGGGTCAGTGAGACTGATGTGGGGTCAGTGTGAGTGATCGAGGTCAGTGTGAGTGATGTGGGGTCAGTGTGAGTGATGTGAGGTCAATGTGAGTGATGGAGATCAGTGTGAGTGATGTAAGGTCAGTGAGAGTGATGTGGGATCAGTGCGAGTGCTGGAGGTCAGTGTGTGTGAAGTGGGGTCAGTGAGAGTGATGCGAGGTCAGTGAGAGTGATGCGAGGTCAGTGAGAGTGATGTGGGGTCAATGTGAGTGATCGAGGTCAGTGTGAGTGATGGAGGTCAGTGTCAATGATGCGAGGTCAGTGACAGAGATGTGGGGTCAGTGTGAGTGATGGAGGTCAGTTTGAGTGATGTGGAGGCAATGTGAGTGATGTGGGATCAGTGTGAGTGATGTGAAGTCAATGTGAGTGATGCGGGGTCAGTGTGAGTGATGTGGGGTCAGTGTGAGTGATGCAAGGTCAGTGAGAGTGATTGAGGTTAGTGAGTGATGGAGTTCAGTGTGAGTGATGTGGGGTCAGGGTGAGTGATGTGAGGTCAATGTGAGTGATGGAGATCAGTGTGAGTGATGTAAGGTCAGTGAGAGTGATGTGGGGTCAGTGTGAGTGATGTGGGGTCAGAGTGAATGATAGAGGTCAGTGTGAGTGATGTGAGGTCAATGTGAGTGATGCGGGGTCAGTGTGAGTGCTGGAGGTCAGTGTGTGTGAAGTGGGGTCAGTGTGAGTGATTGACGTTAGTGAGTGATGGAGGTCAGTAAGAGTGATGTGGTGTCAGTGTGAGTGATGTGGGGTCAGTGTGAGTGATGCAAGGTCAGTGAGAGTGATTGAGGTTAGTGAGTGATGGAGGTCAGTGAGACTGATGTGGGGTCAGGGTGAGTGATGGAGGTCACTGTGAGTGATGTGGGGGCAATGTGAGTGATGTGGGATCAGTGTGAGTGATGTGAGGTCAATGTGAGTGATGGAGATCAGTGAGAGTGATGCAAGGTCAGTGAGAGTGATGTGGGGTCAGTGTGAATGATGTGGGGTCAGTGTGAGTGATGCAAGGTCAGTGAGAGTGATTGAGGTTAGTGAGTGATGGAGGTCAGTGAGACTGATGTGGGGTCAGTGTGAGTGATGGAGGTCAGTATGAATGATGTGGGGGCAATGTGAGTGATGTGGGATCAGTGTGAGTGATGTGAGGTCAATGTGAGTGATGGAGATCAGTGAGAGTGATGCAAGGTCAGTGAGAGTGATGTGGGGTCAGTGTGAATGATGTGGGGTCAGTGTGAGTGATGCGGGGTCAGTGTGAGTGATTGACGTTAGTGAGTGATGGAGGTCAGTAAGAGTGATGTGGGGTCAGTGTGAGTGATGTGGGGTCAGTGTGAGTGATGCAAGGTCAGTGAGAGTGATTGAGGTTAGTGAGTGATGGAGGTCAGTGAGACTGATGTGGGGTCAGTGTGAGTGATGGAGGTCAGTATGAATGATGTGGGGGCAATGTGAGTGATGTGGGATCAGTGTGAGTGATGTGAGGTCAATGTGAGTGATGGAGATCAGTGTGAGTGATGCGAGGTCAGTGAGAGAGATGTGGGGTCAGTGTGAGCGACGAGGTCAGTGTGAGTGATGTGGGGTCAGTGTGAGTGATGTGGGGTCAGTGTGTGTGATGGACATCAGTGTGAGTGATGAGGGGTCAGTGAGAGTGATGCGAGGTAAGTGAGAGTGATGTGGGGTTAGTGTGAGTAATGGAGGTCAGTGAGAGTCATGGAGGGTCAGTTGGATTGATAGATGTCAGTGTGAGTGATGGAGGTCTGTGTGTGTCATGTGGGGTCAGTTTGAGTGATCGAGGTCAGTGAGAGTGATGTGGGGTCAGTGAGAGTGATGCGAGGTCAGTGAGAGTGATGTGGGGTCAATGTGAGTGATTGAGGTCAGTGTGAGTGATGGAGGTCAGTGTGAATGATGCGAGGTCAGTAACAGAGATGTGGGGTCAGTGTGAGTGATGGAGGTCAGTTTGAGTGATGTGGGGGCAATGTGAGTGATGTGGGATCAGTGTGAGTGATGTGAAGTCAATGTGAGTGATGTGGGGTCAGTGTGAGTGATGTGGGGTCAGTGTGAATGATGCAAGGTCAGTGAGAGTGATTGAGGTTAGTGAGTGATGGAGGTCAGTGAGACTGATATGGGGTCAGTGTGAGTGATTGATGTTAGTGAGTGATCGAGGTCAGTGTGAGTGATGTGGGGTCAGTGTGAGTGATGTGAGGTCAATGTGAGTGATGGAGATCAGTGTGAGTGATGTAAGGTCAGTGAGAGTGATGTGGGGTCAGTGTGAGTGATGTGGGGTCAGTGTGAATCATAGAGGTCAGTGTGAGTGCTGGAGGTCAGTGTGTGTGAAGTGGGGTCAGTGTGAGTGATTGACGTTAGTGAGTGATGGGGGTCAGTAAGAGTGATGTAGGGTCAGTGTGAGTGAATAGGGGTCAGTGTGAGTGATGCAAGGTCAGTGAGAGTGATTGAGGTTAGTGAGTGATGGAGGTCAGTGTGAGTGATGTGGGGTCAGTGTGAGTGATTGACGTTAGTGAGTGATGGAGGACAGTAAGAGTGTTGTGGGGTCAGTGTGAGTGATGGAGGTCAGTGAGACTGATGTGGGGTCAGTGTGAGTGATTGACGTTAG
This sequence comes from Chiloscyllium punctatum, assembly GCF_047496795.1. Classification (NCBI taxonomy): domain Eukaryota; kingdom Metazoa; phylum Chordata; class Chondrichthyes; order Orectolobiformes; family Hemiscylliidae; genus Chiloscyllium; species Chiloscyllium punctatum. The sequence goes on along the minus strand of NC_092746.1, from coordinate 56,033,107 downwards.
TGAGTGATGGAGGTCAGTGTGAGTGATGTGGGGTCAGTGTGAGTGATTGACGTTAGTGAGTGATGGAGGTCAGTAAGAGTGTTGTGGGGTCAGTGTGAGTGTTGTGGGGTCAGTGTGAGTGATGTGGGGTCAGTGTGAGTGATGGAGGTCAGTGTGAGTGATGTGGGGGCAATATGAGTGATGTGGGATCAGTGTGAGTGATGTGAGGTCAGTGAGAGTGATGTGGGGTCAGTGTGAGTGATGTGGGGTCAGTGTGAATCATAGAGGTCAGTGTGAGTGCTGGAGGTCAGTGTGTGTGAAGTGGGGTCAGTGTGAGTGATTGACGTTAGTGAGTGATGGGGGTCAGTAAGAGTGATGTAGGGTCAGTGTGAGTGAATAGGGGTCAGTGTGAGTGATGCAAGGTCAGTGAGAGTGATTGAGGTTAGTGAGTGATGGAGATCACTGTGAGTGATGCAAGGTCAGTGAGAGTGATGTGGGGTCAGTGCGAGTGCTGGAGGTCAGTGTGTGTGAAGTGGGGTCAGTGAGAGTGATGCGAGGTCAGTGAGAGTGATGCGAGGTCAGTGAGAGTGATGTGGGGTCAGTGAGACTGATGTGGGGTCAGTGTGAGTGATCGAGGTCAGTGTGAGTGATGTGGGGTCAGTGTGAGTGATGTGAGGTCAATGTGAGTGATGGAGATCAGTGTGAGTGATGTAAGGTCAGTGAGAGTGATGTGGGATCAGTGCGAGTGCTGGAGGTCAGTGTGTGTGAAGTGGGGTCAGTGAGAGTGATGCGAGGTCAGTGAGAGTGATGCGAGGTCAGTGAGAGTGATGTGGGGTCAATGTGAGTGATCGAGGTCAGTGTGAGTGATGGAGGTCAGTGTCAATGATGCGAGGTCAGTGACAGAGATGTGGGGTCAGTGTGAGTGATGGAGGTCAGTTTGAGTGATGTGGAGGCAATGTGAGTGATGTGGGATCAGTGTGAGTGATGTGAAGTCAATGTGAGTGATGCGGGGTCAGTGTGAGTGATGTGGGGTCAGTGTGAGTGATGCAAGGTCAGTGAGAGTGATTGAGGTTAGTGAGTGATGGAGTTCAGTGTGAGTGATGTGGGGTCAGGGTGAGTGATGTGAGGTCAATGTGAGTGATGGAGATCAGTGTGAGTGATGTAAGGTCAGTGAGAGTGATGTGGGGTCAGTGTGAGTGATGTGGGGTCAGAGTGAATGATAGAGGTCAGTGTGAGTGATGTGAGGTCAATGTGAGTGATGCGGGGTCAGTGTGAGTGCTGGAGGTCAGTGTGTGTGAAGTGGGGTCAGTGTGAGTGATTGACGTTAGTGAGTGATGGAGGTCAGTAAGAGTGATGTGGTGTCAGTGTGAGTGATGTGGGGTCAGTGTGAGTGATGCAAGGTCAGTGAGAGTGATTGAGGTTAGTGAGTGATGGAGGTCAGTGAGACTGATGTGGGGTCAGGGTGAGTGATGGAGGTCACTGTGAGTGATGTGGGGGCAATGTGAGTGATGTGGGATCAGTGTGAGTGATGTGAGGTCAATGTGAGTGATGGAGATCAGTGAGAGTGATGCAAGGTCAGTGAGAGTGATGTGGGGTCAGTGTGAATGATGTGGGGTCAGTGTGAGTGATGCAAGGTCAGTGAGAGTGATTGAGGTTAGTGAGTGATGGAGGTCAGTGAGACTGATGTGGGGTCAGTGTGAGTGATGGAGGTCAGTATGAATGATGTGGGGGCAATGTGAGTGATGTGGGATCAGTGTGAGTGATGTGAGGTCAATGTGAGTGATGGAGATCAGTGAGAGTGATGCAAGGTCAGTGAGAGTGATGTGGGGTCAGTGTGAATGATGTGGGGTCAGTGTGAGTGATGCGGGGTCAGTGTGAGTGATTGACGTTAGTGAGTGATGGAGGTCAGTAAGAGTGATGTGGGGTCAGTGTGAGTGATGTGGGGTCAGTGTGAGTGATGCAAGGTCAGTGAGAGTGATTGAGGTTAGTGAGTGATGGAGGTCAGTGAGACTGATGTGGGGTCAGTGTGAGTGATGGAGGTCAGTATGAATGATGTGGGGGCAATGTGAGTGATGTGGGATCAGTGTGAGTGATGTGAGGTCAATGTGAGTGATGGAGATCAGTGTGAGTGATGCGAGGTCAGTGAGAGAGATGTGGGGTCAGTGTGAGCGACGGGGTCAGTGTGAGTGATGTGGGGTCAGTGTGAGTGATGTGGGGTCAGTGTGTGTGATGGACATCAGTGTGAGTGATGAGGGGTCAGTGAGAGTGATGCGAGGTAAGTGAGAGTGATGTGGGGTTAGTGTGAGTAATGGAGGTCAGTGAGAGTCATGGAGGGTCAGTTGGATTGATAGATGTCAGTGTGAGTGATGGAGGTCTGTGTGTGTCATGTGGGGTCAGTTTGAGTGATCGAGGTCAGTGAGAGTGATGTGGGGTCAGTGAGAGTGATGCGAGGTCAGTGAGAGTGATGTGGGGTCAATGTGAGTGATTGAGGTCAGTGTGAGTGATGGAGGTCAGTGTGAATGATGCGAGGTCAGTAACAGAGATGTGGGGTCAGTGTGAGTGATGGAGGTCAGTTTGAGTGATGTGGGGGCAATGTGAGTGATGTGGGATCAGTGTGAGTGATGTGAAGTCAATGTGAGTGATGTGGGGTCAGTGTGAGTGATGTGGGGTCAGTGTGAATGATGCAAGGTCAGTGAGAGTGATTGAGGTTAGTGAGTGATGGAGATCAGTGAGACTGATATGGGGTCAGTGTGAGTGATTGACGTTAGTGAGTGATCGAGGTCAGTGTGAGTGATGTGGGGTCAGTGTGAGTGATGTGAGGTCAATGTGAGTGATGGAGATCAGTGTGAGTGATGTAAGGTCAGTGAGAGTGATGTGGGGTCAGTGTGAGTGATGTGGGGTCAGTGTGAATCATAGAGGTCAGTGTGAGTGCTGGAGGTCAGTGTGTGTGAAGTGGGGTCAGTGTGAGTGATTGACGTTAGTGAGTGATGGGGGTCAGTAAGAGTGATGTAGGGTCAGTGTGAGTGAATAGGGGTCAGTGTGAGTGATGCAAGGTCAGTGAGAGTGATTGAGGTTAGTGAGTGATGGAGGTCAGTGTGAGTGATGTGGGGTCAGTGTGAGTGATTGACGTTAGTGAGTGATGGAGGACAGTAAGAGTGTTGTGGGGTCAGTGTGAGTGATGGAGGTCAGTGAGACTGATGTGGGGTCAGTGTGAGTGATTGACGTTAGTGAGTGATGGAGGTCAGTGTGAGTGATGTGGGGTCAGTGTGAGTGATTGACGTTAGTGAGTGATGGAGGTCAGTAAGAGTGTTGTGGGGTCAGTGTGAGTGTTGTGGGGTCAGTGTGAGTGATGTGGGGTCAGTGAGAGTGATTGAGGTTAGTGAGTCATGGAGTTCAGTGAGAGTGATATGGGGTCAGTGTGAGTGATGGAGGTCAGTGTGAGTGATGTGGGGGCAATATGAGTGATGTGGGATCAGTGTGAGTGATGTGAGGTCAATGTGAGTGATGTGGGGTCTGTGTGAGTGATGGAGGTCAGTGTGAGTGATGTGGGATCAGTGTGAGTGATGTGAGGTCAATGTGAGCGATGGAGATCAGTGTGAGTGATGCAAGGTCAGTGAGAGTGATGTGGGGTCAGTGTGAATGATGCAGTGTCAGTGTAAATGATAGAGGTCAGTGTGAGTGATGGAGGTCAGCGTGAGTGATGTGGGGTCAGTGTGAGTGATTGACGTTAGTGAGTGATGGAGGTCAGTAAGAGTGGGGTCACTTTGAATGATAGAGTTCAGTGTGCGTGATGGATGTCAGTGTGAGTGATGCGAGATCTGTGAGAGTGATGTGGGGTCAATGTGAGTGATCGAGGTCAGTGTGAGTGATGCGAGGTCAGTGAGAGAGATGTGGTGTCAGTGTGAGTGATGAGTGGTCAGTGTAAGTGATGGAGGTCAGTGTGAGTGATGTGGGGTCAATGTGAGCGACGAGGTCAGTGTGAGTGATGTGGGGTCAGTGTGATTGTTGGAGTCCAGTGTGAGTGATGTGGGGTCAGTGTGAGTGATGTGGGGTCAGTGTGTGTGATGGACATCAGTGTGAGTGATGAGGGGTCAGATAGAGTGATGCGAGGTCAGTGAGAGTGATGTGGGGTCAATGTGAGCGACGAGGTCAGTGTGAGTGATGTGGGGTCAGTGTGATTGTTGGAGTCCAGTGTGAGAGATGTGGGGTCAATGTTAGTGATCGAGGTCAGTGTGAGTGATGGAGGTCAGTGATAGTGATGTGGGGTCAGGGTGAGTGATAGAGGTCAGTGCTAGTGATGTCGGGTCAATGTGAGAGATTGAGGTTCGTGAGTGATGGAGGTCAGTGAGAGTGATGTGGGGTCAATGTGAGCGACGAGGTCAGCGTGAGTGATGTGGGGTCAGTGTGATTGTTGGAGTCCAGTGTGAGTGATGTGGGGTCAGTGTGAGTGATGTGGGGTCAGTGTGTGTGATGGACATCAGTGTGAGTGATGAGGGGTCAGATAGAGTGATGCGAGGTCAGTGATAGTGATGTGGGGTCAATGTGAGCGACGAGGTCAGTGTGAGTGATGTGGGGTCAGTGTGATTGTTGGAGTCCAGTGTGAGAGATGTGGGGTCAATGTTAGTGATGTGGGGTCAGTGTGAGTGATGGAGGTCAGTGATAGTGATGTGGGGTCAGGGTGAGTGATAGAGGTCAGTGCTAGTGATGTGGGGTCAATGTGAGAGATTGAGGTTCGTGAGTGATGGAGGTCAGTGAGAGTGATATGGGGTCAGTGTGAGTGATGGAGGTCAGTGATAGTGATGTGGGGTCAGGGTGAGTGATAGAGGTCAGTGCTAGTGATGTGGGGTCAATGTGAGAGATTGAGGTTCGTGAGTGATGGATGTCAGTGTGAGTGATGCAGGGTCAGTGTGAGTGATGTGGGGTTAGTGAGAGTGATGCGAGGTCAGTGAGAGTGATGTGGGGTCAATGTGAGTAATGGAGGTCAGTGAGAGTCATGGAGGGTCAGTTGGATTGATAGATGTCAGTGTGAGTGATGGAGGTCTGTGTGTGTCATGTGGGGTCAGTTTGAGTGATCGAGGTCAGTGAGAGTGATGTGGGGTCAGTGTGAATGATGTGGGGTCAGTGTGAATGATAGAGGTCAGTGTGAGTGATGGAGGTCAGTGTGAGTGCTGGAGGTCAGTGTGTGTGAAGTGGGGTCAGTATGAGTGATTGACGTTAGTGAGTGATGGAGGTCAGTGAGACTGATGTGGGGTCAGTGTGAGTGATGGAGGTCAGTGTGAGTGATATGGGGTCAATGTGAGTGATGTGGGATCAGTGTGAGTGATGTGAGGTCAATGTGAGTGATGGAGATCAGTGTGAGTGATGCGAGGTCAGTGAGAGAGATGTGGGGTCAGTGTGAGTGATGAGTGGTCAGTGTAAGTGATGGAGGTCAGTGTGAGTGATGTGGGGTCAATGTGAGCGACGAGGTCAGTGTGAGTGATGTGGGGTCAGTGTGAGTGATGTGGGGTCAGTGTGTGTGATGGACATCAGTGTGAGTGATGAGGGGTTAGTGAGAGTGATGCGAGGTAAGTGAGAGTGATGTGGGGTCAGTGTGAGTAATGGAGGTCAGTGAGACTCATAGAGGGTCAGTTGGATTGATAGATGTCAGTGTGAGTGATGGAGGTCTGTGTGTGTCATGTGGGGTCTGTTTGAGTGATCGAGGTCAGTGAGAGTGATGTGGGGTCAATGTGAGTAATCGAGGTCAGTGTGAGTGATGGAGGTCAGTGTGAATGATGCGAGGTCAGTGACAGAGATGTGGGGTCAGTGTGAGTGATGTGGGGTCAGTGTGTGTGATGGACATCAGTGTGAGTGATGAGGGGTCAGATAGAGTGATGCGAGGTCAGTGAGAGTGATGTGGGGTCAATGTGAGCGACGAGGTCAGTGTGAGTGATGTGGGGTCAGTGTGATTGTTGGAGTCCAGTGTGAGAGATGTGGGGTCAATGTTAGTGATCGAGGTCAGTGTGAGTGATGGAGGTCAGTGATAGTGATGTGGGGTCAGGGTGAGTGATAGAGGTCAGTGCTAGTGATGTCGGGTCAATGTGAGAGATTGAGGTTCGTGAGTGATGGAGGTCAGTGAGAGTGATGTGGGGTCAATGTGAGCGACGAGGTCAGCGTGAGTGATGTGGGGTCAGTGTGATTGTTGGAGTCCAGTGTGAGTGATGTGGGGTCAGTGTGAGTGATGTGGGGTCAGTGTGTGTGATGGACATCAGTGTGAGTGATGAGGGGTCAGATAGAGTGATGCGAGGTCAGTGATAGTGATGTGGGGTCAATGTGAGCGACGAGGTCAGTGTGAGTGATGTGGGGTCAGTGTGATTGTTGGAGTCCAGTGTGAGAGATGTGGGGTCAATGTTAGTGATGTGGGGTCAGTGTGAGTGATGGAGGTCAGTGATAGTGATGTGGGGTCAGGGTGAGTGATAGAGGTCAGTGCTAGTGATGTGGGGTCAATGTGAGAGATTGAGGTTCGTGAGTGATGGAGGTCAGTGAGAGTGATATGGGGTCAGTGTGAGTGATGGAGGTCAGTGATAGTGATGTGGGGTCAGGGTGAGTGATAGAGGTCAGTGCTAGTGATGTGGGGTCAATGTGAGAGATTGAGGTTCGTGAGTGATGGATGTCAGTGTGAGTGATGCAGGGTCAGTGTGAGTGATGTGGGGTTAGTGAGAGTGATGCGAGGTCAGTGAGAGTGATGTGGGGTCAATGTGAGTAATGGAGGTCAGTGAGAGTCATGGAGGGTCAGTTGGATTGATAGATGTCAGTGTGAGTGATGGAGGTCTGTGTGTGTCATGTGGGGTCAGTTTGAGTGATCGAGGTCAGTGAGAGTGATGTGGGGTCAGTGTGAATGATGTGGGGTCAGTGTGAATGATAGAGGTCAGTGTGAGTGATGGAGGTCAGTGTGAGTGCTGGAGGTCAGTGTGTGTGAAGTGGGGTCAGTATGAGTGATTGACGTTAGTGAGTGATGGAGGTCAGTGAGACTGATGTGGGGTCAGTGTGAGTGATGGAGGTCAGTGTGAGTGATATGGGGTCAATGTGAGTGATGTGGGATCAGTGTGAGTGATGTGAGGTCAATGTGAGTGATGGAGATCAGTGTGAGTGATGCGAGGTCAGTGAGAGAGATGTGGGGTCAGTGTGAGTGATGAGTGGTCAGTGTAAGTGATGGAGGTCAGTGTGAGTGATGTGGGGTCAATGTGAGCGACGAGGTCAGTGTGAGTGATGTGGGGTCAGTGTGAGTGATGTGGGGTCAGTGTGTGTGATGGACATCAGTGTGAGTGATGAGGGGTTAGTGAGAGTGATGCGAGGTAAGTGAGAGTGATGTGGGGTCAGTGTGAGTAATGGAGGTCAGTGAGACTCATAGAGGGTCAGTTGGATTGATAGATGTCAGTGTGAGTGATGGAGGTCTGTGTGTGTCATGTGGGGTCTGTTTGAGTGATCGAGGTCAGTGAGAGTGATGTGGGGTCAATGTGAGTAATCGAGGTCAGTGTGAGTGATGGAGGTCAGTGTGAATGATGCGAGGTCAGTGACAGAGATGTGGGGTCAGTGTGAGTGATGGAGGTCAGTTTGAGTGATGTGGGGGCAATGTGAGTGATGTGGGATCAGTATGAGTGATGTGAAGTCAATGTGAGTGATGTGGGGTCAGTGTGAGTGATGTGGGGTCAGTGTGAGTGATGCAAGGTCAGTGAGAGTGATTTAGGTTAGTGAGTGATGGAGTTCAGTGAGAGTGATGTGGGGTCAGTGTGAGTGATCGAGGTCAGTGTGAGTGATGTGGGGTCAGGGTGAGTGATGTGAGGTCAATGTGAGTGATGGAGATCAGTGTGAGTGATGTAAGGTCAGTGAGAGTGATGTGGGGTCAGTGTGAGTGATGTGGGGTCAGAGTGAATGATAGAGGTCAGTGTGAGTGATGGAGGTCAGTGTGAGTGATGTGGGGTCAGTGTGAGTGCTGGAGGTCAGTGTGTGTGAAGTGGGGTCAGTGAGAGTGATGCGAGGTCAGTGAGAGTGATGTGGGGTCAGTGTGAGTGATCGAGGTCAGTGTGACTGATGTGGGGTCAGTGTGAGTGATGTGAGGTCAATGTGAGTGATGGAGATCAGTGTGAGTGATGCAAGGTCAGTGAGAGTGATGTGGGGTCAGTGTGAATGATGTGGGGTCAGTGTGAGTGATGTGAGGTCAATGTGAGTGATGGAGATCAGTGTGAGTGATGTAAGGTCAGTGAGAGTGATGTGGGGTCAGTGCGAGTGCTGGAGGTCAGTGTGCGTGAAGTGGGGTCAGTGAGAGTGATGCGAGGTCAGTGAGAGTGATGCGAGGTCAGTGAGAGTGATGTGGGGTCAGTGAGACTGATGTGGGGTCAGTGTGAGTGATCGAGGTCAGTGTGAGTGATGTGGGGTCAGTGTGAGTGATGTGAGGTCAATGTGAGTGATGGAGATCAGTGTGAGTGATGTAAGGTCAGTGAGATGAATGTGGGGTCAGTGCGAGTGCTGGAGGTCAGTGTGTGTGAAGTGGGGTCAGTGAGAGTGATGCGAGGTCAGTGAGAGTGATGCGAGGTCAGTGAGAGTGATGTGGGGTCAATGTGAGTGATCGAGGTCAGTGTGAGTGATGGAGGTCAGTGTCAATGATGCGAGGTCAGTGACAGAGATGTGGGGTCAGTGTGAGTGATGGAGGTCAGTTTGAGTGATGTGGGGGCAATGTGAGTGATGTGAAGTCAATGTGAGTGATGCAAGGTCAGTGAGAGTGATTGAGGTTAGTGAGTGATGGAGTTCAGTGAGAGTGATGTGGGGTCAGTGTGAGTGATCGAGGTCAGTGTGAGTGATGTGAGGTCAATGTGAGTGATGCGGGGTCAGTGTGAGTGCTGGAGGTCAGTGTGTGTGAAGTGGGGTCAGTGTGAGTGATTGACGTTAGTGAGTGATGGAGGTCAGTAAGAGTGATGTGGTGTCAGTGTGAGTGATGGAGGTCAGTGTGAGTGATGCAAGGTCAGTGAGAGTGATTGAGGTTAGTGAGTGATGGAGGTCAGTGAGACTGATGTGGGGTCAGTGTTAGTGATGGAGGTCACTGTGAGTGATGTGGGGGCAATGTGAGTGATGTGGGATCAGTGTGAGTGATGTGAGGTCAACGTGAGTGATGGAGATCAGTGTGAGTGATGCAAGGTCAGTGAGAGTGATGTGGGGTCAGTGTGAATGATGTGGGGTCAGTGTGAATGATAGAGGTCAGTGTGAGTGATGGAGGTCAGTGTGAGTGATGCGGGGTCAGTGTGAGTGATTGACGTTAGTGAGTGATGGAGGTCAGTAAGAGTGATGTGGGGTCAGTGTGAGTGATGTGGGGTCAGTGTGAGTGATGTGGGGTCAGTGTGAGTGATGCAAGGTCAGTGAGAGTGATTGAGGTTAGTGAGTGATGGAAGTCAGTGAGACTGATGTGGGGTCAGTGTGAGTGATGGAGGTCAGTATGAATGATGTGGGGGCAATGTGAGTGATGTGGGATCAGTGTGAGTGATGTGAGGTCAATGTGAGTGATGGAGATCAGTGTGAGTGATGCGAGGTCAGTGAGAGAGATGTGGGGTCAGTGTGAGTGATGAGTGGTCAGTGTAAGTGATAGAGGTCAGTGTGAGCGATGTGGGGTCAATGTGAGCGACGAGGTCAGTGTGAGTGATGTGGGGTCAATGTGATTGTTGGAGTCCAGTGTGAGTGATGTGGGGTCAGTGTGAGTGATGTGGGGTCAGTGTGTGTGATGGATATCAGTGTGAGTGATGAGGGGTCAGTGAGAGTGATGCGAGGTAAGTGAGAGTGATGTGGGGTCAGTGTGAGTAATGGAGGTCAGTGAGAGTCATGGAGGGTCAGTTGGATTGATAGATGTCAGTGTGAGTGATGGAGGTCTGTGTGTGTCATGTGGGGTCAGTTTGAGTGATCGAGGTCAGTGAGAGTGATGTGGGGTCAATGTGAGTGATCGAGGTCAGTGTGAGTGATGGAGGTCAGTGTGAATGATGCGAGGTCAGTGACAGAGATGTGGGGTCAGTGTGAGTGATGGAGGTCAGTTTGAGTGATGTGGGGGCAATGTGAGTGATGTGGGATCAGTGTGAGTGATGTGAAGTCAATGTGAGTGATGTGGGGTCAGTGTGAGTGATGTGGGGTTAGTGTGAGCGATGCAAGGTCAGTGAGAGTGATTGAGGTTAGTGAGTGATGGAGGTCAGTGAGACTGATATGGGGTCAGTGTGAGTGATTGACGTTAGTGAGTGATCGAGGTCAGTGTGAGTGATGTGGGGTCAGTGTGAGTGATGTGAGGTCAATGTGAGTGATGGAGATCAGTGTGAGTGATGTAAGGTCAGTGAGAGTGATGTGGGGTCAGTGTGAGTGATGTGGGGTCAGTGTGTATCATAGAGGTCAGTGTGAGTGCTGGAGGTCAGTGTGTGTGAAGTGGGGTCAGTGTGAGTGATTGACGTTAGTGAGTGATGGGGGTCAGTAAGAGTGATGTGGGGTCAGTGTGAGTGAATAGGGGTCAGTGTGAGTGATGCAAGGTCAGTGAGAGTGATTGAGGTTAGTGAGTGATGGAGGTCAGTGTGAGTGATGTGGGGTCAGTGTGAGTGATTGACGTTAGTGAGTGATGGAGGTCAGTAAGAGTGTTGTGGGGTCAGTGTGAGTGTTGTGGGGTCAGTGTGAGTGATGTGGGGTCAGTGAGAGTGATTGAGGTTAGTGAGTCATGGAGTTCAGTGAGAGTGATATGGGGTCAGTGTGAGTGATGGAGGTCAGTGTGAGTGATGTGGGGGCAATATGAGTGATGTGGGATCAGTGTGAGTGATGTGAGGTCAATGTGAGTGATGGAGATCAGTGTGAGTGATGCAAGGTCAGTGAGAGTGATGTGGGGTCAGTGTGAATGATGTGGGGGCAATATGAGTGATGTGGGATCAGTGTGAGTGATGTGAGGTCAATGTGAGTGATGGAGATCAGTGTGAGTGATGTAAGGTCAGTGAGAGTGATGTGGGGTCAGTGTGAATGATGTGGGGTCAGTGTGAATGATAGAGGTCAGTGTGAGTGATGGAGGTCAGTGTGAGTGATGCGGGGTCAGTGTGAGTGATGTGGGGTCAGTGTGAGTGATGTGGGGTCCGTGTGAATGATGTGGGGTAAGTGTGAATGATAGAGGTCAGTGTGAGTGATGGAGGTCAGTGTGAGTGATGCGGGGTCAGTGTGAGTGATTGACGTTAGTGAGTGATGGAGGTCAGTAAGAGTGTTGTGGGGTCAGTGTGAGTGATGTGGGGTCAGTGTGAGTGATGCAAGGTCAGTGAGAGTGATTGAGGTTAGTGAGTGGTGGAGTTCAGTGAGAGTGATGTGGGGTCAGTGTGAGTGATGTGGGGGCAATGTGAGTGATGTGGGATCAGTGTGAGTGATGTGAGGTCAATGTGAGTGATGGAGATCAGTGTGAGTGATGCAAGGTCAGTGAGAGTGATGTGGGGTCAGTGTGAATGATGCAGTGTCAGTGTGAATGATAGAGGTCAGTGTGAATGATGTGGGGTCAGTGTGAGTGATTGACGTTAGTGAGTGATGGAGGTCAGTGTGAGTGATGTGGGGTCAGTGTGAGTGATTGACGTTAGTGAGTGGTGGAGGTCAGTAAGAGTGTTGTGGGGTCAGTGTGAGTGATGTGGGGTCAGTGTGAGTGATGCAAGGTCAGTGAGAGTGATTGACGTTAGTGAGTGATGGAGTTCAGTGAGAGTGATGTGAGGTCAATGTGAGTGATCGAGGTCAGTGTGAGTGATGGAGATCAGTGTGAGTGATACAAAGTCAGTGAGAGTGATATGGGGACAGTGTGAGTGATGCAGTGTCAGTGTGAGTGATGCGGGGTCAGTGTGAATGATAGAGGTCCGTGTGAGTGATGGAGGAGAGTGTGAGTGATGCGGGATCAGTGTGAGTGATGTGCGGTCAGTGTCAGTGATCGAGATCAGTGTGAATGATGTGGGGGCAATGTGAGTGATGTGGGGTCAGTGTGAGTGATGTGGGGTCAATGTGAGTGATCGAGGGCAGTGAGAATGATGTGGGGTCAGTGAGAGCGATGCGAGGTCAGTAAGAGTAATGTGGGGTCAGTGTGAGCGATCGAGGTCAGTGTGTGTGATGGAGGTCAGTGTGAGTGATGCAGGGTCAGTGTGAGTGATGCGGGGTCAGTGTGAGTGATGCGAGGTCAGTGAGAGTGATGCGAGGTCAGTGAATGATGGAGTCAGTGTGAGTGATGTGGCGTCAGTGTGAGTGATGTGGTGTCAATGTGAGTGAGGCGAGGTCAGTGAGAGTGATGTGGGGTCAGTGTGAGTGATGTGGGGTCAGTGTGAGTGATGTGGGGTCAGTGTAAGTGATGGAGGTCAGTGTGAGTGATGTGAGGTCAGTGTCAGTGATCTGAGGTCAGTGTGAGTGATTTGGGGTCAGTGTGAGTGATCGTGGTCAATGTGATTGGTGTGGGGTCAATGCTAGCGATGTGGGGTCAGTGTGAGTGATGGAGGTCAGTGTGAGTGATGTGGGCTCAGTGTGAGTGATGTGGGGTCAGTGTAAGTGATGGAGGTCAGTGTGAGTGATGTGGGGTCAGTGTGAGTGATGTGGGGTCAGTGTGAGTGATGTGGGGTCAGTGTAAGTGATGGAGGTCAGTGTGAGTGATGTGAGGTCAGTGTCAGTGATCTGAGGTCAGTGTGAGTGATTTGGGGTCAGTGTGAGTGATCGAGGTCAATGTGATTGGTGTGGGGTCAATGCTAGCGATGTGGGGTCAGTGTGAGTGATGGAGGTCAGTGTGAGTGATGTGGGCTCAGTGTGAGTGATGTGGGGTCAGTGTGAGTGATCAAGGTCAGTGTGATGATGTGGGAGCAATGCTAGTGATGTGGTGTCAGTGTGAGTGATGTGAGGTCAATGTGAGTGATGTGGGGTCAGTATGAGTGCTAGAGGTCAGTGAGAGTAATGGAGGTCATTGTGCGTGATGGAGGTCAGTGTGAGTGATAGAACATAGAACATAGAACATAGAACAATACAGCACAGAACAGGCCCTTCAGCCCACAATGTTGTGCTGAACATTTGTCCTAGCTTAAGCACCTATCCATGTCCCTATCCAATTGCCGCTTAAAGGTCACCAATGATTCTAACTCTGCCACTCCCACAGGCAGCGTATTCCATGCCCCCACCACTCTCTGGGTAAAGAACCTACCCCTGACATCCCCCATATACCTTCCACCCTTCACCTTAAATTTATGTCCCCTTCTAACACTCTATTGTACCCGGGGAAAAAGTCTCTGACTGTCTACTCTATCTATTCCCCTGATCATCTTATAAACCTCTATCAAGTCACCCTTCATCCTTCGCCGTTCCAATGAGAAAAGGCCGAGCACTCTCAACCTACCCTCGTATGACCTATTCTCTATTCCAGGCAACATCCTGGTAAATCTCCTCTGTACCCTCTCCAAAGCTTCACAACTTTCCTAAAGTAAGGCGACCAGAACTGCACACAGTACTCCAAATGTGGCCTTACCAAGCTCCTGTACAGCTGCAACATCACCTCACGAATCTTGAATTCAATCCCTCTGCTAATGTGGGGTCACTATGAGTGATGTGGGGTCAATGTGAGTGACGGAGATCAGTGTGAGTGATGGAGATCAGTGTGAGTGATGCGAGATCAGTGAGAGTGATGCGGGGTCAGTGTGAGTGCTGGAGGTCAGTGTGTATGAAGTGGGGTCAGTGTGAGTGATTGACGTTAGTGAGTGATGGAGGTCAGTAAGAGTGTTGTGGGGTCAGTGTGTGTGAAGTGGGGTCAGTGTGAGTGATTGACGTTAGTGAGTGATGGAGGTCAGTAAGAGTGTTGTGGGGTCAGTGCGAGTGATGGAGGTCAGTGTGAGTGATGTGGGGGCAATGTGAGTGATGGAGATCAGTGTGAGTGATGCAAGGTCAGTGAGAGTGATGTGGGGTCAGTGTGAATGATGCGGGGTCAGTGTGAATGATAGAGGTCAGTGTGAGTGATGTGGGGTCAGTGTGAGTGATGCGGGGTCAGTGTGAGTGCTGGAGGTCAGTGTGAGTGCTGGAGGTCAGTGTGTGTGAAGTGGGGTCAGTGTGAGTGATTGACGTTAGTGAGTGATGGAGGTCAGTAAGAGTAATGTGGGGTCAGTGTGAGTGATGTGGGGTCAGTGTGAGTGATGCAAGGTCAGTGAGAGTGATTGAGGTTAGTGAGTGATGGAGGTCAGTGAGACTGATGTGGGGTCAGTGTGAGTGATGGAGGTCAGTGCGAGTGATGTGGGGGCAATGTGAGCGACGAGGTGAGTGTGAGTGAAGTGGGGTCAGTGTGATTGTTGGAGTCCAGTGTGAGTGATGTGGGGTCAGTGTGAGTGATGAGGGGTCAGTGAGAGTGATGCGAGGTAAGTGAGAGTGATGTGGGGTCAGTGTGAGTAATGGAGGTCAGTGAGAGTCATGGAGGGTCAGTTGGATTGATAGATGTCAGTGTGAGTGCTGGAGGTCTGTGTGTGTCATGTGGGGTCAGTTTGAGTGATCGAGGTCAGTGAGAGTGATGTGGGGTCAGTGAGAGTGATGCGAGGTCAGTGAGAGTGATGTGGGGTCAATGTGAGTGATCGAGGTCAGTGTGAGTGATGGAGGTCAGTGTGAATGATGCGAGGTCAGTGACGGAGATGTGGGGTCAGTGTGAGTGATGGAGGTCAGTTTGAGTGATGTGGGGGCAATGTGAGTGATGTGGGATCAGTGTGAGTGATGTGAAGTCAATGTGAGTGATGTGGGGTCAGTGTGAGTGATGTGGGGTCAGTGTGAGTGATGCAAGGTCAGTGAGAGTGATTGAGGTTAGTGAGTGATGGAGGTCAGTGAGACTGATGTGGGGTCAGTGTGAGTGATGGAGGTCAGTGCGAGTGATGTGGGGGCAATGTGAGTGATGTGGGATCAGTGTGAGTGATGTGAGGTCAATAAGAGGGATGGAGATCAGTGTGAGTGATGCGAGGTCAGTGAGAGAGATGTGGGGTCAGTGTGAGTGATGAGTGGTCAGTGTAAGTGATGGAGGTCAGTGTGAGTGATGTGGGGTCAATGTGAGCGACGATGTCAGTGTGAGTGATGTGGGGTCAGTGTGATTGTTGGAGTCCAGTGTGAGTGATGTGGGGTCAGTGAGAGTGATTGAGGTTAGTGAGTGATGGAGGTCAGTGAGATTGATGTGGGGTCAGTGTGAGTGATTGACGTTAGTGAGTGATGGAGGTCAGTGTGAGTGATGTGGGGTCAGTGTGAGTGATCGAGGTCAGTGTGAGTGATGTGGGGTCAGTGTGAGTGATGTGAGGTCAATGTGAGTGATGGAGATCAGTGTGAGTGATGTAAGGTCAGTGAGAGTGATGTGGGGTCAGTGTGAGTGATGTGGGGTCAGTGTGAGTGATCGAGGTCAGTGTGAGTGATGTGGGGTCAGTGCGAGTGATGTGAGGTCAATGTGAGTGATGGAGATCAGTGTGAGTGATGTAAGGTCAGTGAGAGTGATGTGGGGTCAGTGTGAGTGATGTGGGGTCAGTGTGAATGATAGAGGTTAGTGTGAGTGATGGAGGTCAGTGTGACTGATGCGGGGTCAGTGTGAGTGATGCGGGGTCAGTGTGTGTGAAGTGGGGTCAGTGTGAGTGATTGATGTTAGTGAGTGATGGAGGTCAGTAAGAGTGTTGTGGGGTCAGTGCGAGTGATGTGGGGTCAGTGTGTGTGAAGTGGGGTCAGTGTGAGTGATTGATGTTAGTGAGTGATGGAGGTCAGTAAGAGTGTTGTGGGGTCAGTGCGAGTGATGTGGGGTCAGTGTGAGTGATGCAAGGTCAGTGAGAGTGATTGAGGTTAGTGAGTGATGGAGTTCAGTGAGAGTGATGTGGGGTCTGTGTGAGTGATGGAGGTCAGTGTGAGTGATGGAGATCAGTGTGAGTGATGCAAGGTCAGTGGGAGTGATGTGGGGTCAGTGTGAATGATGTGGGGTCAGTGTGAATGATAGAGGTCAGTGTGAGTGATGGAGGTCAGTGAGAGTGATGTGGGGTCAGTGTGAGTGATGGAGGTCAGTGTGAGTGCTGGAGGTCAGTGTGAGTGCTGGAGGTCAGTGTGTGTGAAGTGGGGTCAGTGTGAGTGATTGACGTTAGTGAGTGATGGAGGTCAGTAAGAGTGATGTGGGGTCAATGTGAGTGATGTGGGGTCAGTGTGAGTGATGCAAGGTCAGTGAGAGTGATTGAGGTTAGTGAGTGATGGAGGTCAGTGAGACTGATGTGGGGTCAGTGTGAGTGATGGAGGTCAGTGTGAGTGATGTGGGGGCAATGTGAGTGAAGTGGGATCAGTGTGAGTGATGTGAGGTCAATGTGAGGGATGGAGATCAGTGTGAGTGATGCGAGGTCAGTGAGAGAGATGTGGGGTCAGTGTGAGTGATGAGTGGTCAGTGTAAGTGATGGAGGTCAGTGTGAGTGATGTGGGGTCAATGTGAGCGACGAGGTCAGTGTGAGTGATGTGGGGTCAGTGTGATTGTTGGAGTCCAGTGTGAGTGATGTGGGGTCAGTGTGAGTGATGTGGGGTCAGTGTGTGTGATGGACATCAGTGTGAGTGATGAGGGGTCAGTGAGAGTGATGCGAGGTAAGTGAGAGTGATGTGGGGTCAGTGTGAGTAATGGAGGTCAGTGAGAGTCATGGAGGGTCAGTTGGATTGATAGATGTCAGTGTGAGTGCTGGAGGTCTGTTTGTGTCATGTGGGGTCAGTTTGAGTGATCGAGGTCAGTGAGAGTGATGTGGGGTCAGTGAGAGTGATGCGAGGTCAGTGACAGAGATGTGGGGTCAGTGTGAGTGATGGAGGTCAGTTTGAGTGATGTGGGGGCAATGTGAGTGATGTGGGATCAGTGTGAGTGATGTGAAGTCAATGTGAGTGATGTGGGGTCAGTGTGAGTGACGTGGGGTCAGTGTGAGTGATGCAAGGTCAGTGAGAGTGATTGAGGTTAGTGAGTGATGGAGGTCAGTGAGATTGATGTGGGGTCAGTGTGAGTGATTGACGTTAGTGAGTGATGGAGGTCAGTGTGAGTGATGTGGGGTCAGTGTGAGTGATCGAGGACAGTGTGAGTGATGTGGGGTCAGTGTGAGTGATGTGAGGTCAATGTGAGTGATGGAGATCAGTGTGAGTGATGTAAGGTCAGTGAGAGTGATGTGGGGTCAGTGTGAGTGATGTGGGGTCAGTGTGAGTGATCGAGGTCAGTGTGAGTGATGTGGGGTCAGTGTGAGTGATGTGAGGGCAATGTGAGTGATGGAGATCAGTGTGAGTGATGTAAGGTCAGTGAGAGTGATGTGGGGTCAGTGTGAGTGATGTGGTGTCAGTGTGAATGATAGAGGTTAGTGTGAGTGATGGAGGTCAGTGTGACTGATGCGGGGTCAGTGTGAGTGCTGGAGGTCAGTGTGTGTGAAGTGGGGTCAGTGTGAGTGATTGACGTTAGTGAGTGATGGAGGTCAGTAAGAGTGTTGTGGGGTCAGTGTGAGTGATGTGGGGTCAGTGTGAGTGATGCAAGGTCAGTGAGAGTGATGTGGGGTCAGTGTGAATTATGTGGGGTCAGTGTGAATGATAGAGGTCAGTGTGAGTGATGGAGGTCAGTGAGAGTGATGTGGGGTCAGTGTGAGTGATGGAGGTCAGTGTGAGTGATGGAGGTCAGTGTGAGTGCTGGAGGTCAGTGTGTGTGAAGTGGGGTCAGTGTGAGTGATTGACGTTAGTGAGTGATGGAGGTCAGTAAGAGTGATGTGGGGTCAATGTGAGTGATGTGGGGTCAGTGTGAGTGATGCAAGGTCAGTGAGAGTGATTGAGGTTAGTGAGTGATGGAGGTCAGTGAGACTGATGTGGGGTCAGTGTGAGTGATGGAGGTCAGTGTGAGTGATGTGGGGGCAATGTGAGTGATGTGGGATCAGTGTGAGTGATGTGAGGTCAATGTGAGGGATGGAGATCAGTGTGAGTGATGCGAGGTCAGTGAGAGAGATGTGGGGTCAGTGTGAGTGATGAGTGGTCAGTGTAAGTGATGGAGGTCAGTGTGAGTGATGTGGGGTCAATGTGAGCGATGATGTCAGTGTGAGTGATGTGGGGTCAGTGTGATTGTTGGAGTCCAGTGTGAGTGATGTGGGGTCAGTGTGAGTGATGTGGGGTCAGTGTGTGTGATGGACATCAGTGTGAGTGATGAGGGGTCAGTGAGAGTGATGCGAGGTAAGTGAGAGTGATGTGGGGTCAGTGTGAGTAATGGAGGTCAGTGAGAGTCATGGAGGGTCAGTTGGATTGATAGATGTCAGTGTGAGTGCTGGAGGTCTGTGTGTGTCATGTGGGGTCAGTTTGAGTGATCGAGGTCAGTGAGAGTGATGTGGGGTCAGTGAGAGTGATGCGAGGTCAGTGACAGAGATGTGGGGTCAATGTGAGTGATGGAGGTCAGTTTGAGTGATGTGGGGGCAATGTGAGTGATGTGGGATCAGTGTGAGTGATGTGAAGTCAATGTGAGTGATGTGGGGTCAGTGTGAGTGATGTGGGGTCAGTGTGAGTGATGCAAGGTCAGTGAGAGTGATTGAGGTTAGTGAGTGATGGAGGTCAGTGAGATTGATGTGGGGTCAGTGTGAGTGATTGACGTTAGTGAGTGATGGAGGTCAGTGTGAGTGATGTGGGGTCAGTGTGAGTGATCGAGGTCAGTGTGAGTGATGTGGGGTCAGTGTGAGTGATGTGAGGTCAATGTGAGTGATGGAGATCAGTGTGAGTGATGTAAGGTCAGTGAGAGTGATGTGGTGTCAGTGTGAGTGATGTGGGGTCAGTGTGAGTGATCGAGGTCAGTGTGAGTGATGTGGGGTCAGTGTGAGTGATGTGAGGTCAATGTGAGTGATGGAGATCAGTGTGAGTGATGTAAGGTCAGTGAGAGTGATGTGGGGTCAGTGTGAGTGATGTGGGGTCAGTGTGAGTGATCGAGGTCAGTGTGAGTGATCGAGGTCAGTGTGAGTGATGTGGGGTCAGTGTGAGTGATGTGAGGTCAATGTGAGTGATGGAGATCAGTGTGAGTGATGTAAGGTCAGTGAGAGTGATGTGGGGTCAGTGTGAGTGATGTGGGGTCAGTGTGAGTGATAGAGGTTAGTGTGAGTGATGGAGGTCAGTGTGACTGATGCGGGGTCAGTGTGAGTGCTGGAGGTCAGTGTGTGTGAAGTGGGGTCAGTGTGAGTGATTGACGTTAGTGAGTGATGGAGGTCAGTAAGAGTGTTGTGGGGTCAGTGTGAGTGATGTGGGGTCAGTGTGAGCGACGATGTCAGTGTGAGTGATGTGGGGTCAGTGTGATTGTTGGAGTCCAGTGTGAGTGATGTGGGGTCAGTGTGAGTGATGTGGGGTCAGTGTGTGTGATGGACATCAGTGTGAGTGATGAGGGGTCAGTGAGAGTGATGCGAGGTAAGTGAGAGTGATGTGGGGTCAGTGTGAGTAATGGAGGTCAGTGAGAGTCATGGAGGGTCAGTTGGATTGATAGATGTCAGTGTGAGTGATGGAGGTCTGTGTGTGTCATGTGGGGTCTGTTTGAGTGATCGAGGTCAGTGAGAGTGATGTGGGGTCAGTGAGAGTGATGCGAGGTCAGTGACAGAGATGTGGGGTCAGTGTGAGTGATGGAGGTCAGTTTGAGTGATGTGGGGGCAATGTGTGTGATGTGGGATCAGTGTGAGTGATGTGAAGTCAATGTGAGTGATGTGGGGTCAGTGTGAGTGATGTGGGGTCAGTGTGAGTGATGCAAGGTCAGTGAGAGTGATTGAGGTTAGTGAGTGATGGAGGTCAGTGAGATTGATGTGGGGTCAGTGTGAGTGATTGACGTTAGTGAGTGGTGGAGGTCAGTGTGAGTGATGTGGGGTCAGTGTGAGTGATCGAGGTCAGTGTGAGTGATGTGGGGTCAGTGTGAGTGATGTGAGGTCAATGTGAGTGATGGAGATCAGTGTGAGTGATGTAAGGTCAGTGAGAGTGATGTGGGGTCAGTGTGAGTGATGTGGGGTCAGTGTGAGTGATCGAGGTCAGTGTGAGTGATGTGGGGTCAGTGTGAGTGATGTGAGGTCAATGTGAGTGATGGAGATCAGTGTGAGTGATGTAAGGTCAGTGAGAGTGATGTGGGGTCAGTGTGAGTGATGTGGGGTCAGTGTGAGTGATCGAGGTCAGTGTGAGTGATGTGGGGTCAGTGTGAGTGATGTGAGGTCAATGTGAGTGATGGAGATCAGTGTGAGTGATGTAAGGTCAGTGAGAGTGATGTGGGGTCAGTGTGAGTGATGTGGGGTCAGGGTGAGTGATAGAGGTTAGTGTGAGTGATGGAGGTCAGTGTGACTGATGCGGGGTCAGTGTGAGTGCTGGAGGTCAGTGTGTGTGAAGTGGGGTCAGTGTGAGTGATTGACGTTAGTGAGTGATGGAGGTCAGTAAGAGTGTTGTGGGGTCAGTGTGAGTGATGTGGGGTCAGTGTGAGTGATGCAAGGTCAGTGAGAGTGATTGAGGTTAGTCAGTGATGGAGTTCAGTGAGAGTGATGTGGGGTCAGTGTGAGTGATGGAGGTCAGTGTGAGTGATGTGGGGGCAATGTGAGTGATGGAGATCAGTGTGAGTGATGCAAGGTCAGTGGGAGTGATGTGGGGTCAGTGTGAATGATGTGGGGTCAGTGTGAATGATAGAGGTCAGTGTGAGTGATGGAGGTCAGTGTGAGTGATGCGGGGTCAGTGTGAGTGCTGGAGGTCAGTGTGTGTGAAGTGGGGTCAGTGTGAGTGATTGACGTTAGTGAGTGATGGAAATCAGTAAGAGTGATGTGGGGTCAATGTGAGTGATGTGGGGTCAGTGTGAGTGATGCAAGGTCAGTGAGAGTGATTGAGGTTAGTGAGTGATGGAGGTCAGTGAGACTGATGTGGGGTCAGTGTGAGTGATGGAGGTCAGTGTGAGTGATGTGGGGGCAATGTGAGTGATGTGGGATCAGTGTGAGTGATGTGAGGTCAATGTGAGTGATGGAGATCAGTGTGAGTGATGCGAGGTCAGTGAGAGAGATGTGGGGTCAGTGTGAGTGATGATTGGTCAGTGTAAGTGACGGAGGTCAGTGTGAGTGATGTGGGGTCAATGTGAGCGACGAGGTCAGTGTGAGTGATGTGGGGTCAGTGTGATTGTTGGAGTCCAGTGTGAGTGAAGTGGGGTCAGTGTGAGTGATGTGGGGTCAGTGTGTATGATGGACATCAGTGTGAGTGATGAGGGGTCAGTGAGAGTGATGCGAGGTAAGTGAGAGTGATGTGGGGTCAGTGTGAGTAATGGAGGTCAGTGAGAGTCATGGAGGGTCAGTTGGATTGATAGATGTCAGTGTGAGTGCTGGAGGTCTGTGTGTGTCATGTGGGGTCAGTTTGAGTGATCGAGGTCAGTGAGAGTGATGTGGGGTCAGTGAGAGTGATGCGAGGTCAGTGAGAGTGATGTGGGGTCAATGTGAGTGATCGAGGTCAGTGTGAGTGATGGAGGTCAGTGTGAATGATGCGAGGTCAGTGACAGAGATGTGGGGTCAGTGTGAGTGATGGAGGTCAGTTTGAGTGATGTGGGGGCAATGTGAGTGATGTGGGATCAGTGTGAGTGATGTTAAGTCAATGTGAGTGATGTGGGGTCAGTGTGAGTGATGTGGGGTCAGTGTGAGTGATGCAAGGTCAGTGAGAGTGATTGAGGTTAGTGAGTGATGGAGGTCAGTGAGACTGATGTGGGGTCAGTGTGAGTGATTGACGTTAGTGAGTGATGGAGGTCAGTGTGAGTGATGTGGGGTCAGTGTGAGTGATCGAGGTCAGTGGGAGTGATGTGGGGTCAGTGTGAGTGATCGAGGTCAGTGTGAGTGATGGAGGTCAGTGTGAGTGATGTGAGGTCAATGTGAGTGATGGAGATCAGTGTGAGTGATGTAAGGTCAGTGAGAGTGATGTGGGGTCAGTGTGAGTGATGTGGGGTCAGTGTGAATGATAGAGGTCAGTGTGAGTGATGGAGGTCAGTGTGAGTGATGCGGGGTCAGTGTGAGTGCTGGAGGTCAGTGTGTGTGAAGTGGGGTCAGTGTGAGTGATTGACGTTAGTTAGTGATGGAGGTCAGTAAGAGTGATGTGGGGTCAGTGTGAGTGATGTGGGGTCAGTGTGAGTGATGCAAGGTCAGTAAGAGTGATTGAGGTTAGTGAGTGATGGAGGTCAGTGAGACTGATGTGGGGTCAGTGTGAGTGATTGACATTAGTGAGTGATGGAGGTCAGTGTCAGTGATGTGGGGTCAGTGTGAGTGATTGACATTAGTGAGTGATGGAGGTCAGTAAGAGTGTTGTGGGGTCAGTGTGAGTGATGTGGGGTCAGTGTGAGTGATGCAAGGTCAGTGAGAGTGATTGAGGTTAGTGAGTGATGGAATTCAGTGAGAGTGATCTGGGGTCAGTGTGAGTGATGGAGGTCAGTCTGAGTGATGTGGGGGCAATGTGAGTGATGTGGGATCAGTGTGAGTGATGTGAGGTCAATGTGAGTGATGGAGATCAGTGTGAGTGATGTGGGGTCAGTGTGAGTGATGCAAGGTCAGTGAGAGTGATGTGGGGTCAGTGTGAATGATGTGGGGTCAGTGTGAGTGATGGAGGTCAGTGTGAGTGATGGAGGTCAGTGTGAGTGATGTGGGGTCAGTGTGAGTGATGCAAGGTCAGTGAGAGTGATTGAGGTTAGTGAGTGATCGAGTTCAGTGAGAGTGATGTGGGGTCAGTGTGAATGATGGAGGTCAGTGTGAGTGATGCAAGGTCAGTGAGAGTGATTGAGGTTAGTGAGTGATAGAGTTCAGTGAGAGTGATGTGGTGTCAGTGTGAGTGATGGAGGTCAGTGTGAGTGATGTGGGGGCAATGTGAGTGATGTGGGATCAGTGTGAGTGATGTGAGGTCAATGTGAGTGATGGAGATCAGTGTGAGTGATGCAAGGTCAGTGAGAGTGATGTGGGGTCAGTGTGAATGATGCAGTGACAGTGTGAATGATAGAGGTCAGTGTGAGTGATGGAGGTCAGTGTGAGTGATTTGGGGTCAGTGTGAGTGATTGACGTTAGTGAGTGATGGAGGTCAGTGTGAGGGATGTGGGGTCATTGTGCGTGATTGATGTTAGTGAGTGATGGAGGTCAGTAAGAGTGTTGTGGGGTCAGTGTGAGTGATGCAAGGTCAGTGAGAGTGATTGAGGTTAGTGAGTGATGGAGTTCAGTCAGAGTGATGTAAGGTCAGTGAGAGTGATGTGGGGTCAGTGTGAGTGATGTGGGGTCAGTGTGAATGATAGAGGTCAGTGTGAGTGATGGAGGTCAGTGTGAGTGATGCGGGGTCAGTGTGAGTGCTGGAGGTCAGTGTGTGTGAAGTGGGGTCAGTGTGAGTGATTGACGTTAGTTAGTGATGGAGGTCAGTAAGAGTGATGTGGGGTCAGTGTGAGTGATGTGGGGTCAGTGTGAGTGATGCAAGGTCAGTGAGAGTGATTGAGGTTAGTGAGTGATGGAGGTCAGTGAGACTGATGTGGGGTCAGTGTGAGTGATTGACATTAGTGAGTGATGGAGGTCAGTGTCAGTGATGTGGGGTCAGTGTGAGTGATTGACATTAGTGAGTGATGGAGGTCAATAAGAGTGTTGTGGGGTCAGTGTGAGTGATGTGGGGTCAGTGTGAGTGATGCAAGGTCAGTGAGAGTGATTGAGGTTAGTGAGTGATGGAATTCAGTGAGAGTGATGTGGGGTCAGTGTGAGTGATGGAGGTCAATGTGAGTGATGTGGGGGCAATGTGAGTGATGTGGGATCAGTGTGAGTGATGTGAGGTCAATGTGAGTGATGGAGATCAGTGTGAGTGATGCAAGGTCAGTGAGAGTGATGTGGGGTCAGTGTGAATGATGTGGGGTCAGTGTGAGTGATGGAGGTCAGTGTGAGTGATGGAGGTCAGTGTGAGTGATGTGGGGTCAGTGTGAGTGATGCAAGGTCAGTGAGAGTGATTGGGGTTAGTGAGTGATGGAGGAGAGTGAGACTGATGTGGGGTCAGTGTGAGTGATTGACGTTAGTGAGTGATGGAGGTCAGTGTGAGTGATGTGGGGTCAGTGTGAGTGATTGACGTTAGTGAGTGATGGAGGTCAGTAAGAGTGTTGTGGGGTCAGTGTGAGTGATGCAAGGTCAGTGAGAGTGATTGAGGTTAGTGAGTGATGGAGTTCAGTGAGAGTGATGTGGGGTCAGTGTGAGTGATGGAGGTCAGTGTGAGTGATGTGGGGGCAATGTGAGTGATGTGGGATCAGTGTGAGTGATGTGAGGTCAATGTGAGTGATGGAGATCAGTGTGAGTGATGCATGGTCAGTGAGAGTGATGTGGGGTCAGTGTGAGTGATGGAGATCAGTGTGAGTGATGCAAGGTCAGTGAGAGTGATGTGGGGTCAGTGTGAATGATGCAGTGTCAGTGTGAATGATAGAGGTCAGTGTGAGTGATGGAGATCAGTGTGAGTGATTTGGGGTCAGTGTGAGTGATTGACGTTAGTGAGTGATGGAGGTCAGTAAGAGTGTTGTGGGGTCAGTGTGAGTGATGCAAGGTCAGTGAGAGTGATTGAGGTTAGTGAGTGATGGAGTTCAGTGAGAGTGATGTGGGGTCAGTGTGAGTGATGGAGGTCAGTGTGAGTGATGTGGGTGCAATGTGAGTGATGTGGGGTCAGTGTGAGTGATCGAGGTCAGTGTGAGTGATGTGAGGTCAATGTGAGTGATCGAGGTCAGTGTGAGTGATGGAGATCAGTGTGAGTGATGCGGTGTCAGTGTGAATGATAGAGGTCAGTGTGAGTGATGGAGGAGAGTGTGAGTGATGCGGGATCAGTGTGAGTGATGTGGGGTCAGTGTCAGTGATCGAGATCAGTGTGAATGATGTGGGGGCAATGTGAGTGATGTGGGGTCAGTGTGAGTGAGGTGGGGTCAATGTGAGTGATCGAGGGCAGTGAGAATGATGTGGGGTCAGTGAGAGCGATGCGAGGTCAGTAAGAGTGATGTGGGGTCAGTGTGAGCGATCGAGGTCAGTGTGTGTGATGGAGGTCAGTGTGAGTGATGCAGGGTCAGTGTGAGTGATGCAGGGTCAGTGTGAGTGATGCAGGGTCAGTGTGAGTGATGCGAGGTCAGTGAGAGTGATGCGAGGTCAGTGAATGATGGAATCAGTGTGAGTGATGTGGCGTCAGTGTGAGTGATGTGGTGTCAATGTGAGTGAGGCGAGGTCAGTGAGAGTGATGTGGGGTCAGTGTGAGTGATGTGGGGTCAGTGTGAGTGATGTGGTGTCAATGTGAGTGAGGCGAGGTCAGTGAGAGTGATGTGGGGTCAGTGTGAGTGATGTGGGGTCAGTGTAAGTGATGGAGGTCAGTGTGAGTGATGTGAGGTCAGTGTCAGTGATCTGAGGTCAGTGTGAGTGATTTGGGGTCAGTGTGAGTGATCGAGGTCAATGTGATTGGTGTGGGGTCAATGCTAGTGATGTGGGGTCAGTGTGAGTGATGGAGGTCAGTGTGAGTGATGTGGGGTCAGTGTGAGTGATGTGGGGTCAGTGTGAGTGATCAAGGTCAGTGTGAGTGATGTGGGATCAATGCTAGTGATGTGGTGTCAGTGTGAGTGATGTGGGGTCAGTGTGAGTGATGGAGGTAAGTGTGAATGGTAGAGGTCAGTGTGAGTGATCGAGGACAGTGTGAGTGATGTGGGGTCAGTGTGAGTGATCAAGGTCAGTGTGATGATGTGGGATCAATGTTAGTGATGTGGTGTCAGTGTGAGTGATGTGGGGTCAGTGTGAGTGATGGAGGTAAGTGTGAATGGTAGAGGTCAGTGTGAGTGATGTGGGGTCAGTGTGAGTGATGTGGGGTCAGTGTGAGCGATGCGGGGTCAGTGTGAGTGATCGAGGACAGTGTGAGTGATGTGGGGTCAGTGTGAGTGATCGAGGACAGTGTGAGTGATCTGGGGGCAATGTGAGTGATGCAAGGTCAGTGAGAGCAATGCGAGGTCAGTAAGAGTGATGTGGGGTCAATATGAGCGATCGAGGTCAGTGTATGTGATGGAGGTCAGTATGAGTGATGCGGGGTCAGTGTGAGTGATGCGAGGTCAGTGTGAGTGATGTGGGGTCAGTGTGAGTGATGTGGGGTCAGTGTAAGTGATGGAGGTCAGTGTGAGTGATGTGAGGTCAGTGTCAGTGATCTGAGGTCAGTGTGAGTGATTTGGGGTCAGTGTGAGTGATCGAGGTCAATGTGATTGGTGTGGGGTCAATGCTAGTGATGTGGGGTCAGTGTGAGTGATGGAGGTCAGTGTGAGTGATGTGGGGTCAGTGTGAGTGATGTGGGGTCAGTGTGAGTGATGTGGGGTCAGTGTGAGTGATGTGGGGTCAGTGTGAGTGATGGAGGTAAGTGTGAATGGTAGAGGTCAGTGTGAGTGATGCGAGGTCAGTGTGAGTGATGCGGGGTCAGTGTGAGTGATCTGGGGGCAATGTGAGTGATGCAAGGGCAGTGAGAGCAATGCGAGGTCAGTAAGAGTGATGTGGGGTCAATATGAGCGATCGAGGTCAGTGTGTGTGATGGAGGTCAGTATGAGTGATGCGGGGTCAGTGTGAGTGATGCGAGGTCAGTGTGAGTGATGTGTCAGTGAGAGTGATGTGGGGTCAGTGTGAGTGATGTGGGGTCAGTGTGAGTGATGTGTCAGTGTGAGTGATGTGGGGTCAGTGTGAGTGATGTGGGGTCAGTGTGAGTGATGTGGGGTCAGTGTGAATGATGTGAGGTCAGTGAGAGTGATGTGGGGTCAGTGTGAGTGATGGAGGTTATTGTGAGTGATGGAGGTCAGTGAGAGTGATGTGGGATCAGTGTGAGTGATGCAAGGACAGTGAGAGCGATGTGGGTCAGTGTAAGTGATGGAGGTCAGTGTGAGTGATGCAAGGTCAGTGTGAGTGATGTGGGGTCAATGTTACTAATGTGGGGTAAGTGTAAGTGATGGAGGTCAGAGAGAGTGTGTGGGGTCAGTGTGAGTGATAAAGGTCAGTGTGAGTAATGGAGGTCAGTGTGAGAGATGTGGGGTCAGTGAAAGTGATGGAGGCCAGTGTGAGTGATGTGGAGTCAGTTAGAGAGATGTGGGGCAAGTGTGAGTGATGGAGGTCAGTGTGAGCGATAGAGGTCAGTGTGAGTGATGGTGGTCAGTGTGAGTGATGTAGTATCAGTGTCAATGATGGAGGTCAATGTGAGTGATGAAGGTCAGTGTGAGTGTTGCGGGGTCAATGTGAGAGATTGAGGTTAGTGAGTGATGGAAGTCAGTGAGAGTGATGTGGGGTCAGTGTGAGTGATAGAGTTCAGTGTGAGTGATGGATGTCAGTGTGAGCGATGCGGGGTCAGTGTGAGTAATTGAGGTCAGTGTGTGTGATGTGGGACAATGTGAGTTATGTGGAGTCAGTGTGAGTGATATGGGGTCAATGTGAGTGATGTGGGGGTCATTGTGAGTGATGTGGGGTCATTGTGAGTGATGTGGGGTCAATGTGAGTGATACGAGGTCAGTAAGAGTGATGTGGGGTCAGTGTGAGTGATCAAGGTCAGTGAGAGTTATGTGGGGGCAATGTGACTGATGTGGGGTCAGTGTGAGTGATGTGGGTTCAATGTGAGTGATCGAGATCAGTGAGAGTGATGCGAAGTCAGTAAGAGTGATGTGGGGTCAATGAGCATGATCGAGGTCAGTGTGAGTGATGGAAGTCACTGTGGGTGATGAAACCTCAGTGAGAGTGATGCAGGGTCAGTGTGAATGATGCGGGGTCAGTGTGAGCGATGCAAGGTCAGTGAGAGTGATGTGGGGTCAGTATGTGTAATGTGGATTCAGTGTGAGTGATGGAGGTCAGTGTGAGTAATGGAGGTCATTTTGAGTGATGTGGGGTCAGTGTGAGTGATTGAGATCTGTGTGAGTGATGTGGGGTCAGTGTGAGTGATGTGGGGTCAGTGTGAGTGATGTGGGGTCAATGTGAGTGATCAAGGTCAGTAAGAGTGATGTGGGGTCAATGTGAGCGATCAAGGTCAGTGTGTGTGATGAAGATCACTGTGAGTGATGCGAGGTCAGTGAGAGTGATGCAGGGTCAGTGTGAGTAATGCGGGGTCAGTGTGAGTGATGTGAGGTCAGTGAGAGTGATGTGGGGTCAGTGTGAATGATGTGAGATCAGTGTGAGTGATGCGGGGCCAGTTTGAGTAATGCGGGGTCATTGTGAGTGATGTGGAGTCAGTGAGAGTGATGTGGGGTCAGTGTGAATTGTGTGAGGTCAGTGTGAGTGATGTGGGGTCAGTGTGAGTGATGGAGGTCAGTGTGAGTGATGCGGGGTCAGTATGAGTGATGCGGGGTCAGTGTGAGTGATGCGAAGTCAGTGAGACGGATGCGGGGTCAGTGTGAGTGATTTGAGGTCAGTATGAGTGATGGAGTTCAGTGTGAGTGATGAGGGGTCAGTATGAATGATGGAGGTCAATGTGATTGGTGTGGGGTCAATGTTAGTGATGTGGGGTCAGTGTGAGTGATGCGAGGTCAGTGAGAGTGATGTGGGCTCAGTGTGAATGATGTGAGGTCAGTGAGAGTGATGTGGGGTCAGTGAGAGTGATGTGGGATCAGTGTGAGTGATGTGGGATCAGTGTGAGTGATGCAAGGACAGTGAGAGTGATGTGGGTCAGTGTAAGTGATGGAGGTCAGTGTGAGTGATGCAAGGTCAGTGTGAATGATGTGGGGTCAATGTTACTAATGTGGGGTAAGTGTAAGTGATGGAGGTCAGAGAGAGTGATGTGGGGTCAGTGTGAGTGATAAAGGTCAGTGTGAGTAATGGAGGTCAGTGTGAGAGATGTGGGGTCAATGTTAGTGATGTGGGGTCAGTGAAAGTGATGGAGGCCAGTGTGAGTGATGTGGAGTCAGTTAGAGAGATGTGGGGTCAGTGTGAGTGATGGAGGTCAGTGTGAGCGATAGAGGTCAGTGTGAGTGATGGTGGTCAGTGTGAGTGATGCAGTATCAGTGTGAATGATGGAGGTCAATGTGAGTGATGAAGGTCAGTGTGAGTGTTGCGGGGTCAATGTGAGAGATTGAGGTTAGTGAGCGATGGAGGTCAGTGAGAGTGATGTGGGGTCAGTGTGAGTGATAGAGTTCAGTGTGTGTGATGTGGGACAATGTGAGTTATGTGGAGTCAGTGTGAGTGATGTGGGGTCAATGTGAGTGATGTGGGGTCATTGTGAGTGATGTGGGGACAATGTGAGTGATACTAGGTCAGTAAGAGTGATGTGGGGTCAGTGTGAGTGATCAAGGTCAGTGAGAGTTATGTGGGGGCAATGTGACTGATGTGGGGTCAGTGTGAGTGATGTGGGTTCAATGTGAGTGATCGAGATCAGTGAGAGTGATGTGGGGTCAGTGAGAGTGATGCGAGGTCAGTGAGAGTGATGTGGGGTCAATGAGCATGATCTAGGTCAGTGTGAGTAATGGAAGTCACTGTGGGTGATGAAACCTCAGTGAGAGTGATGCAGGGTCAGTGTG
This sequence comes from Chiloscyllium punctatum, assembly GCF_047496795.1. Taxonomy (NCBI): domain Eukaryota; kingdom Metazoa; phylum Chordata; class Chondrichthyes; order Orectolobiformes; family Hemiscylliidae; genus Chiloscyllium; species Chiloscyllium punctatum. The sequence goes on along the minus strand of NC_092746.1, from coordinate 56,003,652 downwards.
AATGATGCGGGGTCAGTGTGAGCGATGCAAGGTCAGTGAGAGTGATGTGGGGTCAGTATGTGTGATGTGGATTCAGTGTGAGTGATAGAGGTCAGTGTGAGTAATGGAGGTCATTTTGAGTGATGTGGGGTCAATGTGAGTGATTGAGATCTGTGTGAGTGATGTGGGGCCAGTGTGAGTGATGTGGGGTCAGTGTGAGTGATGTGGGGTCAATGTGAGTGATCGAGATCAGTGAGAGTGATGTGGGGTAAGTGAGAGCGATTCGAGGTCAGTAAGAGTGATGTGGGGTCAATGTGAGCGATCGAGGTCAGTGTGTGTGATGAAGATCACTGTGAGTGATGCGAGGTCAGTGAGAGTGATGCAGGGTCAGTGTGAGTAATGCGGGGTCAGTGTGAGTGATGTGAGTTCAGTGAGAGTGATGTGGGGTCAGTGTGAATGATGTGAGGTCAGTGAGAGTGATGTGGGGTCAGTGTGAGTGATGCGGGGCCAGTTTGAGTAATGCGGGGTCATTGTGAGTGATGTGGAGTCAGTGAGAGTGATGTGGGGTCAGTGTGAATTGTGTGAGGTCAGTGTGAGTGATGTGGGGTCAGTGTGAGTGATGGAGGTCAGTATGAGTGATGCGGGGTCAGTGTGAGTGATGTGGGGTTAGTGTGAGTGATGGAGGTCAGTGTGAGAGACAGAGGTCAGTGTAAGTGATGTGGGGTCAGTTTAAGTGATGGAGGTCAGTGTGAGTGATGTGGGGTCAGTGTGAGTGATGCAAGGTCAGTGAGAGTGATGTGGGTCAGTCTGAGTGATCGAGGTCAATGTGATTTGTGTGGGGTCAATGGTACTAATGTGGGGTCAGTGTGAGTGATGGAGTTCACTGAGAGCGATGTGGAGCCAGTGTGAGAGATGTGGGGTCAGTGTGAGTGATCAAGGTCAGTGTGAGTGATGTGGGGACAATGCTAGTGATGTGGGGTAAGTGTAAGTGATGGAGGTCAGTGTGAGTGATGTGGGGTCCCTGTGAGTAATGGAGGTCAGTGTGAGTGATGTGGGGTCCCTGTGAGTAATGGAGGTCAGTGTGAGTGATGTGGGGTCCCTGTGAGTAATGGAGGTCAGTGTGAGTGATGTGGGGTCCCTGTGAGTAATGGAGGTCAGTGTGAGTGATGTGGGGTCCCTGTGAGTAATGGAGGTCAGTGTGAGTGATAGAGGTCAGTGTTAGTGACGTGGGGTCAGTGTGAATGATAGAGGTCAGTGTGAGTGATGCGGGGTCAGTGTGACTGATGTCGGGGCAATGTGAGTGATGTGGGGTCAGTGTGAGTGATGTGGGGTCAGTTTGAGTGATGTGGGGTCAGTGTGAGTGATGTGGGGTCAGTGTGAGTGATCGAGGTCAGTGTGACTGATGTCGGGGCAATGTGAGTGATGTGGGGTCAGTGTGAGTGATGTGGGGTCAATGTGAGTGATCGAGGTCAGTAAGAGTGATGTGGCGTCAATGTGAGCGATCCAGGTCAGTGTGTGTGATGGAGGTCAGTGTGATTGACGCGAGGTCAGTGAGAGTGATGCAAGGTCAGTGTGAGTGATGCGGGGTCAGTTTGAGTGATGTGGGGTCAGTGTGAGTGATGTGGGGTCAGTGTGAGTGATGTGTGGTCAGTGCGAGTGATGTGAGGTCAGTCTGAGTGATCGAGGTCAGTGTGAGTGATGCAGGGTCAGTGTGAATGATGTGAGGTCAGTGTGAGTGATGTGGGGTCATTGTAAGTGATGTGGGGTCAGTCTATGTGATGGAGGTCAGTGTGAGTGATGTGGGGTCAGTGTGAGTGATGTGGGGTCAGTGTGAGTGATGTGGAGTCAGTGTGAGTGATGGAGGTCAGTGTGAGTGATGTGGGGTCAGTGTGAGTGATGTGGGGTCAGTGTGAGTGATGTGGGGTCAGTGTGAGTGATGTGGGGTCAGTGTAAGTGATGGAGGTCAGTGTGAGTGATGTGGGGTCAGTCTGAGTGATGCAAGATCTGTGAAAGTAATGTGTGTCAGTGTGAGCGATAGAGGTCAGTGTGAGTGATGGTGGTCAGAGTGCATGATGTGGGGTCAATGTGAGTGATCGAGGTCAGTGAGAGCGATGTGGGGTCAGTGAGAGTGATGCGAGGTCAGTAAGAGTGATGTGGGGTCAATGTGAGTGATCGAGGTCTGTGTGAGTGATGGAAGTCACTGTGGGTGATGCGAGGTCAGTGAGAGTGATGCAGGGTCAGTGTGAGTGATGCGGGGTCAGTGTGAGTGACGCGGGGTAAGTGTGAGCGATGCGAGGTCAGTGAGAGCGATGCGAGGTCAGTGAGAGTGATGCGAGGTCAGTGAGTGATGGAGACAGTGTGAGTGATGTGGGGTCAGTGTGAGTGATGTTTTGTCAGTGTGAGTGATGTGGGGTCAGTGTGAGTGATGTGGGGTCATTGTGTATGATGTGGGGTCAGTGTGAGTGATGGAGGTCAGTGTGAGTGATAGAGGTCAGTGTGAGTAATGGAGGTCATTTTGAGTGATGTGTGGTCAGTGCGAATGATGTGGCGGCAGTGTGAGCGATCGAGGTCAGTGCGAGTGATGTGAGGTCAGTGTGAGTGATCGAGGTCAGTGTGAGTGATGCAGGGTCAGTGTGAATGATGTGAGGTCAGTGAGAGTGATGTGGGGTCAGTGTGAGTGATGTGGGGTCAGTGTGAGTGATGTGGGGTCAGTGTAAGTGATGTGGGGTCAGTGTAAGTGATGGAGGTCTGTGTGAGTGATGTGGGGTCAGTGTGAGTGATGTGGGTCAGTGTGATTGATGGAGGTCAGTGTGAGTGATGTGGGGTCAGTGTGAGTGATGGAGGTCAGTGTGAGTGATGTGGGGTCAGTGTGAGTGATGTGGGTCAGTGTGATTGATGAAGGTCAGTGTGAGTGATGTGGGGTCAGTGTGAGTGATGGAGGTCAGTGTGAGTGATGTGGGGTCAGTCTGAGTGATGCAAGGTCAGTGAAAGTGATGTGGGTCAGTGTGAGCGATAGAAGTCAGTGTGAGTGATGGTGGTCAGTGTGATTGATGCAGTATCGGTGTGAATGATTGAGGTCAGTATGAGTGATGGAGGTCAGTGTGATTGATGCAGTATCGGTGTGAATGATTGAGGTCAGTGTGAGTGATGGAGGTCAGTGTGATTGGTGTGGAGTCAATGTTACTAATGTGCAGTAAGTGTAAATAATGGAGGTCAGTGTGAGTGATGTGGAGTCAGTGTGAGAGATGTGGGGTCAATATTAGTGATGTGGGATCAGTGTAAGTGACAGTGGTCAATGTGAGTGATGTTGGGTCAGTGAGAGTGATGTGGGGTCAGTGTGAGTGATCGAGGTCAGTGTGAGAGATGTGGGGACAATGTGAGTGATGTGGGGTCAGTGTGAGTGATGTGGGGTCAATGTGAGTAATCTAGGTCAGTGAGAGTGATGTGGGGTCAGTGTAAGTAATGTGGGGTCAGTGTAAGTAATGTGGGGTCAGTGTGAGTGATGAGAGGTCAGTGTGAGTGATGTGGGGTCAGTGTGAGTGATGTGGGCTCAGTGTGAATGATGGAGGTCTGTGAGTGATGGAGGTCAGTGAGAGTGATGGAGGTCAGTGTGAGTGATGTGGGGTCAGTCTGAGTGATGCAAGGTCAGTGAAAGTGATGTGGGTCAGTGTGAGCGATAGAAGTCAGTGTGAGTGATGGTGGTCAGTGTGATTGATGCAGTATCGATGTGAATGATTGATGTCAGTGTGAGTGATGGAGGTCAGTGTGATTGGTGTGGAGTCAATGTTACTAATGTGCAGTAAGTGTAAATAATGGAGGTCAGTGTGAGTGATGTGGAGTCAGTGTGAGAGATGTGGAGTCAATATTAGTGATGTGGGATCAGTGTAAGTGACAGTGGTCAATGTGAGTGATGTTGGGTCAGTGAGAGTGATGTGGGGTCAGTGTGAGTGATCGAGGTCAGTGTGAGAGATGTGGGGACAATGTGAGTGATGTGGGGTCAGTGTGAGTGATGTGGGGTCAATGTGAGTAATCTAGGTCAGTGAGAGTGATGTGGGGTCAGTGTAAGTGATGAAGTTCAGTGTGAGTGATGTGGGGTCAGTGTAAGTAATGTGGGGTCAGTGTAAGTAATGTGGGGTCAGTGTGAGTGATGAGAGGTCAGTGTGAGTGATGTGGGGTCCGTGTGAGTGATGTGGGCTCAGTGTGAATGATGGAGGTCTGTGAGTGATGGAGGTCAGTGAGAGTGATGTGGGGTCAGTGTGAGTGATCGAGGTCAGTGTGTGTGATGTGGGGACAATGTGAGTGATGTGGGGTCAGTGTGAGTGATGTGGGGTCAATGTGAATAATCCAGGTCAGTGAGAGTGATGTGGGGTCAGTGTAAGTAATGTGGGGTCAGTGTAAGTAATGTGGGGTCAGTGTGAGTGATGAGAGGTCAGTGCGAGTGATGTGAGGTCAGTCTGAGTGATCGAGGTCAGTGTGAGTGATGCAGGGTCAGTGTGAGTGATGCGGGGTCAGTGTGAGTGACGCGGGGTAAGTGTGAGCGATGCGAGGTCAGTGAGAGCGATGCGAGGTCAGTGAGAGTGATGCGAGGTCAGTGAGTGATGGAGACAGTGTGAGTGATGTGGGGTCAGTGTGAGTGATGTTTTGTCAGTGTGAGTGATGTGGGGTCAGTGTGAGTGATGTGGGGTCATTGTGTATGATGTGGGGTCATTGTGTATGATGTGGGGTCAGTGTGAGTGATGGAGGTCAGTGTGAGTGATAGAGGTCAGTGTGAGTAATGGAGGTCATTTTGAGTGATGTGTGGTCAGTGCGAATGATGTGGCGGCAGTGTGAGCGATCGAGGTCAGTGCGAGTGATGTGAGGTCAGTGTGAGTGATCGAGGTCAGTGTGAGTGATGCAGGGTCAGTGTGAATGATGTGAGGTCAGTGAGAGTGATGTGGGGTCAGTGAGAGTGATGTGGGGTCAGTGTGAGTGATGTGGGGTCAGTGTGAGTGATGTGGGGTCAGTGTAAGTGATGTGGGGTCAGTGTAAGTGATGTGGGGTCAGTGTAAGTGATGGAGGTCTGTGTGAGTGATGTGGGGTCAGTGTGAGTGATGTGGGTCAGTGTGATTGATGGAGGTCAGTGTGAGTGATGTGGGGTCAGTGTGAGTGATGGAGGTCAGTGTGAGTGATATGGGGTCAGTGTGAGTGATGTGGGTCAGTGTGATTGATGGAGGTCAGTGTGAGTGATGTGGGGTCAGTGTGAGTGATGGAGGTCAGTGTGAGTGATGTGGGGTCAGTCTGAGTGATGCAAGGTCAGTGAAAGTGATGTGGGTCAGTGTGAGCGATAGAAGTCAGTGTGAGTGATGGTGGTCAGTGTGATTGATGCAGTATCAGTGTGAATGATTGAGGTCAGTGTGAGTGATGGAGGTCAGTGTGATTGGTGTGGAGTCAATGTTACTAATGTGCAGTAAGTGTAAATAATGGAGGTCAGTGTGAGTGATGTGGAGTCAGTGTGAGAGATGTGGGGTCAATATTAGTGATGTGGGATCAGTGTAAGTGACAGTGGTCAATGTGAGTGATGTTGGGTCAGTGAGAGTGATGTGGGGTCAGTGTGAGTGATCGAGGTCAGTGTGAGAGATGTGGGGACAATGTGAGTGATGTGGGGTCAGTGTGAGTGATGTGGGGTCAATGTGAATAATCCAGGTCAGTGAGAGTGATGTGGGGTCAGTGTAAGTAATGTGGGGTCAGTGTAAGTAATGTGGGGTCAGTGTGAGTGATGAGAGGTCAGTGTGAGTGATGTGGGGTCAGTGTGAGTGATGTGGGCTCAGTGTGAATGATGGAGGTCTGTGAGTGATGGAGGTCAGTGAGAGTGATGGAGGTCAGTGTGAGTGATGTGGGGTCAGTCTGAGTGATGCAAGGTCAGTGAAAGTGATGTGGGTCAGTGTGAGCGATAGAAGTCAGTGTGAGTGATGGTGGTCAGTGTGATTGATGCAGTATCGATGTGAATGATTGAGGTCAGTGTGAGTGATGGAGGTCAGTGTGATTGATGCAGTATCGATGTGAATGATTGAGGTCAGTGTGAGTGATGGAGGTCAGTGTGATTGGTGTGGAGTCAATGTTACTAATGTGCAGTAAGTGTAAATAATGGAGGTCAGTGTGAGTGATGTGGAGTCAATATTAGTGATGTGGGATCAGTGTAAGTGACAGTGGTCAATGTGAGTGATGTTGGGTCAGTGAGAGTGATGTGGGGTCAGTGTGAGTGATCGAGGTCAGTGTGAGAGATGTGGGGACAATGTGAGTGATGTGGGGTCAGTGTGAGTGATGTGGGGTCAATGTGAGTAATCTAGGTCAGTGAGAGTGATGTGGGGTCAGTGTAAGTGATGAAGTTCAGTGTGAGTGATGTGGGGTCAGTGTAAGTAATGTGGGGTCAGTGTAAGTAATGTGGGGTCAGTGTGAGTGATGAGAGGTCAGTGTGAGTGATGTGGGGTCCGTGTGAGTGATGTGGGCTCAGTGTGAATGATGGAGGTCTGTGAGTGATGGAGGTCAGTGAGAGTGATGTGGGGTCAGTGTGAGTGATCGAGGTCAGTGTGTGTGATGTGGGGACAATGTGAGTGATGTGGGGTCAGTGTGAGTGATGTGGGGTCAATGTGAGTAATCTAGGTCAGTGAGAGTGATGTGGGGTCAGTGGAAGTGATGAAGTTCAGTGTGAGTGATGTGGGGTCAGTGTGAGTGATGTGGGGTCAGTGTGAGTGATGAGAGGTCAGTGTGAGTGATGGAGGTCATTTTGAGTGATGTGGGGTCAGTGTGAGTGATCAAGGTCAGTGTGAGAGATGTGGGGTCAATATTAGTGATATGGGGTCAGTGTGAGTGATCGAGGTCAGTGGGTGTGATGCGGGGTTAGTATGAGTGATGTGGGGTCAGTATGAGTGATCGAGGTCAGTGTGACTGATGTCGGGGCAATGTGAGTGATGTGGGATCAGTGTGAGTGATGTGGGTCAATGTGAGTGATCGAGGTCAGTGAGAGTGATGTGGGCTCAGTGTGAATGATGTGAGGTCAGTGAGAGTGATGTGGGGTCAGTGTGATTGATGTTGGCTCAGTGTGAATGATGGAGGTCTGTGAGTGATGGAGGTCAGTGTGAGTGATGTGGGGTCAATGTGAGAGATTGAGGTTAGTGAGTGATGGAGGTCAGTGAGAGTGATGTGGGGTCAGTGTGAGTGATAGAGTTCCGTGTGAGTGATGGATGTCAGTGTGAGTGATGCGGGGTCAGTGTGAGTGATGTGGGGTTAGTGTGAGTGATGGAGGTCAGTGTGAGTGATGGAGGTCATTTTGAGTGATGTGGGGTCAGTGTGAGTGATAGAGGTCAGTGTGAGTAATGGAGGTCATTTTGAGTGATGTGGGGTCAATGTGAGTGATTGAGATCTGTGTGAGTGATGTGGGGCCAGTATGAGTGATGTGGGGTCAGTGTGAGTGATGTGGGGTCAATGTGAGTGATCGAGATCAGTGAGAGTGATGTGGGGTCAGTGAGAGCGATTCGAGGTCAGTAAGAGTGATGTGGGGTCAATGTGAGCGATCGAGGTCAGTGTGTGTGATGAAGATCACTGTGAGTGATGCGAGGTCAGTGAGAGTGATGCGGGGTCAGTGTGAGTGATGTGAGTTCAGTGAGAGTGATGTGGGGTCAGTGTGAATGATGTGAGGTCAGTGAGAGTGATGTGGGGTCAGTGTGAGTGATGCGGGGCCAGTTTGAGTAATGCGGGGTCATTGTGAGTGATGTGGAGTCAGTGAGAGTGATGTGGGGTCAGTGTGAATTGTGTGAGGTCAGTGTGAGTGATGTGGGGTCAGTGTGAGTGATGGAGGTCAGTATGAGTGATGCGGGGTCAGTGTGAGTGATGTGGGGTTAGTGTGAGTGATGGAGGTCAGTGTGAGAGACAGAGGTCAGTGTAAGTGATGTGGGGTCAGTTTAAGTGATGGAGGTCAGTGTGAGTGATGTGGGGTCAGTGTGAGTGATGCAAGGTCAGTGAGAGTGATGTGGGTCAGTCTGAGTGATCGAGGTCAATGTGATTTGTGTGGGGTCAATGGTACTAATGTGGGGTCAGTGTGAGTGATGGAGTTCACTGAGAGCGATGTGGAGCCAGTGTGAGAGATGTGGGGTCAGTGTGAGTGATCAAGGTCAGTGTGAGTGATGTGGGGACAATGCTAGTGATGTGGGGTAAGTGTAAGTGATGGAGGTCAGTGTGAGTGATGTGGGGTCCCTGTGAGTAATGGAGGTCAGTGTGAGTGATGTGGGGTCCCTGTGAGTAATGGAGGTCAGTGTGAGTGATGTGGGGTCCCTGTGAGTAATGGAGGTCAGTGTGAGTGATGTGGGGTCCCTGTGAGTAATGGAGGTCAGTGTGAGTGATGTGGGGTCCCTGTGAGTAATGGAGGTCAGTGTGAGTGATGTGGGGTCCCTGTGAGTAATGGAGGTCAGTGTGAGTGATGTGGGGTCCCTGTGAGTAATGGAGGTCAGTGTGAGTGATAGAGGTCAGTGTTAGTGACGTGGGGTCAGTGTGAATGATAGAGGTCAGTGTGAGTGATGCGGGGTCAGTGTGACTGATGTCGGGGCAATGTGAGTGATGTGGGGTCAGTGTGAGTGATGTGGGGTCAGTTTGAGTGATGTGGGGTCAGTGTGAGTGATGTGGGGTCAGTGTGAGTGATCGAGGTCAGTGTGACTGATGTCGGGGCAATGTGAGTGATGTGGGGTCAGTGTGAGTGATGTGGGGTCAATGTGAGTGATCGAGGTCAGTAAGAGTGATGTGGCGTCAATGTGAGCGATCCAGGTCAGTGTGTGTGATGGAGGTCAGTGTGATTGACGCGAGGTCAGTGAGAGTGATGCAAGGTCAGTGTGAGTGATGCGGGGTCAGTTTGAGTGATGTGGGGTCAGTGTGAGTGATGTGGGGTCAGTGTGAGTGATGTGTGGTCAGTGCGAGTGATGTGAGGTCAGTCTGAGTGATCGAGGTCAGTGTGAGTGATGCAGGGTCAGTGTGAATGATGTGAGGTCAGTGTGAGTGATGTGGGGTCATTGTAAGTGATGTGGGGTCAGTCTATGTGATGGAGGTCAGTGTGAGTGATGTGGGGTCAGTGTGAGTGATGTGGGGTCAGTGTGAGTGATGTGGAGTCAGTGTGAGTGATGGAGGTCAGTGTGAGTGATGTGGGGTCAGTGTGAGTGATGTGGGGTCAGTGTGAGTGATGTGGGGTCAGTGTAAGTGATGGAGGTCAGTGTGAGTGATGTGGGGTCAGTCTGAGTGATGCAAGATCTGTGAAAGTAATGTGTGTCAGTGTGAGCGATAGAGGTCAGTGTGAGTGATGGTGGTCAGAGTGCATGATGTGGGGTCAATGTGAGTGATCGAGGTCTGTGTGAGTGATGGAAGTCACTGTGGGTGATGCGAGGTCAGTGAGAGTGATGCAGGGTCAGTGTGAGTGATGCGGGGTCAGTGTGAGTGACGCGGGGTAAGTGTGAGCGATGCGAGGTCAGTGAGAGCGATGCGAGGTCAGTGAGAGTGATGCGAGGTCAGTGAGTGATGGAGACAGTGTGAGTGATGTGGGGTCAGTGTGAGTGATGTTTTGTCAGTGTGAGTGATGTGGGGTCAGTGTGAGTGATGTGGGGTCATTGTGTATGATGTGGGGTCAGTGTGAGTGATGGAGGTCAGTGTGAGTGATAGAGGTCAGTGTGAGTAATGGAGGTCATTTTGAGTGATGTGTGGTCAGTGCGAATGATGTGGCGGAAGTGTGAGCGATCGAGGTCAGTGCGAGTGATGTGAGGTCAGTGTGAGTGATCGAGGTCAGTGTGAGTGATGCAGGGTCAGTGTGAATGATGTGAGGTCAGTGAGAGTGATGTGGGGTCAGTGTGAGTGATGTGGGGTCAGTGTGAGTGATGTGGGGTCAGTGTAAGTGATGTGGGGTCAGTGTAAGTGATGGAGGTCTGTGTGAGTGATGTGGGGTCAGTGTGAGTGATGTGGGTCAGTGTGATTGATGGAGGTCAGTGTGAGTGATGTGGGGTCAGTGTGAGTGATGGAGGTCAGTGTGAGTGATGTGGGGTCAGTGTGAGTGATGTGGGTCAGTGTGATTGATGGAGGTCAGTGTGAGTGATGTGGGGTCAGTGTGAGTGATGGAGGTCAGTGTGAGTGATGTGGGGTCAGTCTGAGTGATGCAAGGTCAGTGAAAGTGATGTGGGTCAGTGTGAGCGATAGAAGTCAGTGTGAGTGATGGTGGTCAGTGTGATTGATGCAGTATCGGTGTGAATGATTGAGGTCAGTGTGAGTGATGGAGGTCAGTGTGATTGATGCAGTATCGGTGTGAATGATTGAGGTCAGTGTGAGTGATGGAGGTCAGTGTGATTGGTGTGGAGTCAATGTTACTAATGTGCAGTAAGTGTAAATAATGGAGGTCAGTGTGAGTGATGTGGAGTCAGTGTGAGAGATGTGGGGTCAATATTAGTGATGTGGGATCAGTGTAAGTGACAGTGGTCAATGTGAGTGATGTTGGGTCAGTGAGAGTGATGTGGGGTCAGTGTGAGTGATCGAGGTCAGTGTGAGAGATGTGGGGACAATGTGAGTGATGTGGGGTCAGTGTGAGTGATGTGGGGTCAATGTGAGTAATCTAGGTCAGTGAGAGTGATGTGGGGTCAGTGTAAGTAATGTGGGGTCAGTGTAAGTAATGTGGGGTCAGTGTGAGTGATGAGAGGTCAGTGTGAGTGATGTGGGGTCAGTGTGAGTGATGTGGGCTCAGTGTGAATGATGGAGGTCTGTGAGTGATGGAGGTCAGTGAGAGTGATGGAGGTCAGTGTGAGTGATGTGGGGTCAGTCTGAGTGATGCAAGGTCAGTGAAAGTGATGTGGGTCAGTGTGAGCGATAGAAGTCAGTGTGAGTGATGGTGGTCAGTGTGATTGATGCAGTATCGATGTGAATGATTGATGTCAGTGTGAGTGATGGAGGTCAGTGTGATTGGTGTGGAGTCAATGTTACTAATGTGCAGTAAGTGTAAATAATGGAGGTCAGTGTGAGTGATGTGGAGTCAGTGTGAGAGATGTGGAGTCAATATTAGTGATGTGGGATCAGTGTAAGTGACAGTGGTCAATGTGAGTGATGTTGGGTCAGTGAGAGTGATGTGGGGTCAGTGTGAGTGATCGAGGTCAGTGTGAGAGATGTGGGGACAATGTGAGTGATGTGGGGTCAGTGTGAGTGATGTGGGGTCAATGTGAGTAATCTAGGTCAGTGAGAGTGATGTGGGGTCAGTGTAAGTGATGAAGTTCAGTGTGAGTGATGTGGGGTCAGTGTAAGTAATGTGGGGTCAGTGTAAGTAATGTGGGGTCAGTGTGAGTGATGAGAGGTCAGTGTGAGTGATGTGGGGTCCGTGTGAGTGATGTGGGCTCAGTGTGAATGATGGAGGTCTGTGAGTGATGGAGGTCAGTGAGAGTGATGTGGGGTCAGTGTGAGTGATCGAGGTCAGTGTGTGTGATGTGGGGACAATGTGAGTGATGTGGGGTCAGTGTGAGTGATGTGGGGTCAATGTGAGTAATCTAGGTCAGTGAGAGTGATGTGGGGTCAGTGGAAGTGATGAAGTTCAGTGTGAGTGATGTGGGGTCAGTGTGAGTGATGTGGGGTCAGTGTGAGTGATGAGAGGTCAGTGTGAGTGATGGAGGTCATTTTGAGTGATGTGGGGTCAGTGTGAGTGATCAAGGTCAGTGTGAGAGATGTGGGGTCAATATTAGTGATATGGGGTCAGTGTGAGTGATCGAGGTCAGTGTGTGTGATGCGGGGTTAGTATGAGTGATGTGGGGTCAGTGTGAGTGATCGAGGTCAGTGTGACTGATGTCGGGGCAATGTGAGTGATGTGGGATCAGTGTGAGTGATGTGGGTCAATGTGAGTGATCGAGGTCAGTGAGAGTGATGTGGGCTCAGTGTGAATGATGTGAGGTCAGTGAGAGTGATGTGGGGTCAGTGTGATTGATGTTGGCTCAGTGTGAATGATGGAGGTCTGTGAGTGATGGAGGTCAGTGTGAGTGATGCGGGGTCAATGTGAGAGATTGAGGTTAGTGAGTGATGGAGGTCAGTGAGAGTGATGTGGGGTCAGTGTGAGTGATAGAGTTCCGTGTGAGTGATGGATGTCAGTGTGAGTGATGTGGGGTCAGTGTGAGTGATGTGTGGTCAGTGCGAGTGATGTGAGGTCAGTCTGAGTGATGCAGGGTCAGTGTGAGTGATGCAGGGTCAGTGTGAGTGATGCGGGGTCAGTGTGAGTGACGCGGGGTAAGTGTGAGCGATGCGAGGTCAGTGAGAGCGATGCGAGGTCAGTGAGACTGATGCGAGGTCAGTGAGTGATGGAGACAGTGTGAGTGATGTGGGGTCAGTGTGAGTGATGTTTTGTCAGTGTGAGTGATGTGGGGTCAGTGTGAGTGATGTGGGGTCATTGTGTATGATGTGGGGTCAGTGTGAGTGATGGAGGTCAGTGTGAGTGATAGAGGTCAGTGTGAGTAATGGAGGTCATTTTGAGTGATGTGTGGTCAGTGCGAATGATGTGGCGGCAGTGTGAGCGATCGAGGTCAGTGCGAGTGATGTGAGGTCAGTGTGAGTGATCGAGGTCAGTGTGAGTGATGCAGGGTCAGTGTGAATGATGTGAGGTCAGTGAGAGTGATGTGGGGTCAGTGTGAGTGATGTGGGGTCAGTGTGAGTGATGTGGGGTCAGTGTAAGTGATGTGGGGTCAGTGTAAGTGATGTGGGGTCAGTGTAAGTGATGGAGGTCTGTGTGAGTGATGTGGGGTCAGTGTGAGTGATGGAGGTCAGTGTGATTGATGTGGGGTCAGTCTGAGTGATGCAAGGTCAGTGAAAGTGATGTGGGTCAGTGTGAGCGATAGAAGTCAGTGTGAGTGATGGTGGTCAGTGTGATTGATGCAGTATCAGTGTGAATGATTGATGTCAGTGTGAGTGATGGTGGTCAGTGTGATTGATGCAGTATCGGTGTGAATGATTGATGTCAGTGTGAGTGATGGTGGTCAGTGTGATTGGTGTGGAGTCAATGTTACTAATGTGCAGTAAGTGTAAATAATGGAGGTCAGTGTGAGTGATGTGGAGTCAGTGTGAGAGATGTGGGGTCAATATTAGTGATGTGGGATCAGTGTAAGTGACAGTGGTCAATGTGAGTGATGTTGGGTCAGTGAGAGTGATGTGGGGTCAGTGTGAGTGATCGAGGTCAGTGTGAGAGATGTGGGGACAATGTGAGTGATGTGGGGTCAGTGTGAGTGATGTGGGGTCAATGTGAGTAATCTAGGTCAGTGAGAGTGATGTGGGGTCAGTGTAAGTAATGTGGGGTCAGTGTAAGTAATGTGGGGTCAGTGTGAGTGATGAGAGGTCAGTGTGAGTGATGTGGGGTCAGTGTGAGTGATGGAGGTCAGTGTGAGTGATATGGGGTCAGTGTGAGTGATGTGGGTCAGTGTGATTGATGGAGGTCAGTGTGAGTGATGTGGGGTCAGTGTGAGTGATGGAGGTCAGTGTGAGTGATGTGGGGTCAGTCTGAGTGATGCAAGGTCAGTGAAAGTGATGTGGGTCAGTGTGAGCGATAGAAGTCAGTGTGAGTGATGGTGGTCAGTGTGATTGATGCAGTATCAGTGTGAATGATTGAGGTCAGTGTGAGTGATGGAGGTCAGTGTGATTGGTGTGGAGTCAATGTTACTAATGTGCAGTAAGTGTAAATAATGGAGGTCAGTGTGAGTGATGTGGAGTCAGTGTGAGAGATGTGGGGTCAATATTAGTGATGTGGGATCAGTGTAAGTGACAGTGGTCAATGTGAGTGATGTTGGGTCAGTGAGAGTGATGTGGGGTCAGTGTGAGTGATCGAGGTCAGTGTGAGAGATGTGGGGACAATGTGAGTGATGTGGGGTCAGTGTGAGTGATGTGGGGTCAATGTGAGTAATCCAGGTCAGTGAGAGTGATGTGGGGTCAGTGTAAGTAATGTGGGGTCAGTGTAAGTAATGTGGGGTCAGTGTGAGTGATGAGAGGTCAGTGTGAGTGATGTGGGGTCAGTGTGAGTGATGTGGGCTCAGTGTGAATGATGGAGGTCTGTGAGTGATGGAGGTCAGTGAGAGTGATGGAGGTCAGTGTGAGTGATGTGGGGTCAGTCTGAGTGATGCAAGGTCAGTGAAAGTGATGTGGGTCAGTGTGAGCGATAGAAGTCAGTGTGAGTGATGGTGGTCAGTGTGATTGATGCAGTATCGATGTGAATGATTGAGGTCAGTGTGAGTGATGGAGGTCAGTGTGATTGATGCAGTATCGATGTGAATGATTGAGGTCAGTGTGAGTGATGGAGGTCAGTGTGATTGGTGTGGAGTCAATGTTACTAATGTGCAGTAAGTGTAAATAATGGAGGTCAGTGTGAGTGATGTGGAGTCAATATTAGTGATGTGGGATCAGTGTAAGTGACAGTGGTCAATGTGAGTGATGTTGGGTCAGTGAGAGTGATGTGGGGTCAGTGTGAGTGATCGAGGTCAGTGTGAGAGATGTGGGGACAATGTGAGTGATGTGGGGTCAGTGTGAGTGATGTGGGGTCAATGTGAGTAATCTAGGTCAGTGAGAGTGATGTGGGGTCAGTGTAAGTGATGAAGTTCAGTGTGAGTGATGTGGGGTCAGTGTAAGTAATGTGGGGTCAGTGTAAGTAATGTGGGGTCAGTGTGAGTGATGAGAGGTCAGTGTGAGTGATGTGGGGTCCGTGTGAGTGATGTGGGGTCAGTGTGAATGATGGAGGTCTGTGAGTGATGGAGGTCAGTGAGAGTGATGTGGGGTCAGTGTGAGTGATCGAGGTCAGTGTGTGTGATGTGGGGACAATGTGAGTGATGTGGGGTCAGTGTGAGTGATGTGGGGTCAATGTGAGTAATCTAGGTCAGTGAGAGTGATGTGGGGTCAGTGGAAGTGATGAAGTTCAGTGTGAGTGATGTGGGGTCAGTGTGAGTGATGTGGGGTCAGTGTGAGTGATGAGAGGTCAGTGTGAGTGATGGAGGTCATTTTGAGTGATGTGGGGTCAGTGTGAGTGATCAAGGTCAGTGTGAGAGATGTGGGGTCAATATTAGTGATATGGGGTCAGTGTGAGTGATCGAGGTCAGTGGGTGTGATGCGGGGTTAGTATGAGTGATGTGGGGTCAGTATGAGTGATCGAGGTCAGTGTGACTGATGTCGGGGCAATGTGAGTGATGTGGGATCAGTGTGAGTGATGTGGGTCAATGTGAGTGATCGAGGTCAGTGAGAGTGATGTGGGCTCAGTGTGAATGATGTGAGGTCAGTGAGAGTGATGTGGGGTCAGTGTGATTGATGTTGGCTCAGTGTGAATGATGGAGGTCTGTGAGTGATGGAGGTCAGTGTGAGTGATGTGGGGTCAATGTGAGAGATTGAGGTTAGTGAGTGATGGAGGTCAGTGAGAGTGATGTGGGGTCAGTGTGAGTGATAGAGTTCCGTGTGAGTGATGGATGTCAGTGTGAGTGATGCGGGGTCAGTATGAGTGATGTGGGGTTAGTGTGAGTGATGGAGGTCAGTGTGAGTGATGGAGGTCATTTTGAGTGATGTGGGGTCAGTGTGAGTTATCGTGATCAGTGTGAGTGATGTGGGGTCAATGTTAGTGATGTGGGGTCAGTGTAAGTGATGTAGGTCAGTGAGAGTGCTGTGGGGACAGTGTGAGTGATAGAGGTCAGTGAAAGGGATGTGGGGTCAGTGTGAATGATAGAGGTCAGTGTGAGTAATGGAGGTCATTTTGAGAGATGTTGGGTCAGTGTGAGTGATGTGGGACAGTGTGAGTGAAGTGGGGTCAGTCTGAGTGATGCAAGGTCAGTGAGAGTGATGTGGGTCAGTCTGAGTGATCGAGGTCAATGTGATTTGTGTGGGGTCAATGGTACTAATGTGGGGTCAGTGTGAGTGATGGAGTTCACTGAGAGTGATGTGGAGCCAGTGTGAGAGATGTGGGGTCAGTGTGAGTGATCAAGGTCAGTGTGAGTGATGTGGGGTTGATGCTAGTGATGTGGGGTAAGTGTAAGTGATGGAGGTCAGTGTGAGTGATGTGAGGTCCCTGTGAGTAATGGAGGTCAGTGTGAGTGATGTGGGGTCCCTGTGAGTAATGGAGGTCAGTGTGAGTGATGTGGGGTCCCTGTGAGTAATGGAAGTCAGTGTGAGTGATAGAGGTCAGTGTTAGTGACGTGGGGTCAGTGTGAATGATAGAGGTCAGTGTGAGTGATGCGGGTTCAGTGTGAGTGATGTGGGGTCAGTGTGAGTGCTGTGGGGCCAGTGTGAGTGATCGAGGACAGTGTGAGTGATGTGGGGGCAATGTGAGTGCTGTGGGGTCAGTGTGAGTGATGTGGGGACAGAGTGAGTGATGTGGGGTTAGTATGAGTGATATGGGGTCAGTGTGAGTGATCGAGGTCAGTGTGACTGATGTCGGGGCAATGTGAGTGATGTGGGGTCAGTGTGAGTGATGTGGGTCAATGTGAGTGATCGAGGTCAGTAAGAGTGATGTGGGGTCAATGTGAGCGATCCAGGTCAGTGTGTGTGATGGAGGTCAGTGTGAGTGACGCGAGATTAGTGAGAGTGATGCAAGGTCAGTGTGAGTGATGCGGGGTCAGTGTGAGTGATGTGGGGTCAGTGTGAGTGATGTGGGGACAGTGTGAGTGATGCGAGGTCAGTGAGAGTGATGTGGGGTCAGTGAGAGTGATGCGAGGTCAGTGAGAGTGATGCGAGGTCAGTGACAGTAATGTGGGGTCAATGTGAGTGATGGTGGTCAGTGTGAGTGATGTGGGGTCAGTGTGAGTGATGCGGGGTCACTGTGAGTGCTGTGGGGCCAGTGTGAGTGATCGAGGACAGTGTGAGTGATGTGGGGGCAATGTGAGTGATGTGGGGACAGTGTGAGTGATGTGGGGACAGTGTGAGTGATGTGGGGGCAATGTGAGGGATGCGAGGTCAGTGAGAGTGATGTGGGGTCAGTGAGAGTGATGCGAGGTCAGTGAGAGTGATGCGAGGTCAGTGAGAGTAATGTGGGGTCAATGTGAGTGATGGTGGTCAGTGTGAGTGATGGAGGTCAGTGTGAGTGATCGAGGTCAGTGTGAGTGATGAGGGGTCAGTGTGAGTGATTCAGGGTCAGTGTAAGTGATGGAGGTCAGTGAGAGTGATGTGGGGTCAGTGTGAGTGATGGAGGTCAGTGAGAGTCATGGAGGGTCAGTTGGATTGATAGATGTCAGTGTGAGTGATGGAGATCAGTGTGAGTGATGTGGGGTCAGTGTGAGTGATGCAAGGTCAATGAGAGTGATGGAGGTCAGTGTGAGTGATAGAGGTCAGTGAGAGCGATTTTGGGTTAGTGTGAGTGTTACAGGTCAGTGAGAGTGATGTGGGGTCAGTGTGAGTGATCGAAGACAGTGTGGGTGATGTTGGGTCAGTGTGAGTGATTGAGGTTAGTGAGTGACGGAGGTCAGTGAGAGTGATGTGGTGTCAGTGTGAGTGATGCAAGGTCAGTGTGAGTGATGTGGGGTCAGTGTGAGTGATGTCGAGGCAATGTGAGTGATGTGGGGTCAGTGTGAGTGATGTGGGGTCAATGTGAGTGATCGAGGTCAGTAAGAGTGATGTGGCGTCAATGTGAGCGATCCAGGTCAGTGTGTGTGATGGAGGTCAGTGTGATTGACGCGAGGTCAGTGAGAGTGATGCAAGGTCAGTGTGAGTGATGCGGGGTCAGTTTGAGTGATGTGGGGTCAGTGTGAGTGATGTGGGGTCAGTGTGAGTGATGTGTGGTCAGTGCGAGTGATGTGAGGTCAGTGTGAGTGATGCAGGGTCAGTGTGAATGATGTGAGGTCAGTGTGAGTGATGTGGGGTCATTGTAAGTGATGTGGGGTCAGTCTATGTGATGGAGGTCAGTGTGAGTGATGTGGAGTCAGTGTGAGTGATGGAGGTCAGTGTGAGTGATGTGGGGTCAGTGTGAGTGATGTGGGGTCAGTGTGAGTGATGTGGGGTCAGTGTAAGTGATGGAGGTCAGTGTGAGTGATGTGGGGTCAGTCTGAGTGATGCAAGATCTGTGAAAGTAATGTGTGTCAGTGTGAGTGATAGAGGTCAGTGTGAGTGATGGTGGTCAGAGTGCATGATGTGGGGTCAATGTGAGTGATCGAGGTCAGTGAGAGTGATGTGGGGTCAGTGAGAGTGATGCGAGGTCAGTAAGAGTGATGTGGGGTCAATGTGAGTGATCGAGGTCTGTGTGAGTGATGGAAGTCACTGTGGGTGATGCGAGGTCAGTGAGAGTGATGCAGGGTCAGTGTGAGTGATAGAGGTCAGTGTGAGTAATGGAGGTCATTTTGAGTGATGTGGGGTCAGTGTGAGTGATGTGGGGTCAATGTTAGTGATGTGGGGTCAGTGTAAGTGATGTAGGTCAGTGAGAGTGATGTGGGGTCAGTGTGAGTGATAGAGGTCAGTGAGAGTGATGTGGGGTCAGTGTGAGTGATCAAGGTCAGTAAGAGTGATGTGGGGTCAATGTGAGCGATCCAGGTCAGTGTGTGGGATGGAGGTCAGTGTGAGTGACGCGAGGTCAGTGAGAGTGATGCAAGGTCAGTGTGAGTGATGCGGGGTCAGTGTGAGTGATGCGGGGTCAGTGTGAGTGATGTGTGGTCAGTGCGAATGATGTGGCGGCAGTGTGAGCGATCGAGGTCAGTGCGAGTGATGTGAGGTCAGTGTGAATGATAGAGGTCAGTGTGAGTGATGCAGGGTCAGTGTGAATGATGTGAGGTCAGTGAGAGTGATGTGGGGTCAGTGTGAGTGATGTGGGGTCAGTGTAAGTGATGTGGGGTCAGTGTAAGTGATGGAGGTCTGTGTGAGTGATGTGGGGTCAGTGTGAGTGATGTGGGTCAGTGTGATTGATGGAGGTCAGTGTGAGTGATGTGGGGTCAGTGTGAGTGATGGAGGTCAGTGTGAGTGATGTGGGGTCAGTCTGAGTGATGCAAGGTCAGTGAAAGTGATGTGGGTCAGTGTGAGCGATAGAAGTCAGTGTGAGTGATGGTGGTCAGTGTGATTGATGCAGTATCAGTGTGAATGATTGATGTCAGTGTGAGTGATGGTGGTCAGTGTGATTGATGCAGTATCGGTGTGAATGATTGATGTCAGTGTGAGTGATGGTGGTCAGTGTGATTGGTGTGGAGTCAATGTTACTAATGTGCAGTAAGTGTAAATAATGGAGGTCAGTGTGAGTGATGTGGAGTCAGTGTGAGAGATGTGGGGTCAATATTAGTGATGTGGGATCAGTGTAAGTGACAGTGGTCAATGTGAGTGATGTTGGGTCAGTGAGAGTGATGTGGGGTCAGTGTGAGTGATCGAGGTCAGTGTGAGAGATGTGGGGACAATGTGAGTGATGTGGGGTCAGTGTGAGTGATGTGGGGTCAATGTGAGTAATCTAGGTCAGTGAGAGTGATGTGGGGTCAGTGTAAGTGATGAAGTTCAGTGTGAGTGATGTGGGGTCAGTGTAAGTAATGTGGGGTCAGTGTGAGTGATGAGAGGTCAGTGTGAGTGATGTGGGCTCAGTGTGAGTGATGTGGGCTCAGTGTGAATGATGGAGGTCTGTGAGTGATGGAGGTCAGTGAGAGTGATGTGGGGTCAGTGTGAGTGATGTGGGGTCAATGTGAGTAATCTAGGTCAGTGAGAGTGATGTGGGGTCAGTGGAAGTGATGAAGTTCAGTGTGAGTGATGTGGGGTCAGTGTGAGTGATGTGGGGTCAGTGTGAGTGATGAGAGGTCAGTGTGAGTGATGGAGGTCATTTTGAGTGATGTGGGGTCAGTGTGAGTGATCAAGGTCAGTGTGAGAGATGTGGGGTCAATGTTAGTGATATGGGGTCAGTGTGAGTGATCGAGGTCAGTGTGTGTGATGCGGGGTTAGTATGAGTGATGTGGGGTCAGTGTGAGTGATCGAGGTCAGTGTGACTGATGTCGGGGCAATGTGAGTGATGTGGGATCAGTGTGAGTGATGTGGGTCAATGTGAGTGATCGAGGTCAGTGAGAGTAATGTGGGTTCAGTGTGAATGATGTGAGGTCAGTGAGAGTGATGTGGGGAGAGTGTGATTGATGTTGGCTCAGTGTGAATGATGGAGGTCTGTGAGTGATGGAGGTCAGTGTGAGTGATGTGGGGTCAATGTGAGAGATTGAGGTTAGTGAGTGATGGAGGTCAGTGAGAGTGATGTGGGGTCAGTGTGAGTGATAGAGTTCCGTGTGAGTGATGGATGTCAGTGTGAGTGATGCGGGGTCAGTGTGAGTGATGTGGGGTTAGTGTGAGTGATGGAGGTCAGTGTGAGTGATGGAGGTCATTTTGAGTGATGTGGGGTCAGTGTGAGTGATCGCGATCAGTGTGAGTGATGTGGGGTCAATGTTAGTGATGTGGGGTCAGTGTAAGTGATGTAGGTCAGTGAGAGTGCTGTGGGGACAGTGTGAGTGATAGAGGTCAGTGAAAGGGATGTGGGGTCAGTGTGAATGATAGAGGTCAGTGTGAGTAATGGAGGTCATTTTGAGATGTTGGGTCAGTGTGAGTGATGTGGGACAGTGTGAGTGAAGTGGGGTCAGTCTGAGTTATCGAGGTCAGTTTGAGTGATGTGGGGTGAATGTTACTGATGTGGGGTCAGTGTAAGTGATCGAGATCAGTGTGAGTGATGTGGGGTGAATGTTAGTGATGTGGGGTCAGTGTAAGTGATGGAGGTCAGTGTGAGTGATGTGGGGGTCAGTGTGAGTGATGTGGGGTTCAGTGTGAGTGATGGAGGTCAGAGTGAGTGATAGAGGTCAGTGAGAGTGCTGTGGGGTCAGTGTGAGTGATAGAGGTCAGTGTGAGTAATGGAGGTCATTTTGAGTGATGCGGGATCAGTGTGAATGATCAAGGTCAGTATGTGTGATGTGGGGACAATGTGAGTGATGGGGGGTCAGTGTGAGTGATGTGGGGTCAATGTGAGTGATGTGGGGTCATTGTGAGTGCTGTGGGGTCATTGTGAGTGATGTGGGGTTAATGTGAGTGGTGCGAGGTCAGTAAGAGTGATGTGGGGTCAGTGTGAGTCATGTGGGGTTAATGTGAGTGGTGCGAGGTCAGTAAGAGTGATGTGGGGTCAGTGTGAGTGATCGAGGTCCGTGAGAGTTATGTGGGGACAATGTGACTGATGTGGGATCAGTGTGAGTGATGTGGGGTCAATGTGAGTGATTGAGGTCAGTGAGAGTGATGTGGGGTCAGTGAGAGCGATGCGAGGTCAGTAAGAGCGATGTGGGGTCAACGTGAGCGATCGAGGTCAGTGTGTGTGATGAAGATCACTGTGAGTGATGCGAGGTCAGTGTGACTGATGTGGGGTCAGTGTGACTGATGTGGGGTCAATGTGAGTGATCGAGGGCAGTGAGAATGATGTGGGGTCAGTGAGAGCGATGCGAGGTCAGTAAGAGTGATGTGGGGTCAGTGTGAACGATCGAGGTCAGTGTGTGTGATGGAGGTCAGTGCGAGTGATGCAGGGTCAGTGCGAGTGATGCGGGGTCAGTGTGAGTGATGCGAGGTCAGTGAGAGTGATGCGAGGTCAGTGAGAATGATGTGGGGTCAGTGTGAATGATGTGAGGTCAGTGAGAGTGATGTGGGGTCAGTGTGAGTGATGTGGGGTCAGTGTGAGTGATGTGGGTCAGTGTGAGTGATACAAGGTCAGTGAGAGTGATGTGGGTCAGTCTGACTGATCGAGGTCAATGTTACTGGTGTGGGGTCAATGGTACTAATGTGGGGTCAGTGTGAGTGATGTGGAGCCAGTGTGAGAGATGTGGGGTCAGTGTGAGTGATCAAAGTCAGTGTGAGTGATGTGGGGTTAATGCTAGTGATGTAGGGTCCGTGTGAGTGATGGAGGTCAGTGTGAGTGACGTGGGGTTAGTGCGAGTGATAGAGGTCAGTGTAAGTGATGCGGGGTCAGTGTGAGTGATGTGGGGTCAGTGTGAGTGATCGAGGACAGTGTGAGTGATGTGGGGGCAATGTGAGTGATGTGGGGTCCTTGTGAGTGATGTGGGGACAGTGTAGTAATGTGGGGGCAATGTGAGTGATGTGGGGGCAATGTGAGTGATGTGTGGACAGTGTGAGTGACGTGGGGACAATGTGAGTGATGCGAGGTCAGTGAGAGTGATGTGGGGTCAGTGAGAGTGATGTGGGGTCAATGCGAGTGATGGTGGGTCAATGTGAGTGATGGAGGTCAGTGTGAGTGATCGAGGTCAGTGTGAGTGATGAGGGGTCAGTGTGAGTGATGCAGGGTCAGTGTAAGTGATGGAGGTCAGTGAGAGTGATGTGGGGTCAGTGTGAGTGATGGAGGTCAGTGAGAGTCATGGAGGGTCAGTTGGATTGATAGATGTCAGTGTGAGTAATGGAGATCAGTGTGAGTGATGTGGGGTCAGTGTGAGTGATGCAAGGTCAATGAGAGTGATGGAGGTCAGTGTGAGTGATAGAGGTCAGTGAGAGCGATTTTGGGTCAGTGTGAGTGTTACAGGTCAGTGAAAGTGATGTTGGGTCAGTGTGAGTGATTGAGGTTAGTGAGTGACGGAGGTCAGTGAGAGTGATATAGTTCAGTGTGAGTGATGGATGTCAGTGTGAGTGATGTGGTGTCAGTGTGAGTGATGTGGTGTCAGTGTGAGTGATGCAAGGTCAGTGTGAGTGATGTGGGGTCAGTGCGAGTGATCGAGGTCAGTGTGAATGATGCGGGGTTATTATGAGTGATATGGGGTCAGTGTGAGTGATCGATGTCAGTGTGACTGATGTCGGGGTAATGTGAGTGATGTGGGGTCAGTGTGAGTGACGTGGGGTCAATGTGAAAGATGTGAGGTTAGTGAGAGTGATGTGGGGTCAGTGTGAGTGATGTGGGGTCAGTGTAAGTGATGGAGGTCAGTGTAAGTGATGTGGGGTCAGTGTGAGTAATGGAGGTCAGTGAGAGTTATGTGGGGACAATGTGACTGATGTGGGGTCAGTGTGAGTGATGTGGGGTCAATGTGAGTGATCGAGGTCAGTGAGAGTGATGTGGGGTCAGTGTGAGTGATGCGGGGTCAGTGTGAGTGATGTGGGGTCAGTGTCAGTGATCAAGGTCAGTAAGAGTGATGTGGGGTCAATGTGAGCGATCCAGGTCAGTGTGTGTGATGGAGGTCAGTGTGAGAGACACGAGGTCAGTGAGAGTGATGCAAGGTCAGTGTGAGTGATGCGGGGTCAGTTGAGTGATGCGGGGTCAGTGTGAGTGATGTGTGGTCAGTGCGAATGATGTGGCGTCAGTGTGAGCGATCGAGGTCAGTGCGAGTGATGTGAGGTCAGTGTGAGTGATGCAGGGTCAGTGTGAATGATGTGAGGTCAGTGAGAGTGATGTGGGGTCAGTGTGAGTGATGTGGGGTCAGTGTGAGTGATGTGGGGTCAGTGTAAGTGATGTGGGTCAATGTGAGTGATCGAGGTCAGTGAGAGTGATGTGGGCTCAGTGTGAATGATGTGAGGTCAGTGAGAGTGATGTGGGGTCAGTATGAGTGATGTGGGCTCAGTGTGAATGATGGAGGTCTGTGAGTGATCGAGGTCAGTGAGAGTGATGTGGGCTCAGTGTGAATGATGTGAGGTCAGTGAGAGTGATGTGGGGTCAGTGTGAGTGATGGATGTCAGTGTGAATGATGGAGGTCTGTGAGTGATGGAGGTCAGTGAGAGTGATGCGGGGTCAGTGTGAGTGATCGAGGTCAGTGTGTGTGATGTGGGGACAACGTGAGTGATGTGGGGTCAGTGTGAGTGATGTGGGGTCAATGTGAGTAATCTAGGTCAGTGAGAGTGATGAAGTTCAGTGTGAGTGATGCAGGATCAGTGTGGGTGATGGAGGTCAGTGTGAGTGATGCAAAGTCAGTGTTTGTGTTGAAGGTCAGTGAGAGTGATGCAGGGTCAGTGTGAGTGATGCGGGGTCAGTGTGAGTGATGCGAGGTCAGTGAGAATGATGTGGGGTCAGTGTGAATGATGTGAGGTCAGTGAGAGTGATGCAAGGTCAGTGAGAGTGATGTGGGTCAGTCTGAGTGATCGAGGTCAATGTGATTTGTGTGGGTTCAATGGTACTAATGTGGGGTCAGTGTGAGTGATGTGGGGTCAGTGTGAGTGATGTGGGGTCAGTGTAAGTGATGGAGTTCAGTGTGAGTGATGTGGGGACAGTGTGAGTGATTGAGGTCAGTGTGAGTGATGCAGTGTCAGTGTGAATGATAGAGGTCAGTGTGAGTGATGTGGGGTCAGAGTGAGTGATGCAGTGTCACCGTGAGTTATGGAGGTCAGTGTGAGTGATGGAGGTCAGTGTGAGTGATGCAGTGTCAGTGTGAATGATAGAGGTCAGTGTGAGTGATGCGGGGTCAGTGTGTGTGTTGGAGGTCAGTGTGAGTGATGCGGGGCCAGTGTGTGTGTTGGAGGTCAGTGTGAGTGATGCAGTGTCAGTGTGAATGATAGAGGTCAGTGTGAGTGATGCGGGGCCAGTGTGTGTGTTGGAGGTCAGTGTGAGTGATGCGGGGCCAGTGTGTGTGTTGGAGGTCAGTGTGAGTGGTGGATGTCAGTGAGAGTGATATGTGGTCAGTGTGAGTGATAGAGGTCAGTGTGAGTGATGGATGTCAGTGTGAGAGATGCGGGGTCAGTGTAAGTGATGTGGGGTCAGTGTGAGTGATCGAGATCAGTGTGAGTGATGTGGGGTCAATGTGAGTGATGCGAGGTAAAGTGAGAGTAATGTGGGGTCAGTGTGAGTGATCGAGGTCAATGTGATTGGTGTGGGGTCAATGTTAGTGATGTGTGGTCAGTATGAGTGATGTGCGCTCAGTGTGAGTGATGGAGGTCAGTGTGAGTGATGTGGGGTCAGTGTGAGTGATGTGGGGTCAGTGTGAGTGATGTGGGGTCAGTGTGAGTGATGGAGGTCAGCGTGAGTGATGCGGGGTCAGTGTGAGTGATGTGGGGTCAGTATAAGTGATGGAGGTCACTGTGAGTGATGTGTGGTCAGTGTGAGTGATGTGGGGTCAATGTTAGTGATGGAGGTCAGTGTGAGTGATGGAGGTCAGTGTGAGTGATGTGGGGTCAGAGTGAGTGATGCAGGGTCAGTGTGAGTGATGGAGGTCAGTGTGAGTGATGCAGTGTCAGTGTGAATGATAGAGGTCAGTGTGAGTGATGCGGGGTCAGTGTGTGTGTTGGAGGTCAATGTGAGTGATGCAGGGCCAGTGTGTGTGTTGGAGGTCAGTGTGAGTGATGGAGGTCAGTGAGAGTGATGTGTGGTCAGTGTGAGTGATGGATGTCAGTGATGCGGGGTCAGTGTGAGAGATGTGGGGTCAGTGTGAGTGATCGAGGTCAGTGAGAGTGATGTGGGGGCAATATGAGTGATCGAGGTCAGTGAGAGTGATGTGGGGTCAGTGAGAGTGATGCGAGGTAAATTGAGGGTAATGTGGGGTCAATGTGAGTGATCGAGGTCAGTGTGAGTGATGTGTGTCAATGTGAGTGATCGAGGTCAATGTGATTGGTGTGGGGTCAATGTTAGTGATGTGAGGTCAGTGTGAATGATGTGAGGACAGTGTGAGTGATGGATGTCAGTGTGAGTGATGTGGGGTCAGTGTGAGTGATGTGGGGTCAGTGTGAGTGATGTGGGGTCAGTGAGAGTGATGCGAGGTCAGTAAGAGTGATGTGGGGTCAGTGTGAGTGATTGAGGTTAGTGAGTGATGGAGGTCAGTGAGAGTGATGTGGGGTCAGTGTGAGTGATGTGGGGTCAGTGTGAGTGATGGAGGTCAGTGTGAGTGATGTGGGGGACAGTGAGAGTGATTGAGGTTAGTGAGTGATGGAGGTCAGTGAGAGTGATGTGGGGACAATGTGAGTGATGTGGGGTCATTGTGCGTGATGTGGGCTCAATGTGAGTGATGCGAGGTCAGTGAGAGTGATGTGGGGTCAGTGTGACTGATCGAGGTCATTGAAAGTGATGTGGGTGCAATGTGACTGATGTGGGGTCATTGTGCGTGATGTGGAGTCAACGTGAGTGATCAAGGTCAGTAAGAGTGATGTGGGGTCAATGTGAGTGATCGAGGTCTGTATGAGTGATGGAAGTCACTGTGAGTGATGCGACGTCAGTGAGAGTGATGCAGGGTCAGTGTGAGAGATGCGGGGTCAGTGTGAGTGATGTGGGGTCACTGTGAGTGATCGAGGTCAGTGGGAGTGATGTGGGGTGAATGTTAGTGAGGTGGGTTCAGTGTGAGTGATTGAGGTCAGTGTGAGTGATGTGGGGTCAGAGTGAGTGATGCAGGGTCAGTGTGAGTGATGGAGGTCAGTGTGAGTGATGCAGTGTCAGTGTGAATGATAGAGGTCAGTGTGAGTGATGCGGGGTCAGTGTGTGTGTTGGAGGTCAATGTGAGTGATGCAGGGCCAGTGTGTGTGTTGGAGGTCAGTGTGAGTGATGGAGGTCAGTGAGAGTGATGTGTGGTCAGTGTGAGTGATGGATGTCAGTGATGCGGGGTCAGTGTGAGAGATGTGGGGTCAGTGTGAGTGATCGAGGTCAGTGAGAGTGATGTGGGGGCAATATGAGTGATCGAGGTCAGTGAGAGTGATGTGGGGTCAGTGAGAGTGATGCGAGGTAAATTGAGGGTGATGTGGGGTCAATGTGAGTGATCGAGGTCAGTGTGAGTGATGTGTGTCAATGTGAGTGATCGAGGTCAATGTGATTGGTGTGGGGTCAATGTTAGTGATGTGAGGTCAGTGTGAGTGATGTGAGGAAAGTGTGAGTGATGGATGTCAGTGTGAGTGATGTGGGGTCAGTGTGAGTGATCAAGGTCAGTGTGAGTGATGTGGGGTCAATGTTAGTGATGTAGGTCAGTGTGAGTGATGGAGGTCAGTGTGAGTGATTCAGTGTCAGTGTGAATGATAGAGGTCAGTGTGAGTGATCGAGGTCAGTGTGAGTGATGCGGGGTCAGTGTGAGTGATGTGGGGTCAGTGTGAGGGATTGAGGGTAGTGAGTGATGGTGGTCAGTGTGAGTGATGTGGAGTCAGTCAGAGTGATGTGGGGTCAGTGTGAGTGATAGAGATCAGAGAGAGTGATGTGGGGTCAGTGTTAGTGATCGAGGTCAGTCTGAGAGGTGTGGGGTCAAGGTTAGTGATGTGGGATCAGTGTAAGTGATGGAGGTCAGTGAGAGCGATGTGGGGTCAATGTGAGTGATTGAGGTCAGTGTGAGTGATGTGGGGTCAGAGTGAGTCATGCAGGGTCAGTGTGAGTGATGGAGGTCAGTGTGAGTGATGCGGGGTTAGTGTGAGTGATCGAGGTCAGTGTGAGTGATGTGGGGTTCAGTGTGAGTGATGGAGGTCAGTGTGAGTGATAGATGTCAGTGAGAGTGCTGTGGGGCCAGTGTGAGTGATAGAGGTCAGTGAAAGTGATGTGGGTTCAGTGTGAGTGATAGAGGTCAGTGTGACTAATGCGGGGTCAGTGTTAGTGATGTGGGGTCAGTGTGAGTGATTGAGGTCAGTGTGAATGATAGAGGTCAGTGTGAGTAATGCGGGGTCAGTGTGTCTGTTGGAGGTCAGTGTGAGTGATAGAGGTCAGTAAGAGTGATGTGTGGTCAGTGTGAGTGATAGAGATCAGTGTGAGTGATGGATGTCAGTGTGAGTGGTCGAGGTCAATGTGAGTGATGTGGGGCATTGTGAGTGATCGAGGTCAGTGAGAGTGATTTGGGGTCAGTGAGAGTGATGTGAGGTAAATTGAGGGTAATGTGGGGTCAGTGTGAGTGATCGAGGTCAGTGTGAGTGATGTGTGTCAGTGTGAGTGATCGAGGTCAATTTGATTGGTGTGGGGTCAATGTTAGTGATGTGAGGTCAGTGTGAGTGATGTGAGGAAAGTGTGAGTGATGGTAGTCAGTGTGAGTGATAGAGGTCAGTGAGAGTGATGGAGGTCATTTTGAGTGATGTGGGGTCAGTGTGAGTGATGTGCGTCAGTGTGAGTAATGTGGGGTCAATGTTAGTGATGGAGGTCAGTGTGAGTGATGGAGGTCAGTGTGAGTGATGTGGGGTCAGTGTGAGTGATTGAGGTAGTGAGTGATGGTGGTCAGTGTGAGTGATGTGGGGTCAGTCAGAGTGATGTGGGGTCAGTGTGAGTGATAGAGATCAGAGAGAGTGATGTGGGGTCAGTGTGAGTGATAAAGGTCAGTGTGACTGATAAAGGTCAGTGTGACGAATGGAGGTAATTATTAGTGATGTGGGGTCAGTGTGAGTGATCGAGGTCAGTGTGAGAGATGTGGGGTCAATGTGAGTGATGTGGGGTCAGCGAGAGTGATGTGGGGTCACTGTGAGTGATGTGCGGTCAGTGAGAGTGATGTGGGGTCAATATGAGTGATGGAGGTCAGTGTGAATGCTGTGTGGTCAGTGTAAGTGATGGAGGTCGGTGAGAGTGATGTGAGGTCAGTGTGAGTGATGTGGGGTCAGTGAGAGTGATGTGGGGTCAGTGTGAGTGACAGAGGTCAGTGAGTGTGGTGTGAGGTCAGTGTGAGTGATGGAGGTGAGTGTAAGTTTTGTGGGATCACTGTGAGTGATGTGGGGTCAGTGAGAGTGATGTGGGGTCAAATGAGTGATGGAGGTCAGTGTGAATGCTGTGGGGTCAGTGTGAACTGATGGAGGTCGGTGAGAGTGATGTGAGGTCAGTGTGACTGATGTGGGGTCAGTGTGAGTGACGGAGGTCAGTGAGTGTGATGTGGGGTCAGTGTGAGTGATGTGGGGCCAGTGTGAGTGATGTGGGGCCAGTGTGAGTGATGGAGGTCAGTGCGAGTGATGTGGGGTCAGTGTGAGTGATGTGGGGTCAGTGTGAGTGATGTGGGGTCAGTGTGAGTGATGGAGGTCAGTGCGAGTGATGTGGGGTCAGTGTGAGTGATGTGGGGTCAGTGTGAGTGACAGAGGTCAGTGAGTGTGGTGTGAGGTCAGTGTGAGTGATGGAGGTGAGTGTAAGTTTTGTGGGATCACTGTGAGTGATGTGGGGTCAGTGAGAGTGATGTGGGGTCAAATGAGTGATGGAGGTCAGTGTGAATGCTGTGGGGTCAGTGTGAACTGATGGAGGTCGGTGAGAGTGATGTGAGGTCAGTGAGAGTGATGTGAGGTCAATGTGGGTAATGGAGGTCAGTGTGGGTGATGTGGGGTCAGTGTGAGTGATGTGGGGTCAGTCTGAGTGATTGGAGGACTGTGTGTGATGTGGGGTCAGTGAGAGTGATGTGGGGTCAGTGTGAGTGATGTGGGGTCATTGTGAGTGATGTGGGGTCAGTGTGAGTGATGGAGGTCAGTCTGAGGGATGTGGGGTCAGTGTGAGTGATGGAGGTCACTGAGTGGGATGTGGGGTCAGTGTGAGTGATGTGGGGTCAATGTGAGTGATGTGGGGTCAATGTGATTGATGGAGGTCAGTGTGTGTGTTGGAGGTCAGTGTGAGTGATGTGGGGTCAGTGTGAGTGATGTGGGGTCAGTGTGAGTGATGAAGGTCAGTGTGTGTGATGGAGGTCAGTGTGAGTGATGGAGGTCAGTGTGAGTGATGTGGGGTCAACGTGAGTGATGGAGTGCAGTGTGAGTAATGGTGGTCAGTGTGAGTGATGTGGGGTTAGTGTGAGTGATGTGGGTCAGTGAGAGTGACGTGGGGTCCGTGTGAGTGATGTGGGGTCAGTGTGAGTGATGGAGGTCAGTGTGAGTGATTTGGTGTCAGTGTGAGTGATGGAGGACAGTGTGTGATGTGGGGTCAGTGAGAGTGATGTGGGGTATGTTTTGAGTGATGTGGGGTCAGTGTGAGTGTTCGAGGACAGTGTGAGTGATGTGGGGTCAGTGTGAGTGATGTGGGGTCAATGTGAGTGATGGAAGTCAGTGTGAGTGATGTGGGGTTAGTGTGAGTGATGGAGGGCAGTGAGAGTGATGTGGGTCAGTGTGAGTGATGGAGGTCAGTGTGAGTGATGTGGGGTCAGTGAGAGTGATGGAGGTCAGTGTAAGTGATGTGGGGTCAGTGTGAGTGATGGAGGTCAGTGTGAGTGATGTAGGGTCAGTGTGAGTGATGGAGGTCAGTGTGAGTGATGTGGGGTCAGTGTGAGTGATGGAGGTCAGTGTGAGTGATGTTGGGTCAGTGTGAGCGATGTGGGGTCAATGTGGGTGATGGAGGTCAGTGTGAGTGATGTGGAGTCAACGTAAGTGATGGAGGGCAGTGAGAGTGATGTGGGTCAGTGTGACTGATGTGGAATCAGTGTGAGTGATGTGGGGTCAGTGAGAGTGATGTGGGGTCAGTGTGAATGATGTGGGGTCAGTGTGAGTGATTTAGGTCAGTGTCGGTGCTTTATCGGGCGAAAGGGCTGGGTAGAAGAATTCAGAGGGCCATCAATACTTGTACATGTTTGGGGCATGTGTTCCTTAACACTTCTAAAGAAGAGAAAATACTAAACATTTACCTGCCACATATGAGGGCTTGAATCATATCGTTTTAAAGTAGCATGTCGTGATACAGGGTCAGCTATTTTGTCTTGTGTTGCATCTTCTGGTTTGATTTTTGGTCCCAACTTACAGTCCCAATTAACCTCCTCATAACTCCTGTGCATTGAGGAAAAGTAAACAGTACAGTCTGCATTAAAATCTGACAGAAATGAACAGATAAAAATCATCAATTGAGAAACCAATAAATATTAACAAATGCTCCACTGACCTCAGTGAAGGTGACTAAAAATTAATTTGGTGTTTCAGGAAGTGAAATTTTGTACAGCTTAGCCTATTTCTAAAATGGGAAATGGGCATTGCTGGCAAGGCCAACGTTTGTTGAACATGTCTAATTTCCCTTCAAACTGAGTGACTTGTTCTCTATTTCAATGGATCGAACAGATTGCTGGGGGTTTGTCAGCCAGACTTGGTATCAAGACCATACTTCCTTCTGTCAATGGCATTGGATGGGTCTTTATAAGAATTGATGATAGTTTAACAGTTACTACTAGGTAAAAACAATGACTGCAGATGCTGGAAACCAGATTCTGGATTAGTGGTGCTGGAAGAGCACAGCAGTTCAGGCAGCATCCAAGTTTGCTGAGACTAATTTTATATTCCAGATTTAATAAACAAATTCAAATTCCACCAGTTGCAACAGTGGGAATTAATTCCATGTCCAATGGCAGTAGCCTAGGCCTCTGGATTATAAACCCAGGAGCATGCTCCTACAGCACCATATGAAAGAATACATTGAGCTTCAGAATGTTCTAATAGGTTGAAATAATTCAATATATACACAATCTGAATACACAATTAGCAATTACTTGGATACAAAGCCAATGAAACTGAAAACTTAAAACTCACAAAGTAAAAGTATCACAATGTAAAAAAGTTTGGATGATCTAACTGGTTTAAAATTTATGTTTATAAATATCACTTTTTTTTATTTATACTACACATCCATTTCTCAGATAAAGAAGCGATGAATTTTTAATACTTTCAGCTTTCTCAGGAACTCTCATGAATCATACAGTGCTTATAAAACACAAGGAGACCTTTCAGACCAATCAGCACAGCATGCCTGTACTGATGCTCTGTCAGGGCAATTTACCTGAAGTCAATGATTCTTCAGATAATTATCCAATTCTCTTTTGCAACTCACAATCAAATTGCATTCTCAGGCAATACATTCCAGATTCTAACAGTTCATTGTTTAAGACAGTTGCTCTCTCATATCGCGTATGCTTCTTTTGTCAGTCATCTTTCATCAGTATCTTCTCATTTTCAATTCTTCTATTCATATGAACAGTTACTTTGTGACATGGATGGGTACAGTTTTGGCATAAAATTTCCTGTTTTCTTCAGCTGTGAAAATCAACTCTGTGCTGTGCGGTTTGATGTTGAATACTGGGGAAATTAGTTGAGATGCAAAGGTTTGGTGAAGTTAACCTTGTCGAAGCAAGCCCATAATGTTGTGAATAGGGAAAGGTGCAGATGACAAGTGTCATGATAGTGACAGAGACAGACTGTATATAGGATCAGATAAGTTTATTGACAGGAAGAAGAGAAGTGCAGCCATACATAACGACCTTTTGGCATTGCACAACAGCATATAGGATACGTTTATGGCAGTGAGAAGCTTGAATCAGGGCAATATAGAGCAAAGTAATGATACAATGTAAGAGGTTACCATATTTTCTCCCCATTTTCTGTTTCTCTCTTCAACAACAATTTATATTTATATAGCATCTTTAAAGCAAAAAACAATCCCATGATGCTTTACAGGAGCATTGAAAAACAATGGGTCTGGGAATCAAAAGCTTGGTTGAAGGGATTGGTTGAAAGAAGTATCTTAAAAGAGGAAAGTGAAGTAAAGTAGCGGAGGCATAATGAGAACATTCCAGAGATCGAATCGAGACAATTGAAGGCCTGGCCGCCAATTTCAGTTTAGTTTAGGCAACAGCATAAATGTCTCAGAGGGTTGTTAGGTTGGAAGAGATAAGGAGACGCAAGGCCTTGGGGGAATTTGGAAACAAGAGGAAAAATTTTAGGATCAAGATATTTCTTAAGTGAGAGCTACTGCACACTGAGGGGTGGGAATACCCCAGAAGGGTAAAAAGTAAAAATAAATTTAACCTGAGACATACTGGCGTGACTGATGTCTTACTGGTTCTCCATTTTGAAGTAATACAAGGCCAGTCATAACTGAATGTCTCATTTACCCGTTTAACTGCTTTTATCTTCTGGGAGGCAGACAAGACAAACTACCTACCAAATTACAAAATACTCATCCCAAAATTAAATGGGAGACCTCTAATTTTAAACTGTATTCTCTGGTTTTGTATTCTCTCACAAGGACAAAAATCTCAGCACTCACCTTGTCAAGTCTCTGAAGGATTTTTAATATTTACATAAGTTTACCTCTCATTCTTCGAGATTCCAATCAGTATAGGCCTAACCTGTTCAACAACCATTCCTTAAGGATAATCCCCTCATCCCAGGAATGAGTCATGTTGACCTTTTCAGAATTGCTTCTTTTGTAATTAGGTCCTTTCTTAAGTAGGAAAGCTGCCCAGATGCAACTTTAACCAAGGTCCTACAGAGCTACACTTGGCCGCTTTTAATATTATATTCCCCTTTCAATAAACACCAATATTGAATTGGCTTCCTTAATCATGGACAAGTCCAGTTAGTCTGGAGCTGTGCTGCATGGTTTGCCGCATTTGCCCCACATGAGGCAGTTAAGAGAAAATTGGTGTCTTGACTGCAGACAGGCACCTGGAGATCCTGTTGGATGCGGTGATGTAGACCAGGGACATCTTCCTTCCCCTAGGATTGGTAGACAATGCCTGTCAGCCTGGCCACCACCCTGGTCATTGTGGTCTCAGCCATCTGGAGGAATGCCTAGGAGTATCTCTCTTCAGCCAGGCTAGTACCAACGTCTTCTCTCTCTTACCTCACACTCACTCTATCTCTGCTAAGGCATCCACCTCCCAGCAAGGCTCATAATCTGATACTCTCATTATTGCCTGCAATATCTTTCTTCACTCTCACCCATCCTTCCCATAGTCCTGCATTGTCCTCTGCACTGCCTTCTCACTTCCTCAAGACATCTCACCTCTTTTCCCCCACCAGCACCAGCACTACCAGCTGTGCTAACCATTATCATCTCTCTCAAATCCCCCCTCCCACTTTCTCTCATTCCAGGAGAAAACAGCCCTTTAAATGGCAGAAAGAGCTAAAACGGTTGGGGAGCTGTCCAACAGTCAGCTCCTCACCGCCTGTGTGAAGAGGATTTTGACCATGACAAACTCAAATGGGCAACTGACTGTGTCCAAGCCTCAGGGCTGATATCGAAGGCTGCCCTTGACTAATATACAAAAATAATCAAAAGGGCAACCCTGAAAGCTTTGTATCTAAAAGCACACATGAACTGATCAGGCAAATGTGATCGGATAGCCATTACAGTGTCATGGCTGCAGGATGACATAGATTGGGAGTTGAATTTTGAGGGATACAGGACATTTAGGAAGGGGATGGAAGGGTAATCTGTTAAATGGTGAATAGTGAGGGATAACCTAAGTTTAAAAAACCAGTACATGGATGCAGTTAGACTAGAGATGAAAAATAATAAAGGCAATCATTTGAGGGAGTGGTAAACAGGTTTTCCAGCAGCAACCACAAGCTCAACAAACAAAGAATGGGAGCTTGTAACAGTGGTACAGGAAAAACCATCAGGATTTTAACCTACATTTAGACTGTGAACAACTGGTGGACAAAGGTAACTTAGATGAGAAATTTGTCCAGTGTTTTCACGATTATTGTTTTGAATAGCACATTCTGAAACCAATCAGACAATAGTCCGTACCAGAACTGGTATTGTGCAATGAGATAAGATTAATTAAAGACCTTCTTGTGACATGCCTCTAAGTAGCACGATAATAATATGACTGCATTTTACATTCAATTTCAGTGAGTCCAAGACTCGAATTCAAAACAGAAATAAGGTAAATTATGACGGCATGAAAGTAGAGATAGCTAAACTGAACTGACAAATTAGGTTAAGGGATAGGTCATGGAAAAGCAGTGACAGACATTTATGGGGATATCCGAGATTACATAGAATAGATAGACTTAAACAAGAAAGAACAAATCCATGGGGAGGACCTATGATCCATAGCTAACTAAAATAGTTAAAAATAGTGAAGAGCAAATTACTGCAGGTGCTGGAATCTGAACTAAAGACAAAATACAGTGGGCTAGGCAGCCTCCATGGGGAGTGAGCAAGCTAACGTTTTGACTCTAGATGACCCTTCATCAGAGCTAAAAGGGGAAGAAGAGTCATCTAGACTTGAAACATTAGCTTGCTTTCTCTCCAGGGATGCTGCCTGACTCACTGCGATCTCCAGCAATTATTCTTTTCAGTTGAAGAAAAGGCATGTCATTGGGCAAAGATGGACAATATGTCAGAAGGGTAGACAGCATATGAAAACAGGAAAGAATGACTGATCAATTTAGGAAAAAAAATTTAGAGGATGGTG
This sequence comes from Chiloscyllium punctatum, assembly GCF_047496795.1. Taxonomy (NCBI): domain Eukaryota; kingdom Metazoa; phylum Chordata; class Chondrichthyes; order Orectolobiformes; family Hemiscylliidae; genus Chiloscyllium; species Chiloscyllium punctatum. The sequence goes on along the minus strand of NC_092746.1, from coordinate 55,968,706 downwards.
AAAGTGAGCTCAAAAAATTAAACCAGATATTAAGAGGTTTTATAGATACTTTTAAAAATACAAGAGTTCACTAAGTGCATATCGGTCATATATAAAGTGAGTTGGGTTAATCAATAAGGGAAAATAAGGAGATAGCAAATGAATGAAATAAGCATTTTGCATCTATCCTCACTTGGATAACATTTAAGTAACATATAAAAAATAGTTGTATATGAGGAAATGGGATGAAGAAAAGAACACAAGAAAATTACAATCACAAGGGAAATGGTGCTGAGCAAATTGTTGGAGTAACAAGTTGACAAGTCCTAGGGTCTTGCTGGAATTCATCCTTGGATTTTAAAAGGAATGGCTAGTGAGATAGTTGGTCCAATAATTTTACTTTTACAAACTTCCCTAGAGTCAAGAAAGGCTCCATTAGATTTTAAGATAAAATGTAAAGAATGCAAAACCTTTATTCAAAAAGCAGGAAATTACAGGCTAGCTGGCTTTGACATTTGTCATAGAGAAATGTTGAAAGTTATTATTAAGATATTATAGGAGGGCACTTAGAAAAAAAATCAATGTGATCACGCAGAATCAACATGGCCTTGAGAAAGGGAAATCATGTTTACCCAAATTATTGGAGTTCTTTGAAGAAACAGCCTGTCCAGTAGATACAGCAGACCACCGGATGCAGATTTCCAGAAGATATTTGAAAAAATGCAACATCAAAGTTATTATAGAAAATAAAAGTTTATGCTGTGGGGTAACATAGTGACATGGATGGAAGTCTTGTCAGCTAATAGGAAAAAAAACAGTTGGCTAAATGGGTCACTTTCTTGTTGGCAATACAAAAAGTAATACATCACAGGGATCAGTGCCGGAACCTTCCAAACCCCCGACTATTCCCACTCTGAAGGAAAAGGGCAACAGATATGTGAAAATAATACCATCTGCAAATTTCCTTCCAAGCCACTCATCTTCCTGACTTGGATATATATTGCCATTCATACTATCATAAAGATGTACAGCACGGAAACAGACCCTTTGGTCCAACTCGTCCATGCCGACCAGATATCATAACATAATCTAGTCCCATTTGCCAGCACTTGCTCATATCCCTGTAAAACTTTCCTATTCATATGTCCATCCAAATGCCTTTTAAATGTTGTAATTCTACCAGTCTCCACCATTTCCTCTGGCAGCTCATTCCATACGCGCACCACCCACTGCGTGAAAACGTTGCCCCTTAGATCCCTTTTAAACCTTTCCCCCCTCAATCTAAACCTATGCCCTCTAATTCTGGACTCCCCCAACCCAGGGATAAGGTCTTGTCTATTTATCCTATCCATACCCCTCATGATTTTACAAACCTCTATAAGGTCATCCCTCAGCCTCCGACACTCCAGGGAAAACAGCCCCAGCCTATTCAGCCTCTCCCTACAGCTCAAATCCTCCAATCTTGGCAACATCCTTGTAAATCTTATCTGAACCCTTTCAAGTTTCACAACATCCTTCCAATAGGAGGGAGACCAGGCTTGCACACAATATTCCAAAAGTGGCCGAACCAATGTCCTGTACAGCCGCAACATGACTTCCCAACTGCTGTACTCAATTCTCTGTCCAATAAAGGAAAGCTTGCCTTCTTCACTATCCTATCTACCTGCGACTCTACTTTCAAGGAGATATGAACCTGCATGTCAAGGTCTCTTTGTTCAGCAACACTCCCCAGGACCTTACCATTAGGTGTATAAGTCCTGCTCTGATTCCTTCAGTATTGCTGGGTCAAAATCCAGGAATTCCCTCCCTCATGTCATTGTGAGTGTACCTGCAGCATGTGAACTGCAGTGGTTTAAGAAGGCAGCTCATCACCACCTTCTCAAGGGCGATAGGAACTTGCACTAAATGCTGGCCACATTTTTGCCATCTGTCCTAATGTTTCCCATTGCTGTAACAAAATGTGTTTGATAACAATGTAAATTAGCACCTTGGGAAGCTTTATTATATTAAAGGTACTATCATTGTTGCAATGTCCAGCAGTGCAACATTTGCTTCAGTAGTGCTTTGAAGTGGCAGCTCAGACCAGGATAGATTTCAAGGAATCTACTTAGAGCTTCAAACTGTAAAATGGTTTCACACTGCTTTCCTACTGTGCAGAAGTGATGTATCTGACTGACAGAACAACAGGAGAAAGTCAGTTGACCCATAATATCATTTGTCTCTCTTTACCTGTGTACTGAATCTCTAATCAAAAACAGTACATGTACTACCTGAACTAAAGGCTGACATGTACCCAGGATCTGATTGCCTGCATCTTAAAAGAAGTCAAGTCATAAAAGAAGTGGTTGTAGCTGTAGAGGTAATGCACACATTGGTCATAATGATCCAGAATTCCCTAGATTCTGAAAAAGTTCCAGTGGATTGAAAATTCACAAATGTTCCATGTCTATTCAAGAAACGAGAACAATTGAAAGCAAGGAACTATAAGTCAGTTAGCCTAAAACATGTCATTGGGAAAAATGCTAGAACTGTCATTAAAATGTAACAGCAAGTCATTTAAAAAGCTTAATATGCTCAGGCAGAGTCAACATGACTCTGTGAAAGGAAATCATGTTTGACAAGTCTATTGGAGTTATTTAAGTAAGAAAGAAGCACATTGATTAATAGGCAACCTATACATGTGGCATACTTGGATTTCCAAAACTTTTTTGACATTTCATGAACATATCAAACATACAAATTGGAAACAGGAACAGGAATGGACCATTTAGCCCCTTAAGCGTGCTCCGCCTTTCTGATCTGATTACTCCACATTCTCATCTCTCCATTTTCATATCAACAATCTACTTGCCACTGCCTTAAAAACATTCAAGGTCTATGTTTTCCCCACCTTTTGGTGAAGGCGATTCCCAAATCTCACAAACCTCTGTGAGAAAAAAAAAACCTTCTCATCTCTGCCTGGGGTGGCATGGTGACTCAGTGGTTAGCACTGCTGCCTCACAGCACCAGGGTCCGAGATTCAATTCCAGCCTTAGGCGACTGTCTGTGTGGAGTTTGCACATTCTCCCCGTGTCTGCGTGGGTTTCCTCCGGGTGTGCCGGTTTCCTCCCACAGTCCAAAGATGTGCAGGTCAGGTGAATTGTCCATGCTAAATTGCCCGTAGTGTTAGGTGTGTATCAGTCAGAGGGAAATGGGTCTGGGTGGGTTCCTCTTCAGAGGGGTGATGTGGACTGGTTGGGCCGAAGGGCCTGTTTCCACACTGTAGGGAATAATCTAATCTAAATGACAATTCCTTATTTTTAAACAGGGACTTCTAGTTCGAGATTCTACTATATATGAAAACAACCTTTTCGCATGAACCCTGTCAGAACATTCAGGATCTCATTTGATTTGATTAAGTCATCACCCACTCCAGTATCTACAAGCTGAGCCTGTCCAGCCGTTACTTGGAACACAACCCATCCATTGTAAATCTTCTCTGAGCTGTCTCCAAGGCATTTATATGCTCCACTTAATTAGGAGACCATACCAGGTACAGTCTCACTAATCCCCTCTATAACTGAAGCATAACATCCCTAATTTGGTGTTCTCTTCCCTCATACTTAAAAGTAACATTCTATTAGCTGTCATAATTACTTGCTATACATGCATACTAACCTTTTGCCATAGAACATCCAGCTCCCTATGCATCTGAGAACTCTGCAATGTCTCACTATCTAAATAAAATGTTAGTTTTTATTTGTTCTGCCCAAATGAGCAAGTTCACATTTTCCCACATTACACTTGATTTGCCAGGTCTTTGCCTATTCAGTTAACCTATCACTATCCCTTAGCCACCTCCTTATTTCCCCTCACAACTTATTTTGCTACCTATCTTTCGTGTTATCAGTAAATTTGGATGACAATTGTGGTCCCTTCATCCAAGATACTTATATGAATTATAAAACGTTGAGGCTTTTGAGAATCCATTCAAGGGATGTGGGCATCACTGGTTAGCCCAGCATTTAGTTCGCCTCTCTAGCTGCCTTTGAGAAGGCGGTGGTGAGCAGCCTTCTTGAACCATTGTAGTTCCTGTGTGGAGGTACCCACAATGCCACTGGGGAGAGACTGCTAGGATTTTGAGGCAGCAACACTAAAGGCATGGTTCTATGAATCCTTTACCTTCAATTTCATATGAAATAGATCTGAATAAAAGCCATACAGGATGAAAAAAGTTACGTTTCTCTCTCCAGATGCTGACAGACCTGCTGAGTCTTTCTAGCACTCTCTGTGTTGGAATTATGAAGTGGGTTTCTTGATAAATGAAAACATTTTTAAAATTAAAAACTTGAAAATAAAACTGTCTGGTTTATAAAACTAAGGAAATCAACAGAAATTGAAGAGCCTTCTTTCAGCAGTGCAATCAGCAGAATCTGGGTTTTCACCTGGGACTTTGTGGACTTTATAAATTTAATCTTAATCCAACATATAAGATTGTGGAAAATATGAAGCTATGTATTTTGGACTGCATTAGAATTTTAAAACACTACCGTCCTTTACAGTAATTCGAGCACTTCTCCATTACATTGGTATTATTTATGTAATGATATGGAAACTCTACCACCACCTTTTTATGTTAAAAATCACACAGCACCAGGTTATAGTCCAACAGGTTTACTTGGAAGCACTAGCTTTTGCCAGCACTGCTCCTTATCCTTCATCAGGTGGTAAGGAGCAGTGCTCTGAAAGCTAGTGCTTCCAAATAAACCTGTTGGACTACAACCTGGTGTTGTGTGATTTTTAACTTTGTACACCCTAGTCCAACACCAGCATCTCCAAATCATGACTTTTTATGATAGCTAGCCTATGAAGACTGTAATGATCAGTGTAAAAAGATGTACTTTGAAGTAATCATATCACTAATCTAAGTGAATATAATTTGGGCTGAAAATCTGCAGAAGAACTAAAAGCTTTTGAAACTATGTTTTTAAAATTCAATTGTGCATGATGCTGCGACATATTCCTGAATAAAAGCCTATACGCAAATTAAAGAGTCAGGCAATCTTATAAAATGAACTGTCAAATTTAGTAGAGTAATTTGGCAGCATTTATTGTCATAGCTTGTCAGTTCCTCACCTCTGGATGCTGGTTGAGTACATATATTTTCTTGCTGTTGCATCTCTTGTAATTTCAGATGTTGCATCATATGAAGGCTGTGATATAATACAGATACTGCATATTTTACAATATAAAAGACAAGAATTAAAAACTTATAGATTGAAGTTCAAATAAAAAAGTAAACTTTGCATTAACTGGTCATACCTGACCCGGAGAATCCACATTGAAGTTAAAATTATGAGTTTTGAGAGAACTGGGAACTGAGTGCGGTGCTGGGGTCACCCGAACTGGACTTGTCCAACCTTAAAAAAGTATATTTTGCTTCAATCAGTAATTCTCTACTTTATGTGTCATTGTCACACTCAGTTCAGTTCACTGACAATGAATGCTATTGAAAGTATTTTACAGATTAAATTAGTAAAAGTAGTGATTCACAGTCATTAACCAGTATGTCAACTTTCCTGTTAAGGAAGAATGGAATTAAAAAGGATCATCAAGCCATTAACCAAACGCTTTGTCAGGTCAAACGCAATTTACTATGGCTATGTAACCTAACTGATCAACTGAACCACCTGATTTAAAGTTTGTTATAATCAAGTTCCGATCCCAAATATAATGAAACTAAATTCCACAATATTCACAAATTCACTATTTACTGCTGCTGTGAGTAACAATATTCTCTTTCTATTTTCTCACCTCATCCTCTCTCTGCCCTTAGCAAAATTATTCCTACAGTCTTGTCAGCTGAATCACTACTGGATAAGTGAAACAGAGGTAAAGCCTCCTGGAAACACTGGGCAATGGGGTGGCACTGTGGCTCAGTGGTTAGCGCGGCTGCCTCACAGCACCAGGGTCCCAGGTTTGATTCCGGCCTTGGGTGACTGTCTGTGTGCAGTTTGCACATGCTCTGTATGTTTGCATGGGTTTCCTCCCACTGTCCAAAGATGTGCAGGTCTGGTGAATTGGCTGTGCTAAATTGCCCATAGTGTTTGATGTATTAGTCAGAGGGAAATGGATCTGGGTGGGTTACTCTTCGGAGGGTCAATGTGGACTGTTGGGCTGAAGGGCCTGTTTCCACACTATAGGGAATCTAATCAAATCATATAGTTTCAAGTCTGGATGGCGTGTGGTGTGGCTTGGGAGAGGAACTCGGTCCCATGTATCTGCTGCCCCTGCCTTTTCAGGGAAATAGAAGTTCTGGGCTCGGAAAGTGCTGTTTAAGAGACCTGGGTGAGCTACTACAGTGAATCTTGCAGATTGTAAACACTACTGTTGGTTTGTAATAGCGGTGAATGAAGTGAATGCTGAAGCTAGTGGATCAAGTATCCCCCAAGCAACATGGGAACATGAGGGGAATTTTAACAAGGCAGTGCATGGGTTATGGTGGGAGGTTGAAATTTTGAAAAAGTGCAACTACTTCATGAAGCCTCCTGCAATCTGCTACCTTCCACATTCAACCACACTGCATTTAACTGCACATATGAAAAGGTTCATTCTGCTGGAACGTTATCTTACATAATTTAGTTCAGTGTCATTAACACTGCCAAAGTTCAAAGGCATTGGTCCCACTGTGGCATTTGATTTATTCCACCACATGCCTGGAGCTTGTGTAGTGTAACTTTGAGCTCCCAGTGAGGGCCAAGGTAACCAGTGGTCTCACTTTGACTTGCACCAGCAGCAGCCTGCAGCTAGAGGGAGCTGCAGACAGCTGTGGCTCACTGGAGAGCACAGTCTGGACATAAGTTCCATAGACAGAAGCCAAACTTTGTCAACATGTCAGAACACCAGTGTCCCAGGAGGTTCAGTGTCTTGTGTCAGCAGGTAGCAAACATTCATGGCCCCTAGTAACAAAATCTGTACCATCTGAAACTGAGGGATACGTTTTACCCATGGCAGTCAGATTTATCATTTCCTCAACATTTTTGCCTCCAGATCGTCCAGAAAAATATGCAGCATTTCACAGTTGGCAGTACACAATAAAATCAAGACTGATTGTTGGTTTGCCAGGGTACAAAATTACATCAACTTTGTCTGCAGATGGCAGGCTTAATCAATGGCACACGACTGCCAAGAAATCACCTCGAATGTTCATTAACTGGGAGGGTTTCCTCTGGTGTACAGCCACATTGCAAACTTTGTGCAAGTGTGTGCAAGATACCTGGCAAACAACCTTCTTTGTGTTGTTACTCTATAAACAGTTTTGCCAGCTGTTTGCTTGGAGATGATACTTACCTTTTTAAAACCAATAGCACCATTAGAAATGCAGGGAATGCAGCACCACAGCAATATAATGAGTGCTGAATGACCACCATATGCGTCATCGAGCATCCATTAGCATACTGAAGATGCAGTTCCAAATGTCAGGACACATCTGAAGGCTCCTGCAGTATGAACACGTCTTCATCTCCAAATTGGCTGTAGAGGACCATGCTCCAGACAGCACTGCACAATGGCAAGGTTTGGATTTCATCACAGAGCCACTTCAGGTGATTCCAATGAGGAGGAGGAAGGTAAGAAGGTAAGGAAATTGAGGAATGTGATGCAGGTAATCTGCCTCCCTTTTTGTACATCATTGGCAGGATACACTCATCATTGTGAGGTTTACTTCCATAAGTCCACCATCTAACAACCACTTTTATTGCCCTCCTTATTTTGCAACTGTCATGGAGCAGTCTGTAAACAACCAAGCTTCCCTTTCACAGCTTCTTGTTGCTCACTGTCAATCTCTGATTCTTTTCATTACTACAAAACACAAATGACCACTTACTATTCAGGAATGGGCAAGGCAGGAGAATGGTCTTGAGATTAGTATTTACGTCATTCACATATAGAATCCATAGTAAACTGTCTAACAATACGCAACACATCCCCATGCAACAACAGATCTTTACTCTTCCTTTTCTTCACACTTGAATGAAGTGGAACATTTGTGACTTTAACAGCGGCAAAAGTCAAGGTGTGAACATTTGCATTCATCTTTAGTCAGAAGTGCTGAGTAGATTCTCCATCTTGGCCTCCTCCAGAGATTGAGGGTGGTTTAGTGGTTTGGATCAGAAATTGACTAGCCGAATGAAGACAGACGGTGGTGGTTGATGGGAAACGTTCATCCTGGAGTTCAGGTACTAATGGTGTACTACAACGATCTGTTTTGGGCCACTGCTGTTTGTCATTTTAATAAATGACGTTGATGAAGGGGTAGAGGATGGGTTAGTAAATTTGTGGATGACACTAAGATCAGTAGAGTTATGGATAGTGCTGAAGGATGTTGCAGGTTACAGAGGGACACAGATAAGCTGCAGAGCTGGTCTGAGAGGTGGCAAATGGAGTTTAATATGGAAAAGTGTAAGGTTATTCACTTTGGAAGGAGCAATAGAAATAAAGAAATAAAGCAATAGAAATACTGGACTAATGGTAAGATTCTTGGTAGTGTGGATGAGCAGAGAGATCTCAGTGTCCATGTACATCGATCCATGAAAGTTGCCAATTAAGTTGATAGGGTTGTTAAGAAGGCTTACGGTACATTTGCTTTTATTAGTAGAGGGATTGAGTTTTGGAGCCATGAGGTCATGCTGCAGCTGTACAAAACTCTGGTGTGGCCGCACTTGGAATATTGCGTACAGTTCTGGTCACACATTCTTGGAAGGATATGAAAGCACTGGAAAGGGTGCAGAGGAGATTTACTAGGATGTTGCATGGTATGGAGGGAGGTTCTTAGGAGGAAAGGCTGAGGGACTTGCGGCTGTTTTCGGTCAAGAGAAGAAGGTTGAAAGGTGACTTAATTGAGAGATATAAGATAATCAGAGGGTTAGATAGGATGGACAATGAGAGCCTTTTTACTTGGAAGGTGATAACCAGCACAAGGGGACATAGCTTTAAATTGAGGTGTGATAGATATAGGACAGATGTCAGACGTAGTTTCTTTACTCAGAGAGCAGTAGGGGCGTGGAATGCACTGCCTGCAAATGTAGGAGACTCACTAACCTTAAGGGCATTTAAATGGCCATTTGATAAATATATGGATGAGAATGGAATAGTGTAGGTTAGATGGGCTTCAGATTAGTTTCACAGGTCAGCGCAACATCGAGGACCGAAGGGTCTGTACTGCACTGTAATGTTCTATGTAACATGCATACACACATGCTCTCGTTCACACTGATTAGAAAAACAAAATGAATCTAAAAAGATAACTTAAAAACAATTTGAATCGGTCACTGAGTTGTTCATGAAGTGTAGATAGTTAAACTTTGTGGATGTTGCAGCAAATATTACTGGGAACAGTGGTATTAATAGTTGAACAGTTAGTTTTATGATCTTTAGTTTTGTATTTCGTTTGAGACTCTTTATTTTAACTGTGCACTGAATTATAATATTCAGGGCAAGCCAGAAAAAGAAAACCTTCTGTTGTCCTGTTTTTCTTTTGACTGGCTGCTGGCTGACCTTTCGCACCTGGAGTGAGATATTTTCTTTACCTGCAACACAGGGGTATCCAGTGGTGGGTTCTTTGACTGCCATGCTTACAGCACACTAACACTTGAAACCAGACTGGCGCACAAGAGAATAATCAGTTCCATTAGCACAGTCCAGTCGAAATGAAACTGACCATTAACTTTTATCCTTCAGTAATCTGCCAATAGAAACGTTCAAAATGTGCTTGCAATTTAGAACATAATCGGCAGGGAGGTATATTGTGTAACGGTTGTCTGTCCTTCATTATTTTTGTAGTCACAAGCGATTATAGTTCAGTGTGTTTGAAGTTTCTTTTACATCTTTACGTGTGATATCCCATTGGTCCAAAAAAAACAATCTTTTTTTGCCAGGCCGCCACTGAGTTTATACCTACAGTCGTTTAATTTTTGTAGCAGTCCTCTTAAAAAAAAAATGCATGTTGGAATTAAGGGCGAAAAGCACCCATAATATTTCAGGGTTCTGAACTGTTGCCATCAGTGATCTGTGAGTGAGGGTGATGGCATGTGTTGAGTGGATGCATGGAAAGCATTTAGAGTCATAGAGTCACAGAGATGTACAGCACGGAAACAGACCCTTCGGTCCAACTCGTCCATGCTGACCAGATAGCCCAAATTAATCTAGGCCCATTTGCCAGCACTTGGCCAATATCCCTTCAAACCCTTCCTATACATGCACTCATCCAGATACCTTTTAGATGTTGTAATTGTACCAGCTTCCACCACTTCCTCTGGCAGCTTATTCCACACTACTCTCTGTATGAAAACGTTGCCCCTTAGGTCCCTTTTATATCTTTTCCCTCTCACCCTAAACCTATGCCTTCTGATTCTGGACTCACCCACTCCTTATTTACCTTATTTATCTTATTCATGCCCCTCATGATTTTATAAAACTCTATAAGGACACCTCTCAGCCTCCGATGCTCCAGGGAAAACACCCCGAGCCTATTTAGCCTCTCCCTAAATCTCAAACCCTTCAACGCTGGCAACATCCTTGTAAATCTTGTCTGAACCCTTTCAAGTTTCATAACATCATTCCAATAGGAGGGAGACCAGAATTGCACACAATATTCCAAAAGTGGCCTAACCAATGTCCTGTACAGCTGCAACATGACCTCCCAACTCCTGTACTCAATGATCTGACCAATAAAGGAAAGCATACTAAACACCATCTTCACTGTCCTATCTACCTGTGACTTTACTTTCAAGGAGCTATGAACCTGCACTGATGATGAGGGACAGGTATCTTGTGTGTTGTGTGGTGTGTGAATGCCAGCTATGGACAAACCAATGAGAATGTGAAGAAGGGCACAGACAGAGAAGGAAAAGTGTAATTGCAATACAAATGAGTTTAAGCAATAGGTGTGAGATGGTGGAATGTGAGAGTTGGAGAGACACGCACAGGATGTAACTTAATGTTGTGATAAAGGTTCACGACATATTGTTATTCTTGTTATTGTTGGGAATTCTGGGTTCTATCGTGGACTGAACCATATATAGATTAAATAAAAACCGAAAGAACTGCGGATGCTGTAAATCAGACATAAAAACAGAAATTGCTGCTTTGAGATTCTGAGGAAGGATCACTCAACCCGAAACATTAACTCTGATGCTACCAGACCTGCTGAGCTTCTGCAGCAATTTATGCTTTTGGTGATGTTGGTCATGTGTAGATTACGTTTGTTTTGCATTTCTATACTATAAGAGTTAAGAGGTGCAACTTTTATTTTGAGTTCTGTGAGCAGTGTCTAGTTCTCTGGAAATTTGTTTACTTGCATTCAAATTAGTCTGCTTAAAAAAAGTGAATAGTTCAGTGCTTTATAAAATAACTGTAGAGAGAAAAAAATTATAATTGGTTGCCTAAACACCATGCTTTATGACACTAGGAAACATATACAGAAAGGAAGTTATTTTAGAAAGAGAAACAGAACCTTCCTCAAGGTGAGTAAGTGTAGAATGTTTTTCACAGAAAGAAGCAGTTCATTCAGAGACAAAAGGCTGATATGTGAGCAGCAGTGCAATGTAGATGTCTCCAGAACAGTAATGGCAGAAGAAACAAAGTCCTGAGTGACTTAGAGGTTAGTCAGAGAAAAACTCCAGGAACAGAACGTTTTATGGTGGCAAATAGGAAAGTATTTACAAGGCTGCTGAATGTATGAGTTTCAAGAACACATTAGCAAGTAAGTGAGCTGTGTTAACAGCTTGTTTAAGGATCTCATGAAAATACATTAACTGGAGAAGTCAGCAATGCAGACTTTTGCCAGAAATAAACTGAGTGCAGCTGTGCCAACCAACAGTGGGAACTGAGTGACGGAGGTTTGAGAATCTATAAGTTTATTGTTGAGACTAAAACAATTGAATCTTTATTTCTGGTATTTGTAGTAAGACCATTACAAGTAGTTCTTACATGGTGTAAAATAGTTCATTATTTTTCCTTTTGTCTGCAGTAAACTTTAGTGTTACTTCATTAAAAGTACACTGGCAGCCTCTTATAAATACGTTCAGTGACTGACCACAATGGTAAACAAGTTGTTAAAATAAAAGCTCAAGATCTATCAAGGTTTCTAAATTCTTAGAAGAGCAGAGTCTGATTAGAACAAGTCAACATGGATTTAGTAAGGGGAGGTCATGCCTGACAAACCTGTTGGTATTCTTTGAAGAGGTGACAAGTAGGTTAGACCAGGGAAACCCAATGGATGTGGTCTATCTAGACTTCCAAAAGGCCTTTGATAAGGTGCCACACAGGAGGCTGCTGAGCAAAGTGAGGGCCCATGGTGTTCAAGGTGAGCTACTGGGATGGATTGAGGATTGGCTGTCTGACAGAAGGCAGAGAGTTGGGATAAAAGGTTCCTTTTCAGAATGGCAGCCGGTGATGAGCGGTGTCCCGCAGGGTTCAGTGTTGGGGCCACAGTTGTTCGCATTATATATTAATGATCTGGATGAAGGGACTGGGGGCATTCTAGCGAAGTTTGCAGATGATACGAAGTTAGGTGGACAAGCAGGTAGTACTGAGGAAGTGGGGAGGCTGCAGAAGGATCTAGACAGTTTGGGAGAGTGGTCCAGGAAATGGCTGATGGAATTCAACGTGAACAAATGCGAGGTCTTGCACTTTGGCAAAAAGAATAAAAGCACAGACTACTTTCTAAACGGTGAGAAAATTCGTAAAGCCAAAGTACAAAGGGATCCGGGAGTGCTAGTCGAGGATTCTCTAAAGGTCAACATGTAGGTTGAATCTGTGATTAAGAAAGCGAATGCAATGTTGTCACTTATCTCAAGAGGGTTGGAATATAAAAGCACCATTGTGCTACTGAGACTTTATAAAGCTCTGGTTAGGCCCCATTTGGAGTACTGTGTCCAGTTTTGGTCCCCACACCTCAGGAAGGACATACTGGCACTGGAACGTGTCCAGTGGAAATTCACATGGATGATCCCTGGAATGGTAGGTCTAACATATGAGGAATGGCTGAGGATCCTGGGATTGTATTCATTGGAGTTTAGAAGATTAAGGGGAGACTTAATAGAGACGTACAAGATAATACATGGCTTGGAAAGGGTGGATGCTAGGAAATTGTTTCCGTTAGGTGAGGAGACTAGGACCCGTGGACCCGTTGCTTAGAATTAGAGGGGGTAAATTCAGAACAGAAATGCGGAGACATTTCTTCAGCCAGAGAGTGGTGGGCTTGTGGAATTCATTGCCGCAGAGTGCAGTGGAGGCTGGGACGCTAAATATCTTCAAGGCAGAGATTGATAGATTCTTGTTGTCTCGGGGAATTAAGGGCTATGGGGAGAATGCGGGTACGTGGAGTTGAAGTGCCCATCAGCCATGATTGAATGGCGGAGTGGACTCGATGGGCCGAATGGCCTTACTTCCACTCCTATGTCTTATGGTCTTATGGTCTTAAGCCATATTACACTCTCTGATCTGACTTATAGAGTATTACAATCAGCTGTGGTGATAGCAACATACCATTGACCTTACATTGCCTGCCCTATTTGAATCATTCAGTCTTTTCTGAGATTGTATCCAGGAATATGGCACTGCAGGGTCTGGTTGCTGTTCACCTCACTTCCCACCAAACATGCCACCTTTCTCCCATCACTAAGGAACACTGGTCCTCATGCTTTTTGCAGTGCTCACATCATATTGTGGTGGCATCACTGAACGAAGTGCAGCCTTTTCAATCTTGACACAATCTCCTACTTTTTTTCTCTTTAGCTCCTGAATCATAACTCAAGATTTAAATATGCAAGTTTCAGTTGTGCCATGCAAGTTGTCATTAGACTCCCTGACACTAATTGGTCAGAAAAACTAGAAACTATATCATAATAAAGTAACTGAATTAGGAAAAGCCACTGGTAAATGCACTGAACTGAGCAGCTCTCTACAAATGACTGAAGGAGAACAGTTCTCTGCAGAGTACTGGAGTAGCTGTCTGCAAACTAGTGGAGCATACTGTTCCCACCAAGTTGAGATTTAACATCCAGCCAAGTGTCTGCCACAAGCAGCTTTGAATTCTGTTTATACAATACCAGCCTGTTTTTTGTTGCAATTAGAGTGAGGGTGTCTTTGCATATCAGCATCAGTTATTCCACTGTTTCACTTTTGCCAATTCTTGCAAACTGTTGGGATGAGTGAAATGTTTGGAAAGTAATAGCTAACCATTTCAACTATTTCATGACTGTGGTTTCTGTGATCACAAAGATAAAGTATCAAAAACGGTGCAGATAACATTAAAGCCTGTCCCTGACAAAGCATATGTATTTTGGTTGATGTTACTGTAAGAATCTACATCACTGCACAGACGAATACTAATCAGGAATTAAAGCAGGAATGTGATATCCCTGTTGAGCATTGTGTATGATGTCATCATGAATTGTCTTTTCCCTATGATCTAATTCTGTGGAACTGACTTGAGGTGAACATCCTGCTGCTCCAGAATTCAACACAGATTCGATCTTTGACTGTTCCCTTCCTCCACAACCCTTCCATCTTGGGCTGTGACCATGCACTTCCACCCAAGTCAGAATGATGTGTGGTTTAGGAGGGAAAAGTTGAGGTAATCCATCTTTGGTGATGGAGATCACCTTCAGAGATACTGCTGAAGAGAGCTTGGTGGCTTGTTGCAGTGATTCCAGGAGATAGTGCACATTGCAACCAGAGGGTGCTCATTGTGGAGAGAGTTTATGTTTAAGTTGGTAAATAGAATACGAATTAGGTGTCAGAAAAGTCTCAAGTTTCTTAAATATTTGTTACATTGAACCAATTCAGGCAAATAGAATGTATTCCATCATCCATGAGATGTGTATCTTGGTAGCGGTGAGAGAATTTGGGGACTCAGAAAGTGAACCATTTGCCACAGAATACATATCCTCATACCCACGATAATTGTGATTTATCTGGTGATATTTTGCACAACGGCGACTCCGAAATGTTGGTAGGAAATGTCAGTCAATGTCAGTGGCAAGAATATGAGATGCTTAGTGTCTTAGAGTAAGATACACTGAGGGCACTTGCAAACCTGAAGACATTTATTTCTGTTATACTGGAGGAAACAGCATACTACTATTATCCTTGCTTTCCACAGATGGAACTGTAACACTAAAGGGCACAAACAGAGTTGGTACAACATCCCAACATACCCTAATGCTGCACTCTTACTGGCTCCAGCAAGATTCACCTCACTTGTCCGAAATTAACTGCACAGAAGTTAGGATTCTACATGACAACTACATTTGCATAATACTAGAATCATTTTCTTTAGCACAACTTCAGTTGATGGACCAGAATTCAGCATCCAGTTCCAGCCCACTTTTACCACTCAGCTGATTCCCCTCTGAAATGCTCAGTATCTTCTCCTTCTCAATACCTATCCGCTTCCCCTTCTTAGTTCTTCAGCCCCTCCACCACCCTAAATGCCCAATCCTCCATCAGCCCCAATGTCCAATCGCTCCTCATCCTCAATCCCTCTTCCTCCCCAATGCCCAATCCCTCTTCCTCCCCAATGTCCAATCCCTCCTCCTCCCCAATGCTCAATCCCTCCTTAGCTCCAATGTCCAATCCCTCCTCCTCCCCAATGCTCAATCCCTCCTTAGCTCCAATGTCCAATCCCTCCTCCTCCCCAATGCTCAATCCTTCTTTAGCTCCAATGTCCAATCCCTCCTCCTCCCCAATGCCCAATCCCTCTTTAGCCCCAATGTCCAATCCCTCCTCCTTAACCCCAACACCAAATCCCTCCTCATCCGCAAAGTCCAAACCCTCTTTATCCCCAAATCCCAATCCCTCCTCATCCCCCAATGCCCAATCCCTCTTTATCCCCAATGCCCAATCCCTCCTCCTCCCCAATGCCCAATCCCTCTTTATCCCCAATGCCCAAACCTCTTTATCCCCAATGACCAATCCCTCCTCCTCCCCAATGCCCAAACCCTCTTTATCCCCAATGTCCAATCCCTCCTCCTTAACCCCAACACCAAATCCCTCCTCATCCCGCAAAGTCCAAACCCTCCTTATCCCCAATACTCAATCCCCCCTCCTCCCCAATGCCCTTCTCCCATGCCCATGATCCGGTCCTAGTTTGTACCTCCCACTCTGGCTCGGATAGCAGCGGCGGACACGGATCTGGAGTTCCAGAGGCGGCTGCCGCCTGTCTCCTGCACGGCGACCGGGATGGCGGTGTGTGCTCGCCACTCGCCGCCCGGCTCCCTGTAAAACGCCAGGTTGGGGATCCTGCTGGTGCCAGTGTCGGCGCTGGCTCCGGGGCTGATGAAGCCGGACGTGGAGTCCAGCAGCTGCACCTCATGTCGGTGCGGGGCGAGCGGGTACAACTCCTCGGGAGCCGCCGCGTCCGGGCTCCAGCGGGCGAACGCCGCGTTATCCTGCTCCCGGAAACTGGTGAAGAAATGCCGGTCCTCGGGTCCCCTCACGAACGGTATCACCGTCTGAGCCATGGGAGCCCCGGGCCGGGCCAGGCCGACCGAGGGGGGCATCACTGAGAGGCAGCCCCAGGGTGGGGAGAGTCCCTGGGGGGAGCGGGGGGCAGGGAGCCGCGTCTTGTCGCTGCTCGGCAACCGAGATCACAGAGGCTGAAGCCGAGATCATAAAGGAGCCGGGGACCACAGAGAAAACAGCC
Organism: Chiloscyllium punctatum; assembly: GCF_047496795.1. Lineage (NCBI taxonomy): Eukaryota > Metazoa > Chordata > Chondrichthyes > Orectolobiformes > Hemiscylliidae > Chiloscyllium > Chiloscyllium punctatum. The sequence goes on along the minus strand of NC_092746.1, from coordinate 55,952,040 downwards.
TCCCGCACCAGCAAGGTGAACCTACCAAGGGCAGCGTCTCCAGGGAAACACTGTCGACAGCACCAGAGAAACCTGAACCTACACCTAAACCTGAGCCTGAACCTGAACCTACACCTAAACCTGAGCCTGAACCTACACCTAAACCTGAGCCTGAACCTGAACCTACACCTAAACCTGAGCCTGAACCTGAACCTACACCTAAACCTGAGCCTGAACCTACACCTAAACCTGAGCCTGAACCTAAACCTTAACCTACACCTAAACCTGAGCCTGAACCTACACCTAAACCTAAACCTGAGCCTGAACCTAAACCTACACCTAAACCTGAGCCTGAACCTAAACCTTAACCTACACCTAAACCTGAGCCTGAACCTAAACCTTAACCTACACCTAAACCTGAGCCTGAAGCTAAACCTTAACCTACACCTGAACCTGAACCTGAACCATCTGAGTCAGCACTTCCACAGTGTGGACCTTCTCCACAGCTCTCCCCATCTTCAAGGCACAAGTTAGCCGAGGGCTAGCAATAGCTTTGGCAATTAGTCCTTGTTGCAGAGCGCCAGATTTAAAACAAAAACAAACACAGAACTGACCACCACAAAATGACTGGGAGACCTCCGCTGCCTGTTTGGGTTGTGGCCACAACCGGCAATTTCTCTGCTTCCTATCCGAGCCAGACCCTGACTGGCTGCTTAATATTGCCTTGCTTCCCCCGATATGAGGTAACAGAGACAGGGGGTGCAAGGGCAGTAGGTATCAGGACCTGGTTAGTTGGTGCAACACTCAGTACAATACGCAGGGACATTTCAAGTAGTTGAGCTGCCGGTTGAAAAATTGGAGCTTCAGCCGTACTGCTCATCACACCGTCATGTCCAATCTTGATAAATTTGTAAGTCTTTGTTAACAATGCCTTTACGTGACAAGAATTGGACAACATTCAGGATTGAGTTGGCCCTGGAGTGAGCAGAACAGCACATGAGGAAAGGCTAGACAGGCTAGGCCTGTATCCTCTGGAATTTAGAGGAATCAGGTTATTTAATTAAAGGATGTAATTATGGGAGGTGATGGTCTAATGGTACCATCGGCAGACTATTAATCCACGGAAATCAGCTAAGGTCCTGGGGACTTGGGTTTGAATGCCAGTGTGGTAATTGGTGGAATTTAAATTCAATGAAAAAAGTCTGGAATTAAGAATCTATTGATAACCGTGTTTGTTAGCAAAATCCATCAGGCTCACTAATGTCCTTTTGAGTCTTTACCAAAAGGATTTCCCTTGCTAAAAGAGACTGAGTTAACGTTTTGGGTCCATACTTACTGTTCTTTGATTGGAAAAGTTAACTGTTTTCTCTCTCTGCAGATACTGCCACACCTGCTTAATTTCTCTAGTACTTTCTGTTTTTATTTCAGGTTTCTAGCATCTGCCATATTTTACTGTTGTTGCTTGGTGAGAAACCACCCCCTCCCCCCCACCGACACTAATTTTTCTTTCTATTGTTACAACACAGGGTAAACCTTTCAGTTTTATTTAAAACCAGCAACACCAAAAGCTTTATCCTGTGCAGTAATCTGTAAAAATTTGAGTGTCCAAGAACTATGTAAAGTAAAAATTAACAAATTTATTTCTTAAAAGTATAACAAACAATAATTAGCTAATCACTATTTGCAATTTCTTTCTCTAATCTATCTTTTAGCTTCCCTCTATAATATTAATCTGTTAAAACTCCCATTTAAGATTTACAAAACAACACTTAGAGTCATAGAGTCATAGAGATGTGCAGCATGGAAACAGACCCTTTGGTCCAACCCGTCCATGCCGACCAGATATCCCAAACAATCTAGTCCCACCTACCAGCACCCAGCCCATTACCCTTCAAACCCTTCCTATTCATATACCCATCCAAATGCCTCTGAAATGTTGCAATTGTACCAGCCTCCACCACTTCCTCTGGCAACTCAATCCATACACTTACCACCCTCTGCGTGCAAAGTTGCCCCTTAGATCTCTTTTATATCTTTCCTCTCTCACCCTAAACCTATACCCTCAAGTTTTGGACTCCCTGACCCCAGGGAAAAGATTTTGCCTATTCACCCTATTCATGTCTCTCATAACCAGGCAGCTGTAGGTTCTTGTCTTTGGATCTTACTGTGTCTTCTTTTCTCCTTAATAGGAATTTCTGCATCACAGGTTACTGATCGAAAATGGACGTTTAAGAGAGAGCTATTTTCAAGCAGTCTGTTTACATGCTGGGCCATGGCAGTTCTCCTCTCAAATGTTCAATATTCCCCAGTCTTATACTCCAGAGCATCGGAATGTGTCATTGGATTTTAAGATCATCAACATACTTGATTGGAGTTTGTTATGTTTTGGGTATAATTTAAACTGATCGGCCAAATTTGAATCAAGTTGTTCAACCCAGTGTTACATTGTTACCTTTTTGAGAACACTTAGTGCTGTGTCTGATTGTTCTGCTGCTTTTAACTCTGTTAAAGGTATACCCACATCTTCATAACACCTCCCCCCTTAAGGAAAAAATGAATCATCATAATGAAAAGATGGCTTCATTTTTTTTCTCTATTTTTTAAACACATTACCCTAACTTTAATATAAGTTCACCTTAATCTTCTCCCATATACCTGTGTATATATGCATAAAACATCAAATAAAGACAAATCTCATCTAAACTCTATCAGTCGAATCCACAATAACGTGTCTATGATTACGTTCTTCCGACCTGCAACATGTATGATTTTTAAATTAAAAGTCTGTAACATAAGAAATAGTCTCATATTGTTATCTTTAAAACGTTCTAAGAATGTAAACGGATTGTGGTCAGTACACAATCATCTCAGACACATTGTTTGTGACATACATATTAAAATGTTGTAAGACCAGTACCAAACTGAATAGTTCCTTTTCAATTGTGGAGTATTTCCTCTGGTGGATGCTGATCTTCTTCGAAAAGTAACCAATTGGCAATTCAATCCCATCCGCATTTTCCTGGAGGAGAACAGCTCCAACTCCAATGTCACTAGCATCGATGATGACTTTAAAAGGTTTTGAAAAGTTTAGTGTAGCTAAAACTGGTTTAATGATTAGTATCGATTTCAAATTGTTGAATGCCTCCTGGCATGGCCACCGAAACTTTGTGTTCTTCTTCAGCAAATCAGTTAACGGTGCCACTACACTGCTGAAGTTAGAATCCACTGAGTCCGAAGAATCGAAGCACTTCTTTTGTCGAAGTTCATCATAGAAATTCATTGACAGCCTTTGTCTTTGTGTTCCATGGGGTCAATCTTCCTGACCGATGTTATATGTCCCAAGAACGTCACCTCTGCTTTTGTGAACTCCATTTTATTTGAGTTTATCACCAGTTTTGCTTCTCATAGTTGTTCAAAGAGCTCTGCCAACTGTACCATGTCATCTTTCCAGGACTTAATAAAGATCACTACATTGTCCAAATATGTTCATGAGTCTTTGGAATGTGGCAGGTGCATTCTTCATTTCAAAGGACATCACTTTAAACTAATATCGCCCATTTGGGGTTATAAATGCTGAAATTTCTTTCGCCGTCTCTGATAAAGGTACCTGCCAGCAACCACACATTAAGTCCAACTTGTGGACTTAACTGGCTTGTTCAACTGTCTCGATATAGTTCTCCAATCTAGGAATTGGAAATGAGTCTGATTTTGTAACAGCATTGACCTTCTGATACTCCATGCACAATCGTTGAGTCCTGTCTGGTTTGGCAACGAAGACGATCAGCAAACTCCACTCGCTCTGGCTTGGTTTGAGAATGTCCTTCTCGAGCATGGCCTCCACATTCATCTGGACCTGTCTGACTTTGAAAGGATTAATTCGATAGGGGTGCTGTTTTATCAGAGCAGTATTCCCTACATCTACTTCTATTGTTCATGAAGTACTAATCTATCCCACTCCTCAAGGACTTCATCATCCTTTAATCTATTTTGAAGCACCTCAAAATTCATATCATCTGGATTTGATTCCTCACTCTGCAGGGCAGTAACTAACACCTATTTCTCCAGTTCTTTGTCTCGAGTGTAATATGGTTTCAATATGTTCACATGACATACCCATTACCTTTCGTTTCTATCTGACATCTTTACTAAATAGTTCACCTGACTCAACTTTTTCTCATTTTGATAGGGACCACTAAACCTGGCTTTGAAGTGACCTATCACTGGTAACAGTCCTAACATGTCATCCCCTTGGGAAAATGTCCAAGTCTCAGAGCTTCTATCTGCCACCTGTTTCATTCTACACTGTACCCTCTTTAGGTGCTGTTTAGCTAACTCACCTATTCAATTTAATCTCTCCCTCACCTCCAATACATAATCTAATTGTGAGATCTCCAATTTTGGCCCTGTCATTTTTTCTTTAATTAATTTCAAAAAGCCTCTCACTTCATGACCGAATATTAACTCAAAGGGAGTGAACTGAGTAGATTCATTTGGGGCATCTCTAATGGCAAACAATACAAATGGGATACCTTTATCCTAATCATTTGGCTAATCCTGACAGTATGCTCTCAACATGGTCTTCAGGGTCTGATGCCACCTTTCTAAAGCTCCCTGGGATTCAGGATGATACACACTGAATTTAGAGTGCTGGATACCTAAGTTATCCGTGACCTCCTCAAACAGCCGAGCAGTAAAATTTGACCCTTGCTCCAACTGACTCTCTCTGGGTAGCCCGTAGCATGTGAAGAATGCTACCAACTGCTTTACCACCTGGAATTGCCTCCAGAAATCTGGTAGACACGTCCATTATGGTTAACAAGTACTGGTTCCCACTTGTGGTTCTCAGGAGGGGACCTACACAATCAATTATAACCCGTGTAAAAGGAATTGGCAACAAAGGTGGTGGTTTATTACTGCCTGTGGCTTACCTATCATTTGGCATGAATGACACATACGGCAGAAGTTAACCATATCCTTATGCATTCCAGGCCAAAAAAAAATGCTTTTGTACCTTAGCCAGAGTCTTTTGTACCTCTAGGTGACCACCTACAGGTAGTTCACATGCTACACATAACACTTCCTGTCTGAATGCTACCGGCAACACAATCCAGTACACTTCAGCCCATTTCTCCCCTGCACTAACTTGCCATGGTCTCCATTTCTGTCTTCGGATTCTATCTTTTAGGCAATAACCCTCCAGAATATTCTATGCCTCATTTTTGGAGTACATATCCACATAAATATCTGTTATCGTCTTGTCTTGCCTTTTGCAAGTCCTTTAGTCTTTCAGGACTAAACACTTCTGTCTGACCCTCTGCCTATTCAGGTTTTTTCTGCACCATTACGTCAAACAGGGTATCCACTAACTGAACCTCAACTCCTTCATCTTCCTCTTTACTTGTCGCTTTGTGCAGTGACTTATGATGGGTTGATCTGGTCACCACACAGTCTAGGAAAATACCAGGATATTTCTGTTTTAACTCCTCAGTCTCTTGGTCTTCCTTGGGCTTTCTCCACAACAAGGGGTGTCACTCCCACCTTGGATCCTGCCAAATCATTCCTGGAACTGACACTCTGTCAATCACTCCCACTGTAACTTTCCAAGTCTTAAGTTGGCACTCCAAACAGATCTTACATGGGAAATGCTACATTTCTGTCCATCTATCCCACAAACGCCCACACTCTCGGGTAGCAGATCAGAAAGAGTGCATATTCGTTTATCCCTTACTATCAGTGACTGGTTAGACCCTGTATCTCTCAAACTTATAGCTTCTTGTCCTTCTCCCCCTGTTCTTTCTGAATAAATTTTACCCACAGAGGCAAATTCTTCGTAGAAATCAGGTACTAACTCCATACCCAACCCCTGCTCAGGCTGTGCACTCTCCTATAGCTCCTTGGCTCTTCTTGGGGTCTCCTTTACTACCTTCACTAATGTCACTGGCTTAGCTTCTTTTACCACATATTTTCCCACAGTGTCTTTCTTTAATGACCAGCACTGTGACTTTACCTGTCCCACTTTACCACAGTGGAAACACTTGAGACCTTTCACCTCTTTTCCACCCTCTTGGGCTTCTTTTTTATCCTGAGGTAAAATCTTACTAGTCCTCTCTACTCTCGGTTTTGTAGTGTAGGATCTCCCCTTCTTCCAACTTCTATCTCTCACAGGACAAAATTCTGGCCAGAAGCTTGTCTGATGCACCAACATGTTCTCATCTGCTAATTCTCACTTCCTGAACTTTCTGTTCCTCCACGTGAATTCTTACCATCTCTAGAAATGAGTTTTTAAACTCCTCCAGCAAAATAATCTCTCTTACAGCCTCAAATGTCCTATCTATTTTCAAAGCATGCACCCATCAATCAAATTGACTATGTTTAATTCTTTCAAACTCACCGTAAGTCTGACCTGGTTCCTCCTTTGTGCTTCTGAACCGCTGGCTGTATGCTTCTGTTACCAATTCATAAGAACTTAAAATAGCCTGTTTAACCTCTTCATAATCTCTTGACCCCTCATCTGACAATGCGGCAAATATCTCATGAGCTCTGCCTATCAATCTAGTCTGAACTAGTATTACCCATAAATCCTTGGACCACTCCATCTGCCTAGCCAATTTTTCAAATGAAATAAAGAAGGCGTCAACATCGTTCTCCTCAAAATATGGCAGAGTTTTGACATATTTATATATATCACTACCTCCTCTTTTAATCTCTTTCCTGTTAACTTGACTTTACTGACGAAGGAACAACTTCTCCAGGTCAAATTCTCTTTCTCTGTCTTCTTTCTCTTTCTCCTCTCTCTCTCTTTTCCTCTCTCTCTCTTCTCTCTCTTTCCCTTTCTCTCTGTTTATCTTCTAACTCCATTTTCCTCAATTACAGTCTAAGTTTTTCTACCTCTACTGCATTTGTCTGCTTCTCTGACACACCTAAATGTTTGAGTAATTCCCTTACAATTTCAGCTTTACTTTTGCTCTTGGTTAAACCCAAATCTAACTTCTTTGCTAATTCTAAAAGTATGGCCTTTTTCTTTTCTTCTAAACTTTCTTGGCAAATTTGAGAATCATCTTCAAATCCCAGAACCTCTTTAGCAATTTTAAGAGCCATTTCTCTCATTTTTAATTTAATCAACCACAAGTCACCGAAATTAAACAAATTGCCTCGCACACATTTTATTTAAAGATCTAGGACACTAACCTGCAAGTGTTTACATCTGCTAGGATTTTTCGTACCATCAAATCTATTCAAATCTGTCTAAACCAGTTCAGAACAGGCCCCAAACTGTTATGACATGTGGTAAACCCTCCTGCTTAATTTAAAACCAGCAACACAGAAAAGATTTATCCCATGCAGTAATCTGTACAAATTTGAGTGGCCAAGAACTATGTAAAGTAAAAATTAACAACTTTATTTCTTAAAGTATAACCGAGAATAATTACCTAATCACTATTTGCAATTTCTTTCTCTAACCTATCTTTTAGCTTCCCTTCTATAATACTAGTCCATTAAAACTCCCAATTAAGATTTACAAAACAACACTTCTTATCTCATAACCAGGCAGCTGTAGGTTCTTGTCTTTGGATCTTACTATGTCTTCTTTTCTCCTTGTTAGGAATTTCTGCATCACAGGTTACTGATTGAAAAGGGACTTTTAAGAGAGGGCTATTTTCAAGCAGTCTGTTTACATGCTGGGCCATGGCAGTTCTCCTCTCTAATGTTCAATATTCCTCAGTCTTATACTCCAGCGCATCGGAATGTGTCGTTGGCTTTTAAGTTTGTCAACATACTCAGTTCAAACTTGATTGGAGTTTGTTATGTTTTGGGTATAATTTAAACTGATTGGCTGAATTTGAATTTGTTTTTGTTTCCAAGCAACTAACTAATTGAGTTGTTTGACCCAGTGTTACATTGTTATCTTTTTGAGAACACTTAGTGCTGTGTCCAGTAGTTATGCTGTCTTTAACTCTCTTAAAGGTATATCCACATCTTCATAACATATCCACAAATCATCTCATAGTTTTATAAAGGAAGGAAGACATATTTTTAGAATGCCTTTCTTGACTACTGGATATCTCAGAGAGTTTCACAGCCACTGAAGTAGTTTGAAGTGTAGTCACTGGTGTAGTGTAAAAGACATGACAGCCAAATTGTACACAGCAAACCCCTAAACTTCTTCTGGACCCCTTCCAATGCCATCACATCCTTCCTTAGCTGTGGGGTCCAAAACCATTCACAATATTCCAAATGTGATTTGACCAGTGTCTTATACAGATCAGCAGTTCATTTCTGCTCTTGTACTCTAGCCTTCTTGAAAAAAATGCTATAATTGCATTTGTCTTCCTAACTGCCTACTGAACGTGCATGTTAATCTTACGAGAATCCTGGGCTAGGACTCCCAAGTCCATTTGTGCTTCAGATTTCTGAAGCCATTTAGAAAATAGTCTATACCTCTACTCTTCTTATTAAAGTACATAACCTCACACTTTCCCACATTGTATTCCATCTGCTATTTCTTTGACCACCCTCTTTCAGAGAAATTAGCCCAATAAATTAGAGATCACAAAGCACAGTGAAATTGACAAACAATTTATTAGTACGGCAATATCGCGGAAGAGAAACTGACTAAGCTGAAACAGCACAGTCGGTTGAGGTAGCCCAGAATTCTCTTCCTCAAGCTGAGGATGAAGCCAAGTTTTATAAGAATCTTGTACAATAAGGTTAATTAGAAATGAGGAAAGATATAATGTATTTGGAATTGGAGAAATTTAGTTACAATGATAATAATTGGAAAACAGTTATCGGATGAATATCCTGATTCTTGATATTATGCAACATCCTGACAGTATCAATGGGTCCAGCGCTTCAAATCCTCTTCGCAGGCAGGTGCTAATGCCTCTTTTGAAACAGTAAACTGCTTCCCTTGTCTTGTCTTGGGAGCAATGTTCTTGGTGGTGCCTCTCTGTCTGACCTGTTCTTTGTGTGCCTTTGGTATTGCTGGGTTATGAGACTGCCCTCAGGGATTTGGAACAGCTGTGTTAACCTGTTATTGTTAGTGGGTTTTGGGAAGTATATTCCCTTGTCTGCAAGTGCTGTCTGGTTTCACTTATCAGCCTGCTTGGTCCCTGCTGAGGCATTTTGGGTGTTTTTAGTATAGTTTGACCAAGTTTGCTTTGCTATGTTCTGTGTGGGCCTATTATGGATTGGCAACGTGGCAGATCTTTGCCCAGAGGTAATAGATGAAACACCTGATTGAGCCAGACGTGATCAACAGCAGAGGACACAAGAAAGTATATAAATGATAGCCTCAACCCAAAAGTGACATGCCTATTTTATTTACAATGCAAGTTTTATTTTATCCTAGCCTGTCCAAGTCCTGCTGCAACCTCCTTGCTTCTTCAACACTGCCTGTCTCTCCACCTATCTTTGTGTCATCTGCAAACCTAGCTACAGTGCCCTCAATTCATTTGTCCAACTCATTAATATATAACATGAATAGTTGTGGTCCCAAAACTGACACCTACAGAAATCCACCAGCTGCCATCCTGAAAAAGATCCCTTTATTGCCACTCTCTGCCTTTTGCCAGTCAAACAATCCTCCGTCCATGCAAGCATCTTTCCCCTATCACCATGGGCTCTTATCTTATTTAGTAGCCTCCTGTGAGACATCTTGTCAGAGACCTTCTGGAAATCCAAATAGAACACATCTATTGTCAAACTTGATGCTCACCTTAAGCTCATGCCCTACATTAGTGATGATATACTTTTGTAAAATCTATTTTTTTCAAATTGTAAATAGTGTGCACACAAATTCTTGAATAAGTCGATTAACAATGTAATATTATGTTGGAATACAATGCTGCAAACTGTCCAACGACATGTTTTACCTCTTGGTAGATGGCTAAGATAAAAGGGAAGGGTTTGGCAGGGGAAGAGGCTGGGACATAATTGAAGATGGTGAATGGGACAGCATTGGAAGAAGGAATGGAATGGGTAGAATGGGAAGGGGTTAATATGAGTGGGATCACACAAGAGGATGGGGATGGCACAAGAGTGATGGCCCATGAATGTTTCTTAAAATGTTGGCAATATTTTAATTTGACCGGATGAAATCTACAAATGAAATTTGCAAATAAACACAAAGTTATAATACTTTATTAATGAATCAAAAGAGACATTAAAACAGTTTTCAGAAAGCTGTTATGAATGAATAGCTTCAAATATTTAATCACCTGATCTGGTTCTTTCTCAATTGACCAGAAAAATAAATGATTGTGTCCTTGAGATTACCCTACTTACCATTTATACAATGGAATTTACAGCTTTAACCCATCAATAATTTCCATAATATAACTAACTCATAAGTGCCATTTTATCCAGGCTCGAATGGGTGAATGACCTACTCCTGCTCTCAATTCATTTGTTTCTTTGCACATAGTACTCCAAGTCTCACCAATGCCTTGCACAACTGAAGCATAAACTCCCTCCTTTTGTTTTCATTTCCCTCGACAATAAATGGTAACATTCAATTAGTTTTCCTAATTATTTGCTGTATCTGCATATTAACATATTGCAATCCATGCACAAATGTAAGCAGAGCTCTTCACACCTCAGAGCTCTGCAATCTCTCACGATTTGGATGATATGCTTTTTAATTCCTCCTGCTGCAAAAGTCAATTTCACATTCCCTCATTATACTCCATTTGCTAGATCTTTGTAACTTTAACTATTCCCCTAACCTATTGATATTCCATTGTAGCCTTCATATATCCTATTCACAACCTACCCGGCATTAAGCAACCTACAGATTTAGCAATCATAATCTTTGGTCAAGTCATTTATCTAAATTGTTCAAAGTTAAATGGCCTGTAGTGATCCCTGTGGCACACCATTAATTATATCTTACCAACCAGACAATGACCCAATTATAGCAACTATGTTTCCTGTTAGCCAGCCAATCATCTATCTGTGCCAATATGATATCCCCTCTACCCAGGAGTTTTTATTTTCTACAATAACCTTTAATGTGGCAACTTACAAAATGCCTTCTGAAAATCCAAGTACAACACAAGTTGTTGGAGGGAATCCTGAGGGACAGGATGTACATGTATTTGGAAAGGCAAGGACTGATGAAGGATAGTCAACATGGCTTTGTGCATGGGAAATCATGTCTCACAAACTTGATTGAGTTTTTTGAAGAAGTAACAAAGAAGATTGATGAGGGCAATATGGACTTCAGTAAGGCATTCGACAAGGTTCCCCATGGGAGACTGATTAGCAAGGTTAGATCTCATGGACTACAGGGAGAACTAGCCATTTGGATACAGAACTTGCTCAAAGGTAGAAGACAGAGGGTGGTGGTGGAGGGTTGTTTTTCAGACTGGAGGCCTGTGACCAGTGGAGTACCACAAGGATTGGTGCTGGGTCCTCTACTTTTGGTCACTTACATAAATGATTTGGATGCAAGCATAAGAGGTAAAGTTAGTAAGTTTGCAAATGACACCAAAATTGGAGGTGTAGTGGACAGTGAAGAGGTTACCTCAGATTACAACAGGATCTTGACCAGATGGGCCAATGGGCTGAGAAGTGGCAGATGGAGTTTAATTCAGATAAATGCAAGGTGCTGCATTTTGGGAAAGCAAATTTTAGCAGGAATTATACATTAGATAGCGTCCTAGGGAGTGTTGCTGAACAAAGAGACCTTGGAGTGCAGGTTCATAACTCCTTGAAAGTGGAATCGCAGGTAGACAGGATAGTGAAGAAGGCATTTGGTATGCTTTCCTTTTTTGGTCAGAGTATTGAGTACAGGAATTGGGAGGACATTGGTTAGGCCACTGTTGGAATATTGCGTGCAATTCTGGTCTCCTTCCTATCAGAAAGATGTAATGAAACTTGAAAGGATTCAGAAAAGATATACAAGGATGTTGCCAGGGTTGGAGGATTTGAGCTACAGGGAGAGGCTGAACAGTCTGGGGCTGTTTTCCCTGGAGCATCGGAGGCTGAGGGGTGACCTTATAGAGGTTTACAAAATTATGAGGGGTATGGATAAATAGGCAAAGTCTTTTCCCTGGGGTCTGGGAGTCCAGAACTAGAGGGCATAGGTTTAGGGTGAGTGGGAAAAGATATAAAAGAGACCTAAGGGGCAACTTTTTCACACAGAGGGTGGTACGTGTATAGAATGAGCTGCCAGAGGAAGTGGTGGAGGCTGGTACAATTGCAATATTTAAATGTATTTGGATGGATGTATGAATAGGAAGGGTTTGGAGGGATATGGGCCGGGTGTTGGCAGGTGGGACTAAATTGGGTTGGGACATCTGATTGGCTTGGACAGGTTGGACCGAAGGGTCTGTTTCCATGCTGTACATCTCTATGACTCTATGACTCTATGTACCTGTATCCATAGCACGTTTCTTCCTCAAACAACAAATTGGTTGTCCGTGACTTCGATTCCACAAAGCTATGTTGACACTACTTGATTATCTTGAATGTTTTGGGTTGCTCTGTGATAATATCTTTAGTAATAGTTATTAACATCGCCTCAATTACAGACATTAAGCTAAGTGGCCTGTAGTTTCTTGCTTTCTGTCAAAAATCGTGATCCAATGGAAATAAACCAAAAGAACTGAATTTTACCAAATGACCCAACAAATAAAGAACAAGATTTGACTTTTCTCCAACTATTACTTAAACAATTAAACCAAAATCAACATACATAGAAGCTGAATGAGCTAAAAAAAAAACGCAGGCCCCTATGTATGCTCAATTATATGTCAAATAGCAAAAACAACAAAGATATAACTCAGATTTATTGTGCAGTGCATTCAACACATATGACAGTAATTGCAATACAAAATCCCCCAAGCTCTGCTTTTTTTTCAGTGAGAATTCTGATTTCTTTTCTTCAAAGATTTAGCCATCACCTTTCATCTGACAACAGTTCCCAATTCACCCAATTTGCTTTACTACAAACTGCAATAAAATGGAATACATCTTCACAAACTTCTCAATTTTGTTCAACAACGGCCTGAGTAGTGTGGATCCATCAGACCTTTATCTGAACCGTTAGGGTCAACTCTCTGTAGCATCTGGCCAAATTGGTCAGTTAGTTTTGTTAAGTAATGGGAACAGATTTGTGTATTGGTACCTCCTGATTCCACTCTATTTTGCTTGATGTGAACTTCGATGATGCTGAGATTTTTGCAATCGATTTCCCGAGAAACGTGTAATTTTTGCTGGAAACCTCAAGGTTCAATTTCCTTTTCAGTTTGGGTCAGACCTCAAAAATTGCAAGCTTTGAAACTAAGGTCAGATCAACCAACAAAACATTCAAAAAGTCAGACAAAAGCTTCTGCACCTTTCCTCTTTGTTCGCACAAACTGACAATTCGCACAATGTAATGTTTAACCATGAAGAAATAATATTTAAACATTAATGCAGCTCTGAGAAACAGTAACTGATTAATGTTAGAATTGGTTAAAAATAGTCTTGACTTCCACACAAGTGACCAGACGAATGATCTCTTAAACACGTCTGCAAGTTCTGCTTAACAATAATACAATTAATACTCTTGTGTATTTTAAACAAGTCCTTCGGCTTTTTCTTATCTAACTGTGAGGCTGTAGCACACAATTTAAATCCATCCTGGTTATAAATCTGCATGTACAAATACTTGAGATACTTGGGACTAGAGGTTGAAAATATGAATACACAATACATTATTAAGGAACTCTTCAATGATGTTGAGAAGCTTCACAGAAGAGAAAAAAAACAAATTTAAAAATCCAGATGGTATAGCATCTTAAAATTATATAGTTAAAGTGCTGTGCTTGGATTAATTTTTTTGTAATTTCAGATAAAAAAGAATACAGATAATTGGGTTCATAGCAGAACTGTCATTAGGGACAGAAAGTCAATTCAGAAAAACAGCAGACCTATAGCTCTCCAAGGTAAAATTAAGCAGATTTTCTGAGATCAAGGATGTGATATCTGAGTGGCATGCAAACTGAAGCTGAAGCAATGTGAGGGAGGCTGAGCAGGCGCAAATGCATCCTCTCTAAGGTGCCACTACACAACAATGAACTAATTAATCCTCCAACTTCACTGGAAATGTATACAAACATGCAGGATAAAAAGGAATTTAGGTTTTCAGCTTGGTAAGATATTAAAAACAACACCTCAAATGGATAATGTTATTAAACATTCTAATGGACTAAAGGGCAGTAAGAGATTCTGTTTCTAAAAGTTGCAATATAAAGGCATATGGAACCTTAGTAAGTCCACAGTTGGATTACTGTGGACAGTTTTAGGCTCCACATTATTGGGAAGGTAATGAAACAACAGAGTGTACAGTGCAGATTCATTCAGTTGCTGGCTGGGTTGACAGAGTGCACATACAAACAAGAAAAAAACAGGAACTGCTTCAGTTAAAATCAAAAATGTTCAAGGATGATCAGATAGGAGCATTTAAATTTATGAGAATAAACTGCATTGGACTTTCACAGAGTCAGGTCATTTCTGGAACTCTTTAAAGATGGTGGCAGCATCAGCTTCCAGGATTCCTTTCCCATTTCACCTACTCGTTCCAATCACGAGTTTGACCCACTGAATTTCATCCAGCGTTTTCAGTTTTCATTTATGACTCAATCTATCCCCACCTCTCCAGAAGTAGAGTAATTGCTGGCCAATTATTTGGAGACATGTTTGCTGAATCTGGAAATTCCATACCTTAAGTTTCCTGCCTGACACGTGAAAATCCAGCACCACGTTTCTAGGATTTCCTTTTCATTCTTGCTATGTGGAAATTGTTGGTTGGGCCAGCATTTATTATTCATTTTTCAAAAATATACTTCATTATTGGAAAATGAATCTTTGATACATGGACAGTTATTGAAACCTGAGATCTATACTCATTTTACGTAGAGCCGACAAATGAAGTCTTTGATATCCACCATACTCTATATTTACAGACAACCTCTTGGCCTATAGTTCATTTCGCAACTGTCTTGGAGAAGGTGGTGATGATCAGCTGCTTTCTTCAACCACTGTAGACACTAGGGTGCAAGAAAAGCCATACTGCTCTTTGGGTGAAGTTGTAGGATTTTGACCTAGTAAGAATGGAAGAACTGGTGCAACTGTTCTAAGTCAGGATGGAGTGTGAATTGGAGGGGAACTAGAAGCTTTTTCCCATTCACCTGCTGCCTTTATCCTGGCTGATGGGGGTCCTGTGATTGGAAGGTGTTATTGGAAGAGGTTTGATAATTCCTATCGTATACCCTTTGTAGATGGCACACACTGTTGCTGCTGTGCTCACTGGTGAAGGGAGTAAAAGTGAAGGTAGAAGGTGGGTGTGCTAATCAGTTGTGTTACTTTTTTTTCTAAATGGTGTTGTTTTAGCTGCAACTCATCCAAATGAGTGGAGAATTTCACTCCTGATTTGTGCCTTGTGCTTGAGGTTGACAAGAAGTGAATTGCTAGCCTCTGACCTACTCTTGTAGCCACAGTATTTATATGGCTGATTCATTTCTGTTTCTGGTCAAAGTTGTGTTGAGCATGCACAGGATCTTCAAACCTTGGGCTTGTCCTGTTCAACCAGCTGATTTCTCAACAAAATGTAGGAAGTACCTTTGGCGAGATAAATAGAGGCAACTACAGTAACACCAAGTTGGAATGATTGACACTACATAACATAATCTCCCATCATAATCCTTATCAAAAGCAAAGAGTACCATAAGAGTTAAAGCTGAAAACAGAGAGTCAAGAATCTTTCATTCAAAATCAACATTTGTAATCACATATTCACAGATTTATAAGGTTTTTGACATTATTACTTAAACAATTATTTAGGGATACTTAAATATTTTCTCTCAGAGAATTGTTCATCTGTGGAATTCTCTTTCTCAGAGAAAATCAGAAGCTCAGACATTGATTATTCACAGGGCTGAACTGAATGGATTTTTAATTGACATGGATGTCAAGAGTTACAGTGGGAAATCAGCAAGAGGGTTACATTGGAATTGAGGCTACCATAGATCATTTTATCAAATGATGGAGCAGGTTTGAAGGATTGAAAGACATACTCCTGTTCTTAATTTTGTGTTCTTGTAGAGTTTAGCAGCTACAGGGAGTACCTGCTGTAATGATAATGACAACACCCCAGGCTTTGGGAGAATAAATTCTGATTCTATTTCCAGTCTAATCCAAATTGACTTTAAATTCCATTGATATAATCTGAAATTCAAAGCTCATTTTTGAAATTGTGTCACGTTCAATTGTCCTTTAGTGATGAAGCTTTGCCTAAATGGTCTATGTGTAACTCTGCACAACAATAGGTTGACTTTTTTTTTGGACGTAAATGTGAAATACAGAGGCCAGTATCCTGTCACCAAGTTACCCTTTATTTGCAGCTGGAGAATCCTTGACACTTCTCCAGCTCCCTCAGAGCCAGCTCTCAGAGTGAACACAACCTCTGGGTCTCCTATTGATTTTTATTTACTTCTGTTTATTATTTTTTCTTTCCCCCACACTACCTGCCTAACTGCGGTAGTGCTTATTTTTTCCCCAGCACCCATGGTGTGTGTATGCAGGTGTGAGACACAGTGAGAGACACAAGGTGCACAAATCTTTATTCGAATTTCCACCACCAGGAAGAAAGGAAACACCCGCGTGGCCAGTGACAAGCAGTGCCCTTCACATTAAAGGGCAATGCTGTGTGATCAAACAGTGAAGGGCAGGGCAGGGATTAGATCAAAATAGAGTTGGAGGGGGAAATAATGCACTCCACTCCCTGCAGCGCCCACCTCTCCCTGAACAATTCCAGGGTGTCGGTGGACACCGCGTGCTCCCGGGATAGGTTGACTCTTAACTGTCTTCTGAAATGTTCTCATAAGCCATTCAGTTCTAGGGCAATTAGGGATCATTACCAAATGCTGTCCTTTCAAACAATGCCCATATATAATCAAAAATTTTGATGATTCAAAATTACTCTTTATACAACAGAAGGCAATTGTTTCACCATGACTGAAAGTCAACAGAGTGTTGGAATTTCCATCCACTCCGTTGGCATTCCCCTGCACTTGCCATTTTCAAAATGTTAGGGTCAGTTGACTAATTTCAGCAAGGTTCAAGAAGGATTGCCTCCTCTTTCAATTCACCAGGAGTGAGGGGGAGAAAAAATGACTGTAGCTGACCCCACCACTAGCTAGAGCATAATGAGGCTGATAACATCCTGGAGAAACTGGAAAGAACCTTGGAATGTCATTTCTCATCTGGAATTTAACTCGATTCCTTATATTCAGTAACTCTGTAACCTAGGAAGGTATTTTATTCCTATGTAACTGTGGTATGAAATGCAGGAAATACACCCTGTGATTTATTTCTGCAATTTGTAGTTCATTTTAAAATGGCCATCTATATTAAGCAGATGTATAGAATGCCTTCTGTCAATCCTAGGAGAAGTTCTTGTGCTGAACATTGCGCAATCATTGCCCACTTCCAACATTATGATAGAGGAAAGGTCATTGACAAAGGTGCTGAAGATGGTTTGGCCTAGGACATTACCCAGAAGAACTCCTGCAGACATGTCCTGGAGATGAACCAAGATTAATGGTAATGCCAGAGTGGGGGATATGCCAAGCCATGAGGTTTCAAATTGTTCTGGAGTACAATTCTGCTGTTGATGGCCCACAGTGCCTCATGGATGTGCAGTCTTGATTTGTTAGATCTGTTCAAAGTCTGTTATGTTTCAGGAGGCATGGTTATTGAATGGTTAGCACTGCTGCCTCACAGGGTCCTGGGTTTGATTCCAGCCTTGGGTGATTGTGTGGAGTTGGCACATTCTTCCCGGGTCTGTGTAGGTTTCTGCTGGATGCTCTGGTTTCCTCCAATAGTCCAAAGATGCACAGGTTAGGTGGATTAGCCATGGTAGATGCAGGTTTATAGGAATAGGGTCAGGGGCTGAGTTTGGGTGGTTTGCTGTTGGGAGCATTAGTGCATGCTCAATGGGCTGAATAAGGTCTTTCCACAATGTAGAGATTCTATGACTCTATGATAGAGCCACACAATATGATGGGATGTATTGTCAATGTGAAGGCAGGGCTTTGTCTCCACAAGGACTGTGCGGTGGTTGTTCTTCCTAATGTTGTCATGGACAGATTCATTTGCAACAGGCAGATTGGTAAGGATGAAGTCAAGTATGATTTTCCCTCTTTTTGGTTCCCTCATCACTTTCTGCAGATCCAACCTAGCAGTTATGATTTGGAAGATCCAACCACCTTGATCAACAGTGTTGCTGTGGAGCCATTGTTGATGATGAACATTGAAATCCCCCACCCAGAGTACATTTTGTGCTCTTGCCACCCTCCGTGGTTCCTCTAAGTGTTGTTCAACATGGAAGAGTTCCAATTCATCAACTAAGGGAAGACGGTGAGTGGTAATCAGCAGGAGGGTTCCTTGCCCATATGTAGCCTGAAGCCATGAGTCTTCATGGTGTGCAGAGTCAATGCTGAGGGCTCTGAGCCAACTCTCTCCTGAGTGTATATCACTGTGCCGCACCTCTGCTGGGTCTGTCCTGCCATGGGACTGAACATATCCAAAGATGGTGGTGGGACATTGTAAGGTATGATTCTGTGCGTATGACTCTGGCAGGATATTGCATAACTAGTCTGTGAGACAGCTCTCCCAATTTTGGCACTAGCCCCCAGATGTTAGTGTGGAGGATTTGACAGATTTGACATGACTTGTTTCTGCCATTGTCTTTGCCAGTGCCTATGTCAGGTCGTCTGTCCAATTTCATTTCTTTCTTGATACTTCATAGTGATTGATACAACTGAAGGACTTGCTAGGTCATTTCAGAGGATAATTAAGAGTCAACCATATTAAGTCTGTAAGTTAGCTCGCTGAGCTTGAAGGGTTGTTTTCAGACTTTTCGTCATCATACTTGGTAACATCATCAGTGAGGATCACTGATGAAGAGCTATGGTATGTGCCACCATATTACCATGGGTCTGGAGTCACATGTAGGCCAGATCAGGTGACAATGGCAGATTACCTTTCCTGAAGGACTCTAGTGAAAATTGACAATGGTTCATGGTCTTCCACAGATTCTTAGTTGAAGATTTTTTTTATTGAATTCAAATTTGACTACCTGCTGTGGTGGGATTTGAACCTGAATCATTGGCAGAGTTTCTGGATTAATAGTTAAGCAATAATACCATTTGGTCATAGCCTGCCCATAATAATAATTCAATTTAAAAAGTAGTAATATATAGACCTAGGTGGTTAATAAGCACCTTAATGTGCTTGTAATGTCTATTTATGTACATTGGCTTGATAAGGTCTATGACCTGTTTAGATGTCTTGAGCAGTTAATATTGATATCAAAAGTTAATTACTGTACTGTTAAAATTTGACGAGTACAGATTCTTAATAATGTATTCCATCCCCTTGAGATAAAGGCCAATATTCCATTAGCCTTTTCTGATTACATTTTGCAGCTAACATTTTGTGGTTTGAGTACATTATTTTGTTCTCTTTCTTCATTGTGAAAATGCAAATCACTTAACAAGTCTGTCATTACCTTATTGTTCCCACGGTAATCTCACCTCTATAACCCACATTCTCTTGCACTACAGTTTCTCTTCATATATTCACAAAAAAACATTTGCTGTTAGCTTTTATACCTTACATTTTTGTCAGACGATCCCTACCCCTGATATTATTTTCATTGTAATTAGTTTTTAATAGCTCTCTCATTGAGGTCGATCACAATTTTCCTTTATATTTACATAAAGCCTTTTCCTTTAATTGATACTGTCCCTAGCATTGTTGATCATGGTTGCTTAACTTCATAAGTGGAGTCGTATTTTCATCTTGAATATATTGGTTTTGCATTGCACTTAATAACTATTTCTTGATTAATACTTCCTGCTGTTGGTCTGTAGGCTTACACATTGCAGTTGAGTTAACTATAATTAACTTATAGCTTAACCATTCAAAAATGATATATTTGCTTTCAAAACAATGGTTTGTAGGACTCTTTTTTTCATTTTCAAGCCTAATCTCAACTCTAGTTACAATTCTAGAGTCTTTGACAGAAGGTGGTGATGGTAGAAGAGAGTATAATGCAGGTGAACTGATCAATCCCTCTGGGTCCCTTTCAACAGGGGTGCAGTGTCTTTGGCAAGCTGAGAAGCTGAAGCCAGATGCCATATGAGGCCAAGGAAGAAATAAAATCAAGATGTAGAAGCCCAAGGCTATAGATTAGGACACCTCTCATGGTAGTTACAAATCAGGAAACAGAATTACGTTGATCTGCTGGTGAGATCGACTGACAGTACATCTGATCTGGAGCACCCTGTTGGACAGATAGAGAGGAAGAAGGTAGCAATCAGAAACTGGAGCATGGTTCCATGCATGTGAGTCACACAAGGAGACACTGAGTCCGCAAATATTGTTGCCCCCAGTTGTGGATGATGATTGAGAACTGAGAAAGCAGCTGCAGGAAACCTAGGTGGACCAGCAGGACAAAACCTCTGAGGTTGAGAGGCCATGAGGAAAGGAAGATTGCCTTTATATCCAGGAAAGTGAGCAACATCACTTGGTCATAGGATGTTTGTAATGGGCTCTCCACCAAGCCAACTTTGCTTCCCAGCTGCTTAGAAGTCCAGAAATACGCACTACCGTCGTATCCCAGTGGATCGCAAACTTCTGGGGAAGATGATGTGGAGGAGCCAGTGTTGCACTGGGGTAGACAAAGTTAAAAATCATACAACACCAGGTTATAGTCCAACAGGTTTATTTAGAAGCACTAGCTTTCAGAGCGCTGCTCCTTCATCAGGTAGCTACTTGATAAAGGAACAGTGCTGTGAAAGCTAATGCTTCCAAATAAACCTGTTGGATTATAACCTGGTGTTGTGTGATTTTTAACTTCAGATGAAGAGACAGTGTAAATAGTTAATTCCTCTAAGTTACATCTTTCCATTATGTTTACAAAGGTTCTACTATTTGAATAAAGAATCTTTGTTTTATAAACCACGTGCAGTGAATGTTAAATTAAGTTACCTGTTAACTATAAATTAATTGCCTTTGTTGTCAAGGTTATATTGATCTCCCAGACAATGTGAACATCAAAATCTTCTACTGTGCCATATGGTTTGTGTGACATGGTTTCCTGATATTGAGAAATCTTTCCCAATCCTTCCCTACAACTGACCCAAGGATTTCTATCACCAACTACTACCTTCACATTGTCATCTTAACTATTCCTTAACTCTATCCATAGGGTGCTGGAGCTTCCTTCCTGGTGAATGAACCAGTCCACCCATCTGCTGATGGCTGTCCTGCAGCTGTTTAATCCACAACAGTGAGTTAATTCACAGAAGTTGGTCTCGCACCCTCCCCTCAGGAGAGCTACTAGCATTCTGATTGAGCCACGCTGATACATACATTCCATAGATTAAATGATGTCATTAGCAATTGGTGGCTGCTGCTGCAATTATGTTGAGTCCCAAAGAATGGAGAGCCATGGATTCGGGAAGATCCTGACAGGGGCGCGATTGGTGTTCAGTATACTATGGCTGGGGTACTGGAAAGACATTGGAAAATATTGCAGGAGTATTTTTGTTCAAAGAATCATAGAATTCCTACAGTATGGAAAAAGGCCATTTGGCTTAACAAGTCCACACTGACCCTCTGAAGGCTATCTCACTCAGACCCATTCACCTACCCTATTACTCTACATTTACCCTGACTAGTACACCTAACCTACACATTCCTGGACACTATGGGCAATTTAGCATGGCCAATTCACTTAACCTGCACATCTTTGTATTGTGGGAGGAAACCGAGCACCCGGAGGAAACCCACGCAGACACTGAGGGAATGTGCAAACTCCACACAGACAGTCACCTGAAGGTGGAATCGAACCCGGGTCCCTGGCACTGTGAGGCAACAGTGCTAGCCACTGTGTCACCTTGCCACCCCATAGGATGGTTGTAGGATCAATCATTATATTTTTAGTTTAGAAAGTCAACACTAACTATACAGAAGTCGAGACCTCACTTTCATGATAAGGTTGCTTGCCTCCCGTCAGGCATGTGATTTAATCACTTCCTAGGGAAGATGTAAACATGCCCGATTTACATATTCAGGTTCATGCTTTAGACTATGGAAAGAGATGGGGGACCTCGTGATCAAGGGAGAGAAAGGGAGGAGAGCAGGCCTTGGGTGATGGAAGGCCCTTTGTGCTCAAGGCCTGTTGGGTTTCTTTCTCTCCCTATCCCTGGGCTTTTTTCTCTTAGCTGGGTGAGAAGTGGCTATTGACTAGTCACTTTAATAGGAGAAAGTGAGAACTGCAGATGCTGGAGATTAGTGTCAAGAGTGTGGTGCTGGAAAAGCACAACAGGTCGGGCAGCATCTAAGGACCAGGAGAATCGATGTTTCGATGAGGTGTTCTTCCTCCAGGTATCAGGTGGTAAACATGTGGTGATGGAGGAGGCCCAGTACCTGCATGTCCTTAGTGCAGTGGGAGGGAAAGTTGAAGTGTTTGGCCAAGGGGTGGTGGGATTGGTTTGTGCAGGTGTCCCAGAGATGTTCCCTGAAGTACACTGCAAGTAGGTGTCTTGTCTCCCCAATGTAGAGAAGACAGCATTGGGAGCAATGGATACAGCAAATGACATGTGTGGAAGTGCAGGTAAAACTCTGGGGCCTTGGATGGAGGTGAGGAGGGAGGCTTGGGCACCGGTTTTGAAATTCGTGCGGTGACAGGGGAAGGTGCTGGGAGGAGAGGGTGGGTTGATAGGTGGTGTGGACCTGGCTAGAGAGTCACAGAGGGAATGGTCTTTACGGAAAGCGGATAGGGATGGGGAGGGAAATGTATCTCTGGTGGTGGGGTCCGTTTGTAGGTAGGAGTAATGGTGGAAGATGATGCGATGTATACAGAGGTTGGTGAGGTGGAAGGTGAGGACCAGGGGGACTCTGTCCTTGTTGCAGTCGGAGGGATGAGGTTCGAGGGTGGAAGTGCAGGAAGTGGACGAGATGCGCTGGAGGGCAACATTGACCACATGGAGGGGAAATAGCGGTCTTTGAAGAAAGAGGCCACACAGTGTGTTGTGTGGTGGAACTGGTCCTCCTGGGAACGGATGCGGCAGAGGCGGAGGAATTGGGAATAAGGGATAATGTTTTTACAGGAGGCAGGGTGGGAGGAGGTGTAATCTAGGTAGCTGTGGGAGTCAGTGGGTTTGTAGAAGATGTCGATGTTGAGTCAGTCACCATTGATGGAAATGTAGAGGTCCAGGAAGGGGAGGGAGGTGTCTGAGATGGTGCAGGGTAATTTAAGGCCAGGGTGGAATGTGTTGGTGAAGTTGATGAACTGTTCAACCTCCTCGTGGGAGCACGAGGTGGCACCGATATAGTCATCAATGTAGTGGAGGAGAAAGGTGGGGAATGGTGCTGGTGTAACTCCGGAAGATGGACTGTTCCACATAACCGAAAAAGAGATAGGCATAGCTGGGGCTCATGTCTGTGCCCATGGCTACCCCTTTCATCTGGAGGAAGTGGGAGGATTCAAAGGAGAAATTATTGAGGGTGAGGCCCAGTTCAGCCAAATGACGGAGAGTGTCATGGAAGGGTCCTTGGTGGGATGGCAGAAAAAGAAGAAACAGAGGACTTTGAGGCCCTGGCCATAGTGGATGCAAGTGTGTAAAGACTGGGTGTCCATGGTGAAGATAAGGCATTGGGGGCTAGGGAAACAGAAATCTTGGAGGAGTTGGGGGATGTGAGTCTTATCCCCAATGTATGTGGGGAGTTCCTGGACTAGGGGGGATAGGACAGTGTGTAAAGGTATGTGGAGATGAGTTTGGTGGGGAAGGGGCAGGCTGAGACAATGGGTTGCCCGGGGCAGTCAGGCTTGTAAATCTTCGGTAGGAAGCAGGCGGTGTCGGGTTCCCAAACTATGAGGTTAGAAGCTGTGGGTGGGAGATCCCCTGAGGTGATGAGGCTGTGAATGGTCTGGGAGATGATGGTTTGGTGATGGAGGGGTGAGGTCATGGTCAAGGGGGCAGTAGGAGGAAGTGTCTTCAAGTTGGTGCCTGGTTTCAGCAGTGTAGAGGTCAGTATACCAAACACCACTGCATCCCCTTGTCCGCTAGTTTGATGGTGAGGTTGGTGTAGGAGTGGATGGAGTGGAGGGCTGTGCTTTGTAAGGGTGAGAAGTTGGATTTGGTGAGGGAGTGGACAAGTTGAGATGGTTAATGTCTCAGTGGCAGTTGGAAATAAAGAGGTCAGGAGGTGGGGGGGGGGGGGGGGGGGGGGTGGTGGTTACAGACGAGCACAGGGTGTCCAGGTGGATGGGGTGTGTTGGACGCAGGAGAAGGGGTCCTCGGAAGGTGTGCGGGAATCTTGGTGGATAAAGTAAGTCCTGAGGTGGAGGTGGTGAAGAAGTGTTCGATGTCGCAACGTGTGTTGAATTCCATGATCCGGGAGCAGAGGGAGATGAAGGTAAGGCCTTTGCTGTGGACTGATTGTTTCTCCTTGGTGAGGGGTGGTCTGGGGCGTTGGTGAAAACACTTTAATACCTCATTTGGGGTTGGACAAGGATGTGCAGATCATCTTCAGCCCCAGTTACCTCACCGCAGTAAAAAAACTCATGGCCGGGACATGTGGGGCAGCAGGAAGGACTCTAGCAAATTTATACAGGCTCCCCCTTCTGCAACCTTGCTATCAGAGGACAGAAAAATTCTGCCCACCATATTTCTATTGCCTTAATACAATCTCTTCTTTCTACTGCTGTAATTGTAGCTTTTATTAACATTGCAATGCCCTTTCTTTCCCAATACTCCTGTCTATTCTAAAAATCTTATGGCTTGGAATATTTAGCTTCCATTAAGCGAACCTACAGCCATGTTTCTGTCATGATTACACCTGTCATAACTTTAAATGTAGCGCTGAAATCTTGTTTAGGGAGCTGTCCAATTTTGCTATGTGACTTGTTGGTCTTTTCCTCGGATTTGTTGACTTGTTACCCTAAATTAAGGTGGTTTTCTCTTGGGTAGGGTTAAAGGCAGTTTAACCTGATGGCATAACACAAACCTGTCTTCAGTCTACTCACTTTCATCTTTAAGTGAAATGGCTTGGCACTTTAAATATGACTTTGAGGTTGCATTCCTTATGGATCCCTCCCCCATAATTATCCCCCACCACTGAATACTCCAACCTCATTATGTGACCTAATCATCATCTACCACCAAGCCTCCAATCCTCTGCAGCCCACCTCCCAACATTGGATGTCTGATTGACCCCCACTGATTCAGGAACTCGTAGCCTATCTGACAAATGCTCTCGTTCCCTCCAATAGTACAAACCCATTCTGCCATTCCTGGGCAATTTTCCTTTTCCGGCTTGTGTCCCCTCCTCCACTCCATGTAGCCATTCAGTGACCTGCTCCTTGCATTCTCTATTCCTTTCACTGTACTCCTTTCCCATTTTGCTCAGGAAATGTCTTCACAACCTACATTTTAAACCCCTGTGACATCAGCAATGCAAAAAGAAATCAACATTTGATTTTTTTACTATTAGTTTGCCAGAAACATGAGGATACGTTCAACACCAACAGCATATGATTCATGGAAGGGTCACTGGATCCAAAACATTAACTCTGATTTCTTTCCACCGATGCTGGCAGACCTGATGAGCTTTTCCAGCTATTTCTGTTTCTGTTTCTGATTTCCAGCATCTGCAGTTCATTCAGTTTTTATTTAGCACAGAGTGCAATTCTTGTTCCAACCAAGGCTGACTCAGTTCCCTCCTTCTCAGCCCACACAGAGTAAAAATCATTACAGTCTGCTATGGTTCAGTAAATACTCACTAAAGACCAATCTCCAGGCAGACAACTGACAGAGTTTTTTTGTAATATGAGCTAGTTGGAGTTATTTGACCTCCAATCCTTCTTCATAATGTATTAATATAGTAAAGTCTAAGTAACAGATTTTTAAAGGTTTATCCACAATGAATCATATTATCACTAGCTTTCTAATTCTATTTTGTCAATAAGAACTATTGATAAAGCTAATGTGTAATTGACAACACAATGTAGGGTTCCAGCACACAGTGAATAATGGCTGACAATAATTCCCAATTTATTCATGTTGATAACTTTATAGCTTATACATGACTTGTGTATGCATGTGCACAATCTTTCAGTAAATTTGCCCAAGACTATAATTAATATCTTATTCATAAGCAATGTTAATAATGTAGGAGCTAATATTTTAATGTTCATCTACACTACCTGTATAAATGGCATATGGCTCAATCAAGACTTTGTACTGTCTACTTGTCCCTAAGGAAACAAAATTGTGTTATTAATTTGTCATTCATTGGCAAGTTCACCAATGGCATCTTTTTGCTTTGGGGAACCTCTTCTCAAATAATCAAGCCTCCTTGGTCACAGTGCACCACTTGCCCTTCCACCAACCACCCTCCTTCCTCACCATATCGGATCAGCTCACAGCTTTCTCAGTGTGGCTTATGTAGTCTCACAATATTCACTGACTGGCTGTTGCCAGTTTTTCTGTGTATCTTCTCTCCTCATCTTCACCCCTGCACCCACCCCAACTTCGTCTTTCATCTAACTGCAGCCCACTCTGTGGATTTGTTTTCCCCTGCCCGACCTATGTTACATTTACTTCCTTTTTAGTCGTGGCATAATTGTATTCTAATAAAGACAAGCCTAATGGCAACTGTATGACCTTCATATATTGTCATGAAAAAAATCCCATCTGCAATTAGCACACTTGCCTTCATTGCTCACACCTTTGAGTATCAGAGTTGGGACATCATGTTGAGGTTGTAAAGGATACTAATTATAGTCTTGGGCAAATTTACTGAAAGATTGTGCACATGCATACACAAGTCATGTATAAGCTATAAAGTTATCTTCTGGAGTGCAGTGTGCAGTTCTGATTACCATGCTATAAGAAAGATGTTACTAAACTAGAAAGAGCTCAGACAATATTTACCAAGATGTGGCCAGGACTGGAAGGTTTGAGATATAAAAATAGACTGAAAAGACTGGGACTTTTTCCACTGGAGTGTAGGAGGTTGAGGGATGAGCTTATTGATGTTTATAAAATCATGAGAGACATAGATAACATGAATGACAAGGGTCTTCTCCCTAGTTTGGAGAATTCAAAACTAGGGAGTATGTTTTTAAGGTGAGAGGAGAAAGATTTAAAAAAGACAAGAAGGGCAACTTTTTTACACAGAGCATAGTTTGTGTGTGGAATGAACTGCCTGAGGTTGATGTAAGTATCGTTACAATGTTTAAAAGACATTCGGGTAAGTTCATGAATAGAAAAGCTTTGGCGAGGTATGGGCCAAGTGCAGGCATGTGGCACTAGTTTAGTTTGGGATCATGGTCAGCGTGGACTAGTTGGACCGAAGGGTCTGTTTCTGTGCTGAATGATTCTATGATTATGAATCTCGTGACATCCTTTTAGGGAAGGAAACCTGTCATCTTTATCTGGCTTGGCCTCCGTATGGCTCCAGACTCACAGTAATGTGATTGACCTTTAACTGCATTCTAGACAATTAGGAATAGGAAGCCCTAACCAGTGAGGCCCAATTACTATCATGAGTAAGAAAAGAGTATCTCATTGGTTTAGGTGGAGGCTGTTCCACCTGTTCACAATTTTCTGCCGTTCCAGTCTCTCAGAAAATTAAAATTCTCCTTTTTGCACCATTTTTCCATTTATAGAGTGAGATATTCATAGACTTATTACAGTATAGAAAGAGGCCCTTCAGCCCATTATGTATGAACTGATCAATAAATATCCACAACAAAAACAGAAATTGCTAGAAAACCTCAGCAGGCCTGTCAGCATCTATGGAGAGAAAGCAGAGTTATCATTTCGGATTCAGTGACCCTTCTTCAGGATTCATTGACAGCATCTGCAGTTCTTTGTCTTTTTTACATTAAACATCCATTTATTCTAATTCTGTTTTTCAGTTCTTGGCCAGTATGCTTATATGCTATGGTGTTTCAAATGTTAATCTAAGTAGTTCTTAAATGTCTTAAGAATTCCCATCTTTACTGCCCTTTTATGCATTGACTTCCAGATACCTACCAGCCTCTGTATGAAAGAAACTCTCCTTAACTCCCCTTGAAATTGTCTGCTCCTTACTCTACCTCCTGGTTATTGACCTCTCTACTAAGGGAAATGTTTCTTTTATCTACCCGATCTATGGCCCTCAGATTGTACACCTCAATCAGATTCATACTTCTCTGTTATAAGGAAAATAACCCCAGCCTATCTAGTCTCTCTTCATAGCTGAATCGCTCCAGTCCAGACAACAACCTGGTGAATCCCTTCTGCACTCTCTACTATAATCACATCCTTTCTACAGTGTGGCGACTTGAATTCCAGCTGTGGCCTAACTAATGTTATGTCCAGTTCCATCGTAATCTTGCAATGTCTTGACTATTAAAGGCAAGTATCCCAGATGCCTTCTTAAATACCTTGTCTACCTGTCCTGCTGCCTTCAAGGACCTATGGTCATGTACATCAAGATCATTCTGATTCTCTGTACTTCCTAGGACCCTACCATTTAATGTGTACAGAGGAACCTCGATTCTCCGGCATTCGATTATCCGAATATTGGATTATCCCGCAAAATCGCAATGTCCCAATTCTTGGTTAAACTGTTATCCGTCGTTCAATTATCCGGAATTCAATTAACCGAACAAAATACTCCTCACCCGTGTCCTTGGATAATCGAGGTTCCTCTGTATTCTATTGACATGTTAGTTCTCTCTCAGTGTCACGCTGGCCTCGCTTTTCCTGCATTAGGCTCAACATCTGACTGCCAAAGTCTTGATCCAGACCCCCAGCCACTGCCATGCTCAGGACCCGGGGAAACCACAATGCCATTGCCACTGCTGCCTCCATGTCTGCGGTCTCCCCAGACAGTAAGTTTGACCTTCCCAATACTCACTATGCTGCAGAAGCTGTGAGACTTGGGGCTGCCTGCTCTCAACACCGCCTCGGGCTACCTTATCTCACCATTGCTGCAGATGCTGGGGAAACTCTCTCACCACCATATTGGGCTGTCTCTCCTCTGTGATGATCTCCTCTGTGTAAACACACTCTCCACAGAAGATAAGTAGACTAAATTAATTTTTAAAAGTGAAAGAAGAAAAGTAAAAGTGAACAGAGCTGATGAGTTCCAGTCAGGAGTCCTCACACTACACTGTTAGTCTGCTGCCATCTTGGACCACAATTGAGGATCAGGCCATCCTAAACTGGGTACAGTACATGTGTTCTTGTACACCAGTCAATGAAAGCAAGCATGCAGGTACAGCAGGCAGTGAAGAAAGCTAATAGCATGCTGGCCTTCATAACAAGGGGGATTGAGTATAGAAGCAAAGGGGTCCTTCTGCAGCTGTACAGGGCCCTGGTGAGACCACACCTGGAGTACTGTGTGCAGTTCTGGTCTCCAAATTTGAGGAAAGACATTCTGGCTATTGAGGGAGTGCAGCATAGGTTCACGAGGTCAATTCCTGGAATGGCGGGACTATCTTACGCTGAAAGATTGGAGCGACTGGGCTTGTATACCCTTGAGTTTAGAAGGCTGAGGGAGGATCTGATTGAGATGTATAAGATTATTAAAGGATTGGACACTCTGGAGGCAGGAAACATGTTTCCGCTGATGGGTGAGTCCCAAACCGGAGGACACAGTTTAAAAATAAGGGGTAGGCCATTTAGAACAGAGTTGAGGAGAAACTTCTTCACCCAGAGAGTGGTGGGTGTAAGGAATGCTCTGGCCCAGAAGGCTGTGGAGGCCAAGTCTCTGGATACTTTCGGAAAGAGTTGGATAGAGCTGTTAAGGATAGTGGAATCAAGGGTTATAGGGATAAGGCAGGAACAGGATACTGATTGAGGATGATCAGCCACGAGCATAATGAATGTTGGTGCTGACTCAAAGGGCAGAATGGCCTACTCCTGCACCTATTGTCTATAGTCTATAGTACAATCAGTAAATATTAATTGACAAACTAGTTGTGCAAGGCCCCTTGGGGAATAGTGACCATAATATGATAGAATCCATTATTAAGTTGGAAGGTAAAATAGTTGATTCTGACACAAGGGTCCTGAACCTAAATAAAATAACCTATGACAGTATGGGGCATGAACTGTCTGTGATAAATTGAGAAATGTTATTAAAAGGATGACAGTGATTGGGCAATGGCAATTATTTAAAGAGAGCATGGATAAACTGCACCAATTTTTCATTCCTGTTCAGCACAGGAGAAGTGGCCCAACCATGGCTTACAAGAGAAATTAGGGATAGTATTAGAGGAAGGAGCATACAAATTGGCAAAAAGATTAGAAGAACTGAAGATTAGGAACAGTTTAAATTTCAACAAAGGAGGACAAAGGGATTGATAAAAAAGAAGAAAATAGAGTAAGAGAGTAATCTTGTGGGGAACGTAAAAAATGATTGTAAAATGCTTCTATTGGTATGTGAAGACAAATGAATAGTGGAGACAAATGCCGATCCCTTATGATCAGAAACAGGGAAGTTATAATGGAGACCAAATATATGCAGGTCAACTATATACATCATTCTGAATTCACAAGTGAGAATACAAATAACATGTCAAAACATATTGGGAAACATAAGGTCTAGTGAAAGTGAGTGATGGAAAGAAATTAGCATTAATATGGAAACTGTATTGTGGAAATTGATGAAAGGTAAAGCCAATAAATTCATTAGACTCAATAATCTTAATCTCAGAGTACTTAAGGAAATAACTCTAGAAATGTTCGATACATTAATGGTCATCTATCAAGATCTGCAGACTCTAGAACAGTTTCTATAGATTAGAATGCAGCTAATGTAATCCCGCTATTTAAAAAGAAAGTAGAGAGTAAACTAGGAATTATAGACTGGCTAATATAATGGAGGGGAATATGCCGGCAACAAAAAGAAGATTTAATAGCAGAGCACTTGGAAAATAGTGATAGGATCAAACAGAGTCTGAGTTGCAAAAGGGGAATCAAACTTGATGAATCTCCTGGTCTTTTCATGAGTGGCAGGCAGAGATTCGTGGGATTCCACAGGGATCAGTGCTTAGGCTCTAGCTATCCACAATGACTTAGATGAAGAAACTAAATGTAACATCTCCAAGTTTGCAGACAACACAAAGCTGGCTAGCAGAGTAAGCTGTAAGAAGGATGAATAAAAGTGTCATTGTGATTTGGACAAGTTGAGTGAGTTGGCAAATGCATGGCAGATGATGTATGATGTAGTTAATGTGAGGTCATCCACTTCAATGGCAAAGACAGGGAGGAAGAATATTATGTGAATGGTGATAGTTTGGGAAAAGGGGAGGCGGAGCAAGTCTGGATTTTCCTTTACATCAGTCACTGAAAGTAAGCAGGTAGGTACAGTAGGTGGTGAAGAGGCCTTCATAGTAAGAGGATTTGAGTACAGGAGGAGGGATGTCTTGTTATAATTGTACAGGTCTTTGGTGAGGTCACACCTGGTGTATCACTTGCAGTTTTGGTCTCCTTAAACAAGGAAGGATGTTTCTATCAATGGAGGGAGTGGAGCAAAGACTGATTCATGGGATGGCAGGACAGATGTATGAAGAGAGACAAGTCAGAACTATATTTACTGGAGTTTAAAAGAACGAGGGGGGAATCTCATAGAAACCTATCAAATTCTAATAGGATGTGACAAGATAAACACAAGAAGGTTGTTGTCAGTGAGGGGTGAGTCCAGACCAGAGGTCAGACATTTAGGATGGAGATGGCATATGATGGAATTTCAAATGATGAGTGCAAGAGAAATGAATAGTGGGGAAATTCCCGCTATCTTCAAAGTAGTGGGATGTGTTCTGTTATTTCTGTCTGAGAGCATAAATATTTAATGTCTCACCTTTCACCTGTCAAAATATTCAATACCAAAGTTTGCATTCTCTCAGTGCAATTGTCACCAGAAATTTGGTAGAGTTCCACCCATCTGACTGACTGCTGACCACAAGCACTGAATCAACTTCTGATTCAGTGCTTGTGATTGCGAGCTGGCTCACTTGTGGACAGGAATTAGCTTTCTATTGCTGATGCTACAGTCACAAGAGGCTTGATGACCTTGTTATTCGGCAAGGTGAAATGAGTCAGGTTTATGTTTCACGGCTATATGTGCTAAGTATGTCTGCTGTTTACAGTTGCCTTCTCATCTCAATGCCAAATCACTTTTCAAGCATACTATTATATCCAGCAATTACATTGCAACACTTTGCATCCCCAGCCTTCTGTTTTCTTTCCTTCCATGCATGCATTCCACTGCAAGTCTGACATGGTATATAATTGCTTGTTTCCTACACTTGGCAGCTTCACCATTATGAACTATCTGTTGATATCTGGGTTTGTATTTCTCAGTAGCCATAACATTCCAATTACACCTTTCTAAATCTCTGTTCACATTGTCAGAAAATGTTTTACTGTACATCAAGGAAACCCTCAACCTCTACCTTCTTGTGCTCCGGGAGGAAGATATTTTGAAGAACCTGGGGTCAGAATGGAAAGTCAGGAGATTCAGACCAACAGACAGGGTCATCAGGATATCATACTTTTCAAGCTATAGAATGTCATCTCAGAAGTCATTTTTCTAAATTGAATGTTTTTGCAATTTCAGCTACAATTTATGAACTATGATATAAAACGGATATTTATCCCTTCTGTTGATAAAAATAGGAATTTCTGCTCAAGTTGTTTGACTTACAGTTAAAAGCATATTTAAATATTTCAGAAAAAAAATAGTTTTGAATATTGTGAGTTTATCTGCTTTATGTTTCAACTCTTTCAGTTATTAGTGTAGAAATTCAGCTTAGATGCAGGAGGCATTGTTATAGTGGATGTTTTATAGTAACTATGTTTATTATAAGCATATTGTCTATATCTAATTCTGCCTCAAGTATTCGTTCTGCCCCAAGTATTCCTCTGTGTGATTAGAACTGCCAGGTTTCGTAATTGGAAGTAAGGCTAGCTAACAAACACTATGAAAAATTTATGAACTGCTCATTATTGAGAAAGACATGTTCGAAATTAAATTCAATGGTTTGGAGCATTTCAGCACAGGGGTAATAGAAGGCAGATTTCATTACCCATCACAAACATTCATTGTCTTGATGAACAATATTTGGAACAACGAAGAAAAAAAGGTTTTCTAGTGAAAAACAAGAGATTTGCTTTGTTTTTAGTTCACTAATTGTATGTTTAATGAATATGTTTTCTTTTCTCTCTTTTTGTGCATGCTCAAAACTTACTCAGGCAGTTTTCTTTGTTCATTAGCTGGAGCCTAACCTCAGTCAAGAGCAGAATGCATTTACAATAATTTCACAACTCCCCTTCTACTCATCTCAGTGGGTATCAAGATGATATAAGTGCAACAATCTAAGAGGAAATCTCACAGATTTGTGCAGACATAAATAGGTAAAAGAAATCCTGAAAGGCCTACTTCACAGAATAGATCCTCACCAACCAGCTCAGATAGTGTAAGAAAATAGTAACATTTCCTGTTTGCTTCAGAATGGAAATTCATCAATAAACAGGGAACCATGCAGTCATGTATGCAATTATGCTTGGGATAAATCCTAATTTTCTTCAAATGTTAGTAATATCTATTTAAAGAGATTTGCTATAACTGGGTACCTTGAAAATATAGGCAATCGTGTTGAGAAGCAGAGAAATTTAGGTGCCCAGATGCAGAAGCAAACTAAGAATTTGTTATGTTAGAGTTGTATTAAGCTCTAGATAGAGCACATCTCATGTGTGTTCAGTTTCAGACAAAGTTTCAGAAAGGATATATTAGCCTTTCATAGGTGCCATGCAGATTGAATAGAAATATACTCAGCTAAAATAGGATTTAAAAGTAATGCCCATGGTTGTGGGTATCATGAAAATGTGGTGGTGAGCTGCCTTCTTGAACCACTGCAGTCCTTGTTGTGTAGGCACACCCACATTCCGTGACAGTGAAGGAACGGTGACGTATTTCCAAGTCAGGATGGGGAGTGGCTTGGAGGGGAGCTTTAGGTGGTGGTGTTCCCATGAATTTTCTGCTCTTGTTATAGTAGATAGTTATAGTCCCAAATTTGGAAGGTGCTGTTGATGGAGACTGGGTGGGTTACTCGATAAATGATAAGGAAAGGTGGCAAGATGAGGTTATTTAACCAGAGTATTAGAAGATTACCATGATCGAACTTAGATACTTAGGGTGATCAAACAATTTGACAAGATGGATGGGGTTGCACTACTTCTTCTCGTAACGGATTTCAGGACAAGTGAGTCTCACCTCAGCTATTGCTGGCCTATTTGGGAGTGAGGTTAGGAGACTCATCCTCTTGTGAATGATAGTAGAAGTGTGTTATTTCCTGAATAGGCTATTAGGACTTATTTAATGTCAAACAAAATTTGAAAACTGAGATTGATAGATTTTTGTCCGGCGTGAGAATTAAGAGATGTGGAGTCAAAGTGCGTAAAGGGAGTGAACATGTAGTTTAGCCTCAATCTATTTGAATGGTGATCCTGATGAAGTGGGCAAATGGTCTATTCCTTTCCTTCCTAAGGTATAATTTCCAGCTCTGTTTGACTGTATGGTTGGACAGCAGAATATTGGCATGCTGAATTTATTTTGTAACATCCTGGAAATGTATGAGAAAAGAAAAATACAAAGTATAAATCAGAATTATGGCATTGAATTTGAAAAGGGAGATTGCATAGGATTGAATGAAGTTCAAGCAGAGGGGAACACTTCAGATTTGTACCATATAACAACCATATACATTCATTGTCACTTCGATCTAAAGTTGACGTAATGTTTGTGTGCTATCATGAGGACAAGGCATAGATTGTCATTACAGAAGCAATACATAATATAACTCCTATTTTCTTATCCCTTCCATTCTAAAAAAAAATACATGGAAAGCGACAGGAAGAGGAAACTAGTACTGTGAAACTGCAATGCAAACTTAAACATTGTGGATTATTCATTTTACTCAAAACAGGTGTCAGCAAGGGCATGCATATTGGAGCATAGGAAGATTGATAGATTTTGTCCGGCACGGTGGCACAGTGGTTAGCACTGCTGCCTCACAGCGCCAGAGACCTGGGTTCAATTCCCACCTCAGGTGACTGACTGTGTGGAGTTTGCACATTCTCCCCGTGTCTGCGTGGGTTTCCTCCGGGTGCTCCGGTTTCCTCCCACAGTCCAAAGATGTGCAGGTTAGGTGAATTGGCCAAGCTAAATTGCCCGTAGTGTTAGGTAAGGGGTAGATGTAGGGGTATGGGTGGGTTGCGCTTCGGTGGGTCGGTGTGGACTTGTTGGGCTGAAGGGCCTGTTTCCACACTGTAAGTAATCTAATCTAAATCTAAAAAAAAAAGGAGGTAGGGTTAATGATTGCAGAATAACTCTGACCTTACAGGATTACCAATGAGAGAGAGAATCAGAATGAACTAATGACAAGTCACCTGCCTCATTACATTCTGAATGGAGTTGCAGATTCAATCATTCAGTTGAACAATATTGTCAAATATGGATTCACTCATTTTCAAACTTCCGTTAAGCAGCATACAGCATCAGTGGTTTTTTTTGCTTCAGGTGCACAGATGGCAAGTATTGGTGGCAACGTCCCAGGAACACTTGAATCACTGAAGCCAAAGCTTTGAAGTCCACGTTTCAATTTATGATAAAGGCCGGTTTTGATGTGTTGAAAATCCCTGAGGGAGGGACTCATAGCAAATTTGGGAGTGCCAGTGGTCTCGGCTCAGGAAATTGTAGTTTGAATTGTAGGATTCAAACATGCACACAGTTGTACATAACAGATGGCTGTCTTTCAAGTTGCCACCTGGCTTTTGCCAGCATCTGTATCTGATCAAGCACTGGAAAAGATTCTCAAAGCATGCAGGTCCCTACAGATGTAATATGATTGAATAACTTAAGCACACAGGAAGAAGCACCCTGAAACAGGAAGAGGTACACAACCAGCAGAATTACAAGCACCTCCACGGGAGATTGTTAATAAACCTACACATTTACTTTCTCCAATTAAACCATCATTTGTATCATCAATAGCTATGAATGAGGTGCTGAAAGACTGGAGGATGACTAATATGGTGCCATTATTTAAGAAAAGTGGTAAGGAAAACCAAGGAACTATATATTAGTGAGCCTGATATTAGTAGTGGGTAAATTGTTGGAGGGGATTCTGATGGACAGGATTTACATATATTTGGAAAGGAAAGAATAGGGATAGTCAACATGGCTTTGTGCATGCAAATAGTGTCTCACTAACTTGTTTGAGTTTTTTAAAGAAGTGACAAAGAAGATTGATGAAGGCAGGATGGTAGATGTTGTTCATATGGACTTGAGCAAGGCGCTTGACAAGCTATTGCGTGGTCGGCTGGTTAGAGTCATAGAATCATTGAAATATACAACATGGAAACACATCCTTTGGTCCAACTTGTCCATGCCGACCAGAGGATGACACAGTGGCTCAGTGGTTAGCACAGCTGCCTCACAGTGCCAGGAACCCAGGTTCAATTCCAGCCTTGGCGGACTGTCTGTGTGGAGTTGTCCCCATGTCTGCATGGGTTTCCTCTGGGTGCTCTGGTTTCCTCCCACAATCCAAAGATGTGCACATTAGGTGAATTGGCCATGCTAAATTGCCCATAGTGTTCAGAGATGTGTCGGTTAATTGCGTTAGTCAGGAGTAAGTATAGAATAATAGGGTAGGGGAATGGGTCTAGGTGGGTTACTCTTTGGAGGGTCGGTGTGGGCTTGTTGGGCTGAAGCCACACTGTAGCGATTCTATGATTCTGTAACCTAAATTAATCTAGTCCCATTTGCCAGCGTTTCCTCTAAACACTTCCTGTTCACATACCAATCCAGATGCCTTTTAAATGTGGTCATTGTAACAGCCTCCAAGTTAAAAATCACTCAACACCAGGTTATAATCCAACAGGTTTAATTGGAAGCACTAGCTTTCGGAGCGACGCTCCTTCATCAGGTGGTTGTGGAGTACGCAATTGTAAGACTCAGAATTTATAGCAAAAGTTTACAGGGTGACGTAACTGAAATTATACATTGAAAAATACCTTGATTATTTGTTGAGTCTTTCATCTGTTTGAATACCATGATAGTTTCATTTCTTTCATGTGTAAATCACAATTTTTTTTTAAAAAGTTGCATTCTCAGGTTAACTGTAACAATGGGTGTTAGCTAGACAATATGTTGAAGGTGTTAGCCTCCTGTGTGCTCTGTCTACGCCATAATGTTTAGACTGATTCTAATTTAAAAAGTGAGATAACAGAGTCTTACATGAATTCATGCAGTTTTTGAGCAAAGGATAATGTAACTCTGCAAATACAAATTCACCCCACAGATGTATATGTATATGTGTGCATGCGTGTACGTGTGTCTGTCTGTCTATCTGTCTGGGTTGGGGGTTATGAGTGTGAGAGAGAGTGTATATGTGTGTGTAGTGAGTGTAGAGTGCCTTAAATCTGTGAGGGGGTGCATGTGTGTGTGTGTGTGTGTGTGTGTGTGTGTGTGTGTGGTCACATGAGGACCTGCCACGTACATGGTGGGAGGTGTCCCCACGTGTAATGGTGGCATCCATGCCCACACTCTGACACGTCTTGCAGTGCCTACCATGACAGGGCTGTGTGGAGTTGTGCTGGAAACTGGGCAGTTTGCTACGAACAATGATCTGTTTGAGGTTTGGCGGTTGTTTAAAGGCAAGTTGTGGAGGTGTGGGGAAGGTCTTGGCGAGGTGCTTATCCTCATTCATAATGCGTTGCAGATCACGAAAAACATAACGTAATTTTTCAGCTCCTGTGAAGTGCTGGACAACGAAGGGTACCTTGTCAGTTGCAGCACGTGTCTGTCTCCTGAGGAGATCATTACGGTTTCTCACTGTGGCACGTCGGAACTGGCGGTCAATGAGTTGAGCATCGGACCCCGTTCTTATGAGGGCATCCCTGCGTATTTCCAAGTGCCCGTCACATTCCTCCTCATCTGAGCAGATCCGGTGTACACGTAGGGCTTGTCCATAGGGAATGGCTGTTTTAATATGTTTTGGTGGAAGCTGGAGAAGTGTAGCATTGTGAGGTTGCCTTTGGGTTTGCAGTAGACTGTGGTGCTGAAGTGTCCATCCTTGATGGAGATGCATGTGTCCAAGAATGAGACAGATAGTCGAGCGTAGTCCATGGTGAATTTGATGGTGGAATGAAACTTGTTGATGTCACTGTGTAGTTTTATCAGTGACTCCTCGCCATGGGTCTAGAGGAAGAAAATGTCATCAATGTACCTGTTGTATAATGTTGGTTGGAAACCCTGCATAGAGAAGAAGTATTGTTGAACCTGTGCATGAAGATACTGGCATATTGGGGTGCAAATTTGGTCCCCATGGCTGTTCCATGTGTCTGGATGAAGAACTGGTTGTCAAAGGTGAAGACGGTGTGGTCGAGGATAAAGCGGATGAGTTGTAGGACGGTGTTTGGAGATTGGCAGTTATTGGTGTTGAGTACTGAGGCTGTTACTGTGGTGCCATCATTGTGGGGGATGCTGGTGTAGAGTGCGGAAACGTCCATTATGACGAGGAATGTTCCTGGTTCGACCGGTCCGTGGGTGCTGAGTTTCTGTAAGAAATCCGTAGTGTTGCGACAGAAGCTGGGGATCCCCTGTACAATAGGTTTCAAGATGCCTTCAACATAGCTGGAGAGATTCTCACATAGGGTCCCATTGCCTGATACGATGGAGCGTCTTGGTGTGTTGGCTTTGTGTACCTTTGGAAGGTAGTAGAAGTCGCCTACATGAGAAGTATGTGGAATGAGGGTGCGTAGGGAGCTCTGAAGGACTGGATCCAAAGTCCTGATCAATATGTTTAATTCATGGGTGTGTTCTTTGGTCAGATCAGCTGGTAGTTTTGTACCAGCCTCCAGCACTTCTTCTTGCAGCTCATTCCATACACACACCCTTTGCATGAAAACGTTG
This sequence comes from Chiloscyllium punctatum, assembly GCF_047496795.1. Taxonomy (NCBI): domain Eukaryota; kingdom Metazoa; phylum Chordata; class Chondrichthyes; order Orectolobiformes; family Hemiscylliidae; genus Chiloscyllium; species Chiloscyllium punctatum. Next base: position 55,913,022 of record NC_092746.1, on the reverse strand, counting down.
CCCCTTAAATCCCTTAAAATCTTTCCCCTCTCACTCAAAACCTATGCCCTCTAGTTCTGGACTCCCCCAACGCAGGGAAAAGGCCTTTTCTATTTACCCTATCCATGCTCCTCATGGTTTTATAAATCTCTATAAGGTCACCCCTAAATGTCAGACACTCCAGGGAAAATAGCCCCAGCCTATTCAGCCACTCCCAATAGCTCAAACCCTCCAATCCTGGCAACATCCTTGTAAATCTTTAACAAGGTTAGATTACATAGAATCCAGGAAGAGCTAGCCATTTGGATACAAAATTGGCTTGAAGGTAGGAAACAGATGGTGGTGGAGGAGGGTTGTTTCTCAGATTGGAGGCCTGTGACCAGCAGTATGCCACAAGGATTGGTACTGGTTTTACTGCTTTTTGTCATTTATATAAATGATTTTGCTGTTTATATAAGATGAATGGTTAGTAAGTTTTGTAGATGATGCCAAAATTGGAGATGCAATGGGCAACGAAGAAGGTTATTTTAGAGTGCAACAGGATCTTGATCACATCGGCCAAGGGACTGAGGAATGGTAGATAAAGTTTCATTTAGATAAATATGAGATGTATTTTAGTAAGGCAAATCAGAGCAGGACTTATACACATAATGGTAGAGTCCTGGGGAGTGTTGCTGAACAAAGAGACTTTGGAAAGCATATTCATAGTTCATTGAAACTAGTGTCTCAGGTAGACACGATAGTGAAGAAGGCATTGGTATGCTTGCTTTTATTGGTCAGCGCATTGACAATAGAAGGTGGGCAGTCATGTTGTGGCTGTACAGGACATTGATTAGGCCACTGTTGGAATACTGTGCTCAACTCTGGCCTTCTTGCTATAGAAAAGATGTTGATAAACTTGAAAGAGTGCAGAAAAGGTTTACAAGGATGTTTCCAGGTTTGGAGGATTTGAGCTATCAGGAGAAGCTGATTAGGCTGGGCTGTTTTCCCTGGATCACCAATGACTTATAAAACTTTATAGAAGTTTATAAAATCATGAGGGGAAATGGATAGGATGAATAGAGAAGGTCTTTTTCCTGGGTTAGGGGAGTCCAAAACTAGAAGACATAGGTTTAAGATGACAGGGGAAAGATATAAAAGGAACCTGAGGGGCAACTTTTTCATGTAGAGGGTTGTGCATGTATGGAATGAACTGCCAGAGGAAGTGATGGAGGCTGGTACAATTACAATATTTAAAAGGACTCTGGATGGGTACATGAGTAGTAAGGGTTTAGAGGGATATCGGCTAAATACTGGCAAATGGGACTAGATTAATTTAGGATATCTAGTTGGCACGGACAAGTTGGAGTGAATGGTATCTTTCTGTGCTGTACAACGGTATAACTGTATGAATCTATTTAGGAGAAATGCATAAGAAACAAGACAAAATGACAGTGCACATAGCATAAGGAGATAATATGGAAGACTGTTATTTTAAATATTTTCAGCTTTGCATAAAATGCTTGTTGATACTTGACTGCAGTTGTATACATAATATATATATATATTCACATAAAATATATTTTGATGCAAAAATGCTACAATGGTTCTTATTCTATGACGAAACTGCGTAACAGAAAATATCCAGGCAATCTCCTTTCAAATAAATTTTGGATGTTCTAACTTGCATTTTTTTATAATCAGAAATCCTGGTGAAGAAAGAAAATGGTCTCTATGTCACTGCTATGTGGCTGGACCATCATTTTTCTGATTCTCTTCCCATGGCCTATGTTGTTTCATCAACCTGCCAAGACTATGTGATTGGTTCTCAGGTAAGTGGACAGCTTAGGACAGTGAACAATGTCGTGAAAAGCCTCCAGATCACTACTACCTCAACAGCTCTCTGTTCTCTGCAGTAAAAGACCATTTAAATCTGAAAAAGAAACAATTTGTCTTTCCTTCGGTGGATGTGACAAGCAGTGACTTTTAACTAATGAGTCAAGGATTTTTTTTATAAATGTGAACTGGTTCCCTGTGTAAATCAGTGAAGCCTCTTTAGGACAAATAATAAACATCATTCCAATCAACATAAACGTCATCTCAGCAGATCCTGTGAATAGGAACCATTGTACTGCTTTTTTAGTCTTTCCATCTACCCATAACCCATTTTTTCCCATCTGTCTGCGTAAAATGAGGGTTTATAGGTAGATTAAAGTTTCAGTTGATAGACTCATACGCTGACAGTGGATAACAGTTTAATTGCATCAAGAGTCTAATTAATCGCAATAAATAGTAGTTTTTGTCAATTCTGTGCTTTCTGTCACCCGAGATCGAAAAGACAGATAAATAGGGGAATTTTTCATGCTTCTGTAAAATCTTTAACTTTTGTGATGTCTCTGGAAATAGTGGGTCTCATTTTCCATTGTGCCATCCCAATGAAGCATAACACAAAGTGAAGCTTGAGACATGCCATGATTAATGTTTTTATGCTTTTGAGAGGAACATGAGAAGCTATTTTGTCTTGTACAAAACAGCAAAACACACTATCCTTACCTGCAAGTGAAGGTGTGTAAATTTAAAACTAACCAGTGGAAATAATACCTCTGATCTTAGCTAGCCTCAATGAGCAAAAGGTAGGAGAGGTGCAATTAAAATATTGCGTACCAAATATCTCCTGGAACTTACATTCTTTCCTGGTGGTCCCTATATTTCAACATGCTCTTTCACAAGGAGGTTTAAAATTCCCATAGGAAGGAAGCAGCTTCCTGCTTTAAATATGTAGTTCAAAAGGCCCAAGAGGTAAGATTAAAATGGATCTTTTGAGGCTTCCTTGTTGCAAGGAGAGAAAGGAGGGCAAGGAGAACTCCTGTGGGTCGCACAAGAAAGGGTTCAAACTTTGTCAACCTGTAAAACTCTGGTCCTGAACGCGAACCATGGCAAGATCCCTGACCATGATCTCCACACATTCCCTGTCTTCCATTTCAATGTTTAAAATCACACAACACCAAGTTATAGTCTAACAGGTTTATTAAGACCTTAAGTTATCTCAGGACTGTGACTTAAAAGAAATTCTGGGATTTACATAATAATCAATTGAAACCTGCATCCCCATCCTCAGTGATTGAAGAGTTAGCAGCAATCTAGGTTTGTTCAATTGTATGATAGTTTGATCTTTTACAATAAATTCTGTGTCCTATAGTCCTGCCCCATTAGCTACCTGACAAAGGAGTAGCACTCCAGAAGCTTGTACTTTCAAATAAACCTGTTGAACTATAATCGGGAGTTGTGTGACTTTATAACTTTGTACACCCTAGTCCAATACTGCCACCTCTACATCATGGATTCCATTTCAATTACTGCATGGAACATAGTCATGAGGGAGATGATGAAAGAATTGAGTATTTATTCAATCAAATGAAAATTACAAAAAGTTTTAAAAAAAGGATTATTTGAAAAAGGAAGTCATTTTGGGGTATATGTGTGAGGAATTTGAATCACGGAATAACAAGTGCAGGATATATGGTGGGAATATCCTTGACTGATAATCTACAGACCCAGAATAATACTGTGGGGATAAATCCTACTGATGCAGCTGGTGGAATTTCAATTCAATTAAGAAATCTGAAATTGATAACTATTATCTGTAATACTGAGCATGGAACGATCATCGATTATCAAAAACCCTATCTGATTCACTTGAAGTCCCATCAGCTAGACATTTGTCATTTTTCTGACAATGGACAAAATCCAACTCCACAGCAAATGTGATTAGCTCTTAATATTCCTCTGAAATTGCTTAATAAGCCACTGAGTTCAAGAGCATTCAGGGATGGACAATGAATGTTGGTCTTGTCAGGGACACCAACACCTCATGAAAGACTAAATTGAAAAGAAAATTGAGCCACTATAACAGAGTCTGGTCTTAATGATAAAGAAGGACAGTTGAGATGAATGTGGTGGGTTTCCAAATTGGAGGAAGTGGGTTGAAATGGGCTGTCAATATGGGGTGAGGTAATAGTAAACCTGCAGGCTCTAGTGGTGAGAGGGGCACCTCACAACTAGGCTGGGCCCAATGCTGACGGTGTCCAGTACATTCTATGATGCCTGCCATCATGTTCACTTCTCAAGATGTGAAAGAAGTGCTCTGAGAAAAGGCTGAAACAACAACCAGTGGAAGTATCAGTCTGATGGCTGAAAGCACAGGGTACACGTTTTCTGGACTCCAGGACATTGCACTGTCAAAAATATAAAGCAGGCATTAGGGGTCAGATACTAATCAAAGGCAATTTACTATGTGGCTTCATTGCTTGTACGTTAAACCTGGGCAGATTAATCATGTTCAAGTTATCAGCAATGAAAGTACAAAATGCAGAGCTGCCTGAAGGGGAACCACTATTTGTTCCACGCCCCTGGATCCTCTGTGATCCACACAAGTTTGTGTCCTCCTCTGTCAGGTAGCACCATAGCAGCGTGTACTGAAAGCAGTGTCAGGGTCATGAAGCATGGAACGGTCAGCAGGTTACTGCTCTGACAGAATGTGGGGCTGCAATGCAAACATATTCCCCCATTTTCCACATCCGGCTCATCTCCCTGTGGTGAAATGTGTTCGGTTCTCATCTGGAGGGTTCACCACCAATGACTAATCTGACATCCAGGAAATTCTTTGGCTCCTTCTGTTCCTAATTCAGATCCTTTCCACTGAGAGAGGTGGTGGATGACATGTTGGTCACTGTGGCTACCCTCCTAGGAAGGCAAAGACAGCTGCAGACAGAGCAGTGCAGACTGCAGGCACTGGAGCAACAGTAGACTGGAACAGAGCATGAGCTCCCCTCAGGATTCATGGGGAGTGCAGGGGGTGCAGAGTTTTCCCAACTCTAATTCCTGGGCATGAGTGAGGCGAAGTGCCAATGCAGGTTCTGTATGTCCCAGGACACAGTGACAGAACAGTGCTGGATGCTGGAGTGGGATCTGAGGGTTTAGTTAAGAAAAAGAAGGAAGCATATGTCAGGTATAGACAGGATAGATCGAGTGAATCCTTAGAAGAATAGAAAGGAAATAGGAGTATACATAAGGTAGAAATCAGGAGGGCAAAAAGGGACATGAGATAGCTTTCGCAAATAGAGTTAAGGAGAATCCAAAGGGTTTTTATAAATACATTAAGGGCAAAAGGGTAACTAGGGAGAGAATAGGGCCCCTCAAAGATCAGCAAGGCGGCCTTTGTGTGGAGCCACAGAAAATGGGGGAGATACTAACCAAGTATTTTGCATCAGTATTTACTGTGGAAATGGACATGGAAGATATAGAATGTAGGGAAATAGATGGTGACATCTTGAAAAATGCCCATATTACAAAGAAGGAAGTGCTGGATGTCTTGAAACGGTTAAAAGTGGATAAATCCCCAGGACCTGATCCGGTGTACCCTAGAACTCAGTGGGAAGTTGGGGAAGTGATTGCTGGGCCTCTTGCTGAGATATTTGTATCATTGATAGTCACAGGTGAAGTGCCGGAAGACTGGAGGTTGGCTAACGTGGTGCCACTATTTAAGAAGGGTTGTAAAGACAAGCCAGGGAACTATAGGCCAGTGAGCCTGACGTCGGTTGTGGGCAAGTTGTTGGAGGGAATCCTAAGGGACAGGATGTACATGTATTTGCAAAGTCAAGGACTGATTAGGGATAGTCAGCACGGGTTTGTGCATGGGAAATCATGTCTTACAAACTTGATTGAGTTTTTTTGAAGAAGTAATGAAGAGGATTGATGGGGGCAGAGCAGTAGATTTGATCTATTTGGACTTTAGTAAGGCATTTGAGAAGGTTCCCCATGGGACACTGGCTAGCAAAGTTAGACTTCAAGTAAGACCGGGAGAACTAGCCATTTGGATACAGAACTGGCTCAAAGGTAGAAGACAGAAAGTGGTGGTGGAGGGTTGTTTTTCAGACTGGAGGCCTGTCACCAATGGAGTGGCACAAGGATCGGTGCTGGGTCCACTGCTTTTTGTCATTTATATAAATGATTTGGATGTGAGCATAAGAAGTATAGTTTGCAGATGACACCAAAATTGGAGGTGTAGTGGACAGCGAAAAAGGTTACCTCAAATTGCAATAGGATCTTGATCAGATGGGCCAATGGGCTAAGGAGTGGCCGATGGAGTTTAATTTAGATAAATGTGAGGTGCTGCATTTTGGGAAAGCAAATCTTAGCAGGACTTATACACTTAATGGTAAGGTCCTAGGGAGTGTTGCTGATCAAAGAGACCTTGGAGTGCAGGTTCATAGCCCCTTGAAAGTGGAGTCGCAGGTAGTTAGGATAGTGAAGAAGGCGTTTGGTATGCATTTCTTTATTGGTCAGAGTATTGAGTACAGGAGTTGGGAGATCATGTTGCGGCTGTACAGGACATTGATTAGGCCTCTTTTGGAATGTTGTGTGCAATTCTGCTCTCCTTCCTAACGGAAGGATGTTGTGAAACTTGAAAGGGTTCAGAAAAAAATTATAAGGATGTTGCCAGGCTTTGAGGATTTGAGCTAAAGGCAGAGGTTGAATAGGCTGGGGCTGTTTTCCCTGGAGCGTCGGAGGCTCAGGGGTGACTTAATAGAAGTTTATTAAATCATGAGGGGCATGGATAGGATAAAATAGAGAAGATCTTTTCCCTGGGTTGGGAGAGTCCAGAACTAGAGGGCATAGATTTAGGGTGAAGGGGAAAGATATAAAGAGACCTAAGGGGCAACTTTTTCACGCAGAGGATTGTGCGTGTGTGGAATGGGCTGCCAGAGGAAGTGGTGGAGGCTGGTACAATTGCAACATTTAAAAGGCATATGGATTGGTATATGAACTGGAAGGGTGCTGGCAGGTGGGACAAATTGGGTTGCGATATCTGGTTGGCTTGAATGAGTTGGACTGAAGGGTCTGTTTCCGTGCTGTCGATCTCTATGACTTTGACTCTGTGACCACACGATTGGGAAACCATCCCCTCCTGGTGGCTGTGACAGTTACTGCAAACTCTCTGACTGATTCCTTCCAGGAGTAACGGGCGACCTGTATGGGAAAGCTTAGTCGTGTACCCCCAAATGCAACAGGACAGTGACAAATTGTTCCTTGGTTTCCTTGAAAGGACTCTGAATAATAGATGGTTAAAACAATGTGGTTTGAATATTATGATGAATTCAGCCAGCAATCTTTACTCATAACATGGGGATATCAGTCAAAATCCACTTTGCACTTAACTTAGTCAAGAAGCTGCTTCTTGCTAATTTGATCAAACTGTATTGTCAACTGATAAATTAGAATGGATTTGTCTTCTCACTACTTCGTTAAGTTAACTGTGATAAATTTACAATCGTGGTTCTTCATTTGGTTTGGGAAATGTTATGAGCCCTGAACACCGTTGTAGAGTTGTGCCATTGGTGATATGACCCTGCTTTCCATCATGCTGTCTTAATAAGATTTCACTCTTTTTAATTAATGATGAGAAATTTCTCTCACTGTGAAAAGGAAAATTGAATGACTTAACTTCTTTGTGCAGTGTAATGTGGTACCTCTGTTTTAATTTGCCGAGGCATGTGACAATTGTGCAAAATGCTTGTTGAAGTTTCCATCCATCTTCAGTTTGGCGTATTGCATCAGAGACCTGCCTGAGTACAAGTCCTTATATTTAAGTGTGGAGTAATTGTGATTCTTTAATATTCGGAGCATCTCACTAGCTTCTTATCCTTTATAAATGAGTTTTATGGTGATGTGACCCTGCATCTAAAGATCTGTAGCCCTGGACCTCACAGATTTATGTTTAGCAAGTTGAACAGTCACAGGCTTCAAGCACAAGAAGCTATTAGTTGGTACTGAATTAACTACTCCTGTCAATTTAAAATGGTGTTTCAGACCATTGTGCCTTTACGTTGATAGTCCTGAATCTCTGCTGACTGTCTTTCACCTCACTGAGAGATGTCCTCTAACCCTTTAGCTCTCTGTCCTTAATTTCCTGGACTTTATCGTATCATTTCCATTTTCCAGAAAACATTCGCTTGGTAAGATTTTTCCTTTGTCTCCATGGTGATGAAGGTGCTGCTGCCTTGCATCATGTCTTGACATCCTCTGATTGGCCAGCTCTCCTGCTGCTACTATGCTCATAGTGCTGTTTTAACTCACATCTTGAGCATCTTCAAATAGGCAATGATTAATGGTCAATGATGTCTAGATATCAAGGGATGTACAGAACTAGATATGGGAAGAAAAGGGAGGTTTATGGCAGCTATCGAGGGCTAAAGTCAGTGGAAACCCTTTAGAAATATAGGAAATACAGGAGGTTATTCAAAAATCTAATCCGGAGAGTGAAGAGGAAACAGTGGTGGTTGAATGAAGGAGCATTCTTTATATGTGTAAAAAGTCTAAAAGCACGGAGGTCATAGCTTGAGTACAGTTTGCAGTTCTGGTCACCACTCATTAGGAAGGATGTGAATACACAAGAATGGGTGCAAGGGAATTTCCCCAGGATGGTGGCTGATTTGGAGTGTTTTGGTGATAAAAGGACATTAGATAGGCTGGGGTCAATTTTCTTAGAAGTTAGATGGCTGAGGGGAGTCTTGATTGGATTGTGAAAAGTTATGAGGGGCATTGACAGGGTAGATAGGAAGAAACCTTTCCTATTATTAGAGGAGTCAATGACCAAAAGAGCACAAATTTAAGGTAAAGAAGAAATGTTTCAAAGGGGATTTGAAGAAACATTTTTTTCATCCAGTGTGTGCTAGCTATCAGGAATGCACTGCTTTAAAAGGTATTTGAGATGGGAACCCTCACAATATTTAAGAAATATTCATACGCATACTTGAAATCCTGAGTTTACAAAGCTAAAGGTCAAGTACTGGGAAAGTGGGATTAGAGTAGCTTGATGACCAGAATGGCCACAATAGACCACAAGTCCATTTACTGATTTCAGCTCTTTTTTTCATTTTGACAAGCTTTCAAAAGGAAAATGATGCAATTTTGAGGCCTATCCATCTAACCATGTCAAAACAATCCCCAGTATTTCCTCAAAGATCAGATTAATTGTAGGCCCTGATCACCACTTCAGTAGTGTACTGGATGAGAAGCACTTTTGCCCGAAACATCGATTTTCCTGCTTCTCAGATGCTGCCTGACCTGCTGTGCTTTTCCAACACCACCCTAGCGTACACTCTGATTTCCAGCATCTGCAGTCCTCACTTTTGCCTAGTATACTGGATGAACCACTCCAACTTCACATCCTCCTTAGCCTGAAGAAAATCTGACAATTTGTAATATCCTTCTCACTAATTATGATGCACTCTGTAATTAATACATATCTTAAGCCTCTAAAATAAAAATCACTAGCTGATGGGAATTTGTATAACGGTCTGTATCTATTCTCACTGTCACTAAGATTTTTGTTTGAACGCGTTCTTTTACACAAATAAATAGTCACAAATCTTTCTCCAAAGACCACAATCTCTCCTCCCACGTGGTTGTTGATGCCCTCCAGCACATGTCACCCACTTTCTGCACTACTGCCCTCGAATCCCAGCCCTCTAATCGCCACAAGGACAGGACCCCCACCAACCCCCCCACCCCCCCCACCCCCGGTTCTCGCCTTCCACCTCACCAACCTCCGTATACATCGCATCATCCTCTGCCATTCAGTCACCTACAAATGGTCCCCACCACCAGAGATATATTTCCCTCCCCACCCTTATCTGCTTTCAGTAAAGACCATTCCCTTTGCAACTCTCTTGTCAAGTCCATACCCCCATCAACACACCCTCTCCTCCAGGCATCTTCCCCTGCTACCTCAGGAATTACAAAACCTGTGCCCACACCTCCTCCCTCACCTCCATCCAAGGCCCCAAAGGAGCTTTCCACATTCATCAGAGTTTTACCTGCACTGCCCCACATGTCATTTACTCTATTCGTTGCTCCAGATGCGTTCTCCTCTACACTGAGGAGACAGGATGCCTACTTGCAGAGCGCTTCAACTGTCCCTCCCACTCCACCAAGGACATGCAGGTCCTGGCCTCCTCCATTGCCAAACCCTAACCACCTGACGCCTGGAGGAAGAACACCTCATCTTCCGCTTTGTGACCCTCCAACCACGCGACATCAATGTGGATTTCACCAGTTTCCTCATTTCCCCTCCACCTACCTTATCCCAGTTCCAATCTTCCAAATTGGCACCACCCAAACGACTTGTCTTACCTGTCCATATTCCTTCTCACCTATCTGCTCAACCCTTCTCTCTGATCTGTTACCATTATCCCCACCTCTGTCTACCTATCGCTATCTCAGCTACCTTCCCGCCAACCCTACCCCATTTATCGCTCTTTCCCCTTAGCTCACAGCCTTATTTCTGATGAAGAGCGCTTGCCCAAAATGTCGATTCTCCTACTCTTCAAATGCTGCCTGACCTGCTGTTCTTCTCCAGCACCCTTCTCTCGACTGCCTTGTGTTTGAGACTGCCAAGGTTCTGGTCAGGTCTTTGGAGTTTCCCCACTTTATTACTGCCTCTGGAGAGTTACAATCTGACTTCTAATCATGTCTCTGGTGGTTTCCTGGACTGCTACGCTTATGCTTTAGGTTAACACTGCACCCAACATAGTTAGATACTTGATGTTAGTAACTTAGGGCTGTGGGTTTCTACACTTACATTCCTTGAGGCCATTGGCTCCTTATCCTAAAGTAAGATCCTTGTACTCCTTCAGTACTGTAGCATTCTTTAGTTAGTAACCTGTATTATACAAAAGTAAGTGCAATTCTCTACTTTAGTAACTCAGACCTCTCTTCTTATGTTATTCTTTCTAGTTTGATGCCTTCTTCCAAACTACTCTGTTGTTGTCTGAGTAACATAATCAGTTACATCATGAATTCACTTTCCATTATCGTTCCCCAACCCTTACAGAACCAGAGCTCCATAATTCCCAATGTTTCCATCTTTTTACTCTCATCAGAATCCAGTAATTAAAGACAAAAAGAACTTTATCAACCAAAAATGAAGGGGATAGCTTAGAAATGAGGGAAGGATCTCATTGAAATCTTGAAAATTCTAACAGGATTAGATAGGGTGAATGTAAGAAGGATGCTCCCACTGAGAAGGGAGTCCAGAACCAGGGGTCCTTTGCTATGGAAACGGGTAAGCCATTTAGGATTGAGAAAGATAAGTTTCTTCACCCATAGAATGCTGAGCTATGGAATTCTCTGCCATAGAAAGCATTTGAGGCTAAAACATTCAATGTTTTCAAGAAGGAGATAGATGTAGGTCTTGGGGTTAAAGGGATCAAAGGATATATGAAGAAAACAGGAACAAGGTAATGAGTTGAATGGTGGAGCAGACGCAAAAGACTTACTCCTGCCCCTATTTTTGATGGACTGTTTCTTCATGTTGGTACTTGCAAACCCACAACCACTAACCTCCAGAAGGACCAGGGCAGCAGATGCATGGGAACACCACCACTTGCAAGTTCCTGTCCAAGCTGCTCTCTATCTCAAATATGGAATGTAATTCCAACAGAATTAGCTCCATATTTCATTGTCAAACCATGAACTATACTCAATGTCAAATTTGATCCGAAATGAATCTTAGAATCTTTTTGACAAAATGCATTTAGTTCATTAATTAGTTAATTCTGATATCATCTAAAATGATTTAGACATTCAGAGTTGTCTATCACATTTTATAAGTACATTTAAAGCAATTCCTTCTCATAGTTTATTACCTACACTATTATACTGATCTTCAGTCTCCATATCTTTTGCGTCCTAATTTGAGATAAGAGGGTGGCACAGGGCTCAGTGATTAGCACTGCTGCCTCACAGCACCAGGGTCCCAAGTTCGATTCCAGCCTCGGGCAATGTCTATGTAGAGTTTGCTCATTCTCCCCGTGTCTGTGTGGGTTTCCTCTGGGTGCTCCGGTTTCCTCCCACAGTCCAAAGATGTGCAGGTCAGGTGAATTGGCCATGCTAAATTGCCCCTAGTGTTAGGTGCATTTGTCAGAGGGAAATGGGTCTGGGTGCGTTATTCTTCACAGGGTCGGTGTGGACCTGTTGGGCCAAAGGGCCTGTTTCCACACTGTAGGGAATCTAATCTAATCTAAATATTCTGCTAATTGTCTCAGAATGCAGTATTAAAAGGAAGCAAGCAATAAAATACAATAAAAAGAGAAACTAAATTAGTTGATAAATTGAAACGAAAGGCTGAGAGAGGTGGGTCAGAGTTGTGGAGAACAGAATGAAATCTCTAAATATTGCTTGTACTATGAACAGATAAAATACCAACCTACAAATTTACGAATTAGGAGCAGGAATAAGTGACTCATTCCTTGAGCTTGCTTCATCATTCAAAAATATCATAACCGATCTGATTACTCCACAGACCCACCTATACACCCAACCTTTCACTCTCTTTCTTATATACGATACAAGTTGTCAGCTCTGTATACAGGAGATGAGGAAAAGCAGATGAGTGATGAAGGAGCATAATTTAATCTGAAAGCCACAGCTCATTCAGACACTGACATGGGATCTGTACAGTTACTAACAGGTATTAGTGGGGAACCATTAGACTCAATGAGAGGATAGTCACAGATGAGCTAAGCTCCAAAGACAAACTCAGATGAAGATTTTGATGTAAGAGTGCCCATGCAAGCTCAGGATGCTGCTATTATGGCTAAAAAGACCGGTGCCCAAAGGGACATGCAGGCACTTACAACAATGTTTTGAAACACACATTTACTTCTCTCATTTTATTCATCCTATCCCAGTTTGCACATGACTCAGGCAGTGATCAGAAATTAATACCTTTGAAGTTCTGCTTTCTACGTTAGTACCTGACTTTTCATATTCACACAGCAGAACCTTTTTCCTGGCTTTATCAATATCCTTGATAACAATGTGACCACTGGATCCTCCTCCTCCTCCTCCAACTACCATTTCAACTTCGGCCTAGAGCAACTGACAAGGACCCTGGCAGCAGCAGACAACTCACCTTGTCTGGATTTACATGTAAGGAATATGATCAAAAAATTAATGGGCAGCATGAAAATCTTTGGGTGGTAAATAATGAAAACTCCAGGAAGACATCAATGGACTGGTCAGGTGGGTTGAACAGTGTTAGCTGGGAAGTTCTGAAAATCAGAGGGAGCTTGATGTGAATATCCACAGATATCTCAATGTAACAGGGCAGATAGATAAGACGGTTAAAAAGGCATATATGATACATACCTCTATTAGTTAAGACACAGAACACAAGAGCGGGGGGTGGGGGGTTAAACTGGAACTGTGTAAAATGCTGGTTTGGCCATTACTGGATTACTATGTGCAACTGTGTTCACCTTATTGTAGGAAGGATTTAACCGCATACAATACGGTGCAGAGATTTACCAGGATACTGTCTGGGCTAAAGGGTTTGAGCTATGAGGAAAGATTGGATTTGTTGGAAATTTTTTTCCAAGGAGCAGCAAAATTTGAGAGGGGACTTGGGAGAGGTATATAGGATCATAAAGGGCTTAGATAGAATGGATAGGAAGGTCAAGGAAAAGAGAGCACAGATTTAAGAAGCTGAAGGCTAAGAGAAGAGCTGAGAAGAATAATTCTCCCCCAGAGCATGATGAGAGTCTCAAACTCACTGTCAGAGTGGCTGAGTAAGAATCCCTCATAACATTGAAGCAGTATTTCGATTTTCACTTGCATTGCCATGACCTCCAGGACTGTGGATCAAGAGCTGGATTGTGGGATTAGTGTAGTCAAATCTTTATTGACTGTCTTAAACTTGTTGAGTTGAATGGCCTCCTTTTGTACTGTCAACCTCAGTGTCAATATAGCCTTTCTTGAATAAGTGAGCCATATTTGCCAATATAATTGAAGGCCTTTTTTTTTCATCCTGAATGGTTAGTAGTGAGGTTGTTAAATGTCATTTAAAAGACCCGCATGGATGGTCTATTCAACTCTATTATTGATGATCGGAACTTCTTTAAATGCTTGTGAATGTATAAGAGGTACAAAGTACAGTTCAACCGATGCTTCCTTTGTTCTGTGTTAACTTTCAAAAAAGCTTGGAAATCTGTGCTCCAGCGTAAAAAGAAACCTTATTTACTCAAATTATTTCGAGAGATCTCTCCATAACATCACATATTACTTTGAGCAAACCCAATATGTTGACATTCAAGATTTCTTATATAAATATTCACATTTCTACAAAACATAGAGTCATAGCAATGTACAGTATGGAAACAGACCCTTCAGTCCAACTCATCCATACTGGCCAGATATCCTAACCTAATTTAGTCCCATTAGCAAGAACCCATATAGCTCTAAACCCTTCCTGTTTATATAAAAGATGCCTTTTAAATGTTGTAATTGTATCAGCCTCCACCACTTGCTCTGGTAGCTCAACCCATACATGCACCATCCTCTGGATGAAAAAGTTGCCCCATAGATCCTTATTAAATTTTTCCCCTCTCACACTAAGCCTATGCCCTCTAGTTGTGGACTTGCCCACCCCAGGGAAAATACCTTATCTATTCACACTATCCATGCCCCTCATGATTTTATAAACCTCTATAAGGTCACCCCTCAGCCTCCGACGCTCCAGGGGAAACAGCCCCAGCCTGTTCAGCCTCTCCCTGTATCTCAAATCCTCCAACCCTGGCAACATCCTTGTAAATCTTATAAATGAAAGCATCTTTTAAAAGATAATCTATAGTTTAATCAGAAAGCATAAAGAATGTTTGTCGCCAAATGTGAGCAAAAGCGTACCTTATTCCATTGATTTGTTTACCTATGTGTTCTGACTTTGAAATGTGGAGATCAATCATAATTGTCAACAATTTTCTGTGCTCTGCGTAAGACAACTAATTCAAAAGCGAAGTTGGAAATCTATTAAACAATCTTGTAGAGGGCTGTGCGGGCCATGAATTTCAATAACCTCCTCTCCTGTGATCTCAGGTTTTTAACCCAAAGTGGGTCAGTGACATGCAGATCTCTGCCTTGTAATGACAGTGTGGGGTGGAATTTGTTGGTAACCACAGTCAATGCAAAAATCCAAGCCACTTCTTTGTCACTCAGTAATTGACACTATTCTCTGTGATCTCTCTACGGCCGTAGTGAAGAATACATCTGACTGAAGTATTAAATTCTTATTATGAGTTGTCCTTTTGAGGTTCACATACAAATCCATAGGAGTTACAGAACATTTAACTATGTCAAAATATATCTTTGAGTAATGTGCATTTGAATGGAATGTCATTAGAAAAATGTTCTGTACGGTGAGTAATGATGACCAAATTCTTTGGTGAGAAAGAACAAATACCTTACTATGGTCTTCTACAGTGTACCAATTTCATTGTGGATTGGCTACATGTAACACATATTACCTGATTTTGTTTTCCACTGACAACGGATGAATATATTGATGGAGGTGAAAGCTGGATAACACCTTTCATGAATGCCAGCTTCATACTCAGGCATCAAATCAAAAATCTATCTCATGATAGACTCTTCAGTCAAAAATGCCCACAAAGTTTGATTTTTAATCAGGACAGACTATAAAATTCACATCTGTACTGAGTTCTATTAGTTTACATCGCTTTTCATAGAAAGTGGCTAAGTGGTTGAGTGTATCAGTGCCAATTCAAAAGGTGCTTACATTGGGCCTGACTTTTTGAGGAGTGACAATGTCCGGCCGATTGCCACTCCATCATTTCTTAATGTGAGAAAAATGTTTCACTTTTCTGACAGGATATTCTGATCAGGGTTTCCATGTACTTCCATTCTGATAGTTCTCTCAAACTGCAGAACTGTCAGGGGAAGGAAAACTTTGACACCCTTCTCACAGCAATCAGCTGCTCTATGGGCAAGTTAAAGGTCCAGGATCACAGATGGCTGCTTTGGCAAGTACCAAATGAAGTGTGAAGTTTCGGTTCTTGGGAAAAGGCTGCCAGGTACATAGGGTGTCAGCTAGATAAGGTACCAGCTGTGTGAGGTCCCAGGGTGAAAGGTGCTAGGGATACAAAGTGGCAAGGTGACCATAAAACCATAAGAGATAAGAAGGGAAGTAAGCCATTCAGCCTCTCGAGCAAGTGATATGTAAGAACTCCCAGGTATCATTACACCTCCCCATTTTCATAAGACTACAAGATATAGGAGCAAAATTAGTCTATTTGATCCATTGAGTCTGCTCCACCATTCAATCATGACTGATAGGTTTCTCAACCTCATTGTCCAGCCTTCTTCTCATAACCCTTGACCCCTTATTAATCAAGAACCTATTGTCTCTGTCCTAAATACACTCAATGACTTGGTTTCCACAGTCTTCTGCAAGTTCCACAGATTCACCACCCTCTGGCTGAAGAAATACCTCCTCAACTCAATTCTAAAGAGTCATCTCTTCACTATGAGGCTGTGCCCTTGTGTCCTCGTCTCTCCTACCTGTGGAAACACCTTTGCGATGTCCATTGTATCCAGGCCTCAGTATTCTGTATGTGTTAATGAAATTCCCCTCTCATTCTTCCTAATTTCATCAAGTGCAGACCCCGAGCAATCTACTACTCCTCAAATGACAAACTCTTCCTCCTCGGGATCATTCTTGTAAACACCCTCTGGATACCTTCCAATACCAGCACATCTACTTTGGGTATGGAGACCAAATCCACTCACAATATTTCAAATATGGTCAGACAAGAGTCTTTCATACAGCCTCAGCAGTACAAATCTGTTATTGTATTTGAGCCCTCGTAAAATGAATGCCAATGTTGTATTTGCCTTCCTATCTGCCAATCGAACCTGCATGTTAACCTGAAGAGAATGCTGAACTAGGACTCCTAAGTCCCTATGTGCATCAGATCTCTGAAGCCCCTCCTTGTTTAGGAAATAGTCTATGCCTTTAATCTTCTTACCAAAGTGCACAACTCACTATTCCTTCTGCAACTTCTTTGCCCTTTCAAATCTACCACCATTCAGATAATAATCTGCTTTCCTGTTTTTGCTACCAAAGAGATCACCTCACATCTATTCATATCTAAGTTCATCTGCTGTGCATTTGCACACTTAATCAACTTATTCAAATCACATTCAAACATCTTGGTATCCTCTGAGCCAGCTTTATGTTACCTGCAAACTTTGGGATATTACATAGTCCCTCATCTAAATTGTTAATATATATTGTCAATAGTTGATATCCTAGTGCTGATCACTGCAGTACCCATTGATCGCTGGCTACGAGTCAGAAAATGGCTTGTCCTTTGTTTCCTGTCTGCCAGTCTGTTCTCTATCCATGTCAGTACATGACCCTAATCTCATGATCTGGCATTTTTCATGCTAATCCTTACGTGGGACCACATTCTCTGGTTTAAGTGGAGACTTCCAGTGGATTCCAGATGAAGAGGAATCTTAAATTTTCCAAGCAATCCCTTCAAGGCTTGGTATGGTGGAAATTCCGCAGGGTCCCCGTGCACAATTCGCACCTACATTGGAATAATGACACATTGGCCATCAGAAAATCTGGGCCAATATTTCTTAAGGTCAACTGGAATATGCCAGAAAGATATTATTTTTGGGTTGTTGTGATATATTTTGGTATATTTTCATTTACATTTATGAACAATTGTTCCAGTTGTAAAATATGATTCTTAATATTACATTTTACATGAATTAAATAAAATAAATTGAAACTACAAAATGTGATAAGTTTCAGTCAGTTTGATTTGTTATTGAATTCAATTTTTGGAGCCAGTGCTTTCTTAATATTTGAAGAAAATGGTTGCATGTATATCCATCATAGAGCTGCACTTGAAGTTGTGAGTTATTTTATATTAGAAATGTCACAGAATATCCCTGTTAGGGGTAAAACATCCACCCCAAATTTTTTCTAATGTTTGAGTTGCCAACAATTTTTTCATTCAATTTGCCAAAATCACTTCTGATTGGAGCACCTGCATAAAAGCTCTGGTCTTAGATCATGGGTGGTCATATTAAAATGAAACTGTAATGACATGCAACATCATTGTTCCCATGACAACCTCAATTATGCTGGTTGCTGGCAAGAGCAAAACACAACAACTTGCAATTATATAGGGCCTTTAGCGTAACAAGATTATCACAAGACATTTCACAAACATGTAATCAAGCAACATTTTACCACAAGCTACACAAGGTAATATTAAAGGCAGATAGAGAGGTGAAAAGGCTTGAGGGAATTTTAGAGCTTAAAGCTAGTCTGTTGGGAGTACACTATCAAGACAGCTGTAAAGTCCAGCCCAAAGACAAAGATTATCTGAGCAAGAAAGTTTGGCATAATTTTGCTTTTATTTATTGTGACTCTTGCAGCAGTTTCCCCAAGCTCTCTAAAACTTTCTGAACCATCTCAAGACAAGCACGTTGAGTTCCTTTGGGCTTTAATTGTATCTTTTTCTTCTTAACTCATAGTGGAAGTTTTTGTTTGATAATTGTAAGTTGCCTCTTTTTTCACCAATAATGTATACTGGATTCATTGCACTGAGATGTATGAACCACAGTAACTGACAGGATCAACGTGATGCAATGATAACAAACTCTTTCTCAACTTCTGTCAAAACAAAAGAACTGATCATTGACTTCAGAAAGAAAGGAAGAGAACAGGCTCCCATCTACAGTAATGGAGCAGAGGTTGAGAGGATGGAGAGGGTCAAGCTCGGAGTGACAATAACCGACAATCTGTCCTGAACTTCCCACATAGATGAGACAGTGAAGAAGACACAACAATGCATCTTCTTCTCAGGTGGCTCAGGAAATTTGGCATGTCCATCAGGACCTTTTACAGATGCACCATAGAAAGTGTACTATCCGGGTGTATCATGGCCTGGTATGGCAACTTCTCTGTCCAGTACTGTAAGAAACTACAGGAGATTGTGTGCATAGCCCAGACCATCACTGAAGCTAATTTTCCATCCATGGACTCCATTTACACCTCTCTATGTCACGGAAAGGCTGCCAACATCATCAAAGTCCCATTGCAGTAATGCCTTCCTACAATCCCTTCCAACAGGGAGAACAAACAGAAGCTTGAACACACACATCAGTGGGTTCAGGAACAGTTTCTTTCCTGCCATTATTAGACTGATGAATGGACTCTCTAACTTCAAATAATACTGGTCTTGTTAATGTTGATCTTCCTTTGCAGTATAACTTGTATTTCTCACTTTGTCCAAGAGTTTTTCATCTTATGATCAGTATGTCCTCACTTACTATGATCTGCCTGTACTGCTCGCAAACAAAGCTTTTCACTGTATTTCAGTTTATGTGACAATAAATCAATTCAATCAATCAATCAAGGCAGGTCGAGGAGTTTCGGGCTCAAACAGATGAGCAATTTTAAACACTCATTTTCACAGCATTACAATGTGCTTTGAATCCATTCTCTTTGTGAAGAACTTCTGGATGTTAGTTACAAAATTACCTTTTGCCGGTGTGAACATATATCCTGTTGTTTTACTCCTGCTGTTTAACTTCAACAAATAGTTCAGAGCTTTCATTTTAATTTCACTTACTATTTCATCCTTTACTCTTGGGCAGATGGAAAGTAAAATCTGACAAAGTTTAAAGCAAAACTCAATCATCCATTCCTCCAAGACCAATTTCAGTCTGAACTTCTCCAATCTTTGCTGATATCTGAGAGCAATCCCCATCAAGGATGCACATTGTGGTTTTGCACAGTCTCCCAATCTTGAATGCTTCCCACATGCCTCAGTGATCAGAACTTGATCCATTATTTGAAGTCTTATCTAAAGTGGAGCATGTGGTTTCTCCCTGCCTTCGTGGATTATCTTTAACAATTTTAGCTCTGGTGTTCAACTTTCATTTGGCTTTTGTGTTACTGTTTTGCATTATTTGATCAGGATTAGTGGAAAGCCTATGAACATTGTATAAGTTTCTTTTTAATATGTTTGCCACACAGCAGATTTGTGAGAAACATTATGGTTCATGGGATAGATGGGACAGTAGCAACATGGGTATAAATGTTGGCTGAGAGATAATGAAACAATGAATAATGGCTAAAGATAGTTTTCAAGTTGGAAGAAGATTTATTATGGAATTTCTCAGGGATTAGTTTTGTGACCCTTGTATGTATATTTATGATCTAAATCTTGGTGTACAAGGGACAAATTCCATTTTCTAAATTATAGATATATTGAAAGTATTGTAAACTGTGAAGAAGACAAAGTAGAAATTCAAAAGGACCCAGACAAGTTGGTGGACTGGGTACATAAGTAATAGACAAAGCTCAATCGGGATTTGATTGGATTAATTGTCACATGTTGTGATTTGCATGCAGTGTAGGCAGATCATAACATACGAAGATCATAGGTTGATTGAACAGGGCAAGGATTACAAAA
The DNA here is from genome assembly GCF_047496795.1 of Chiloscyllium punctatum. Lineage (NCBI taxonomy): Eukaryota > Metazoa > Chordata > Chondrichthyes > Orectolobiformes > Hemiscylliidae > Chiloscyllium > Chiloscyllium punctatum. The sequence continues at coordinate 55,892,707 of NC_092746.1, read as the reverse complement.
TTACAGGTGCAAGAAAGTACACTGAAATCAACATCAACATTAGATTTGAAATTTGAGAGGTGCAATTTGAAAAGTGCAATGTGATATATTTTGATAGAAGGAAAATGGAAATACAAAGTAAAATATGGGCACTATGCTAAAGGGTGTGTAGAAGCAGAGAGACCTGGATTTATATGTACAAAGTTATAAAAGATGATAAGACTGGTACAGTGAGCAGTCAATAAGGCATACAGTATCCTCAACGTTTTCAATAGGGCATGTGGTACAGGAACAAGGAGGTTATGCTGAACCTGTACAAGCTACTAACTTGGCCTCAGCTGGAGTATTGCACACAGTTCTGACCGTCACACTTGGGAAGGATGTGAATGTATTCGAGTGAGTGCAGAGGAGGTTTATGCAAATAGTTCCAGGGATGGAACTTCAGGTGCGAAGATAGATTGGAAAAGTTGTTATTGTTTTCTTTGAAGAAGAGAAAGCTAGGACAAGATTTGATAGGAGTTTGCAGAATGGTGAGGGGGTTGGGCAGGATAGATAAGGTGAGAGGATTGTCAGAGGATTGAAGACCAGAGGGCACAGATGTGAGGTTCTTTGCAAAAGAAGCAAATGCACAATGGGAAAAATCATCAGTAGTTCGAGTCTGGAATGCACTGCCTGGAAATGTGGTGGAGGAATGTTCAGGTGAGGCATTCGAGAGAGCATTAGTTGATTTACATAAATAGGAAGGAGATGCCATTAAGTTATAATGTTCATTCAGAGAGCCAACACAGATGCAATGGATTCAACTATCTCCTCCGCACCACAACAATTCTATAATTCTGTGTTTGTTAGATATTGTGAAGTGTATATGTTATTTATTTTTCTATTCTGTTTATAGTAATCTGCATTTTGTCTGCATTTCAACTACCATTGATCCCTACATATTTTATCTACCTAATTTTGTTATTATTGAACTGCTTGCTCTAATTGTACTGTCCATCATGATTTGCTATTATTGGATGTTTGACAAGTTTTCAGCATGTTTCTGAGTGCTGATCATTTATTGTAAAGAAATAGTTATCAGACAACTGAACCCTTTACAAAAAAACAGAGTATTTTCTCCACTCTGATGTTGCCCCCCCCCCATGAATATTTGTTACATTGTTGCTTTCAGATATTACTAGGGTTTACTATGAATCTTTACAGTTTCAATTTAATTTATCAGGCTTCTATAGCAAAATTTGTCAAAAGTATTTTGTAAGTTCAGGTAATTTTCTGCTGTCCATTTAGGATGTTATTTTCTCACAGATGTAGATATTGTTACTCAGGTGTTATTTTTCCCTTCTGAACCATACTTTCCTCATAAGTTGACTCGAGTTGACTACACTAGGGCCAGGTGCCATGGTGGCTCAGTGGTTAGCACAGCTGCCTCACAGCACCAGTAACCTGGGTTCAATTCTGCCTTGGGTGGTGTTTGTACATTGTCCCCTTGTCTAATTGGGTTTTTTTCCCACATGCCAGGTGAATTGGCTATGTTAAATTGCCCATCGTGTTAATTGCATTAGTTGGGGTAAATATAGAGTAGGGGAATGTGTCAGGGTGGGTTACTCTTCAGAGGGTTGGTGTGGACTTGTTGGGCCAAAGGGCCTGTTTCCATACTGTGGGTAATCGATTTGGATGTATTATATTGCATGAAGTGAAAGTGTGTTTCTAGTTTACCAGTACTTCCTCATTATCCCTGTGAATGGTTGACAATAATCTTTTCCTTAGTTTCTTTTGACCTCTCGGAATAAATACCATCTATCCCTGGTAAATTGTTTTGAGTTCTTTCAACCCATTTAGGACTTCTATCTAATTGGTATCAAAGTCATTAATTTTACATTGGGTAATTCCGGAGAGGATGTGTTGCTCATTTCTTCCCTTGTGAATACTCAGAGGAAGTAATTGTTCAGAACATTAACTATCCTTCACTGTTCCTCAGTTTTGGTCTTATTTACATCTTTTATTATTGTCACTTCTTCTCTGACTGCTCTCTTACAACAGAGAGTAGATAGAATAAATATTTCAATCCCATTTTAATGATTCTACTTCAGCTCATAAGGTTTAAAAAGAAACAGCTGATTATAACAATAAATGTCTCTTGAGTTTGTCGACAATTACAATCACAGTGAAGTGTTATGCTCATTAACTACAATAAAGCTTAAAACTCACAAAATCTTTAGCATTTTTAACAAACCCCTTAAGGTTACATATTTCCATATTTGTGCTCCATTTGGTATTATGCTAATAGCATAAAATTTAAATAGTGATGCTAAGGAACATTTAAAATGAGGATATTTGAACAGAGAATTTTAATATGCTCTTTTAAATTGAAACATCATATAGAACTCATCAAACCATAGGCAATGAAAACAAAAAAGAAGGAGATCACAGTGGGTCAGGCACCATTCATAGAGAGAGAGCAAGCTAACATTTCGAATCTCGGTGACTATTATCAGAGCTGAAGAGTAGTGTGAAGGGGGGGCAGTATTTATGCAATAGTTGGGAGGGGGGGCGTTGTTTGGAGTGCTGGTGGAGAAAAGATGTTGACAGTTCAGATTAAGTGATCAGAATGTGAGAATGGCAGAACAACAGTATGTCTAACTGCCAGACTGGAAAGAAGACAGTCCCATGGGAATGGGGGGAGGGGAGAGTGAATATGTTGACAGAGACTGTAACAAGCAAAGTTGAAAAAAAGGGAAGGAATTGGTTCACAATTTGAAGGTGTTCAACTCATTATTGAGTCCAGAAGGCTATAAAGTGCCAAGTCTGAAGATGAGATGTTCTTCCAGTTTGCACTGTGATTCACTGGAACACTGCAACATGCCGAGGACAGACATGTTGGTGTGCAAGCAGGACGCTGTGTTAAAATGACCAGCTACAGGAAGGTTGGGGTCCAGCTAGCGCACAGACTGGAGGCCACATTGTAGGGTAGGCCAGATTGGGTGCAGCGAATACGATACATGAGATTGGAGGAGGTACAGGTGAAACGCTGCTTCACCTGGAAAGTCTGGTTGGGCTCTTGGATGGTGAATAAGGACGAGGTGAAGGGGTAGTTCTTGCACTTTCTGTGGTTACATGGGAAGGTACCATGTGAAGGGGGTTAGTGTTGGTGCTTGTGGAATGGACTAGGATATCCTGGAGGGAATAATCCCTGCTAAATGCAAACAGGGGAGTGAGAGGAAGATATGTTTGGTGGTGGCTTTCTGCTAGATTTATCTGAAATGGCGGAGAATAATCCTTTGAATGTAGAGGCTGGTGGGGTGAAAAGTGAGGACAAGGGGAACCCAGCTCACTGTTGTGAGCAATGGGAAGGGGCAAGGGTAGAAGCACAGGTGATTGGTTGGATGTAGTTGAAGGTCCTGGGGCCCTCACTGGGTGGGAAACCATGGTTATGGAAGAAACAAGCCATGTCAGCAGCACTGCTTTGGAAGGTGGCATCATCCAAATAGATATGACGTAACTGAAGGAACTGGGTGAATGGATGGAATCTTTACAGGCTGTAGGGTGTGAAGAGCTGTAGTGAAGTTAGCTATGGGAGTCAGTGACTTCATCTATTCCCCAAAATGGAGATCAAAGAGAGGAAGGTAAGTGTGAGAAAAAGAATTGTGGGGGGGGAAGGGGGGTTCAGTGTAGGATTAAAACAAGGATTGTTCCACAAACCTCATAAAGAGGCCGGCATAACTGCAAACCATGCAGATGTCCGTAACCACCCCTTTGACTTGGCAAAATGAAAAGAGCAATTGTTCAGTGAGCGAAGAAGTTCAGCCAAGCGGAGAAGTGTGATGGTGGATGAGGATTGTTCAGGCCGTTGGTTGAGGAAGAAGCTGAGAGCTCTCAGACTTTCCTAGGGAATGGAGGTAGAGTGGGGACTATAGGTAATATTTTGCATGTACCTTTTGCAAATAGATTAGTAGTAAATATAAACACATTTGTTGAAGCTGCATAAACTTTCTGTTTTTGCATGGTTGGTGAAATTTGTCCCACAAAATAAATATTCATTGTATAATTTAAATATATTTACAGCACTCTTTTGCAGTAGATAATTTAAAGATTTCCCTGATTTACAGCACTAGAATAGACACATTGAAATTTATGAATGCACTAGAACAGAATTACAGAAATATATTATTAAGGTGTAATTAATAGAACACCTATTTGATATCCCATATCTCCAGTCATAACACTATATTTTAAAAGAAATTAATAACTGTGAATAGTGGCCAAGGACAATAATGAAGCCTGTTCTGCATGCACTGAGGTTATGACTGACTGCATTAATGGGTGTCTTTTCTTTACCTAATAAAGAAAGGAAACTCTTGTTCAAAGTTGAAGATGGATGAGCTTTAGCTGGGTATGCTAAAACTATTTTGTTGGACAGAAATACTCCATTAAAAAGAAGGGCAAGTCTCACTGATTAAGAAAATGTTCAGGAAGAGGTTATTTTTAAGAATGTACTGATCGGGGATATATACAAATCATTGAAGCCTGAATAGGAAGACGGAATCTCAAAAATTTGTATGAAGGACTTGACCTTTTATTGTGAGTAAAATATCAACAACTCCAATAGCTGCATTAACTAAATAATGAGAATTCTGTGCATTTAAAGTGCAGCTATGTAAATGAGCCCTGATAGTATTTGACAAGTATTAAAACTGAATTGTTAAAAAGATCAAGGAAAAAGTATACAAGATGACAACTGAACATAGGTAGTATGCTCTATCACACAATAATTTTGATTGTTTGTATGCGAAAACATTTAGTGATAAAATGGGGTAGAACAATGATTTGTGAAATTAAGCTGCTGAGGTATGAGGAGGACATGAGAAGAGATCCCCCCCCCCGATGATCTTCCTAGTAATAGTGTGCAAAGAACATCTGGAGGGAGGTGAGGGAGGGAGGTTTATTCTGAGGTTTGTGTCAAAGGACTCTGTGCTCTACAGGCTGTTCACTGGGATGCACATTGAGACAAGCATCGACTGTGCCTGAATGACCATCAACTCAGTGAAAGAAGCACTTTGGTCTGCCTGGGACTTGTTGGTCTTTCAGTGTAAAGAGTTGACCTTGAGCACACTGGCACATTGCAAGGTCCAGGACTTTGTGCTGAGCGATGCGCTAAAGTTTGTGGCAGCTGCCGCCAAGATGGAGTGGGGAAAGCCCACTGTCTAAGGTCTTTCTGCTGATGTTTAATGAGGTTCTATTGATCTACAATCTTCCTGGTACAGGCTGCCTGGCAAAACTAAATTGAAGAAAAGAAATAACCCTCAATTGTCAGTAGCAATGTTGTGTTTCAAATGTAGGTTCATTACTGATGCTCTTGTAATTGATGACAGAAATTTTTGCCAACCTAAAGATTATGTATGAACTTTTAGAACTTGAAATTGATAGTTCTGTGTGTAGTAAGTCTGAGGGAAGAATAATTGATTTTTGGTAAACATGTATACATACAGAGGCTGACAAGACAGTATTATTCATTCATGGGATTTGGTGGGTCACTGGCTCAGGGAAAATTTGTTGCCTTTCCCTCGTTGCCTTTGATAAGCTGGTGGTGAGCTGCCTTCTTGAACTGCTACAGTCCCATGTGTTGTACCCCTGGCCTCCACCTATTGGCAACTGCAGAGGAGGAGATGATCAACTAGACAAGGTAGCAAGACTGGTGCTATGTCAGATAGCGAAGCTGGAATGTAACAGAACAGAGTAAGGATTTCTTGAACCTGGTGTTGAGAACTAGGAATTCAGGAAAAAAGCACAGCATCACAGAATGTTGCAGAAGAAAGTCATTTGGCCCATCAGCTCTTCAAGCATTGTTACTTTGTGTCAATTTCTTGCCATTTTCCTCTTGCATGTTATTGTTATCCAAGTAATTTAATCCAAAGTCCTCTTGAATGCGACAACTGAATATGCATCAATCAAAATTCCAGATAGTGCATTCCATAACCTAATTGCTAGCTGAGTGAAAATTTTTTTCTCATATCACCTTCCTATTTTTGCAAAGCACTGTAAATCCCTGCCCTCTCATTCCTGTTCCTTTTAAAAGCAATATTTTTCCCTACCTGCTATACTCAGCCCTCTCATGATTTTGAAAAGATCAATCAAATCTCCTCTCAGCTTTCTTCAATCCAAGGAAAACAATTCCAACATCTTCAATCTATCCCCATCACTTCACCTTTTCATTGCTGGAATTATGATTGTAAACAGCTTCTAGACTTACTCCAATTCATTTACATCCCTCCTAAAATGTGGCGCCCAGAACTGTATACAATCCTCTCGCTGAGGTCTAAAAAGCAGATTGCATAAGTTCAACATCCCTCCTTGCTCATGTACTCTATGCCCTTTTTTAATAAAGCTAGGGATGCAGTATGTTTTACTTACTCATTTCTCCAGCTGTCTTGGAACCTTGAATGGTCTACGCATCTATGCTCTCTCTGCTCTTACATCAAACTTTGAATTTTATCCTCTATTTTACATTATCCTTCAATGTTCTTCCTTCCAAAGTGCATCACCCTACACTTCTCTACATTACAATTACAACTTAGAGTCTAAGTTCTAATGGACTTGCCTAAATAGTCAGCCAGGAAATGTTAAAGGCAGTTGGGCTACAGGATAAAGCTCTATCGGAGACTTCACAGTCTAACACAAAAGTAGGAAGGCAGCTGACTAACAGGGAACAGTTGTGGTAGAGGTTGTTTATTGGACTGGAGGAAGGTGTACAGTGGGATTCCCCAGGGATTTATATTAATCTGTTGCTTTTCTGGACACATATTAATAAACTAGACTGGCGTGTACAGGGCACAATTACAAAATTTACAGATGGTGCAAAACTCCTGGTTATTATTCTGAAGATTGAAATTGTATTTTTTTGAAAGTACAAACAAAAAAAAGCAATATAAGCTAAAGGGTTGTTCAGAAGACATATGGCGTGTTAACATGTATTAGCAGAGTGATTGTGTTTCGGAACCATGAGGTCATGCTGCAGCTGTACAAAACTCTGGTGCAGCTGCACTTGGAGTATTGTGTACAGTTCTGGTAGTCACATTATAGGATGGATGTGGAAGCTTTGGAAAGGGTTCAAAAGACATTCACTAGGATGCTGCCTGGTATGGAGGGAAGGTCTTATGAGGAAAGACTGAGGGACTTGAGGCTGTTTTTGTTAGAGAGAAGAAGGTTGTGAGGTGACTTAATTGAGACATATAAGATAATCAGAGGATTAGATCGGGTGGATAGTGACAGCCTTTTTCCTCAGATGGCCATGGCTAGCACGAGGGGGCATATCTTTAAATTGAGGGGTGATAGATGTCAGAGGTAGTTTCTTTACTCGGAGAGTAGTAGGGGCGTGGAATGCACTGCCTGCACCAGTAGGAGACTCACCAACTTTAAGGACATTTAAATGATCATTGGATAAACATATGGATGAAAATGGAATAGTGCAAGTTAGATGGGCTTCAGATTGGTTTCACAGGTCGGTGTAACATTGTGTAATGTTCTATGTTCAATGTTCTATGATACATTTTAAAGAGACCTATATGTGCATAAATCATTGAAGGAACCCGACAGCATTCCGTCTAATTTTCTTACAGGCTGTGTGGACCTCTAGCAGCTTCCAGAACCAGAAGTTAATGCCAGGATCAGTCTGCTGATAGCAATCACCATGATGGGATATCGGAGCAGCCATGTGCATGTGGAGCCACACATTTAGAGAGAACATTGGTGGCAGGACAGGTACAGCATGTGGCGAAATGGTTATATAGGATCCTAGATTTCATATTTATCATACAGTGTAGAAGCAAACCATTCAGCCCATTGAGTCCCCAGTGACCATCCGAGAACCCAGCCACAGCAATCCCTCTACCCGATCCCGCTAACCCACCTAATCTGCACACCCCTGAACACTATAGGGTAATTTCCCATGGCAAATCCACCTAATCTGCACACCTTTGGACTGTGGAAGAAACCCTCACAGACACGGAGAAAAAGTGCAAACTCTGCAAAGACAGTTACCCGAAGATGGAATCAACCCTCAGTCCCTGGTGCTGTGAGGTGGCAGTGCTAACCACTGAGTGACCATGCCACCCCAAATAGTAGTTTGGACTATAAAAGTGAGGTGGTTTATAATTGCATGTTCGTAAAGGACTAGCTTGGACTCAACTCGAGTTTGTATGTAAATCTAGGCAGATCAATTCAGCAAGCCTGTGAGGTTTTTGAAAGTATGTAGAAAAGAGTTACAAAAACATCCAACGAGACACTATAGTTGTATGGATAGTTTTGGAAATCTGGAGTTAATCCTTTTCGAGAAGAGTGTGCTGAGAGCACCTTTAATCGAGAAGTTCAAAACCATTAAAAGTCTAGACAGAGCAAACAGAGACAAACAATTCCAACTTGTGGAAGGATGAAGAACCAGACAACACCAGTACAAGGTGTATGGCAAAAACACAATGAACAGCAACATGTGGATAAATATTTTTAAACACTGTGTGTGGTTAAAATCAGGAATTCAGTGCCTGAGAACAGTGGAGACAGATGCAATTGTGACTTCGAAAAAGGAGTTGGACAAGTTCCAGAACAGCAAGAAGTGGAAGGCTACAGGGACTAGGTGGCTTTGTGGAGTAAGCAGATCAGCCCTGATCTTATTAAATAGTTGAGCGACTTAAAGGAGCAGAGTGGCTTCCTCCTGCTCCTAATTTGTATGTTAATATGTTCTAAAAGCCTCTTAAATCGATACTCCAAAAGTTTGCAGAGTGAATAAATTTATGTTCTTGGCTGTATTAGAGTATTGCATTTTCAATAGCTGAAGATAATTGTCAACTAAGATTTTAATCCCCAGCCATGGTTTCTAATAAGCTCTCTGGTAGTTTGTTCCATGGTTAACTCTTCCCAGCTGCAATAGCCCAAGAATTTCTGGCTGGCATTCAAATTGGCCAGAATGGCTTTGAAATATCAAGATTGACTAAACCTTTTGAAATAAGATTGCAAACAGATGCCTCTGCTGGGTCTATATGTTTTGCTAAATGTATGATTTCTGCACTCAAGGAAAAGTTATCTTTACAGGAATGACACAACACCAGAAGAGACTGTTTAGTTTGCTTATCTGTGCAGAATCTGCCACAAAAAGGATCCAATTTATCCCATTCTCCTGTTCTTTTATCAGTTCCTCGATGTTTTTCACCTTGTTGTGTTTATCCAAATGCATTGAGAAAGATGTAATTTATTCTGTTTCCAAAATTTTTTCACTGATAATTGTGATATTTACCCAATTGTGTCTAGAAGATTATTACTATTTATTTCTTAAGAGAAGGTTATGGAAAGTAATAAAGCCAGAAATTTTCAGTTGCTTGTGGATGTCTGAGGTCTGTCAGTGGATAATTATTGCTTATGAATTTTATATTTCCAGGGTCAGAGGAACTACGATGAAATTATTTTATTGCTTACACTCCTTAAGTTGCTTTCTATTTTTGAACAGTTTGAAATCTTGTGCCAAGCATGTTGGGTACTTGCTGGACTGAAAACTTGTACAATTCAAGAACGGATTGTCCAGGTCTTGGCCAGTTAAAGGCGAGCTGAATCATTATGATAATAAATAGAAACTTGTGGGCAGCATCCGTGTGGTATGTCAATGTGTATTCATGTGTTTCCATCAACCCTAGGGCGCTTATGGTACAGTGATAGTGTTCCTACCTATGAGCCAGGAGGCCTGCGTTCAAAAGTGTGTAATATCATCTCTGAACAGATTGATAACTATAACTTTTAACATTTCAAAGTGATGCATTTGAAGATTAATCCCAAGCTGACCTCTCAACCCGTGTGCCATACTTCAACATTTTCATATTTCTTCCCTGCTGATGTTTTGTATTCATGAAGCAGGAACAAATTATAATCAAGGAAGAAAGAAACGCATAAATTAAACGAAAACATGGTCAGACATGTACCAGTGAAAAATCACTTAGGATTTGCAATCCAGAATGTTTCGCTCAGAGAAATGATTAACAAAAGAAATAAGAAAACTAACTCAGTTTAAATATTTCTTTAAATAGTATGGGTTGGAATACAGAGACATAGAGGCATCGAGCACGGAAACAGACCCTTCAGTCCATGCTGAACATAATCCCAAACTAAACTAGTCCCACTTGCCTGCTCCTGGCCCATATCCCTCCAAACCTTGCCTACTCGTGTACTTATCCAAATGTCTTTTAAACTTTGTAATTGTACCCATATCTTCATGAAGTTCTTTCCACATGCAAATCACCTTCTGTGTAAAGTATTTGCCCCTCATATCTTTTTAAACTCTCTCTTCTGTCCATGAAGGGACAATCTTCAACAGATTGCCATTCTATACTTTTTTTTAACAAAAGGAGAGAACTCAGCATTTCTGACAGGTGATTCCAATCAGGTCTCCCTCAGAAAAATGGAGCCGAACTTAATCAGGGCAGGACTTATAAACTTAACGGTAAGGTCCTGAGGAGCATTGCTGAACAAAGAGACCTTGCATTGCAGGTTCATAGTTTATTGAAAGTGGAGTCATAGGTAGATAGGATAGTGAAGAAGGCGTTTGGTATGCTTGTCAGTGCATTGAGTGTAGGAGTTGGGAGGTTATGTTGCAGATGTACAAGATGTTGGTTAGGCCACTTTTGGAATTCTACTTGCAATTCTGGTCTCTCTGCTATAGGAAAAATGTTGTTAAATTTGAAAGGATTCAGAAAAGCTTTACAAGGATATTGCCAGGTTTGCAGGGTTTGAGCTATAGGGAGAGGTCGAATAGGCTGGGTTATTTTCTCTGGACCATCGGAGGCTGAGGGGTGATCTTACAGAAGTTTATAAAATAATGTGAGGCATTGGTAGGGTGAATAGCCAAGGTCTTTTCTCCAGGGTAGGGTAGTCCAAAGCAGAGGGCATTGGTTTAAGGTGAGAAGGAAAAGAGTTAGAAGGGAACTAAGGGGCAAATATTTCATGCAGAGGGTGGTGAATGTATGGAATGACCTGCCAAAGGAAATGGTGGAGACTGGAACAATTACACCATTTAAAAGGCACCTGGATGGATATATAATAGGAAGGATTCAGAAGGATATGGGCTGAATGCTAGTAAATAGAACTAGATTAATTTAGCATAACTGGTTGACTTGGATGAGTTGGACTGATGGGTCTGTTTCCATGCTGTACAACTCTATGACTCAAAGCCTCATTGTGGAGCACTGTTAGGGGAAGGCAAATCATATCCCACTTTCTTATAGTAATCTGCTAATGTTTACTGAAAATTCAAGGTCAAGAATCGTAAACAGCCAATTTGATAGCTGCTGTCAAATGATAAGTACACAAGGTAAGTATAAGGTTAGGGTGCTGGGGGGGGAGCTGGGTATGTGCCAGGTAAAAAAATATGCTAAGATGGCAGGTGGGTAGTGTGTCAAGTGGATAGGTTGCCATAATGCAAATTAATTCATTAGGTGGTGAAGAAGCAGCACTTCGAAAGCTAGTCCTTCAAAATAAAGTTATTGGACTATAACCTGGTGTTGCATGATTTTTAACTTTGTCCATTCCAGTCCAACACCAGCACCCCTGAATCAGGATGCAAGTTAGCAAGGGAGTCAAATAAGTAATGCTGTGTCTATAGTGGTGAGCTTTAGGTGTACGAAATTGAGTCTGGCAGGGTTTGGTAAGCATTGGTGTTGAATCAGCAAGGAGAATCTAGTCACCAGCAGAGGAAGGAGGTTGTTAGGTTCCAGGTTTGATGGGGTAATGGGTTTGTGGGGGGAAGAAGCTTGGCAGAATTAAACTATGTAATTAATAATGCAACTTTTCCTGAGCAACTATGTGGAACAACTGAAATATATATCATACTTTTGCAAGAATAAATGTGACATAATAAAGATCTAAAATCAACCATTTCACAAAAACATGCTGAAGCTTAACAAAATTCACATTTCTGCTTTGAAACTCTGATCTGGCTGGAAATCTTACAACTTAAATGTATATTCTTTTCAGAAGGTCAACTTCTTGCATTGCTACATTCTGTATTGCAAATGTAGTTTTCCCAAGTGTTTTGATCCAAATTACTAAGTAATGGGGCAGTTAAATGTCTACCACTTTCTGGACCTGAAGTGACATCCAGGCCAGATTATGGATGCTCAGGGGTGGAAACTAGCTGATTTACAATTTTGAAGTGTTACACTTTAGTTTTCTGCCAATTGACTGCAAGGCTTAATAGTTCAAACTCAGCCTTGAAGATAGTCAGTGTTAAATTTACAATCTCCAGCAATACAAATATGTTCTACCCAGCTGACATCAACAAATGCTTTCAGATATAGTTCAACATTTTTCATCCCTTGACAAGTTGTACTCTCCAGGATTCAGCTCAAGCAAAAGAAAACAGATCAAGGCCAGTGATACATCCTTGTTGAACTGCAGATCCAATAGAAAGGTGTTGATGTCATTGCTAATGCACACATAATGGACTGTAAGATGCAAGGTCAAAGTTAGATGAGTAAAGCATCCACTTGCTTCAGAAATAAACAGCATGAATTTCTTTTTGAGGAATCAAATTACCTTAAAATTAATGTAGGCAACTTATTGTATTTTTATAGTTCTTTCCATATCTGGGTCGTGATAGTGTCTCATTATTCAGTGGGTAGGAGACTTGTCTAACATGAAACAATTCTGTTGTTATCTCTTCCTTAAGAAAATATTTTTTATCTTTTCTGGAATTATTTCTGCAAAAGCTACATCTGGAATTACAGGGACTTGAAACATCTAATCTACAAACATGACATTTCAGTCATTACCATTAACTATTCAGATTTTTAAAATATTCATGGATAGAATGTGGATGTTGTTGGCTGTGTTGTGTTTTCTGTTAACCTGAGTCTAAAAAGCAAGTAAATTGGGGAACTTTATACGTTGTTAAAACATTTAAGTTTTATGATAATTCTGGGAATAGCCATGCTTAATTTCCAGTTATGTTTGAGTTATAACTCTTTTCAATCTTTTAAATAAATCAGTTAAAATGACGAATCCAAGTTAAGTGAAATTAAAGAGAATTAAACTAATGTATGTCAAATTATACAGTTAACGACCCATTAAAAGCTCTAAGAAATTAATTAAGTAATCCCCTACATTTGTACACTGTTTTTCATCATTCATGGAACATGAGCATTGCTGGTTGGGCTAGCATTTATTGCTCATCCCCCACTGCCCTGGTGAAAGTGGTGATGAATTCCCTTGTTAAATTGTTGCAGCCTAATTGGTCTGAGTACACTTGCAGTTCTGTTAGGGAGACTGAGCAAATTCATGGGAACATCAATATATTTCCAAGTCAGGATGGGGACTGGCATGGGGGAGAATTTGCAGTTCATGGCGTTTCCTTGTATCTGTTACACTTTTCTTTCTAGATTATTATCCCATGCCTTCAATGTTTGCTGTCTTATTCCCATATTGATGTTGGACTTTCAATGCACTGTTGGTTACTCTATAAAATCCATTTCTTGTATCTCCATGTGCAGGACAATTAGCAGATTGTAATTGATCATGACATCCAGTGTAATGTATTTTGCTACATGCCACCAAGTGCCACAAACATGGGGTGAGAGAGATAGGGGTGTGCACAGGGAGAATGGACTGACTACATTGGTGTGTGTCAGGAGGATTTCAAAACAGCTCTTTAACTGCAGCAAATCGTAACATGTCATCTGAAATGTATTCGACACATTTGCACCACTGAAAGTTAATCCGACAACAGCCACGGGATTCACTTTCTGTTTGTTAAAGGATGAAAATGATCATGCCTATTCTGATTTCATAATCCCAAAACTATTTGGTAACACAAAGGACAAAGAACAATACAGAACAGAAGCATGTGCTAATACATTTGGTAGGCTGCATGATTTGTAGGGAAGACGGAAACATTGAAACTTTAAGAACAAAATTTCCCATATTTGTCATCAACTATGAAGGGTCAAATTTCCAATTGATATCCCAGTTCCAAATGTTGATCTCTGATAACTAACAATTTTGTATAGACTCTATCACGGTTTACAATGCATTGACCTCAGTAAATATACTCCATGTTCATGGCCTTGCTCTACTTAGTAGGCGAGTCAAAGATATATTGCTCTTCAATAATTCATTAAATCAGAAACAGCCTGTGACTTTCCAAAATAAATTTGATCTTTGACACATATGTTATTGATCTACTCTCGCAATAATATAAGTCTCGCAATTACTCTAAGATTCCTGCCTATTGTCAGACATTCCAAAAATTTGTATAATTTATCACAGTTATTACAAAACATTTAGGAGAAACCAGGCTGGATATGGATTAGTATCAGTAGATTTGAATGTGAAAAAGCATATCTGAATGGCAACTAAAAGTGAGATTTAATGGGTCCACAATTCATCTGGAAAGGAGCAGATGGAGCAATCTTTTCAGGTAATTTGATATGTGACTATTTCAATATGAAAATTTCATGGTTGAAAGACCATAGGAATTACCTAGATAATCATAACGAGGACACCGTGTTCTTTTTAAAAAGAAATATCCTCGTAAGTTATAAAACTGATGACTTCAGAACTGACAAAATATGAACATGTTAACTTGAACACTGCTATAGCTTTGGGATTCCTGTATTTTGCAGGGAAAACAAGGCCAAACCAAACAGCAGTTTGGAGTTCCAACTGGGGATGAAATTACTGATATGTGAGTTAACAAACTTGCTTAAGTATGCATTAATGTGCAGCCATTTAGCCATTTAGCATTAACCTTTTACAATGCATTTTTTTCCACACTTCTAAAATCCCTCAGGGGATTAAACTGAATTAACGCACAGCAAAGTGCAGAGCAGGCAGTAATATGTTCTTGTGGCTTGTTAAACATTTGTTGAGCACCAATTAAAGACATATAAGTTATCTCTTTTTATAGAAATAGAATCGCTACAGTGTGGAAACAGGTCCTTCGGCCCAACAGTCCATACCAACCCACTAAGAGTAACCCAGCCAGACCAATTCCCCTACCTTATTATCCTATATTCACCCCTGATTAATGCACGTAACTTATACATCCCTGAACACTATGGGCAACTTAGCATGGCCAATCCACCTAACCTGCACATCTTTGGATTGTGGATGGAAACTATAGCACCCGGAGTAAACCCAAGCAGGCACGGGGAGAATGTACAAACTCCACACAGACAATCGCCTGAGGCTAGTATCAAACCCAGAACCGTGGCACTGTGAGGCAACACTGGAAGCCACTGTGCCTCCCCCCTGGTTTCCCTTTAGTCTATATCAAATCAGTTTTCTGTTAGATGCCTTAAAATATGTGGCATCATAGTTGTGGTAAGATGGATGATAATATAACACAACTAGCAAGTTTTGAGAAGATTTGTAGCTCAGGTTGAGGTTCTAGATAGAGGTTTGCTAGCTGAGTTGGAAGGTTCATTTTCAGACGTTTTGTCACCATACTAGGTGGCATCTTCAGTGAGCCTCCAGACAAAGCATCACTGATGGTTCCTACTGTCAATTTATATGTTTGTGTTTCTTGAGTTGGTGAAGTCATTTCCTGTGGTGATATCATTTACAATGGTGATGTCATTTCCTGTTCTTTTTCTCAGGGGATGGTAAATTAGGTCCAAGTCAATGTGTTGGTTGATAGAGTTACAGTTGAAATGCCATGCTTCTAGGAATTCTCATGCGTGTCTCTGTTTGGCTTGTCCTAGGATGGATGTGCTTTCCCGGTCAAAGTGGTGTCCATCCTCATCTGTATGTAAGAATATTAGTGAGAGAGTGTCATGTCGTTTTTTGGCTACTTGATGTTCATGTATCCTGGTGTCTAGTTTTCTGCCTGTTTGTCCAATGTAGGGTTTGTTACAGTCCTTGCATGGTATTTTGTAAATGACATTAGTTTTGTTTGTTGTCTTTATAGGATCTTTCAAGTTCATTAGCTGCTTTTTTAGTGTGTTGGTTGGTTTGTGGGCTACCATGATGCCAAGGGGTCTGAGTAGTCTGGCAGTCATCTCTGAGATGTCTTTGATGTAGGGGAGAGTGGCTAAGGTTTCTGGACATGTTTGGTCTGCTTGCTTGGGGTTTTTGCTGAGAAATCGGTGGACTGTGTTAATTGGGTACCCGTTCTTTTTGAATACACTGTATAGGTGATTTTCCTCTGCTCTGCGTAGTTCCTCTGTGCTGCAGTGTGTGGTGGCTCGTTGGAATAGTGTTCTGATGCAGCTTCATTTGTGGATGTTGGGGTGATTGCTTCTGTAGTTCAATATTTGGTCCGTGTGTGTTGTTTTCCTGTAGACTCTGGTTTGAAGTCCCCCATTGGCTGTTCCCTATACTGCGATATCAAGTATCAGTTTGTTGTTGTTTTCCTCCTCTTTAGTGAATTTTATGCCAGTGAGGGTATTAGTGATGGTCTTGAAAGTTTCCTCTAATTTGTTTCATTTAGTGATGACAAAGATATCATCCACGTAGCGGACCTAAAGTTTGGGTTGGATGGTTGGCAGAGCTATTTGTTCAAGTCTTTGCATTATTGTCTCTGCTTAGAACTCCGATATCGCAGGTTTGTCTGTAGGTTTTGTTGTTGAAGGTGGCTTCACCCACTTCACCTTCAACAACAAAACCTACAGACAAACCAACAGAACACCCATGGGATCTGCGATATCAGGGTTCTTAGCAGAGACAATAATGCAGAGACTTGAACAAATAGCTCTGCCAACCATCCAACCCAAACTTTGGGTCCGCTACGTGGATGATATCTTTGTCATCACTAAATTAAACAAATTAGAGGAAACCTTCAAGACCATCAATAATTCCCTTACTCGCATAAAATTCACTAAAGAGGAGGAAAACAACAACAAACTGCCATTCCTAGATGTCACAGTAGAGTGAACAGCCAATGGAGAACTTCAAACCAGCGTCTATAGGAAAACAACACATACAGAATAATATTGAACTACAGAAGCAATAACCCCAACATCCACAAACAAAGTTGCATCAAAACATTATTCCAATGAGCCATCACACACTGCAGCACAGAGAAACTATGCAGGGCAGAGGAAAATCATCTACACAGTATATTCAAAAAGAACAGGTAGCCAACGAACACAGTCCACAGATTTCTCAACAAAAAACCCAAACAAGCAGACAAGACATGTCCAGAAACCCTAGCCACTCTCCCTTACATCAAAGACATCTCTGAAATGACTGCCAGACTACTCAGACCCCTTTGCATCATGGTAGCCCACAAACCCACCAACACACTAAAACAGCAGCTAATGAACTTGAAAGACCCTATACAGACAACAAGCGAAACTAACATCATTTACAAAATACTGTGCAAGGACTGTAACAAACACTACGTTGGACAATCAGGCAGAAATCTAGCCACCAGGATACATGAACATCAAGTAGCCACAAAACGACATGACCCTCTCTCACTAATATTCTTACATATAGATGAGGAAGGACAACACATCCATCCTAGGACAAGCCAAACAGAGACACGCATGAGAATTCCTAGAAGCGTGGCATTCCAACCGGAACTCCATCAACAAACACATTGACTTGGACCCAATTTACCGTTCCCTGAGAAAAAGAACAGAAAATGACATCACATAGGAAATAACATCACCACAGGAAATGACCCAAAGAAACCCAAACATATAAATTGAAAGCAGGAATCATCAGTAATGCTTTGTCTGGAGGCTCACTGAAGATATTACCCAGTATGGTGACACAATGTCTGAAAATGAACCTTCCAGCTCAGTGAGCAAACCTACATCCAGAATAACACAACTATTGAATTTTTTTTGTTATTTTTTAAAAGCAGGTAGCCAGAAAGCTGTGATCAAACAGAGAAGATGATTGAGGTGGTAGATAATGAAATGGAGCTAATAACAAACAAGCAAGAAAAAAAATTTCAACAAATTCCCCAAACTCTAACAGCTCATTTCTTGCCACCAGCATTCCTGTTTTAATTTTTGCAAAATTCCCTGATGTATTTGGGAAATCTGGTTGTTAAATTGGAGAAATTCAATGTACTTACATTATTGAAGTATAATCTTTTTCTGCCATCTTTCTATTCCCAAACAATACAACCAGAATCTAATGACTATGTTATGGATCTCTATCTGATTGAACTTTTGAGTCCTCATGCCATGCTAAACTATCAGCAATTATGCACAAAATACAACATTGCTACTAAGAACAGGTTTTTCTTACACTATACCTGTTTCTAAGATCTCTCAATGCTGGTAGTAATGAAGAGCTTCTGTCAGCTCAAAAAGAGTTCACAGAATTATTATAGCACAGTGTCACAACTCAGTTGGGAAGGTAATTGAGCCCTACTATTCCATAAGCAGTGAGAAATGTGCTTGATTCTAATTAAACCAGAAAAATCAATTGTCCTGGCTGACTGACTGCAATGAGGAACCGAAACTGAGGCACACTAGGTTTCATCACTAACAGGTTAAAATAGTCCTATTTATTACAAACGCTACTGTAAAGATTTAGCATTGTTCCATAAGGACCACTAATCACTGCTTTCGATGTACTTGTTTCTTTTCCAAATTACATACAAAATCTTGCACATTCCAAACACAACCCCCCAACAAGTTTTTAATGAAATGTCTATTTTTCCCATTTTCAGTGCATAGCCCAAAATGCAGAAGCTGAGATATTTACATAATTCCACCCTTTGAAGTGATGAAATGTTATTCAAAAATATGTTTCCTCATAGAAAACAAAACCCCAAGAGAAACCCATCCTTTCATCCTGACTTATCTCCTGCTCAGGTTTACACAGAATTGACCATCCTTTTCTTACATTCTTAAACTAATCCATTCTGGAAAAAGCATCTGCTATCACATTACCTTTTGCAGAAATATGAAGAATTTTGAATATTATCAGAATGAATTAACAGTTAACTACCTGGATACTTTAACATTTAACTTTTACATGTCTCTACGAAAGTTAAGGGATTATAGGCTGTACATATTAATATTTCTTTGAAAACATGATAGACGTTACTTCTTTAACATTGTGTAGTCTATAGCGATCCCAAAGTCCTCTTTACTAAAGAAAAAGACATCATTTAACATTGGTTTAATTTCTTAGAAAAGTACTCCAGTGGCTCCTCTATTCCTGATTCAATGTCCTGTAACACAACTGCACCTATCTCCAAGTGACAAATATCAATTGCCATTGTTAATGTTTAGAAAAATCAGAGATGGCCAGCACCAGTTCTTTATCAGGGTTGCCTTCAGCTTAATGAAAGCTGCTTGGTGTTCTCCTGATCAAACTGTCATTGTAGGTTGCATAACAAATTTGTTCAAGGTACAGTAATTGTGCTGAAGTTAGACACCGTTTCTGATAAAGCAACATATTACTAAAACTCACATGACTTCCATTTAGGGTTAGGCATGTGGAATTCAGACACAGCTTTCACTTTGCCATTGCCCTTGCCCATGTACTACAATGTATCCTAAGTAGGTTATCTGTGTTTCTAGAACTCTTAGATCAAGTATGAATCCTGGTGAGAAAAAAAGGATTCTAGGAAGGGAATATGCCAATGGTGGTGGACCAGGAAAATTAAGTATACCATCAAATTGAATTTTTTAAAAATGGCAAAGATTAGTGGTTAGCCAGAGCCGTAGTTTTAAAGCCCAACAAAAGATGACCGAAAAAAAAGAGAAAGGGAAGGATTAAATATCAAGGATGAATTTGCAAGTAATTTCAAAATAAATGGCAAGAGCTCCTTTAAATGTATAAAAAATAAGGGAGAGGTCAACATTCACACAGGCCCTGAGAGAATGAGGCTGGGGATAAAATGATGGGGAACCAGGAAATGGCAGATGATTGAATAAATACTTTGCTTCAGTCTTCGCAGTAGAAAACATTAATAGCATTCCACTAAAATTAAATAATCAAGGGACCAAAAGAGGAGAGGAAATATGTACAATAACTGTCAGTAGAGAAAAAGTGTTAGGGAAAAAATTCAGTGAAATACTGAAAAGTCCCTTGGTCCTGTTGAGATAAATACTAGAATATTAAAAGAGATAGCTACCGAGATAATGGATGCACTAATAATAATGTTCCAAGAACCCTTAGATTCTGCAAAAGTCCTAAAGGATTGTAACTCCTTTACCTAAAAAAGAAAGGAGACCAAAAAAAAGATAACTATCAGCCAGTTAGCTTAACATCTGGTATTGGGAAAATTTTAGAGTTGATTATAAAGGATTTAATTGCAAAATGTTCAGAAATGCATCATATGATCAAGCAGAGTCAGCATGACTTCATGAAGGGGAAATCATGTTTGACAAATTTTCTAGAATTCTTTGAGGAGGTAACAAGCAGAATAGACAAAGTAGAAACGGTGGATGTAATATATTTGAACTTTCTCAAGGCATTTGGTAAGGGACCACACATTAACATACTTAATAAGATTAGAACCCATGGTGTTCAAGATAATATATTAATATGGATAAACTAATAGAAGGTAGAGAGGGGGGATAAGGGGTCATTTTCATGATGGAAACATATAACTAATGATGTGCCACAAGGATCAGTCTGGGGCTACATTTATTTGCAATAAACATTAAGGACTTAGATGAAGAAAATGAATGAATTGTAAGCTAACGTTGCGAATGACATGGAAATAGCTGGGACTGCAAGTGGTGAGGATAACACAAAGTGTCTGGGGAAGTTTCTAGACAGGTAATGTGAGTGAGCAAAAATTGGCATATGGAATATAAGGTAGGGAAATGTGAGGTTATGTACTTTGGCAGGAAGAATTGGGGAAGCATAATGTTAGTTAAATGGAGAGAGACTGTCGAAAGCTAAGCACAGAGGGATTGGGGAGTCCATATGCATAAATTACAAAAAGCTGTCATACAAGTTCAGCTTATAATAGGGAAGGCAAATAGAATCCTAGCTTTTATTTCAAATGCTACAGGATAGTAAATTAGGGAGATCTCTCTAAATCTATACAATCACTAATCAGACCATAGCTGGAATACTGTAAACAGTTTTTGAAATAACACAGATGCTAGTATCCCATCATCAAGTCACTATTTGTTTACATGTGGCCATAAATAACGTTCTCTAGAAGCAGTCCAGAGAAGGTTCACTAGGTTGCTTGTGTGTTTGGAGGCTTATGTGTCTAATGAGGACAGCTAGTGTAGGTTGGGCCCATACTTCTTGGCGTTTAGAAGAATGGGAGGTGTCCATATTGAAATACATAAGATTCTGAGGGGATGTAACAGGGTCAATGTGAATAGGTTATTCTCCCTTGTTGAAGAGTCTCGGACTTGAGGGCACAATCTCAGAGTAAGTAGTCACTCATTTCAGTTTTACCTATTGTTCTCAAGTGTTACTTCTGACATTTTAAAATAAATTACACTGTTATACTATAACCTGATTCACAAAATTTTAAATTACTAAACCCAAAAGGCACTGTGTGACACTGATACAGCCCATTTGAAGTGAGAAAAACTGATATTATTTTAGCTTTCATGATAATGTTACTTCCTGTATCCCTTCAACAGATCAATCTTCGATAAAAAGGAAACATTGCCAGCTGGGGTTGGTTTAATTTCACTTGTCAAGAGAACGTGGAGGGTAACTGAAATTGAAAGGGAATTCATCGGTTAACAGGAAGTTGAAAAGCAATAAGGGAGAAACAAAGTCAGGAGTACAAAGCTGAGCATCAAGTATGCTTGGAATGTAGAATCATGTGAAAAGGGTGTTCTACCTGAATACACACAGCTTTTGCAACAGCATAGAAGATCTAAAAACAGAAACAAATGTAAATTACAGAAACATAACTGCATGGTGACCAGGACTGCAAACTGACTATCCATGGATATCCGGCATTCAGAAAGAACAGACAAGATTGAAAAGGGTGAAGAGTTGTTTTAATAATATGCAATGGGATCAGTACGTTGGTAAGGAGGATTACACTTGGAAGGAAGAGTGACTGGAATCTGTCTGGGTGGAATATGAAATGGTAAAGAGCAGCAGCCATTAGTTGGAGTTGTCTAAAATAGTAGGACTACAGAGGAACATTGTACAAATCAGGAGATGAGAAATATCTGTCTCATGTGAAACAGTAGTCCGAGGTGACTTTAATTTGTATCTACAGAGGAACCTCAATTATCTGAATGTCACGGGCGGGGAGTGTTTTAATCGAGACCTTCCAATCTTGTTCAGATAATCCAAAATTCGGATAATTGATGTTTGGATAATTGAGGTTCCTCTGAGAACTGGTAAAGCTATTAAAGCTGTGGAGGATGAGTGTGGAATGTTTTAGAGATAGTTTTCTTCAGCAGCATGTTGAAGAGTCAACAAAAGGATGGACTATTTTTAGAACTCACATTGTGAAATGAGAAATAGTTAGTTAATATTCTTGTTGTAAAAGATCATTGGGTAACAGGTACCACTGAATGGTAGATTTTTGCATTATGTTTGAAAGGGAAGCAGTTCAATCTAAAGCAAGAATAAATTTGTAAAAGGGGCGTTATGAAAGTACAACATGCTAATTGAGCTGGATTGGAAAAATATATGAAAAGACATAATTCCAAGTCAGATCTAAAGGTGAGGTGCACCAGGTTTCATTATAAACAGAAAAAGTAATCTCTGTTGATTATAATCATTTATACTTTAACAAAACAACAATGAAGATGGTTATGTAATTATTAAATTTTGAACAATAAACTTAAGGTATACGCCTTTTACTCCAAATACATGCTCATCTATGAATAATACAAATACAGAAAGCTTGATAAAAATATTACGTATGGGGGATTAATATTATAGTCAGTGAAATAATATTTCTGTACCATAAATCCAGACCACAAACTTTGAATGAGCTGTTCTTGGACTTCTCTCAATTCATAGCTCACTGGGATAATGCACCAGAAGTCAATCTGTGCTATTCCCAGAGTCACCCCAAGATTTAAAGTTTTTAAAAAGAAATACACTAAATCCCCAAACCACCTGATTTTCACATTCTGGTTAATAAAATGCACCAATCTGGTTCCTACACTTAACAAAAAAAGTCATTTCTTATTACAATGCATAAGATCCTAGCTACAGATAAGTATTTAAAATAAATTAACTGTACACACACACACACACACACACGCAGCCAAGTATAATGTAAGCTTTGGCAACTGAGCTGTCAGTTATGTCCTGCCACCTTCTATGATTTATTCACATATACCTTGGACCTTTTCTCCTGCACTGCATTTGAATTGCACCCTTCATTTTGTTGCTTTTCTGTGTTGTTCTTTTCAAATGATTCACTTTACATTTCTTCAAATTGCTATTTGTCTGCTTGCAGTGTACAGGTCTCCCTATAGTTCAAAAAGGCTCCGTGTCTTCCATAAATTTTGAAATTGTGTCTTGCACACTAACAACGATGTCATCGATATAAATCAAAAAGAGCAACATGTTGAAACCTCTTCAGATATCATGAGCCTTGCCAGATGGCTGCAGAACCTGGGAGAAATCCATGCTGCCTCTTCCTGGGAAGGCCACATTCCAATCAGGCAGTGTTGAGGCCATCAGAAGATCTACATTTAATTCAATGCTAAATCATGTTTCTCAGATCGAAGGAGTCGAAGGAGCTCCCTGCAGGGATCCCCCTGCCTGCTGTCCAGTCAGAACAGGACCTTCATTACTGAGATGACAAGTACTTCAACACAGTTTGATATTTTGTGGACATGACATGGCAACAGCCTCTGCAACACTACCTTTTGCAGGAGTTATTGTGCTCATTTTTAATTAAGACATTAAATTTTGACAGCCAGTGTCAGCAGCCTGCTGAAATACAGCCACTTTGCAAATTCCTTCTTATTGAAGTTGAGGAATGCAAAGGGTGACCATCTGTGGGCCTTACCTCGTACACAGAACCCCATCATACTACATCAGCCAGCTGTTTCTGCTCTCTCTCCTGTTCCAACTTTAATGGCCGACTTGCCAAGCACGACTGCAACTTAACTGTTTACCAAAACAGACATAAAGAGTCATTTCTTTATGATGTTTTGCTTGTTTATTTATTTCCATGCTTGTTCACAGGATGTAAGTTTCACTGGCTGGACCAACACTTAGTATCCATCTCTAACTGCCTCTGATAAGGTGGTGATAAGGCATCTTCTTGAAACACTGCAATCCAGGGGGAGCATGTACACCCACAATGCTGTTCAGAAAGTAGTTCTAGGAATATGATCCAAAGTCATTGATATTTTTTAGTCAGGACGGTAATTGGCTCAGAGGGGAGTTTCAAAGTGGTGGGGCTCTCATGTATCTGTTGTCCTTGACTTTCTAGTTGGTACAGGTTGTGTATTTGAAAGATACTGTCAAAAATCATCTCATACAGAGTTCACATTTCTGTTGCTGCACACTGTTGGAAGAGAGACTGACTACCTGATTGGCAACCTTCCACCATGTGAGATGCTGGTTTGTGTTCTGGGTTTCAACTCCATATCAAATATTATCTGCTGTGCTCAGGAACCCCATTTGGTATGATAGTCTCTGTATGATTTGCTCTAAATGAAGACAGTGGGTTGAGAAGATGAAGGACTTACCAGGCTCTTTCCCTAGACCCTTTCTCAGAAGGAAAGCTTTGTCTGTTGCTACCTGGAGAGTCAGAATGGCTGTTTTCTCCACAGACAGAGCAGCGTGTTTATCATTGTGGTCAGCTGCTGGAGATTTATGAAATGTCATCACTGGGACATCATGGTGATCATCTTGATGTATTGCTGCTAACAAGCAGCCCATACTACAGCACTAATGATTCCATCTTGCAGGAGAACAGCTGCATGTTTCCTCAACAACTCCCTGTTCATCTTCTCATCTATGGTGGATCCTTTCATAGCCTCTGCAACACTGCCTGTTGCAAGAGTTGGTGTGCAAGATTTTAATTAAGACATTAAATTTTGACTGTCGTTTAAGGATTGTCTCCCCTTTCTGCTTACCTTTATCAATGTCATTCCAGTCATCATCCAGAGGTTGTAGATGGTGATGTCTGTCTCCCAGTTTTCTATGAGGTCTACCATGTGCAAAGCTATTAATAGGTGTCCTCATAGTGAAAGTAGGGACATTGAGCAGTCATGAGTATACAGGAAGGTTTTTGGGGAAATTGGCTGTTATTCAGCTAATAAATGCTGTTGAGCCATTGCAGACATGAGCTTAGTAACCGGCCTATGCTGATGGAATTAACAAATACTGGACAACTGAGCTGATGACTTTACCAGCCAAAAGATACCAAAGTCTGTGAGGGAGGAAAGATGGAAACAGGTCAGTCTAATTCTGAACCAGTGCAAGTTGTTGAGATCTCTCTATACTGAGGGTGCAGGACTGGTCGACTCAGTTTGATGTTGTCAGTCAGGTTGCTGCTGTTCCACAACCTCATAACCCAACTTGAATACAGCAACTACAGTTTTTGCAATTCAGGAGTTGATTTCAGCATTAATATAAATATCTTTCTCTTCCATGACTGCAAATCTGTCTTTTGTATTCACAGCTTTCTCAGTGACTGGGTTTTCCTATAATAAAGTTCAAGGCAGTGTTCCAACCATCTCTCCAATCGTTTACTGCAATGAGGGATGACCTCCTTTTCTTATGTTTTTAGTGTTCTGTTTGAGGGATCCTACTGGTAGCAATGTGGAGTTCTTTGAGGAACAGGCCCTTTTGCCTTTGCAATGAAACATAGCATTTCAACATTAGAAAGGTAAAGTCGTCATAGTATGGGAATTAAACCCACACTGTTGGCATCATGTAAAGTCACTATAATCTTACTATAGGGCTGCTCTGTCATGTGAGAGAGCCAACTGGTGGTGGTTTAACATGAGGGTCACCACACCAGGTTGAGAAGGTGAATCGTTCAGGTTAACCTCAGCTGGTATAATGCTCATCTTAATGCAATAAACAAGATAGATGTATATATGTATTATGTATGCTTCTATTAGGTCACTTCCAATTTTTCAGGTTCTGAGGCCTGTAAACTATGTGTGGTTTTGGTCTCCTTATCGCAGGGAAGATATCATTGTCATAGAGTAAGTGCAACAAAGGTTCACAGACATATTGACAAGATGGAGCAACTATCCTACAGTGGGAGATTGGGGATTTTAGTCCTGTATTCTCGATAGAGTTCTGAAGAATTGGAAGTGACCGAATAGAAGCATACATAATACATATACACATCTATCTTGTTTATTGCATTAAGATGATCCCGGTTGGGGATCCTATAATCAGGGATACAATTTTAAAATAAAGGTCATGATTTGGAGATGCCGTGTTGGACTGGGGAGTACAAAGTTAAAAATCACACAACACCAGGTTATAGTCCAACAGGTTTAATTGGAAGCTAGTGTGCTTCCAATTAAACCTGTTGGACTATAACCTGGTATTGTGTGATTTTTAAAAATAAAGGGGATGCCATTTAGGAGAGAAGAAGAAAATGTTTTTTACTCAGAAGGTGGTGAATCTTTGGAATTCTCTACCCCAGAGATTTGTGAAATTTCAGTCAGTGAACATATTTGAAGTAGTGGTTAGTACAGGTATCTGTACTGTAGGAATACAGTAGGTAAAAGGCATCAAAATGTTTGATCAGCTATAATTGTATTAAATGGTTCAGCAGTCTCAATAGGCTGCATGCCTTACTCCCATTCCTATGATTTTGCATTATGTTCCAGAGCTGCAGTGAAACTAATACACTATCTCCAGGTCATAGGTCTGAGAAAAATTTATTGAGAACCTGGGCTGACCAAATATCAGCACCCTATATATCTTGAGCTTCCTGGTTGGGTTCAAATGAAATCAGTGTACATCGTTTGGCATTGATTTCGTTGGAATTGCAAGAAATGACATACTTAAGCATCACTCCACTCGAGATCTTTTGTCAATGTTTACTGATTTTGCTCTTGGCTTTCCTGTAGTATCCACAAGGCATGGAGGTATTTGCCTATAGCTGGGAGTTTCTTCCAGGAGAGCCAGGGCTGTTCTACACATCAGTGGGGAACTATGTACTGCACGATCTGGAGTTGAAACCTCTTCAGAGTCTCTCAGAAAAGGATGAAATTCTGTTTGCGACCATAAGGAGATTGGAGTTATCAATGGAGATGTTTTGCACTAGCTGGAATAGAAAAACACATATGGTGATCTTTTTGAAATGCCAACAAAGAGAAATGAGAGGCAAACCAGGCTTAAAAAAAGTCAGAAGGCTTCACCCACACTCCAAATGCACTCATATTGACCTGTTAAAATGTTTAAGATTGCACATAAATGCTACAAAAATATTGTTAAGTGGCTTTTAAAAGCATACGGTATTTTCCCTGGATGTTGACAGTCTCCAATCCAGTATGTTAGGTGGTGCTCTTATGCATATATTGCATTGAGCGATTTAATTTCCAACTCTTGGTTTTCAGTTCCGATATTTGCCCCATAGATGTTTTTGTACTGGCTATGCATTTCTTGTCTACTTCCTGGACCATTAGTCTGTTGGGTGATGTAGAGGTATGACTTTTTTGCTTTGCACTATCTGAATCTAATGAGGTTTCCAGCTTTTGTTTTCAGTAATTGCACTTTACAGATAAAACACCTAGGGATAAACCGTAGTAAGCAGAGACTCACCCTGCAGTTAATGCATCTGAGGCTATTCATCCTTCATTCACTTATGGCTCTCCTTTAGAAAAATGTGTTTCAGATGATACATTGATTCTTAGTCTCTCACTCTCCACAGCAGTAACTCATTGAAGTGTAGTATTACAACTGCTAACATACCTTTTATAATTAGGACACGTTGAGGAAAGGTCAGCACATTAGCAAAAGACATATGTGGTTTGTGGGCATTCATACTCCCATCATGAACTTGCCAAACAAAGAATAATGTAATGCTGTAAAGAGTGAATTTCCACTCTAGTTCTCCTGCACATCCACAATAATATTGACAGAATAGCCATGGACGACCTACACAAATTAAGGTAATACTGGTTGTGTGAGGTTGCCAGGATTTTTCTTATCCATTGAGTTGTACTTGAGGAGTGGACTAGAATCACCCTGATTTTGTGGTGAGCAGAAAATGAACACTTCTGGCCACTTATTACATTTACATCTTCAATGGACATTTGCACGGTGACTTGTGTGTTTTAGAAATTAAGAACAACACTGAACTTTCTGTCAGCTTTCAGGTCAAGAAATGGTGTGTCTTCTCAACAAAACTCAAAGATACTTAATAAGCAGCAGAGGGACTGAGTAAGCAGAGGGAACATTTAATTCAATGCTAAATCATGTCAGAAAGCAAAATAAAAGTAAGGCTATAAAATGGGATTAAGAATGAGTGGGGAAAAAAGTGAACTAGCAAATAAAACATTTTAAGAGTCTCCAAAAATAATTAAGCCTTGGACGAATGTGATTCTACATCAATTTAATGTGCCAAACGAAATGTTTAGCAGTATTTAAAAATTATGCTGTTCAACATTCACTTGTGTATGAATAGTTAAGCTGAGTTTCTTCCACAGTTATTGAGCATGTTATTAGTATGGGATTCCAATCCATATAATATAATCCTGAGTATCTCCATGAGGTACAAGTTTATTGAAGTTTCAGGAGGAGTAGGACAAGCAGACAGCAACTTCCAGACTTTTCACTTAACTATGCATGTAATAACCTCCTTGCTGTTCTTCTGGTGAAATCCAGACCAATATCCATAAAGTGAAATACTGGAATCATGAGGCACTGCTTAAAAGCAGATTTCATTTTCTCACTTTGCCTTTTTTGATTGGAAATTAAAATCAAGAACATCATCATGTACAAAATGTTATGATCTTCATGAGAGCAAAGCTGCTTGGATTTCCAGCAGCATTACTCATGTATTAAACAACCTCAAAAATCATAACATCCTGGAACACACAAATCAGCCATGGGCACTCGCATGGGCCCCAGCTATGCCTGCCTCTTCGTCGGATATGTGGAACAGTCCATCGTCCGCAGCTACACTGGCACCACCCCCCCACCTTTTCCTCGGCTACATCGATGATTGTATTGGCGCTACCTCGTGCTCCCATGAGGAGGTTGAACAGTTCATCCACTTTACTAACACCTTCCACCCTGACCTCAAATTTACCTGGACCATCTCAGACTCCTCCCTCCCCTTCCTAGACCTCTCCATTTCTATCTCGGGCGACCAACTCAACATAGACATTTACTACAAACTGACCGACTCCCACAGCTACCTAGATTACACCTCCTCCCACCCTGCCCCCTGTAAAAATGCTATCCCATATTCCCAATTCCTCCGCCTCCACTGCATCTGCTCCCAAGAGGATCAATACCACTACCGAACAACTCAAATGGCCTCCTTCTTCAAAGACCGCAATTTCCCCTCCGACGTGGTCGATGACGCTCTCCACCGCATCTCTTCCACTTCCCGCTCCTCCGCCCTTGAACCCCACCCCTCCAATCGCCACCAGGACAGAACCCCACTGCTCCTCACCTTCCACCCCACCAACTTCCGGATACATCGCGTCATCCTCCGTCATTTCTGCCACCTCCAGACAAACCCCACCACCAGGGATATATTTCCCTCTCCACCACTATCAGCATTCAGGAGAGAACACTCCCTCCTTGACTCTCTCGTCAGGTCCACACCCCCCACCAACCCAACGTCGACTCCCGGCACCTTCCCCTGCAACCGCAAGAAGTGCAAAACTTGCGCCCACACCACCCCCCTCACCTCCCTCCAAGGCCCCAATGGATCCTTCTATATCTGTCACAAATTCACCTGTACCTCCACACACATCAGTTACTGTATCCGCTGCACCCGATGTGGTCTCCTCTACATTGGGGAGATAGGCCGCCTACTTGCGGAACATTTCAGGGAACACCTCTGGGACACCCGCACCAACCAACCCAACCATCCCGTAGCTGAACACTTTAGCTCCCCCTCCCACTCCGCCAATGACATGCAGGTCCTTGGCCTCCTCCATCGCCAGACCCTGGCCACACGACGCCTGGAGGAAGAGCTCCTCATCTTCTGCTTAGGAACCCTCCAACCACAAGGGATGAATGCAGATTTCTCCAGCTTCCTCATTTCCCTTCCCCCCACCTTATCTCAGTGCCAAACCTCGGATTCAGCTCCACCCTCTTGACCTGCAATCTTCTTCCCGACCTCTCTGCCCCCACCGCCTCTCCAGCCTATCACCCTCACCCTCACCTCCTTCCACCTATCGTGTTCTCAGCGCCCATTCCCCCAAATTCCCTCCTCCCTACCTTTTATCTCAGCCCACTTGGCACACCAGCCTCATTCCTGAAGAAGGGCTCAGGCCCGAAACGTTGATTCTCCTGCTCCTCGGATGCTGCCTGGCCTGCTGTGTTTGTCCAGCACCATATTTTTCAACACAAATCAGCTGTTGATTATATCAACAAAATATCACTATACACGTTTCTTTTGAATTTCATGTTTCCAGGTTATTTGCTGTAATGTAAAATATTTACAGCTATAATGGCAGTACATCGTTTTTCATTGCTCTCCCCTGATTTTTCTTAGATGGTTTGCTGACCTTTCCTCTTAATCTTTATTCAAAGCATCATGTGGAACCTTGACTGAGGAACACAGTTATTATTGCAAGTGGTGACAGCTGCTGGAAGACTGGAACACAATATTTCAAATGTCCACCATTCACTGAAAATTTTTAAAAATGCCAGATTGTGATGCTTGAAATATACTAGTCACTTTTTATTGCTCAGATTTAGTACAAATAACATGACTAATTCAATATAAGTATGGTATGCAATACAGAATGTACAAAAACAGCTTTCTTTCAGTCCCATGTTATATTCAATATAGCAAAAAAAAATTTTTTCACACAATCTTTTGTCTAGATTTCCTTGCAATCATTCTTAATGCAAGTTGCCTGGTGGTCAACTCTCCAAGTGCCATCTTCATAGGAGCAATGGCAAGTTGTGCATTCATCGATCTTCACCTCTCGTCCAGCTGGGATAATAGTGACTCCCGCAAAACAATTGGGTCCTAAGAGAAAAAGAGCATTGTTATTATTTGTTATTTTGTGTACATGCTGGGATGTCTAACACATGGCAAATATTGAAAGTAATTTACTTTACAATCCTGTCCAATGCACAAATTGATTCTCAAATATCAAAATAATATATAATGTACAATGATTTTTAATAGTGTGAAAAATATCTGCATATTTCTGGTAATATGTTTTAACAAAAATAGGTTCTATTAAAAATAAAGATACTGACAATACATAGATAAGCATAATTTATTAAATGTAATTATTTTACTATTTTTCTTGCTGTGCAAATTGTAACTTGTTCAAAATGAAGGGCATGGTAAAATGGCTGCAAAGATCATCCAATCTTTCCAAATCTGAAGTATTATAATAAACCATCTGACAATGTGGTTGTGAAGAATATACATTCTTAACTATTTAGTTTAATAAAAGCTACTTTCATTTTTCCTGTTTGATGTTGTACTAATTTGCTGCAGTGTGGAGCATAATGTATTAAAGTTAAAATTTTCAAACACTAATATTAATGCTTGGACCTGAGACACCAGCAATGTTTCTGTTAATTTGATCTGATTTATTGTTGTCATGTGTATCTTGTTACAATATACAGTGAAAAGTGTTGTATAGTGTCACCATTCTACAGCGCCATCTAAAAACACCAAAAAATAAACCAAAGCATAAAATCTAAAGGCAGAAACATTAAGGAATAAAGGAAGTTTCAAACTTTCCAGTCCTTTTTGTTAAATGCTCCACCATTGGACATAGGCCTGGTGACCAGACATGAGTCACTTCACCACACTGCTACTGCTGGAATGAAAGTTGCCACTCTTCAACACTACCGGTCATCCACTGATGCACTTGCCTCTATGAGTCATCACTGGACGTTGCCAATGCAGCTACTATCAATGGTGCCAGGTATTGCACTGGCCCAAACTCCACTTTGCTGCCACCATGAGCCTGCTTTGAGCCCACCTGCAGCCACTGCTGATGCTCCCCAAGCTCTTCACCAAAAGATAAGTAAAATAAAATAAAAGAGAAAAGAAATGAAAAGAAAAGCAGAGGGCCCCTGGGCTCAGAAGCCCTACTCCACCTCCATCTTACAGGAAGCCAAAAAGTCAATGCTTTAAAGTTAATGCAGTACACAGAAATGAGCTATTGTCAGATGTTCAAAATAAAAACTGAGAGTTATAAATCAGTGCTTTTTTCATAAATCTGAAACTAATTGCCTCAAAACTTGATTACTGACAATGGAGTAGGGTGGCACAGTGGGACAATGGTTAGCACTGCTGCCTCACAGCACCAGGGACCTGGGTTCAATTCCAGCCTTGGGCAAGTGTGTGTGCGCGTGAATGCGTATAGTGGATTAGCTACGGGAATGCAGGTTTATGTGTGTAGGTCTGGGTGGGATGCTCTTTGGAGGGGTGTTGTGGACTCAATGGGTTGCTTCCACACTGCTATGGATTCTATGATTCCTGCCAATTTACAACAAATAACAGCACTTACATTATATTGAACTAAAAACAAAATTATTTTCAAAAGCATTGTGTTTTTTTTTAAAAAAGCACAAAACTTGACAGAATGCATAAACCAATATGAAGTCCTTCATGTTTACAGTCATGACAAAATATTTTGTAGTTTCTTTATGTAGGTTTTTTAAAAGTTAACACTGTATTCAAAATGTACAAGTCTGGGAAATAAGCCAATAAAAGTGCTTTGCTGTATTACTCCTGGCTGTTTTGTACAATGAAATTAAAAATTCATATAATCCTCAACTTCTGTTTGATGCATATTCTACATCAACAATGATCCTTGCTCCTATCATGTACATTAGCATTGATGGTTAGTGAGAAGCATTCACAGTATCTGTTGTTAATGTGATCTGAAATCAGTATTGCCCTCCCTCAGGCTACAGATGAAGTGTTGTAGAATGTGAATCCCACAATACACTTGAATATGCTTTGTGATGTCTGTCAAACCTGATGAATCTTTTTAAACCATTGGATATTAGAGTGGAAGCATTGTTTCAAAAGAACAACTTAAAGTTCATTGGTCACATGAAGAATTCAGAAGTGCTATTTCCTTCAATTAATTTTTATAATTTATAGTAGAAATTTACATGATCTGAGAGGCGAAGTGAGTTGGTGAAAACTGTTCAGAGTTCAAAGTAAACAAATAGGAGTCTGGAAGAATGCAGCAATCCAGGCAGCATCAAAAGGGAGAGACATAGATGTTTTGGGCCAAAACCCTTAATCAGGATCTTGATGAGTCTCAACCTGAAACGTCAACTTCTCCACCTCCTGATGCTGCCTGGCTTGCTATGTTCTTCCAGCCTCCTGTTTGTTTATTTTGGATTCCAGCATCTACAATTTTTTTTGTCTCTATTCACAGTTCAAATCCAAATTGCAAACTTTTTGACAGCTGCAAGATTCATCCAGTTCCTATGGTCCAAGTCCACAGCATTGCCTTCAATTCAGCAGGACTTGGCAGTAATTGAGTCACTGGAATAAATAGCACAGTAAATAAAATTGTCAATATGCAGGAATGGGATGTTGTCTCAGAGGTTGGTGTTAAAGTAGGCCCCTGTGAAGTTTCAGAAGAAATTTGATTGCTTGGATCTGGAACCATTGAGAGTTACTTGCAACATTGTGTGCCAAAGACATCACTGTACAAATTGCATAATTGTTCTGTGAGTTGTACTGTTTTTCATTCTTAAAATTATTTTCATTTCTTTGCATTATGGATAACTAGTGAAAAGAATAAAAATAATTCTGTATCAACATTGCTAATCCATCTATGTTTTCAAGGAAGACTACTCTGATTGGCAAGTTGAACAATGTGACATGAAAGCTTATGGTACCATAAAACAACAAAATGTTTCATATTTATGGTTTTTGCATATTACTGATTAATATCTATCTGTGTAGACATAGGAAGAATTCCTCAGATAAAGAGTTGACAATTTTCTAATCCTTAAGCATAATCTGCTATCACTTTGACATATGGGGGGTTGGGCAGTAATTCAATTCAATGATTCTTTGAAAGACTTTGCAAAGGAGTTTTCAACATTGTGCAATGTGTTTACATGATGGATTACAGGGAATATTTTATTTATTCATTTTGCGGGATGTGGGTGTCACTTGTTGGCCAGCATTTATTGCCCATCCCTAGTTGCCCTTGAGAAGGCGCTGGTGAGCTGCCTTCTTGAAATGCTGCGGTTTGACCACAAAGGGAGGGGATTTCAGGATTTTAACCCAGCAACAGTGAAAGAATGGCGATATATTTCCACTTAGGGTGGTGAGTGACTTGGAAGGGAACGTGAAGGTGGTGGTGCTCCCAAATATCTGCTGCCCTTGTCCTTCTAGGTAGAAGTGCTTGTGGGTTTGGAAGGTGCTATCTAAAGATCTTTGGTCAATTTCTGCATATAGTACACACTGCTGCTACTAAACGTCAGCTATGGAGGGATTGGATGCTTGTGGATGTGGTGCTAATCAAGTGGGCTGCTTTGTCTTGGATGGTGTCAAGCTTCTTGAGCATTTTTGGGGCCACATTCATCCAGACAAGTGGGGAGTATTGCATCACACACCTGACTTCTGCCTTGTTGATGGTGGACAGGCTTTGGGGAGTCGAAGGGGAGTTACTTGTTGCAGTATTCCTAGCCTTTTGCAGCCACTGCGTTTAGGTGGTGAGTCCAGTTGAGTTTCTGGTCAATGGTAACCCCCAGGATATTGGTAGTGGGTGACTCATTGATGGTAACACCATTGAATGCCAATGGGCGGTGGATAGATTGCGTCTTATTGGTGATAGGCATAGCCTGGCATTTGTGTGTGGGGTGAATGTTACTTATTACTTGTCAGCCCAAGCCTGGATGTTGTCCAAATCTTGTTACATTTGAACACAGACTGCTTCAGTATCTGAGGAGTTATGAATGGTGCTGAACATTGAGCACTTCTGACCTTATGATGGAGGGAAGGTTATTACTGAAGTAATTGAAGATGGTTGGGCTGAGGACAATTCCCTGAGGAACTCCCACAGAGATGTCCTGGAGCAGAAATGATTGACCTCCAACAACCACAACCATCTTCCTATGTACCAGGTATGACTCTAACCACTGGTGAGTTTGCCCCCGATACCCATTGATTCCAGTTTTACTCAGGCTCCTTGACGCCACACTTAGTCTAATGCAGCCTTGATTTCAAAGGCTGTCACTCTCGCTTCACCTCTGGAATTCAGCTGTTCTGTCCATGTTTGGATCAAGGTTGTAATGAGGTCAGGAGCTCAGTGGCTCTGGCAGAACCCAAACTGGGTATCACTGAGCAGGTTATTGTTGAACAGGAGAAAAAGTGAGGACTGCAGATGCAGGAGAACAAAGTTGAAGAATGTGGTGCTGGAAAAGCACAACCGGTCAGGTAGCATCCGAAGAGCAGGAGAGTTGACGTTTCGAGAATAAGTCCTTCCGGGCCAGCTGTGCTTTTCCAGCAGCACACTCTTTGACTGTTGCTGAGCAGGTGCTGTTTGATAACACTGTTGATGACACCTTCCATCACTTTATGGATGATCAAGAGTCAACTGATGGGGTATTAATTGGCTGGGGTTAGATTTGTCCTGCTCTTTATGTACAGGACATACTTGGGCAATTTTCCACATGGTCAGGTAGATACCGGTGTTGTAACTGTACTGGAAAAGCTTGGCTTGGGAGTGGCAAGTTCTAGAGCACAAGTCTTATCGCTGGAATACTGTCAGGGCCTGTAGCCTTTGCAGTATTCAGTGCATCCAATCCATTTCTTGATATCACGCGGAATGAATTCAATTGGCTGAAGACTGGTATCTGTAATGTTGGGGACCACTGGAGAAGGCTGAGATGGATCACCCACTCAGCACTTCTGGCTGAAGATTGCTGCGAATGCGTCTGCCTTATCTTTTGCACTGATGGGCTGGGCTCTTCTATCATTGAGGATAGCAATATTTGGTGAGCCTCCTCCTCCAATGAGTTGCTTAATTGTCCACCACCATTTGCAACTGAATGTGGCAGGACAGCAGAACTTATATCTGATCTGTTGGCTTTGGGATCACTTAGCTCTGTCTATTACTTGCTGCTTATCCTATTTGATGGCTTCACCAGATTGACACTTCATCTTCAAGTAAGCCTGGTGCTGCTCTTGGTATGCCCTCCTGCACTCTCCATTAAACCAGGGTTGATCCCCTGGCTTGATGGTAATGGTCTAGTAGGGGATATGTGGGTTACAGATTGTATTGGAATACAAGTCTGCTGTTATTGATGGCCCATAGTGCCTCATGGATGCCCAGTCTTGAGTTGCTGGGTCGGATTGGTCTGTTCCATTTAGCACCGTGATAGTGCCATACAACACAATGGATGTTATTCTCAATGTGAAGGCACAACTTCATCTCCACGAGGAATGTGCAGTGGTCACTCTCACCAATACTGGCATGGAGAGATGCATCTGTAGCTGGCAGATTGGTGAGAATGAGGTCAGGTTTTTCCCGTTTGCTGGTTCCCTCACAGACTACACAGACCCAGTCTATCAGTTATGACCTCTAGTACTCAACCAGCTTGATCAGTAGTACTGCTGCTGAGACAACCTTGTTGGTGGACATTGTACTCTGGATGAGGGATTTCATTTTGTGCCCTTGCCATCCTCAGTGCTTCCTCTAAGTGTAATTTGACATGGAGGAGTACTGATTCATCAGCTGAGGAAGGATGGTATGTGGGAATCAGCAGGAGCTTTCCTTGATCATATTTAACCAGACTTCATGGGTTCAATGTTGAGGACTCCCAGAGCAACTCCCTCCTGACTGGATACCATTGTGCTGCCACCTTTGCTGAGTCTGTCCTTTCGGTGGGACAGGACAGATCCAGAAAAAGGTGATGGTGGTGTCTGGAACATCGTCTGTAAGGTCTGATTCTGAGTATGACAATAACAGGTTGTTGTTTGACTAGTCTGTGAGACAGCTCTCCAAATTTTGGCACTAGCTCCCAGATATTACTGAGGAGGACTTTATAGGGTTGACAGGGCTGTTTCTGCTGTTGTCTTTTCCGGTGCCTAGGGAAGTTAAATACCAATTGCTGAGACGATGCCTAGAGCATAGCTGGTGATAACAAACACCCTATTTCAATGGCAGACCAAATAGGACCTCATGCAGTTTTGGGGTTCCAATTTGAGGATGATAGATTGGTTCTTGACACTAAGAAGCCAATAGGAACGTTTTACATGGTGGTGCTGCAGCTTGTCATTGCAGGTATTGGAGAGAGAGGGAACCTCCATCTTGAGAGGCATGTTCAGTAACTTCAAAACATTTTGAAAGAAAAATAACCACAGCTGCCAAATCACCATTCTGGACATGGGAGACATCACTGTATTCCAAGATAATCAATTGATAATGGTACGTTTGGCAGAGGAGAGCAAGGTTCAATGGTTCTTTTATTGATCCATTAAAATCAGTGATGGAAGGATGAACCAATTATGTGCCAGGCACCGTCAGGTCTCTTACTCTTAGCCTCAAAAGGAGTGATCATAAAAGCCAAGCTGAGGGATCAACCAGGAATAGAGATAGTCAAAATTTTATGAGACTCAGGGCAGTAAAGGTGGAGGTAAGGAAGTTTTAATCTAAAAGATGACAATACCAGAAAATCAACTCCCAAAGTAAAATTATATGACCACCTTATAAAGGAAAAGAATGCAAATGAAGAATAGCATGTAATATTAAACAATAAGTTTATCATCTTGTGGAATAGTAGGCATATCTATATTTTTAATATAACTGATTGTATGAAGACCAGGCACCTGCCAAGTTGTACACCAGTAATCTGGTACTAAAATGTTTTCACAAAAGCAATCAAAATGTATTATTTTAGAACTACATGTAACTATACTTTCCAACTGTAATGTATTATTCTTATAATAGTTAATATAATGCTTTCATGGCTGAAGCCTTCTGATTGTAATTATTTACAAAGGGTAACATGAATAGAACCAATTTGCCAGTCTATAAAAATAAAACAATGTTTCAACACTCTCTTTTTTGATTTTATTAAAACAGCTTGATGCTTCAAATCTGAACATAAAATCACAGTTGTTATTAGTTAAGGAAATGAGTATTCTTCAGTTGTGAAACAAATTGAAGTTTCTTGTTCATAAGATGAAACAAGTGTGTTCTATGTCCTCTGACAATCTTGTTCCCCTAAGGTAATAATTTCCAACAGTAACATAAAAACTGAAAGCAAAAAGAAATGAGTTCACATTCAAAAGACAGACTAAACAACATGTTGGTGAATGATTGAAAATGTCAGTGTTAGCATGTAAAGATAAAGGCGAAGATTGTTAGAATCATACCCAAAGGAAGGTGATTGTGGTTGTTTGAGGCCAACCATCTCAACAATAAGAAATCACGGCAAGGGTTCTTCAGTGTCCTCAGGACTTTTTTGTTAAAATTCTTTCACAGGTTTTTGGTATTACTGACTGGAGCAGCAATTCTTTCCCATTCTTTCAGCTTCTTTAAAAAAGGTACTGCCTTCTTAAAGTGCTACAGTCCATGTAGCTTGCATACAACTGGGAGGGAAAGATCCAATCTTCTGCAGCTGCTTCATCAGTAGTATTCCCTTCATCACAAGGTCAAAAGGGAGTGGGGGGGGGGGGGGGGGGGGAAATGTTTACTAATAATTGCAGAATGGGTAGTACCATTCCTGATTTGTCAGATACTAGAACAGTCCTTGCCTACAAGAGCAAGACTTGGATAGCATTTAGACTTGGACTAAAATCTGGCGAGCAATATTTGTCACATACCAGACACATCTTCAAATAAGCAAGAATCTAATCACCCCCACCTTGACATTTAATGACATTACCATTACCAAATACCCCATCAACAACAAAAGCAAAATACTTCGGGTGCTGTAAATCTAAAATAAAAAACAGAAAATACTTCTTAAAAATGATCAGGCCTGCCAATATCTCTGGAGCAGGACACGAAGATAAATTTAATACTGACATGAAGCTGAACTGGACCAACCATAGAGTATTATGGCTCAAAGACCAGGTTGGAACCAGGAGATTCTGCAATGAGTAACTCACTTCCTGATTCCCAAAGTCCCCATGTACCTTCCACGCTTTTTAGGTTAGGATTGTGATGGAATTCTCTCCACTTGCCTGGGTTAATACTCCAAAAAATATACAAAACATTTGATAACATCCAGGATAAAGCAACCTCTTATTCAGGACACTATGGATCTCTGAACATTCACACCTTCCAAAACCTATGCACAGTAGTGGCAGCAGGCCTGACTACATCAGAGATTTCAAACATTAGCTCTAGTTTTCTTTTCACAGATGTTGCCGGATTTGCTCAGTTTCTGCAGCATTTTCCGATTTTGTTTCAGATTTTCAGCTTCTGTTGTGTTTTGAATCTGATTGCAGTTGTGGCAGTCTCTTGTATAATGGCACAGATTCCATATGAGATAGGCCTATATCTTTGAGACATTTTCATGACAGCACAGCATATAACCTTCAGGTGGAAAGATACATGCCTCACCTTTAGTCTCTCTCGCTCTCTCCCTCTCTCTGTATAATGAACTCGGTCAGTCTGTTGTGCATGTAACATAGAGGAACATTAGTAAGCCCAGAACCCAGACTGTGTGTAAGTCTATAATATGGTCGAATGTGAATAGTTAGTGTTCTACATAAACTCCATGATAGCTGATTCAACAAGAGTCCAGTCTTGGTGGGCTAACATATAGGAAACCACAAGATGCAACAATCTGCCATTCACAAATTGTTTTATGGCAACTTATCTCCTTTGACAGCATGTTCCAAAACCTGTGACCTCAATCATCTACAAGGACACAGCAGCAGATACCATTACCTGCAAGTTATCACCCAAGATAGACACCAAACTGACTTGGAACCATATTATCATTCCTTCCCTTCTGCCGAGTCAAAATCCAGGACATCGATGGCCTCAGCATTGCTTTTGTTCATTTACACTTCAGGAGCTTCAGTGATTCAGGAAGTGGACCATCACTGCTTTCAACAGCAACTGGAAATGGGCAATAAATATCGATCTTGCTCATGATGTCTACTTCCCAAGAACAAATTCATAAAAATACATAATGGCAGGACAAACAAGGCATTGAAGTATGCACTCCATTGAAAGACAGTAAAATGTGTGACTGGATAGGAAAGGCTGTGAGTTCAAGTATAGAATTTCATGAATTTTGCAAATACAAGGAACTGATTTTCATTTTTGGTTGTTGTCTAAAAAGAATGTTAAACGGTGTGGATACAATGGGCAGAAGCCTATCAGAATCTGAGCAATGTGGGCTACGATGAGATTTTTTGCAGAATCTGTTGAGGCCCTTCGCGATGTCAGGAGCATCTTCTATGCTTTTGACGAGTGGGGTGCCGAGTTTCTCATTAGACAGCAGAGAGCTGTCAACTAAAATGAATTATAGCTTGTTCAGCACTTTATTAATGGGCCAACTCATCTCACTAATATTCAGCTATCTTTCCAAACCAGCTGGATATCGAGAAAACTCAACATTAAAATCAGAGCAGGTACCTGGCAGACTCAGCTTGCCGCTTGCTGTGAAGGGCATCTTTGTTGGGTACTGTGCACGAACATCTCAATGAATACTCTATGGGCACCAGCCACATGCATCCCACATTCATGGACATTGTCATCGGATATGTGCCGGCCTCTGAAGATCTTCATGACACATATCCGATCCATTGACTAGATGCTTTTGCACTTTGATGCTGCTCCAGCAACTATCATTGCAATGTAGCTGCAAGCACACTGCTCAGAGACATGCTCCTAGCTCATGGACTGGACCAGAGTGCACATGCAGGTTCTTTGCTCTTTAGCATAACACTCACTTGTTCGGTGTCTACCTGGATGCTCACGGCATTTCTGTCTTGTCTTTCTGTGCTTTGAACCCTCATCCAGAAATACCAGGCCTACATTATTTATCTTGCCGTGCTACTTGGTACAGATACAAAACAAGGAAGCTTGTCATGGTGGTCAGCAGGCCTCAGCCAAGTCAAAGGAGATAGTCTTTGTTCAGAAGGTACAATACGTTCAGGGCAGCCTTCAATATCAGACCAAGGGCTTGCACAAAGTCAGTCAGCTGTTGAGGCCAATTCGTGTCAGGATACTCTTCAATTAAGGAGTGAGAGGCAGAATGTTGGGCAGCCATCTTCAATTTTTCAGCCATATTATGGCTTTTTTTTTCTCTTAGAATGAAAGGCAGGTTGCTATGCAGGGAAAAAGAAGGTGGGGGGGGGGGGCGGGGGGAGGGTGGCACAGCTGTTATCTTTGGTGCAGGTAGGGAGGTGTCACAAGCAAGTGATTGGGCAGTGCAGAGGGCATGGGGATTTAATGGTGTCCAGGGTTGGGGTGGTAAGTGCAAGTGGCGATGATGTTGCAGGTAATAGTGGGAGTGGTAGAACATGAAGCTTTGGTGAGAGGTGTCAGAGAGAAGATTGTGGCATTTACGCTGGAGAGGGATGCTGACCTTCTTCTCATACTGCTAGGCATTCCTCCAGACAGCAACGATTTCTCTACCCTGGGTGGTACCTTCAGACTGTGCTGACACACACCTGGTGTCGTAGCTGGTCTTGACAGAAGAGAAAGTCCTGCCTCTGTACTACCCCAATCAGAAGGACATTCAGGTCCTGACCATAAAATGGGTGCTGAATCCCCCTGTCCGCCATGACCAGGGCAAACATCAGGAATTATGTAGGGTTGACCTGGACTGAAAGTGCTTGTCTAGGTGCAGAGAAGCTGTGTAGGGAGTTAATGAGGTGAGTTTGGTAAGATACCATAAGAAAACTCACTGTATCTCATAGTGAAAACTCTCCAAAAAACACAATACAACTCGCACTTAACCAAAGAAGTGTACGGTTCAGCCCAATATTAAGGCCATGAAAAAGGATGCCATCGAGATTTACTTGTTTATATTTGTGATGAAGGAACATAGTTATAATGAAAGCCTTGAAACCTTGGGTTATATTCACTGGAGCAGAAGAGTAAAGGAACATCTAGTCAAGTCCTTAAACTTTTCAAGTGTTTGAGACAGAAATTGGTGAAAGATATTTTTATCCAATTGTTCAATCAGTATAGAGCAACCTAAATTCACAATTAGTAACTGCAAGCTTTAAAGAATAAGTTAGAAGATGATTTATTTTGTACAAAATATTGTTAAATGTGATATTCATTAAACAGAATCATTTAAAGTAAGACAATCATGGTTTTTAAGAAATTCCACTAACATTTGAAAAGAAAAATACAAATGAAGTGTAATTTTTATTGACTTCGACTTGTCAACATATAATTGACCAAGTGATTAGTAAAGAACACTTTTAAACAAGCAAGCAGAAAGAATGATTTTGAGATGCTGGTGTTGGACTGGGGTGTACAGAGTTAAAAATCACACAACACCAGGTTATAGTCCAACAGGTTAATTGGAAGCACACTAACTTTCGGAGTGATGCTCCTTCATCAGGTGATAGTGGAGGGCTCAATCCTAACACAGAATTTATAGCAAAAATTTACAGTGTGATGTAACTGAAATTATACATTGAAAAATTGATTGTCTGTTAAGCCTTTCATCTGTTAGAATACAGTGATAGTTTCACTTCTTTCAGGTTTAAATCACAAAACCTTTTTTTAAAAAAGTTGTATTTTCGGGTTAGCTGTTAACAATGGTGATAGCTAGACAATACGTTGAAGGTGTTGGCCCCCGTGTTCTCTGTCGATGCCATGATGTTTAGATTGATTCTAATCTAGAAAGTGAGATAACGGAGTTTTACATAAATTCTTGCAGTTTTTGAGCAAAGTACAATGTAACCCTGCAAGTACAAATTCACCCCACAAAATATATGTGTGCATGTGGGTCTTTGCCTGCCTGTGTGTGTGTGTGTGTGTCTGTCTGGGTTGGGGATTGTGAGTGTGAGAAAGTGTATGTGTGTGTGTAGTGAGTGCAGAGTCTCTGTGAGGGGGTGCATGTGTGAGTGTGGGAGTGTGTGTGTCTGTAAGGGTGTGTGGGTGTCTGTGTGTATGTGTGTGTGTGTGTGTGTGCGTGTAGGAGTATCCATGTGTGTGTGTGTGTGTGTGTGTGTATAGTGTAATGGTGGTCACCTGTAATATGACATGAACCCAAGGTCCCAGTTGAGGCCCTCCCTATGGGTACCGAACTTAGCTATCAGCCTCTGTTCGGCCACTTTTCTCTGCTGCCTGTCCCCAGAAAGACCATAAGACATAGGAGTGGAAGTAAGGCCATTCGGCTCATCGAGTCCACTCCGCCATTCAATCATGGCTGATGGGCATTTCAACTCCACTTACCCGCATTCTCCCCATAGCCTTTAATTCCTTGTGACATCAAGAATTTATCAATCTCTGCCTTGAAGACATTTAGTGTCCCGGTCGGTAGTTGTTGCCATGTTTAAGCTTCCACCATCTATCTGATATGGGAATGGCTTCCCTCAGCCATGAGATATCAATGTCCTGCTGACGTCAACCCAAAATTCG
This sequence comes from Chiloscyllium punctatum, assembly GCF_047496795.1. Taxonomy (NCBI): domain Eukaryota; kingdom Metazoa; phylum Chordata; class Chondrichthyes; order Orectolobiformes; family Hemiscylliidae; genus Chiloscyllium; species Chiloscyllium punctatum. Next base: position 55,849,142 of record NC_092746.1, on the reverse strand, counting down.
CAATTAGAGCCTGAGCCTCCACTTCCGAGATGTTGGGATGTGAGATCCAACTTTGCACCATATAACCAAGAATGCTGCCAATAAGACAAGATTCAAAACAGACACGCTCTGAGGAAGGGACAATGGACCAGAAACGTGAACTCTAATTTCTTTTTATAGATGCTCCCAGACCTGCTGAGCTTTTTTAGCAACTTCTGTTTTTGCTTCTGTTTCTAATTTACAGCATCTGCAATTCACCTGGCTTTTGTTCATACCAGTAATAAAGCAAACCAGACAACCTTTTTCAACTAGAAATAAAAAGGATTGTCCTGATTCCTAAATTTCATTGGATCATAATTAATGTAACAGAATTAGATGAAATTAAACACTATATTGATGATTTTATGAAGCTGTTGAGTGGACAGTAGAACTCAAAAGTCAAAATATTAGTTATTATTAAATCTAAAGGGCTGCAGTTTCTTCTGGATTTATACTCTTCTGGGGCATAAGTCAATTGCATGACTGATGAGACTGCAGAATTTAATGTTTGGGAGAACCCAAAGACAAACCTTCCTCAACAAACTTCATTTCTATAGCTGCGACACACTCTCTGATTAGCAATGTTACACCCCCTCCTCTTTTCCCCCTCCCTATTCTTTTCAAATGTTCTAAACCCTGGAACATCTAGCAACCATTCCTACCTCTGTGAAACCCACGTCTCCGTTATGGCCACAACATCATAGTCCCAAGTACTGATCCATGCTTGAAGTTCATCACTGTTTTGTCTGACACTCTTTGCGTTAAAGCAGACAGTTTAACTGATCCCTTTGTTTTATCACATCAAAACCTTTCTCGATAGATTCACTACATCCTGTGACTGCCCCATCTACAACTACCCCCCTCTATGTAGGTCTGGTTGTACCCCCTCACCACAACCAAACTAGTTTAACCACCTCCTGAACCACACAAGCAAATCTCCCACCCAGGATATTTGTGCCCCTTCGGTTCAGGTGCAATCCATACTTCATGTATAAATCCCATCTTCCCCAGAAGGCATCCCAATAGTCTAAGTGTCTGATGCCCTGCCTCCTGCACCAGCTGTGCAGCCACGTGTTGAGCTGCACTCGTTGCCTGTTCCTCACCTCACTGTCTCGTGGCTACAGCAGCAAACCTGAGAACACTACTCTACTCGTCCTGCTTTTCAGCCTCCAACCTAGCTCTCCATAGTCACTTTTCAGATCCTCAATCCCTTTCCTGGCTATGTCATTGGTGCCAATATGTACTACAATTTCTGGCTGCTCACCCTCCCCCTTCAGAACCTTGTAAACCCAATTGGCAACATCCCGGATCCTGGCACTGGGGAGGCAACATACCTTCTGGGAGTCCCCTTCCTAACAACAAAATCTCCTGTCAATCCGTCTAACTATTGAGTCCCCTACCATTAGCACTTTTCTATTCTCCTGCTTCTCTTTCATGCTACAGTACCAGGCTCAGTGTCAGAGATCTGACAACTATGGAAATTTAAGTTTGTGGTACTGAGTCAGTATGGGTGGAAGATAGGAACAGCAAGGGAGCAGCCACCTCATTGGGTGTTTTCTGCAGACCCCCCTAACAGCAGTAGGGAGATCGAATAACTCATATGCTGGCAGACTTTGGGAAAAATGCAGATGCAGCAGGGTTGATGTTATGGGTGACTTCAACTTTCACAACATTGAGTGGAATCTCCTTAGTGCACACTGTTTTTGTCAGGTGTGTTCAGAAGGGTTTCCTTAGTCAGTATGTAGACAGACCAATGAAGGGAGAGGCCATTTTGGATTTGGTGCTCGACAATGAGCCAGGACAGGTGTCAGAACCACAACAACAAGCACCCGAGCTACAAATCTTCTCAAACTTTGAGATGTCAGATCTCACGGTGGGAGAACACTTTGGTGACAGTGACCACAACTGCCTCACATTTACCATAGCCACGGAGAGGGAATGGTGCAGTTACCATGGAAAGATATTTAATTCGGGAAAAGGAAATTATGACGCTATCAGACAGGAGTTGGGAAGTACAGTTTGGGAGCAATTGCTCCACAGAAAGGGCACAACAGACATGTGGAGACTGTTTAAGGAGCAGTTGTTGTGAATGATGCATAAATTTGTTCCTTGGAGACAGGCAAGAAGGGGTAAGATTAAGGAGCCTTGGATGACGAGAACAGAGGAGCTTCTTGTTTAAAGGAAGAAGGCAGCTTACATAAGGTGGAGGAAGCAAGGATCTAGCACAGCTTGAGAGGATTACAGACTTGCTAGAAAGGAGCTCAGAAATGAATGGAGGAGCGCCAAGTGGGGACATGAAAAAGGCTTGGTGGGAATGGATTAGGGAGAATGCAAAGGCATTTTACTCATACATGAAGAAATACAGAATGATCAGGGGAAAAAGTAGTGTCAGGGATAGTGTAGGGAACTAGTGCATGGAGTCTGAGCAGATAGGGAATGCCCTAAATGAGTTTTTTGCTTCAATTTTCACTAAGGAAAGGGACCTTGTTGTGAATGAGAACTTTGAGGAGCCGGGAAACAGGCTTGAACAGATCAAGACTGAGAAAGCAGATGTGCTAGAAATTTTGGCAAACATTAAGATTGATAAGTCCCCAGGGTCAGACCCGATTTATCCTCGGTTGCTCCAGAAAGCGAGAAAGGAGGTCATTAAGCCGCTGGTGAAGATCTTTGCTTCCTCACTCTCTATGGGAGTTGTATCGGAGGATTGGAGGGAGGTGAATGTTGTTTTTCTTTTCAAGAAGGGAATAGGGAAATCTCTGGCAATTACAGAGCACTCAGTCTTACGTCTGTGGTCAACAAGGTTTTGAAAAAAATTCTGAGAGATAGGATTTATGACTATTTGGAAAAGCATAGCGTGATTAAAAACAGTCAGCATGGCTTTGTGAGGGGCAGGTCATGCCTCACAAATCTTATTCAGTTCTTTGAGGAGGTGATGAGACTGGTTGATGCAGGTTCAGCAATGGATATGGTGTGTATGGACTTCAGAAAGGCATTTGATAAAGTTCCCCATGGTAGATTCATTCATAGAGTCAGGAGGTATGGGGGACATGGAGATTTGGCTGTCTGGATTCAGAATTAGTTGGCTGACAGAAGTTGGAGTGTGGTTGTAGATAGAAACTTTTCTGCCTGGAGGTCAGTGGTGAGTGGTGTCCCACAGGGCTCTGTTCTTGGCCCTCTACTCTTTGTAGTTTTTATAAATTACTTGGATGAGAGGGTTGAGGGGTGGGTTAATAAATTTGCCGATGACACAAAGGTTGGAGGTGCCATTGATAGTATTGAGGGCTACTGCAGGCTGCAGTGTGACAGAGACAGGATGCAGAGCTGGGCTGAGAAATGGCAGATGGAGTTCAACCTGGATAAATGCAAAGTGCTGCAATTTGGAAGGTCAAACTTGAATGTTGAATATAAGATTAAAGACAGGATTCTTGGCAGTATGGTGGAATAGTGGGATCTTGGTGTTCAAATGCATAGATCCCTCAAAGTTGGCACCTAAGTGGATAGGGTTGTTAAGAAAGCATATGATGTTTTGCCTTTCATTAACAGGGGAATCGAGTTTAAGAGCCGCAAGGTTTTGCTGCAGCTCTACAAAACCCTGGTGAGACCACACTTGGAATATTGTGTCCAGTTCTCGTCATTCTATTATTGGAAAGATACGGAGGCTTTGGAGAGGGTGCAAAGAAGGTTTACCAGGATGCTGCCTGGAACGGAGGGCTTGTCTTACGAAGAGAGGTCGACTAAGCTCGGACCTTTCTCTTTGGAGAGAAGGAGGAAGAGACGTGACCTGATCGAGGTATACAAAGTAATGAGATGCATGGATAGTCAATAGCCGGAGACTTTTCCCCAGGGCAGGATTGAATAGCATGAGGGGTCATGGTTTTAAGGTGTTAGGAGGAAGATATAGAGGAAATGTCAGAGGTAGATTCTTTATGCAGAGAGCTGTGAACACATGGAATGAATGAGATGCCAGCAGTGGTGTTGGAAACATAGTTATTAGGGACATTTAAGCGACTACTGAGCATGCACATGGACGGCAGTGAATTGGGGGGTGTCTAGGTTTGCTTATTTTATTTTAGATTAGAGTGAATCCTTTGCACAACACCATGGGCTGAAGGGCCTGTGCTGTGCTGTACGTTTCTAATGTTCTATGTTCTATTAGTTACTAATGTAACTACAATATCGCCATATTTCCTTGAACCTCTAAGTCCATCGATCACCCTCTTTCTGAATGAATATCTGCCCGTAGTTTGCCCCTGCCTCTGACACACATTCTATCAGCTTCCAATTACACTTGTTCTAGATTTTTACATGCAGCAGGAAACAATGGAATTTTTTTGGACAATTAATTTCATTTGTTTTGAATGGTTGTTTATGTATATTCACTGATAAATACTCTGATTTGTTTTTAATAACAATCAACATCATTACCATCTCTGCATACCCTACTACCTGAACATTATCATTAAACTAGAAACTGAACTGGATCAGCTATGTAAATAACATGCTGACAAGAGCAGGTCAGAGCTTAGGAATCCTGCAAAAAGTAACTCAATGTCTTCCAATGCTTATCCATTATCTATGAGGTAGAAGTCAGTATTCTCCATTTACCTGATAGTTGCAGTTCCAAAATTACTCTCAAGAAGCTTGACACCATCCAGGACAAAGCAGCCCAACAACTGGCAGTACAACCATAATATTCAACATTCACTCCCTTCATCACTGACACACAATGGCAGCAGTGTGCACCATTTACAGGATGCACAACAACGATTGACTGCACATACTAAACCTGCAACCTGTACAACCTCGAAGGATAGGGGAAGCAGAACACCACCAGTTTTCTTTCCAAGCCACAAGTCATGCTGACTTGAAACTGTATCACTATTCCTTCACTGTCAGTGGGTCAAAATCCAGGAACTCCCTTCCTCACAGCACTGTGGGTGTAAGTAATATTGACAGCAGCAACTCAAGAAAGCAGCTCACCATTACTTTCTCAAGGACAATTAGGGATGGTCAGTAAATGTCACTTTAAACAGTGATGCTCATATCCCCGAATGAATAAATGAAAAATGGTTGTCTTTTCATCTCATTTGCCTTATCCCAGTCTTGAAGCAAATGTTTACATTCCATTTTCTCTCATATACCTGTCTGGTTTCCTCTGAAACTATCTAAGCTATTTGTCTCAAACCTTTCCTATAGTGAAGCATCCAAATTTTAAACAATTCTCAAAGTAGTGAAGTGCCTACTCATTTCCCTGATGGGTTCATTGGTTATTATTTTGCATATACAGCCCCTAGGCAAGTCACACAAGTCAAAATATTCTCTCCTAATCTCCCTGTCCAATGCATCCCTGATTTTAAAGGCATCCTGAGGATGTAACTTAAATATTTTGTTTTCTATCCTTTATAAAGTGAGGTATTAAGCACAAGAACAGGAATGTTATGATAACTGTTTTAAAAATAATGATCTAGATTCCATTTGAATATTGTATGGAATTTTCATTGCTCTTGGGTGATGTGAGAAATGTCAGGAAATATGGGAAAATATGGAAAAATGGTGAGAAAACTGTTCCAACTTTCCACTTAAGGTTTCAATGTTCTGAACTTCATTAATTATTGCTCATTTCCATGTATTTGCATTTCATTCAGAGCCAAACTCACCTCATTGCTATGCAACTCAGGAATCTTCCAACCATTACGACAAAACTAAACAAAGTCAATTCCTGACTTGAAAGTCAGAGTGGCTATCTGACGGTTGCAGCTCATTGACAGCTTCTATAGACTCTCTATATTTCAATGCTCCTCCCAGGGTATTTTGTGGCTCCAGGACTGCAGCAATTCAAGAAGGCAGCTCATATTGCCTTCTCCAGGGTAAGTTGCCCAGTCAGTAATACACACCTCTCAGACAAATAAAAATGCATTTTTATACATGAGTACCAATCCTGCAAAATTTGGTAAAGCCACCCCATTAACAATTCTTAAACATGCTTTACTTAATGTTTATCAATGATGATTAAAGAAATGAAAGTTCAATTTTAAAGCTCAAAGAATAAATTAATTTCTTTAAGTTAAGTTCCTTGGCTCTTAACTGTTTTCATTTCTTTATGGTTTATTAAATATTCTGGTCACCTTATTTAAGGAAGGATGTTAAAGCCCTGGAGAGATTTCCAAAGGAGATTTACTAGAATGATACCAGGGATGACAGATTTTAGATTCAAGGAAAGATAAAAGAGATTGGGCTTGGGAAGATTAAGAGGTAACCTTATTGAGGTGGTCAAAATTATGAAACATTTTGACAGGGTAAAGAAGCTTACAGTCAGTTCTGCTATAACATGTATTTCTTCAACACAAATTGGCTTTAACGTGATTGAAGAATTTAGACTGTTATTTCTAGAACATGAATTTTCTTTACCTGTATTGGCTATAATGCGATTCCGGTCCCATTGCTTTAAACAGTCCAGTTATTACACAATTTTCTTATAACATGAGATCGCATGAGAACGGAACTATTGCATTGTATCAGAACTAACTATATTCAGTTTCCACTAGTTGGTATGTCAGTAACTAGGGGTCACAACGTTAAGATTGTCAGCAAGAGAGCTAGCAGTCGGATGAGGAAAAACCTCTTTACGCAGAGAGTTGTTAGGATTTGGAATGCTTTGCTTGAGTAAGTGGTGGAGGCAGATTCCATGGATGATGTCGAGACAGAGCGGAATGTATATTTGAAAGAGATGAGGTCAGAGAGCTACAGACATAGGGCTGGAGAATGGGACTAGCTCGGTAGCTCTTTCAAGAGCTGGTACAGACACAATGGGTGAAACAGCCTCCTCTGTCTTCTAAAAATCTAATGATTCCAATACACCCAATTCAAGTTTGAACAAATCCTAATAAGGTTAGGATGATACTCAGGTGTAAATCAATAAGAATCAACTGGGGAAAGAGTAGCACATCTCTGGGACAATGCTCCAGTATGCTCAATCAATACAGTTGTTCAGCCTTTTGCTTTATTTACTTGAAAAGGTTTCAGCCAAACACAAGTGAGACTTCCAATACTCAATCTTGTTATTTCTCTCACATATGACTGCATAAATGCTTATTTAAACTTGTAGAACTAATTGGAATGATGTTTAACTTACTGGGACAAAGTAGCAAAAGAAAATTCATTAGCATGTCTAACACCCTGAGGCCCCATAACATATTACTAAAGTACTACAATAACAAAACACTTCCACACCACAGGGAACAGAATTGAAGAGCAACTGAGAAGTAAGTGTGTTATCAGGTTACAAATTCCAAATTAGAAATCCATCATATTCATAACCCAAGGTAATTGACTAAACCTAAAGGAATATCCTTGAAAGTTAGTAAGTTAGAAATAAGAATAGAACTCAAACATTAAGGCGTAAGGAAGTTGTGAAATAAGTTAAAAGGGGCATATGTTGAAATAGATAAGTGGCCTAATTGAATAGTTATATGTAATTCTGGAAAGACAAAAAACCACAACAAAAGCAAGTTGATGGGTAGGAACCCCGAGAAAGGATGGCTTTGTTGGGCCGAATGGTCTTTCTAATCTTTATTCGAAAAGGGATGGATTCAAAAGGTAAGAAGCTATTTGCAGAACCTTACCGGTTCTTCAACAATGTGGGCATTAACAAGTCAGTTTGGAAAATATAGCAAGATCGGCAGAAATGAGATTATTGATGCTGAGGAAAAGAAGTTTAATTCTTGCTAGTGATTGGAGAGAGGCCTGTTTGGAGTCATAGAGATGTACAATATGGAAACAGACCCTTCAGTACAACCCATCCATGCCGATCAGATATCCCAACCCAATCTAGTCCCACCTGCCAGCACCCAGCCCATATCCCTCCAAACCCTTCCTATTCATTTACCCATCCAGATGCCTTTTAAATGTTGCAATTGTACTAGCCTCCACCACTTCCTCTGGCAGCTCACTCCATACACGTACCATCCTCTGAGTGAAAAGGTTGCCTCTTAGGTCTGTTTTATATCCTTCCCCCTCACACTAAACCTATGCCCTCTAGTTCTTGACTCCCCCACCCCAGGGAAAAGATTTTGTCTATTTATTCTATCCATGTCCCTCATAATTTTGTAAACCTCTATAAGATCACCCCTCAGCCTGACGCTCCAGGGAAAATAGCCCCAGCTTATTCAATCTCTCCCTATAGCTCAAATCCTCCAGCCCTGGCAACATCCTTGTAAATCTTTTCTGAACCCTTTCAAGTTTCACATTCTTCTTTCTGATAGGAAGGAGACCAGCATTGGATGCAATATTCCAACAGTGGCCTAACCAATGTCGTGTACAGCCGCAACACGACCTCCCAACTCCTTTACTCAATACTCTGACCAATAAAGGAAAGCATACCAAACGCCTTCTTCACTATCTTATCTACCTACGACTTCATTTTTAAGGAGCTATGAACTGCACTCCAAGGTCTCTTTGTTCAGCAACACTCCATAACTTAAATTCATATGAATTTTCAAATTCTTCCACCTGCTGGGTAGAAACTAGGCAGCAACAATTCCCAATTTAAATGTCAGTGTTGGTACCTGGCGAATCCAGTTCTCCCTAGACAACAGCCCCCAACATCTCAGGGCAATGAATGCCCACCCCTCTAGAGATTGTGGAGGTTGCCATTGAACATAAACAAGCTGCATTGCATCCTCATGGCACATATGTGGCCCACTTCCAATGCAGTTCTACACTTCAACACTCTACTTTGGAGGGCACCAACATCTTAAATTGGAATGTTGCTGCCAGGACACTCCTTGCAGAGACAGATACCCAACAAACAGTTTTGATCAGCTGCAGTTCAGGGCTCCTCCCTTGCTCTATTAGCACTCACTCACTTTTTAGGCTTTGCCCCCGCAGTCAGAGCTGAAAGGTTAACAGATCTTCTGTAGTGCAGGCAGAAAGCCAGGCGAGTTGTCCTGGGTGTCAACAGGGATTTCTTACTGAGGTAGACATGTTGTTGTATGGCACCATGCTCCATCACTATGTACCAGCAGCTTACACAGCAAACACACTGCACGTGTTTTAACCAAAAGGCCATGTTTCAAAGTCTAAGGGGAGTTGTCCTCAGTCAGGACAAGGGAAACAACTTTTGATCAGGACACAGTAAGTCAAGGGCATGGTTATTCCAAGTGCTTGCTCACAATCGTTCAGCTGCCTGGAGTGGTAAGGGTCAGGGGGTCTGCATCACTACAGTCTGCGGAGTAGGCTACAGTCAGTCCGGGTGGGGACGGAGTTGGGGGTGTGGAAGTGTCAGGTCTATGGAAATCAAGAGGGGTAATAAGGGGTCATCGTTGTGGTAGGGAAGTTGACAAACTTAATTCCTGAAATTGGACACTGGGATGTAAAGGGAACTACAATTGTGAAAGGAAGAAACTTAATGAATGAGGTTTGGCGGATATGATAGTGTCAACAGTGTGATGCTGGAAAAGCACAGCAGGTCAGGCAGGATTCATGGAGCAGGAGCATCGACGTTTCGGGCAAAAGCCCCTCATCAGGATATAAATAGTGCACTGGACGAAATAGGTTACTGGGATGGGAGGACTGTGCAGCATGATGGATGATAAGGCTAAAATGACAGGCCAAGGCTCAGGAGTAATGCTAGAAGATGAAGCTGTAATTTAAAGTAGTATGTACAAATGTGTGGAGGCTTAGTACTGATCAGCTCAACTCCACCTTGTGCAAAGAGGCAGCCACTTCATATCTACGTTGTAATATTGATCAACAGCATGTGAGAACACCCTGTCAGTTACAATTGCCCTTGCCCTTCATTCCTCCTGAAAACATCTTGACACCAAGTAAAAGCTACATAAGAATCTTACTCATTGACTACAGTTCAGCCTTCAATGCTATGATCCCCTTGAGACTGATTACTAAATTTAGTGATCTTGGGCTAAGCCCCACTCTCTGCAACTGGATCCTTATCTTTCTGACACACAGGCCACAAGCTGTCAAGATTGGGGACAATATTTCATCATCACTAACACTCAGCCCCCTACTGTACTCCCTGTATATCTATGACAGCGTCGCCAAATACCAAACTAATGCCATTTACAAGTTTACTGATGACGCCACCATAGTCGGTCAAATCTCAGATGGCAACGAAACAGACTACTGATGGGAGGTGGAAGACTTGGAAAAATGGTACAAGAACAACCTAGCTCTCAATGTCAGCGAAACCAAGCAACTCATTGACTTTTGGCGAGATGTTACTCATGCCCCCCTATACATTAACAGCACAGAGGTCGAACGAGTGGAGAGTGTCAAACTCCTGGGAATAGTCATCCACACAAGCTTTCTTGGACTCTTCATGTGGACGCACTGGTTACAAAGGCCCAACAACATCTCTTCTTCCTCAGGCAGCTGAGGAAATTGGCATGATGGCTAATACCCTTGGCAACTTTAACCTAACCTAAAAAAAAAGGACTCAGTCGGCTGAACAGGTAAGCTACTTAATGTTCTTGTTTAGGAGACTAAGTGTAGAGTTATGGCAGCATAGGCAGTGGAATGTTCCTCCTGCAGGATGTTTGAGGTAGGGGTGACCACCGATGCTCCTGCCGACTTCACCTGCAGGAAGTGCAGCCAGCTCCAGCTCCTCAAAGACTGTGTTAGGGAACTGGAGTTGGATGAACTGAGGAATATTCGAGAGGCTGAGAGGGTGATAGATAGAAGCTACAGGGACGTAGTTATGCCAGAGAACAGAGGTAGCTGGGTAACAGTTAGAGTGGGAAGGGGAGGAAGCAGGCAGTGCAGGGTTCCCCTGTGGTCATTCCCCTCAACAATAAGTATACCACTTTGGATACTGTTGGGGGGGGGGGGGGGAAAAACGGCCTAGCAGGGGTAATCTGCAGTGACCGGGTCTCTGGCACGAGGTCTGGCTCTGAGGCCCAGAAGGGAAAGGGGAAGAGGTGGAGAGTGCTGGTTATAGGAGACTCTGCAGTTAGAGGGACAGACAGGCGGTTCTGTGGAAATGGGCGAGACTTTCTGATGGTTTGTTGCCTCCCGGGTGCCAGGGTCCGAGACGTCTCGGACCGTGTCTTCAGAATCCTTAAGGGGGAGGGTGTGCAGCCAGAAGTAGTGGTGCACATTGGCACCAATGACATAGGTAGGAAGAGGGGTGGGGAGGTCATTCAGGAGCTCAGGGAGTTAGGCTAGAAGCTAAAAGCTAGGACGGACAGAGTCGTCATCTCTGGGTTGTTGTCAGTGCCAGTGAGGCAAGGAATAGGGAGAGTGCAGTTGAACATGTGGCTGCAAGGATGGTGTAGGAGGTGGGGGCGGGGGCGGTGGGATTCAGGTATTTGGACAATTGGACTGCATTCTAGGGAAGGTGGGACCTGTACAAGTAGGACGGGTTGCACCTGAACCAGAAGGGCACCAATATCCTGGGAGGTAGGTTTGCTAGCACTCTTCAGGGGGGTTTAAACTAATTTGGCAGGGGGATGGGATCCGGACTTGTATTCCAACAAGTAGTTTAGCTGTTTTTCAGGATGTCCAAGAATGTAGGGAGGCTGTGGAGAAGGTAGCACTTACCAGGGAATACTTGCGGACACAGAGATGGGCTCAAGTGTGTATACTTTAATGCAAGGAGGATCAGAAATAAGATGGGTGAACTTAAGGCGTGGATCGGTACTTGGGACTACAATGTTGTGGCCATCACGGAAACGTGGATAGAAGAGGGACAGGAATGGTTGTTGGAGGTTCCTGGTTACAGATGTTTCAGTAAGATTAGGGAGGGTGGTAAAAAAAGAAGGGGGGGGTGGCGTTGCTAATTAGAAATGGTATAACGCCTGCAGAAAGGCAGTTCGAGGGGAATCTGCCTTTGGAGGTAGTATGGGCTGAAGTCAGAAATAGGAAAGGAGCAGTCACCTTGTTGGGTGTTTACTATAGGCCCCCCAATAGCAGCCGAGATGTGGGGAAACAGATTGGGAAACAGATTTTGGAAAGGTGCAGAAGCCACAGGGTAGTAGTCATGGGCGATTTCAACTTCCCAAATATTGATCGGAAGCTCTTTAGATCAAGGAGATTGGACGGGGCTGTGTTTGTGCAGTGTGTCCAGAAAACTTTTCTAACTCAGTATGTAGATTGTCTGACCAGAGGGGAGACCATATTGGATTTGGTACTTGGTAACGAACCGGGACAAGTGGTGGGCTTGTTAGTGGGTGAGCATTTTGGTGATGGTGACCACAATTCTGTGACTTTCATCTTGGTTATGGAGAGAGATAGGTGCGTGCAACAGGGCAGGATTTACAATTGGGGGAAGGGTAAATACGATGTTGCAAGACAGGATCTGAGGAGCATAAATTGGGAGCACAGGCTGTCAGGGAAGGATGTCGTTGAAATGTGGAACTTTTTCAAGGAACAGATACGATGTGTCCTTGATATGTATGTACCTGTCAGGCAGGAAAGAGATGGTCGTGTGAGGGAACCTTGGTTGACGAGGGAGGTTGAATGTCTTGTAAGGAGGAAGAAGGAGGCTTACATAAGGTTGAGGAAACAAGGTTCAGACAGAGTGTTGGAGGGATACAGGATAGCCAGGAGGGAGCTGAAGAAAGGGATTAGGAGAGCTAAGAGAGGGCATGAAAAATCTTTGGCGGGTAGGATCAAGGATAACCCCAAGGCCTGTTATGTGTATGTGAGAAACAGAAGAATGACGAGAACGAGGGTAGGTCCGATCAAGGACAGTAGTGGGAGACTGTGTATTGAGTCGGAAGAGATAGGAGAGGTCTTGAATGAGTACTTTTCTTCAGTATTTACAAGTGAGAGGGACCGTATTGTTGAAGAGGACAGTATGAAACGGACTGGTAAGCTAGAGGAAATACTTGTTAGGAAGGAAGATGTGTTGGGCATTTTGAAAAACTTGAGGATAGACAAGTCTCCCGGGCCTGACGGGATATATCCTAGGATGATGTGGGGAGCAAGAGAGGAAATTGCAGAACCGTTGGCAATGATCTTTTGGGCTTCACTGTCAATGGGGGTGATGCCAGGGGACTGGAGAGTGGTGAATGTTGTGCCCCTGTTCAAAAAAAGGAATAGGGATAACCCCGGGAATTACAGGCCAGTTAGTCTTACTTCGGTGGTAGGCAAAGTGATGGAAAGGGTACTGAGGGATAGGATTTATGAGTATCTGGAAAGACACTGCTTGATTAGGGACAGCCAGCACGGATTTGTGAGGGGTAGGTCTTGCCTTACAAGTTCTTTGAGGAGGTGACCAAGCATGTGGATGAAGGTAGAGCAGTGGATGTAGTGTACATGGACTTTAGTAAGGTATTTGATAAGGTTCCCCATGGTAGGCTTATGCGGAATGTCAGGAGGCATGGGATAGTGGGAAGTTTGGAGCTAAAAATGTGTTGCTGGAAAAGCGTAGCAGGTCAGGCAGCATCCAAGGAACAGGAGAATCGGCTTTTTGGGCATAAGCCCTTCTTCAGGAAGTTTGGCCAGTTGGATAGAGAACTGGCTAACCAGTCGAAGTCAGAGAGTGGTGGTAGATGGTAACTATTCAGCCTGGAGCCCAGTTACAAGTGGAGTTCCACAGGGATCAGTTCTGGGTCCTCTGCTGTTTGTAATTTTTATTAATGACTTGGAAGAGGGAGTCGAAGGGTGGGTCAGTAAATTTACAGATGATACGAAGATTGGTGGAGTTGTGGATAGGGAGGAGGGCTGTTGTCAGCTGCAAAGGGACTTAGATATGATGCAGAGTTGGGCTGAGGAGTGGCAGATGGAGTTCAACCCTGTCAAGTGTGAGGTTGTCCATTTTGGAAGGACAAATAAGAATGTGGAATACAGGGTTAATGGTAGGGTTCTTAGTAATGTGGAGGAGCAGAGGGATCTTGGGGTCTATGTTCATAGATCTTTGAAAGTTGACACTCAGGTGGATAGAGCTTGTAAGAAGGCCTGTGGTGTATTAGCATTCATTAGCAGAGGGATTGAATTCAAGAGTCGTGAGGTGATGTTGCAGCTGTATAGGACCTTGGTTAGGCCACATTTGGAGTACTGTGTGCAGTTCTGGTCGCCTCACTTTAGGAAAGATGTGAAGCTTTGGAGAAGGTGCAGAGGAGATTTACCAGGATGTTGCCTGGAATGGAGAATAGGTCGTACGAGGATAGGTTGAGAGTGCTAGGCCTTTTCTCATTGGAACGGCGAAGGATGAAGGGTGACTTGATAGAGGTTTATAAGATGATCAGGGGAATAGATAGAGTAGACAGTCAGAGACTTTTTCCCGGGTACAACAGAGTGTTATAAGGGGACATAAATTTAAGGTGAAGGGTGGAAGGTATGGGGGGGATGTCAGGGGTAGGTTCTTTACCCAGAGAGTGGTGGGGGCATAGAATGCGCTGCCTGTGGGAGTGGCAGAGTCAGAATCATTGGTGACCTTTAAGCGGCAATTGGATAGGTACATGGATAGGTGCTTAAGCTAGGACAAATGTTCGGCACAACATCGTGGGCCGAAGGGCCTGTTCTGTGCTGTATTATTCTATTGTATAACTTTTATAGGTGCGCCATCGAGAGCATTCTGTCTGGATGTATCACTACCTGGTATGGCAACTGTACCATTCAAGATGGTTACAGAGAGTGGTGAACTCAGCCCGGAAAATCAAAAAGGCCAACCTCCCATCTTTAGAATCCATCTACCAGGCCCGCTGTCCAGGAAAGGCTGCCAGCATTCTTAAAGATCCGTCCCACCCTGACAATGTTTTTCTACAACCTTTACCATCAGGGAGAAGGTACAGAAGCCTGAACACATGCACCAGCCAGTTTCACAACAGTTTCTACCCTCCCGTTGTTAGAATACAGAATGGACTCACAAACTCTTAACATTCACTTGTACCTGTGTTTTTGTTTTTGCTGCTGTTTTCCTATTATTTACTATCTATGCTACTTAACCATATGATCTGCCTACATTGCCTCGGTACACATGACAATAAATTCAATTCAATTCAATTCAATTCATTGAGTAAGTGAGAATGCAATTGAATCCAGTGATTTCCTATTGTAAAAATGGTGCCAGTAAAAATCCCACCAGATTTTCTGATCTAAACATGAAATTTTCCGATAATTACTTTTCTTCGCTCTCGATCTATTAATAGTCCATCATGAAAAATTTCATCTGGGGTGTGCAGATGTAAAACCTAGGAAAAGAAAGCCAATAGCACTGGAATATGAATGCATTAGAAGTACTGGAGATCCATTTTGAGATACACAAGACCAATTGGGCTAGTATATGTCATTTGCAAATTTGTCTGGTTTATTCCTTGCATGTTTTGAAATGGTAGGAAGATTTTCTATCTTTTCTTTTGTTTACTGAATAAATAATTAATAGGAACACAATGCAGATTTGTGCAAATTAGCTGTTTACATATATTGCTGGAGTATAATCAACTGGAATTTCTGCAAGGTTTCCCCAGATCATCTGCTGTAAAATCAAGGAGAGATCAAAGGGAAACTGGCTAGTTTTTTTAGTTTTGGAGTTGGAGGGAAAGAAATTTGAATTTATATAGCACCTCTCAAACTCTCATTTTGTCCTAAAATGGTTCACAGTCAGTAAAGTACACTTGTAATGCAGTCACTGTTCTAGATTAGATTACTTACAGTGTGAAAACAGGCCTTTCGGCCCTCCAAGTCCACACCGACCTGCCGAAGCGCCACCCACCCAGACCCATTCCCCTACACTATGGGCAATTTAGCATGGCCAATTCACCTAACCTGCACATTTTTTTTGGACTTGAGGAAACCAGAGCACACCCACGCAGACACGGGGAGAATGTGCAAACTCCACACAGTCAGTCGCCTGAGGCAGGAATTGAACCCAGGTCTCTGGCGCTGTGAGGCAGCAGTGCTAACCACTGTGTCACCATGCCACCCACATTACAAATCTTGCCGTTTTTGCACTGGAGGTTACTGGTGCAATCTTTAAAAAAAACTGCAGTTAAGCAATGACATAGCTTTTAGAATAAATGAATGGCTATAACTAAACTGAGAAGTATGAGGGGCTGGCAGGGGTGGAAGACTCCTTATCATGTCTTGAGACATGGTCATTGCATATCAATGACAGAAGATCAAAATGATTGGACAATGAGGGCAGGAAGTCAGTCAAGAAAGTGTGGTGTAGTAGGTTGGAGGAAATGGATGACAGTGACACTGGTAGTAATTCTGTGTTAGTAGGAGGCCTGGTTGATTCTGAAGATTGTGTGAGAAGACAAGTGGCCCAAGTGCTAACCGTCAGGTTTGGAACCAGGCAATAATCAGGCAGCTCTTTCAGGGTCAGAACCTGAAGCAAAGTAAGCCTGGGGCATTGGACTGTCCTCACAGGAAATGGGCCAGATTGCTATGGAGCCTGGAAGGCCCCTATTCCTTCCAGTCTCATGCAATAAAATAAAATTTAGCTTCAGAGTGCTTCTTCAAATGAAGCATTTCAGGGAACAACAGGCTGTTAAAGCAAAAAAATGGAGTGTGCATAGTGCATGCTTTGTACACTGCTATCCTAAAATTCAAACTGGATTTGAAGATTACATACTAAAAAGATCATTCTCATGATTCACAATTGAAAAATCATCTTGTTCCATTTTTCTTCCTTCCATCTTCATTTCTGCTTTATGTTGTGGAGCATTAAAAAAGGAGATTGCTCCTCAACTTGGCCAGTTTTTTCCTTTGACATAATTTTTAATATTAAACACAGGAGGAAAAGTGCTGGCTGTGTTATCTGCCACATCTAGTGATCGGTTGTACCCGGAAAAAACAGCATGTTCAATGGTGTTTTTTAATTCATTCATGTGATGTTGGTGTCACTAACTAGGCCAATATTTACCATCTTCTGTACTTGCCATGTAGCTGTTGGTGGTGAGCTTGCTTCTTTGACCTGCTGCAGTCCTTGGTATGTTGGTACAGCCACAATAATGTCAGAGATAGCACTCCAGGATATTGACAGCAGCAATGATGAAACAGTGATATATTTCCAATTTAGGATGATGTATGATTTGGATAGCTCAGGAACACTTATAACTTGCATTTTTCTACCAGGTTGCTTTGCAAAACAGGCACACACACATATATATCTCACGCAATTACATAGGATGCAGTAAATAGCTCTTGGCTTGTTCTCTTAGTGCACAGAATGCTCAGCTAAAGACTGCCAGCCTCGGAGGCTTGCATTGCTTTTTAGTATGGAGGGAGAGGCAGGCAGTTTATCACATTGGCTGAGTTAGCGGGAGTGCGAGCAAGTGCAGAGAGAAAATAGTGGCCCTGACCCCTGCAGAGCAGAGGTCATTGAGCTTTCTCTGCACTGCTGTACATTCATTTCATGGTACACAAGACTGAGCCAGGCCATTATCTGGTGTGGCCTTCTGCAGATGGATAAACAACTGGCTTCCTCTCCACCATTTGGTTTGTCAAGATATCCAGGGCCCTGTCCACAAAGCAGGATGTGAACTTTCCTTTCCTGTGGGTATGCCATCAGTATTAAGGTTGAGCACCACATTGAGAGAGGCAGTTCCTGGCTTTTATAGTGCCTGAATTGGCACTCAGCTGGGTTTTAAATATGGTACCAGCAGCATGAAATGTACAAGCAGCAATGAGCACCTCTGTCCCTCCAGCCATGTGATTCCCCAAAAGGAATCAAGAACAGAGTTGCACATTTGATGAGGTGAAGGATGGATGATTATGTGAGCAATGACAATGATGGATGGGAGAGGCTCATGGCTGGAGGTGGTGCTCCCCTTTTCTTTGGGGGGGGGGGGGGGGGGGGGGGGGGGGGGGAAAGAGATCTTTCAGTGCTGAAACTGATTTCCGTGCTTCTTGGAGAAATAATTACTGTTTGTTTTTCATACGTTTTACATTGCTTTTGATTTTTTTAAAGTTCCAAAAGCAACAATAGTTTAAACAGGAGGAAAGGGAGAGAGCAGGAGGTTAAGTTTAAGGAGAGTAACCACGTAGCAAGGTCAGAGACTGCAGAATTCCAAATGGCTCTAGAGATACCTTATAGAGGTTTATAAAATCATGAAGGGTGTTGAGAAGGTGAATAACCAAGGTCTTTTTCCCAGGGTAGGAGAGTCCAAAACTAGAAGGCATAGATTGAAGGTGAGAGGAGAAATATTTAAAAGGGACCTGAGAGAGACAGAGAGACAGAGAGACAGAGAGACAGAGAGACAGAGAGACAGAGAGACAGAGAGACAGAGAGACAGAGAGACAGAGAGACAGAGAGACAGAGAGACAGAGAGACAGAGAGACAGAGAGACAGAGAGACAGAGAGACAGAGAGACAGAGAGACAGATCCTTTCGCTGTTTTTGCCTGGCTTCCATTTTATCCCTAACGCCAAGTTTCAAGATGCTCGATGCCTTCCCAGAGACTCCTCTTCCACTTAGGGGGGTCTTAGGCTAGTGATACCCAGGTGGCTGTGGGAAAGCCACACAGTTTGTCAGTGAGGTCTTAAGGGTATCACTGAAGTGCTTCCTCTGTTCACCCGAGACCCGCCTGCCATTTCAAAGTTGGGAGTAGTGCACCTGCTCGTAAAGTCTCTTGTCAGTCATGCGGATGACACGCAAAACCCATTGTAGTCAATCCAGGGTGTTTAGTGTTGGTGATATTGATCTGGTGAAGGATGCTGGTGTTGGTGCAATCTTCTCCCCAGCTGATTTGCAGGATCTTGCACAGGCAGCGTTGGTGGTACTGCTCCAGCACCTTGATGAGTCTGCTGTATACAGTCCACTCCAAATGTTAGAAGCCAGCTATTTAGCAATAGACAAAAGTGAAACAGGATAACAAAAAGGACTCTCTGTCATGCTGAAAGTCAGTCAGTCAGTCATTATCCCAAAGGAATCAGAACTATAGAATCTTAATCAATCCACAAAAATAAGAATCGTGAAACTGACTATTCAACTATCAATGACAACTTATAGGAAACCAACACTGCAGCAACTGCACAGCTCTCTGCTCTTCACAAACAATTCAGATGCTGATCCATGTTTTTTAGGTTCAGAGTGTTACAAGGGGACATAAATTTAAGGTGAAGGGTGGAAGGTATAGGGGAGATGTCAGGGGTGGGTTCTTTACCCAGAGAGTGGTGGGGGCATGGAATGCGCTGCCCGTGGGAGTGGTAGAGTCAGAATCATTGGCGACCTTTAAGCGGCATTTAGATAGGTACATGGATGGGTGCTTAATCTAGGTTAGAAGTTCGGCACAACATCGTGGGCCGAAGGGCCTGTTCTGTGCTGTATTGTTCTATGTACCTTTTTGGATTCCCCTCTTTATTTTTAGTGTGTATCTTATGGTAGTATTTCTTATTGTGTGTGGTAATTAAGAAACTCACTTTTCTCTTCATTCAGAAAAGCCTGGTTGAATTGCTCCTTTTGAAACACAAGTTCACTTGGATTTGGGAGAAATACCTCCATAACGGAAGGGATCAATTTTTAAATTAACCTTGTAGCAACCAACCAAGAGTGTGGATAAATAAAGAAGGGAGCCAATTCACCCCTCCACACCCAGTAGCTTATCAGTTCAGGTATCCCAGCTGGACCTGTAACTAATTGGGGAACCTTGCCTCACATCTTGTCATATCACATTAAAGTAAAACAAAGGAGTCTTCACTCACTGCTTGGACCTTTTCCTCTCAGTCTACCTGTGGGACCAACCTCTGACCATTCAACTGAAAAGCCATTGTAATTGTTGAATGTGATCTCATATTCATCTTATAAGCAACTTTTATCCTTACTTTAAATCTTTAAGCTAATAACATGATCATGTTTTACTTATACAATTTTTAGCAATAAGTGTCCAATGAACTAAACCTTGTTTAGTTGTACTGATGATAATTAATGTGTGTTTCAACTTAAAAAAATAGAAAGCATAAAAAAGTAATACAGTTTATTAATTCTTTAAGGGTACACCAAATGTGATTATGACAGCTACCAGTGGCAAATTGAAGATCTAGCTCATTGTGGTTTTGAAATGATACATTACAATTGTAATGTCTAAATTTCTTAATGTTATCTCAACCCCTTGACCTGTCTGTTATCTAGAATGTAATATTCCATATCAGGCTTATGAATGTGACATTAGTCTGTCGAAAAAGATCCCTAATGTTTGATTAAATGATGTGTCTTGTGCTTCATGATGCAATCTGTGATTCTGTTCCAGATGTTGTTTATTCATCTGTGAAATTAGGAATGCTTCT
Source organism: Chiloscyllium punctatum (assembly GCF_047496795.1). Classification (NCBI taxonomy): domain Eukaryota; kingdom Metazoa; phylum Chordata; class Chondrichthyes; order Orectolobiformes; family Hemiscylliidae; genus Chiloscyllium; species Chiloscyllium punctatum. The sequence continues at coordinate 55,828,935 of NC_092746.1, read as the reverse complement.
CAGTACAATCATAGCCATTTGAACATATTTAATACAAACTGGCAGGAGGCATACAATTTTCACCCGATTTGCTTGGCAGGATTGACTCTGGATTTGAACCCATCTTATATAGCATCACATTGGCTGGGTTGCAAAACCAGCTTTGCACCCAAACCTGTCAGTTTCCTCACTGAGTTAAGTTAAAAACATCCCAAAATGACTACTTCTAATGTGAACAACATATGGATTGTGACTTTAGTTCATTTTCTAAAAGATCAACAATCAAATTAATTTGATTCGCCAAAAGAGATGCTTGTTTAGGGTACTCATTTACAAAATTCAGCTGATCAGATTTCAACTTCAACTACATTAAATGCATTCAAACTTCCCAGTGAAACAGATGGACATTCATTTCTCAACTTCGCAGAGTCCTTTCTCTCACTAGGTTTATTCTCAGCTTCTTTTCATTAGCAGCTGAAAAATATTGTAATCTATTGATTTATTATTGTCACATGTACTAATATAAAATGAAAAGTATTGTTTTATGTTATAGAACATAGTACATAGAAAAGTACAGCACAGAACAGGCCCTTTGGCCCACGATGTTGTGCCGAGGTTTAATTCTAATGCAAAACATAGTAACTTAACCGACACATCCCTCAACTCACTGCTATCCATGTGCATGTTCAGCAGTTGCTTAAGTGTCCCCAATGATTCTGCTTCGACCACCACAGCTGGCAACGCATTCCATGCATTCACAACTCTCTGCGTAACGAACCTACCTCTGAGGTCTCTTTTATACTTTCCTCCTAATATCTTCAAACTATGATTTCTCGTACCAGTCAATCCTGCCCTGGGGAAAAGTCTCTGGCTACTGACTATCTATTCCACTCATTATTTTCATCCTCGATCAGGTCTCCTCTCTTCCTCTCCAGAGAGAAAAGTCCGAGCTTATTCAATCTTTCTTCATAAGGCAAGCCCTCCAGTCCAGGCAGCATCCTGGTAAACCTTCTTTGCATCCTCTCCTAAGCCTCTGTATTTCTCCTACAGTAAGGTGACCAGAACTGGACACAATATTCCAAGTGTGGTCTCACCAGGGACTTGTAGAGCTGCAGCAAAACCTCACGGCTCTTAAACTCGATACCTCTGTTAATGAAAGCCAAAACACCATATGCTTTCTTAGCAACCCTATCCACTTGGGTGGCAAGTTTGAGGGATCTATGTATTTGCACACTGAGATCCCTCTGTTCCTCCATACTGCCAAGAATCCTGTTTTTAATCCTATATTCAGCATTCAAGTTCAACTCTCCAAAATACCATCACTTCGCATTTATCCAGGTTGAACTCCATCTGCCATTTCTCAGCCCAGCTCTGCATCCAGTCTATGTCGTGCTGCAGTAGCTCTCTATACTATTGATGACACCTCCAACCTTTGTGTCATCTGCAAATTTACTCACCCACCCCTTATCCTCCTCACCCAAGTCATTTATAAAAACTACAAAGAGCAGAGGCCCAAGAACAGAGCCCTACGGGACACCACTCAACACTGGCCTCCTGACAGAATACTTTCCATTCACAACCACATCCAGGCAAATTATACCTTATACAAGTACATCAGGGTAATAAAACAGAGTGCAGAATTTACAATCACAACTACAGAGAAGTTGCAGAGAAAGATCAACTCCAATATAAGAGGTCCATTCAAAATGCTGATAACAGCAGGGAAGAAGTCATTCTTAGATCTGTTCATATGTGTTTTCAAACTTCTGTATCTTCTGCCTGATGAAAGAGTGTGGAAGAGAGTATAACAGGGGGGGTCGTTGATGAACATTTTCTTGCTACCATTTCTACGACTTGACTTATTGTGCTAATCTAATTTCTTTCTACTGAATTCAACTCCAACTTGCTGCCAGGCAACACTCCTTGAGTGAAGTTTTGGTGGCTTTAGAAGCTACCGTGATTGAGATCATCCTGTTCGTTATCTCCTCTCTCTGGTGATTGCAAGATTAAGCTTTTCAGTAAAGCTGTGGGATTTTTGTACTGTCGGTTATTCAGCACTGTCATCAGAATTCCAGGTGATAGGTTATCATGGTCTTGCGTTCCTTCTGCTCATGAATTTTTATTATTAGTAATGTCCTATGATTAAGCCATAATTCATTACTGACAATAAAATTAACGATGGTTTGTAAATATTCAGTGCTGACTGCTATATGTGGTGCTCACTGGCTTGATAATCAGAGTCTTCACAATGCTCAAATGGAGGGTGCAGAGATTGATAAACAAGCAACAATGATGTAAAAAAACCCTAAAATTTGAAACATTATGGAACTTGCAGAAATAATTATTTCATTTTTTTTAATGTACAGAATGAGAGGTCTGCTGAAACCTCATTGATTAATATTGAACCTTGTTTTTTTTTAAGTGCAATTTTTAGATTGCAGTTCTCTTCTAGCCAATCTAAATTCCTTTGGGACATTAAAACTAATGCTAATATTGAGACAGTAATCCAAAGAAAATCATAAACTAACAACATCTTAGTTAAATGAACATTGTACATTGGAAATGATCAGAAAGCATCAGCAAAAGAATGCAGAAACTGTGACATGGTTCTGTCAAATTCAATTGATTTCCTTCAGCCCTTGGTCATTGATTTGATGAGCTACTTTTGGTTAAATAGCCTTCACCATTCACGATTAACTTATCCTATGGCTTTCCAGCTATTGAAAAATGTTAGGGGAAGCTATAGATAGAAGCATCAAATGAGAAAAATATAAAGGATAAATATTGAATACTATTATTAAAGGTAAATTAGACTGCTAAGAATTCAATTCCAGGAATGGTAATTTATTTAGCACAGAGACTTCCAGCAGTAATTTTGGATAATGGTCATATCATAAGATGCATCAAAGAACACTGCTATTAAAATATGTTTGTCCAAACCTCTCCTCAGGTATTAAAAATCAGGGTTTGAAGACCTTTGCTTATCAGATCTAGAGTAAACATTAGAAACAGAAGGTGGCTTTGAGGACAATTACATGGTAATTATTTAGTGATAGCATTTATGTCTTAACAAAGCACCTTTACAGAACTAAAAAGAATCAAAAGATCTTTGAATTTGTCTTAAGTCTCAAGTCATAATCACTGCATTTCTTATTATTAAAGCAATGAATCCTCCTACAGTTAGATTTTAAATGTTAGTCATTTTGTAGTGGATGTCTTTATTTAAACAGATAAATGCATTTCATCAAATGACTGGATTTCTTTCCTCAGCACGTATGATTTCAATTGTAACTTTGATATTCATTGGCCCGAATTTTCCAATGGTTGGACATTCCTTATTCTAGTGGGGATGCGAGTTGTATATGAGGATCCTCCAGAATTCTAATCAACATACACTCCAAAGGAATGACCCAGGAAAATGAAGATTCCACTGAGCCATTCCTTTACAAGGAGCCCTCTGAAAGTATCCATTCTAATCAGTGACTTTCAAAGAAATGAAGTAGACAACTCAGGGAAGGTTAGATTATTAATCCTTCATCTAACTCCTGAGTAACTATTCAACTGACCCCATTCTTAGCACACACATCCACAACTACACCTCCCCCAGACATCTTACAACCTTCAAATCCTGTCTTGTCCCTTACCCTCTCTCCCATGGAGCTCTGCACCTCTCCTTCTCTCCGGAACCAATACCCTTCTATCCCCTGCTTTGGATCAATTCACACTTACTCTTCCAAAAGAATCTCAAATGCATTAGACAAGCTCAAGGGCTGAGGCTCCTTCAACACAATTTCCTGGGTATCTCTACCTCACTTATTGTCACACACTCTTGTCTCTGAACACTGGCCAGGTAGATACTGTAAGGGGTGTGACTATGTCCTGAAACACAGCATATAGGTAACTCTTCCCCTCGGTGATGTGACTCAGTGTTCAAAACTCAGAATCCCAGCTCAATAACTCTGAGCTAGAGTTCCTCAAGCAGCCAAGTAGCTTCCCTTGCTACAGATATGGACACGATGAACCACAATTGGGTCCACTAGCTCCAAACATTGTACAGGTATAACACATCATCTGTTGCTACATTCATATTTTAAATTACTTAGTTTTTAATTTGCTTTTTCAAAAAAAATTCCTACTGGTCTTTTAGTTTCTAACATGTAAATAGTTTCCATATTTACCTTCAATTTCACAGTAACCTATAACAGTGAAATTCGTAGCTATTACCAAACAAGGGATGTGAGGTTATCTGATGATGTCACTCTCTCTATTGCAGTGAGCCCCTAATGCTGGGCTCCAATTACTCCTGTAACACCTTGGAGCCAAAACAAGCAAAAAAAAACACCTTTCTCTCTGCAGCATATTCCCACTGCCTCCAAAGACTCCAAACCTTATATACTCACTTGGGCTGAATCTCACTCTGGATGATCTCTTTTTCCTGCAGGTTACTAGTCTTGCATTTTCAATAAACATTCTTAAATAGAGCTCAGGTGAGCTGAGATGACTCACACTAGTTAAACTTCAATGGTAATCAACACCTATTGAGACTGTATTCAGATTTCAGTTGATTGACTGATAACTGTCCCTCAGTCAGCTGAGTTAGCTACTTTATTAATCCGCTAACTAGACAACTGAATTTCAAACTTTTAAAATGGAGAAAGAAAAGAAAGATTTACCAGTTTCACTCCCATGTAGCCTCCAAATTCCATAACCTACACACTCACTCGGGCTGTGTCTGACTCTGAATGTGATCTCTCTTCCCTGAGCATGCACAGCTTACTGGTCTCTACTGTTCTGTGTTTACAACCCGCTGAAGAACTAGTAAAAACCATGCTCCTTTACGTGACATATTTTGCCCACATTAAAGGTACAAATCCCAGAAAAAAAACATATGATTTGTATGTCCATGAATTCTTTGAAAACAATCTTTTCATGTAAATTGTTGTAGTTTGCTTCAGAGCTACTTCTTTCAAACATGACTGCTTGACTTAATTGTTCCTAAATCCTATATGGACTTCATTAACTGTTACAGCTGTTGTGCTAAAGTGAATAAATCCCTCTGCGCTTTTGACCCTTGCCTCTTAATTGATACACTAACCACTCAAAGCTTGCTGTCTTCTTAGTCTCTTACTTCCTAAAAAAAGTTCCTCATAGATAACACTCAGACAGCATAAGTACCCCAAAGCAATGTATCAAGAGCATTAAATTCTAAGATACAGGACATTTTATAAATCTTCAAGCTACAATATACAATTGTCCTGAATGTTTTATTCCTTTTATAGGATGTGGGCATCGCTGGCTAGCCAGCATTTATTGCCCTCACCTAGTTGCCCTTGAGAAGGTGGTGGTGAGCTGCTTAGGTTGACCCACAAAGCCATTAGGGAGGGAATTCCAGGATTTTGACTCAGTGACGGTGAAAGAACAGTGACATACTTCCAAATTAGGATGGTGAGTGGCTTGCAGGTGGAGACTTTCCCATATACCTGCTGCCCTTGTCCTTCTAGATGGAAGTGGTCCTGGGTTTGGAAGATGCTGTCTGAGGATCTTTGGTGAACTTCTGCAGTGTATCTTATATGCACTGCTGCTACTGAGCATCAGTGGTGGAGGGAATGGATACTTGGTGGATGTTGTGCCGATCAAGCGGGCTGCTTTGACCTGGATGGTGTCAAGCTTCTTAAGTGTTGTTGGGTCTGCATTCATCCAGGAAAGTGGGGAGTAACCCCTCATAATCCTGATTTGTGCCTTATGGATGGTGGACAGGCTTTGAGAAGTCATAATGTGGCAGTGCTAGTGTTGGACAATGTCAAAAATCACACAACACCAGGTTATAATCCAACAGGTTTATTTGAAAACACTAGCTTTTGGAGTGTTGCTTCTTTATCAGTAAACCAGTTCAATTATAACCTGGTGTTGTGTGATTTTTAACTTCATCTCACGGGTGTAGTGAGATAAGTGGCAGAAGACACAGAATTTGTAAGTAAAAAAATCAAAGGGTCATACAACTGATGCAAATGCATTGAACAAACCTAAAATGGCTGACTCCCTCCCGTTAAATGTTTAATTAGTGAGAAAAGAGATGCAGGTTTCAATTGATTAAAATGCAATTCCCAGAACTTCTTTCAAGTCACTGTCCTGGGATAGCTAAAGGCTTTATCAGTGTATGCAAGAGGTGACATCTCAGGTTAGACAATTCATTTTAGGTGTGAGGCCCTGTTTAGAATCTGTCTGTGTTTTAACTGGAGTCAGACTGGTTTTATATCCAAAGCAGGAATTTATAAAATGCCTTGCTGACTGACAGTATGCTTTTTGAACAAAATAGAATGTATCTGCAAATACAAATCTGCAAATGCAAATTCACTCCATAAGCTTATATGTATGCGTATGCATGTGTGTGTGTTTGTGTGTGTGTGCGTGAGAGAGAGAGTTTGTCTGTTTGTGTGAAAGTGTGTGTGTACTTGACAAATAGTGTTTCTGAGTGTGAGGGAATAAAAGTGTGTGGTTATGTGCATGCATGTGAGTGTGACTATGTGTGTGACAGAGAATATGTGTGCAAGTGTTTGTGTGAGTGTGTGTGTGCCTGTGTGAGAGAGTATGTGTGTGCATGTTTTTCAGATAAAGTGTGTGTGAGTGTGGATGTGTATGTACGAAAGAAAGTCTGTGTGTGAGACAGCGTCTGTGTGAGTGTTTGTGTGAGACTGTGTGTGTGTGTGAATGTATAGTGTGGTGGCATCACCTGTAGTGTGACATGAACCCAAGATCATGGTTGAGGCCATCTTCATAGGTACTGAACTTGGCTATCAGCCTGTGCTTGGCGATTTTGTGTATCCTGAAGCCTTGGAGGATATTTACCGAAGATCTGAGGCTTAATATCCTTGACTGCTGAAATGTCCCCACTGGGAAGAAGCACCCCTGTCTGACAATTGTAGCGCAGTGTCCATTCATCATTGCATTTGTATGGTTTTGCCAATATACAATGCCTCGGGGCATCCTTGTTTGCAGCATATGAGGTAGACAATGTTGGCCAAGTCACATGAGTATCTGCCAAGTAGGTGGTGGGTGGTGTTCCCATGTGTGATGGTGGTATCTATGTTGATGGTCTTAACATGTCTTGCAGAGGTTCCCATGGCAGGGTTGTGTGGTGTTCTGGTGGACGTTGTCCTGAAGGCTAGGTAGTTTGCTGTGAACAATGGTCTATTTAAGGTTTAGTGGTTGTTTGACAGCGAGAAGTGGAGGCATAGGGAAGATCTTGGTGAGAAATTCATTGTTATCGATAATATGTTGCAGGGTGTGAAGAACATGGTGTAGTTTCTCTGCTCTGGAGAAGTACTGGACAACTGAAGGACACCCTATTGTTCATATCCTGTGTCTGTCTTTTAAGGAAGTCATTTTGGTTTTTCACTGTGCCATGTCAGGATAGCTGATTGATTAGTTAAGCATCATATCCCATTCTTATGAGGGCATTTTTCAACACCTTCGGGTGTCCGTTGTGTTCCTCCTCATCTGAACAGACGCTGTGTATGCATACGGCTTGTCTGTAGGGGATAGCTTTTTGTAATATGTTTAGAGTGGAAGCTAGAGAAGTGCAGCATCACAATGTTATCCGTGGGCTTGTGGTAGAGTAAGGTGCTGAAGTGTACATTATTGTTGGAGATGCGTGTGTCCAAAAATGAGACTGATTCTGAAGAGTATTCCATGGCAAGTCTGATGATGGGACAAAACTTATTGATATCACTATGTAGTTATTCCAGTGATTCCTCGCCATGAGTCCAAAGGAAAAAAATACCACCAATGTACCTGGTGTATAATGTTGGTTGGAGGTCCTGCACAGCAAAGAAGTTTTGCTTGAGCTTGTGCATAAAAATATTGGCAATTTGTGGTGCAAACCTGGTCTCCCTGGCTGTTCTGTGTGTCTGGATGAAGAACTTGTTGTCAAAGGTGAAGACGATATGGTTGAGGATGAAGCAGATGAGTTGTAGGATGGTGCCTGGAGATTATCAGTTTTTGATGTTGAGTACTGAGGCTGTTGTGGCGATGCCGCTGTCAGTGGGATGCTGCTGTCGACTGGCGAGACGTCCATTGTGACAAGGAATGTTCCTGCTTCGACTGGTCCATGGGTATTGAGTTTCTGTAAGAAACCTGTGGTGTTGCGAGAGACGCGAGGGGTCCCCTGTACAATGGGTTTCAAGGTATCCTCAG